>NC_045959.1:20748060-21393060 GCF_010909765.2 Amblyraja radiata | reverse complement strand
GCCTACCATCGATGGAGCTGGAGACCTCCTCGGACTGACTTGAGCCCCACCACCGCGGGATGTGGACTTAACATCGGAGTCGATCCCTTGCCTGCGGACTTTATCATCAAGAGCTCGCAGTCTCAGGAGAGGCTAGTTGGGAGCTCCAACAACGCAGAGACTAGACCAGTCCCAACCCGGGGTCCGATTGCTGGAGCAAAGGAGCTGACATCCCCCCAATGCAGGAGCTGAGCACCCCGATGCGGAGGGCCCAAACGCCGCTGGCTACGGGAGTCAAGATCGTCCCTTCAACGGAGGGCTCGACGCTCACGACCATGGGAGAGCAAAGAAGGGAAGAGATCTGAACCTTTTTTTCGCCAGACATCCATCACAGTGAGGAATGTAGAGGAGTCACTGTGGTGGATGTTTATGCTAAAATGTATTTTGTGTGTTCCGTTGCTTTTTATTTGTATGACTGTATGGCAAATTAAATTCCTCGTATGTTGCAAAACATACTTGGCTAATAAAGTATTATTGTGATTGTGATTGATGAGGGATGATCTCAAAGAAATGTAGAAAATCATGAGTGGAATGGATCAGGTAAACGCACAGATTATTTTGCCCAGAGTATAGGAATCGAGAACCAGAGGCTTTATGGGAGAGGGGAAAGATTTAGTGGAAACCTGAGGGGTATCTTTTTTACACAAAGGATAGTGGGTGTATGGAACAAACTGCTGGAGTGGGAAGTTGAGGCAAGTACTATCACAACGTTTAAGAAACTTTAGACAGGTACATGGATAGGGTAGGTTTAGAGTGATATGTGTCAAAAGCAGGCAGGTAGGACTAGTTGGCTGGCATAGGCAAATGTTAGAGTTTAAAGAATCACTTTCGAATCAAATTGAACAGTAAGAGGCCTTTCAGCCTACCATGTCTGTACACAATTTTTAAAAGTGCGCACTGGTTATCCCCTCTCCCTGCTCTCTCCTCAAAGTCCTACAAAGCTTACTTTCTCAAAAGCTCTCCATTTTCCATTTAAAGTCTCTGTTGAAAGTGCTTGTAGTGTACAATCTGGATCACAATAATTTATCGCAAGAAAGAAATTCATCTAATCTCCCCTTCTGCTACAATCAATTACCTGAGATCCAAGCGAAATTGGCATTTAAGTAGCAGATCCAGTGCAATGTTTTGTACAGAAGACAAGTCCCCAAGATTTTCAATCCTTTTTATATTGACTCAGATTTTAAAATCTTTTGAATCGTTTCCTTGAATTGTTTGTTTGTTACATTGCATCTCTAAAATATTAAACAGGAGTTGAGGGTCGGATAAGGAAAGGATCAATATTTTTTTACCTTCCTCAAAGAATATTACTCCCCTGCTGCACAGAAAAAAGCATCTTTGAATTAGGCAGGTACTTAAAGGGTTAAAACAAAACAGAGGATGGTGGGACATAGAGGGGGGGGGGGGGCAGGGACAGGGGGAGGGGCAGTAAAAAAAAATGCCCCACAGCCAATAGTGGTCAAACGTGATCAGCAATTTCAAGAGACTGTCCCATATGGTGAATGATGGTGGTTCTTAGTGGATTGAATTCAATTTCGACCACAACAAGAGCTATTTCAATGGGTTGTACCTTTGGGTCATAAAGGTTTAACCAGCAAGTTACTGAATCATTTTAAACTGCATGGCAATTAAGTGCTTTGAACTCTTTTTTTAAAACATAGTAAATGTGATGGAGCTTAAAATTGTACCACTTCCCCATCATCTTGTGCTGTCCATCCAGGTTTGACAATTAAATGTGGATTGTGTTGTTCCCCTTTTTTTAATATTAAAATAAGCCAACAACTCAGTGTGCAGACGTTCGGTTTGACCATGGGCTTGTGTGGTCATGCCATGACTGACCTTTTTGTAGTACAGCAGGTCAGATAATAGTCTGAACAGTGCTCACGTCTGGTCACAGCTCGGTAGAGCATTGCTGTCAACACCCTCCTTATACGCCAGCTCATCTCGGACTTCTCCGCCTGTCAGCATGCATGGTTTGAAACAACCTGGAGGTCAGACGCTGGAACAACTAACCATTACCATTCTGTCATCGCCAGGCCACTCATGTACCAAGAAGGAGGGCTGAATGGAAGTCATAGCGACCCCTTCATCTTTACATAGCTCTGGGCTGGAGTAATGTCAAGTCAAGTCAAGTCAAGTCACATTTATTTATATAGCACATTTAAAAAACAACTCTCGTTGGCCAAAGTGCTTTACATTTGTTATAAGAATAGATAAACAAACAAACTACATACATATATACATCTAACCCTCGCTCAGTGGACGTCAGGAAAGGCTTGGGAGTATAGATAAGATTTTAGTCTTGACTTAAAGGAGTCGATGGAGGGGGCAGTTCTGATGGGAAGGGGGATGCTGTTCCACAGTCTAGGAGCTGCAACCGCATTGAACCTTATTCATTTGAATGGGACTGCCAGCATCTTGAAAATAGTTAAACCAAATAAATGGCCTGCTTACATTATTGTACTTCATCTTCATCTTTTTCTGAAGTTAATATCTAGGACTCTAAAGTGTTCTGAATTGGTATACTTATTATTATCTGAACCTACAGGATCAGTTTTTAAAAGCCTCTGTTCATCAGATACCTTTAAAAATTGTTCAAAAACATTTGGCCGCAGTGAGCTTTGAGAAGGCCAACAGAGTGTTAAATATTACCCAAGGCCCCGTCGCCACTCATGGACTGCTTCACTTCATAGGTCGACTCCCAAGTATGGAGAGTCAATGTGGCTGGCCCTTTATATCCCACCCAGGATAATACAAGTGGGTACACCAAAGAGGAGTCCGGCAAGACTGCTTGGACTCCCAGCAGTGAGTAGGCCTCACGCAGTCTGTAGTTCCTTCGCTCCATAGATGCTGCTGCACCCGCTGAGTTTCTCCAGCATTTTTGTGTACCTTTGATTTTCTAGCATCTGCAGTTCCTTCTTAAACAGTCTGTAGTCAAGGATGTTTAGAATCAATTAAAAAGGAATTAAGTAGCTTTTTTTTTAAATGTAAATAATTGCATTATAAATTACTGTAAAATTTTAACTGCTAATTAAAAATGAAAAAAATAAAGTAAAAATAACAAACGTTTACCACAGGGCCACTGACACTATGAATGATCTGTGAGACTTGCTGTAAAGTGTAGGCGTTGATGCGAAATGAAGTCAATTTCTCTCCCCATCTGAGACCAAGCACCCGTGAAAATCCAGGACAAGTGGAGTTGACGGAGAATTTACGGCTTCTCACTGAACCATAAGGTCATAAGTCATAGGAGAAGAATTCGGCAAATCAAATCTACTCCGCCATCCAATCATGGCTGATATATCTCTCCCTCGTAACCCCATTCTCCTGCTTTCTCCCCATAACCTCTGATACCTGTACTAATCAAGAATGTATCTATCTCTGCCTTACAAATATCCATTGACATGGCTTCCACAACCTTCTGTGGCATATAATTCCACAGATTTGGCCCATATACATCTAAACCTATCCTATCCATGTGCCTGTCTAAATGTTTCTTAAGCATTGCGATAGTATCTGCCTCAACTATCTCCTCTGACGGCTTGTTCCATACACCCTTTGTGTGAAAAAGATACCTCTCAGGTACCTGTTAAATCTTTCCCTCATCACCTTAAACCTATATCCTCTGGTTCTCAATTCCTCTACTCTGGGCAAAATACTCTGCATCTACCCGATCTATTCCTCTTGATTTTGGTACACCTCTAAGATCACCCCCCATCCTCCTATGCTCCAAGGAACAGAGTCCCAGCCTACTCAACCGCCCCCTATAGCTCAAGCCCTTGAGTACTTGTAACATCCTTATACTGTAAACCTTCTCTGCACTATTTTCAGCTTGTAACATGTTTTAGGTCAGGACATGTGGAGAAAATCACCTCCATCCCCTTCCACACATCCCATCCTCAGGCCTCAATTCATCCATTTTCACTTGGTATCTCATCGCCTGTAGTCTCCTTTTCATCTCTGACCATTCTCCACTTATCTGTCAACCAACCTCACCTGCCCCACCTGTCAGATGCTTGGCTTTGTCCCGCCCCCACCTCTCTTCCAGCTTTTCCCCTCACCACAATCACAACCCGAAAACGTTTCCTATCCATATTCTCCAGGGATGCTGTCTGACTGCCTGAGTTACTCCAATACTTTGTGCTTTTTACTGAAGATTCTAGCATCTGCAGTTCCTTGAGTATGACTTTTCTGTCTCCTCCACTGTCAGACTGAGGCCACATGCAAACTGGAAGAACTGCACCTCTTGGGCAGTCTACAACCCTATGGCATGAACATTGAATTCCCCAATCTCAGGTAAACCGCCGCCTCACACTGCTTTCTCATCTACCTCATCTACCCTGTCCACACTGACCACCCCTCACCAATGTGCACCCTTTTCCACAGTCCGATCACCCAGCACCTTTTCTCTCAGTCATTTCCCATCCCCCACTATGAGCCCCTTATTTTTCCTTTATTTCCCCCTCTTTTCCACTATCCCACCTTTTGTTCCCTTCTACCCACTGCTCTCTATTTTACATTTCACACTTCCTTTTCCTTCTCTATCTAATTCCACATATGAACACTTTTATCTCCTTTTTATTATCACCACCCAATTGTCAACCACTCCTCTTTACCTGAACCAACCTATCGCTTGACATTTTTTGCTGTACCCCTTCCCCTCACCTCACTTTACCAGCTTTCTCCTCTCTGCTCAGTCATTCTGAAGAAGGATCGCGACCCAAAATAGTGTCTGTCCTTTTCCCTTTGCAGATGCAGCCCAGCATGCTAAGTTCCTCTAACAATTTGTTTTTGGCTCATAACCTTAGATATCTCAATTAAGTAACTATTCTTTGTGAGTATGCTTAGATAGTGGCTATTGGCAAACTTAGTTTAGTTTTGAGATAGTTTAGAGATACAGCACGGAAACAGGCCCTTCGTCCCACCGAGTCCGTGCCGAACAGCAATTCGTGTACACTAGCACCAACCTACACACCAGGGACAATTTACAACCTTTACCGAAACCAACTAACCTACAAACCTGAATGTCTTTGGAGTGTGGGAGGAAACCGGAGCACCCAGGTAAAACCCATATGGTCATGGGGAGAACGTGCAAACTCCATACAGACAGCAACTGTCGTCAGGATCAAACCTAGGTCTCAGGCGCTGTAAGGCAGCAACTCTACCACTGTCCCACTCTGCCTCAAATTAAAAGACCGACAAAGATTAACAGAACAGTCTAACTTCATATGACCTCATCTACTGTTCACATAACAGCATGGACACATCACAAGAAATGGCCATTCAGACTGTCATTCCTACTCACTACATCAAAGTTGATCTCTCGCTCCATGTATTCAGATCTGTTTCATAACCCTTCATGTAATAACTGTCAAAAATTGATCTCCCTCAGTTTGGAAAGTTCTACTTCACCCCACTCCCTATCTGTTGTGTTCTATCTTTGATATATATCCCAGGACACATGAAACTTTGTGGGGGTTGTTTCCCCCATTCTTTCCCTTAGACAAAAAAAAAAAGAGAATAAGGGTTGGCCATTTAGGACTGAGATGAGGGAAAACATTTTCACCCAGAGAGTTGGGAATCCGTGGAATTATCTGCCACAGAAGACAGTGGAGGCCAATTCATTGGATGTTTTCAAGATGGAGTTAGATTTAGCTCTCAGGGCTAAAGGAATTAAGGGATATTTTAGAAGGAGTTTCTTCCCAGAGGCCATTAGGACTCCTATCTCACCAGGGACTAACTTTTACTGTACCACTCTACTGCTTTTTTTTAATCGCTGTTGTTTTCCCTTTTTCCTTCAGCCCACAATATTTAATATGTAAAGGAATATGTGATTCTGTTCCATTCTGTTTGTAGTTTGTTTGGTTGTTTGTCTTTTTGCACAAAGTTCGCGAGCATTGCCACTTTTCATTTCACTGCACATCTCGTATGTGTATGTGACGAATAAACTTGACTTGACTTGACTTGACTTGACTTGGATATGGGGAAAAATCAGGAACGGGGTACTGATTTTAGATGATCAACCATGATCATATTGAATGGCGGTGCTTGCTCGAAAGGCCGAATGGCGTTCTCCTGCACCAATTTTTCAATATGTTTCTATGCTTCTAAAAGCTAGATTTATAAAGCACCTTTCTCCCTCTTAAGTCAACCCAAATCATTTTACAGCCATTTAGAAAAGTTTAACGTGTAATCAGCAACCAAATAGTGTACAATAAGCTCTCACAGACAAGGGACAAAGAAAAGGTAATTGTATTTTAGTGACGTTTGTTTCAAAGGTGCAGGTGACATCTCCACTGAATTTCTTTGAAAGATTGTTTAAATCTACCTGAAAGGGAAGTCAGGGGCTGAGTTAGCACCTCCTTCAAAAGAATGAACATCTGACATTGTAGCTCACCCTCAGTGCTGCACTGGCTTACGCCCTGAAGTCCTTGGAACCCACATCATCAGAGGTGACAACTACTCTCTGATCCAAAGCCAGTCGATGAAATGAGGTCAACTCCACTTTTCACTGCAACCACAGCTCCAGTTGGATCACAGGTCCAAATTCCACTACTTACAGTCTTCCAATGCGATATGCATATCCCAATCATTCCATCCCACCCAGTCCCTCCCTGTACAGTTTAATGATTTTCCCAAAAGGTAGTTAAGTATACAGCAGCCTCTCGCTCAAAAAATGATCCTCATCACAGAAGGCAGCATCTTTCAGGGCATTAAATCAGCTGCCTGCTTCCCAGGAGAGGAGGCAAAGAGGGATTTTCTACCTATCTGGGGTCTTTCGAACCTTACAGCCCAGGTGTCTTGCTTGCAGAGTTCTCACAGATTCAGATGACGTGTGGGGACAATTGAGCATGTGAGATGGAAGACATATTTCCATGCATTTGTAAATAAGAATTTTCCTAACTTTTATACCAAGATGGCATTCTCCCCTTATATTAATGTTCAGGGCCTTGGAGTAAGAGAGAAGTGGGGAATGGAACTCACTGGGTTGGTCTATTGACCCATGGACGATCTTCATCCAAGATTGCAAGAAATTGCAGAGAGTCATGGACGTAGCCCAGACCATCATGCAAACCACTGATTCCATCCACACTTCACGCTGCCTCAGCAAGGCCACCACCATAATCAAGGGCCAATCTCACCCTGGTCACTCTCCCCTCTCCCATCAGGCAAAACCTACAGAAGTTTGAAAATGCATACCTCCAGATTCAAGGATAATTTCTGACCAGCTGTTATCAAGCAAATGAGCCATCCTCTCACCAGCTAGAGCGTTGTTGTGACCTACCATTTGGAGATCTTTGAAATATCTTTAATCAGACTTCATTGGACATTATCTAGCACTAAATAATATACTCTTCATCCTGTATCTATACACTGTGACCGCTTGATTGTAATCATGTTTAATGTTCTCGTTGACTGGATAGCACGCAACAAAAAAGCTTTTCACTGTACCTCAGTACATGTGAAAATAATAAAATAAATTAAACTAAAACTATTAGAAGTCAGCATAGCATTGATGGGCTGAATAGCCTCCTCCGATGCCATGACAATCGAATGCTTATTTATATGAATGTAAATATATCCTAAAAGGCCCTCATTAATGAATTTCATTTTTGATATTTTCATCCAGCTAGATGTCTGTTGTCATCTTTAGATTGTATCTTTGAGCCCTGCAGACCACCATTTGAATGGTTACACAGAACACTAATGTGAAATAAATAATTTGCCATAGTAGCAGTGGCCTCTGCTCTGGTCTCTGAGCTTCTCCTGGCGAAGCCTTCAGACATCCAGCTCCTTGTAATAGAAACCTTCCCACCCACCATTCCAACCCACAACCTTCACCCCTGCCTGAATTCAGCTGAAGCCAGCCAAAGCACCGTGAAATAATTTGTTAATCATTTATTCAGTAGCCTCAACTTTAAGACAAAACATTCCTGATTGGATCTACAAAATTAAGACAACTCGCCGAATGACTGTGTGCAGAGGGTTGTGAGTTGCACAAGTTTTATGTCAGCTCACAAACTGTATCCCAGCCAAGCTCTGACCCTGAATTTTCTCACATCAGTGGTATTCAGAACTTTATATGGCATTAAGTGTATGTGTGCGCATACGTATTTGTGTGTGTGTTTGTGTGAGTGTGGATATGCATGTATGCGTGTGAATAGCTTTTCTGTGCGTGCATGCATATTTGTGAATATCTGCATTTGTGAGTGTCTATGTGTTTGTATGTGAATAGGGGTGTGCACAGGGGTATCTGAAAGTGTGTGTGTGTGTGTGTGTGTATAGTAGTGTCTCTTTGTGAGTCTCTGTGGGCGAGTGTATATGTCTATGTGTGCAGTGTGTATATGTTTGTATGTGTGCCTATATGTGCATTGGTGTACATGTATGTGTGCAAGAGTGAGTGTGTGTGTGTGCAAGAGTGAGTGTATGTGCCTGTATCTGTGTGTGTATTGGTGTACGTGTGTGTGTCTGCGTGTGTGCAAGAGTGTGTGTGTCTATGTGTGCGTCTGTGTCTGCGTGTGTATGTGTGCGAGCAAGGCTTGAACAAAGAGATCTTGTAGTCAGCAGAGAGTTCTTCTGGTCTCCATAACCAGAATTTACAGCAGGTTTCCTTTCACATGCTTGACATTTCCTCACAATTTCTTAGATATACTCAGTGGGTACAGTGTGCCATCTTTGTTTGAATTTATCACACATAATAAGCCATTTTCTTTGAGTTTAATGTCATCTCCCCGGTAACCAGGATCTCTGAGGGAACAATGTAAAAACAGAAAATTTGTCAATGGAATGTGCACAGCTTAGTATGAATTTATCTTGTCTTAATCCCCCAGTCTTTTATACAATGATTTTCATATACATATGAGAATTATTTGAGCATTACTTTCTCACACATTTTACAGTCTGTTTAGGATTGGAGCAGTCAGTGATCCATCCAGGCAAATTAAAAATGGTCAGGAGTACAACCATTCCCTCCCGAATTTACTTTCTTTCTTCTTTTAAAAAAAAAAACTGCTTACTGTATGTTTTTCTTTGTGTTGGCTTTCAGTGAAAAATCAGCGGGTTTAATGATGCTTTCAGAATAAAGAAACACTCCTCTCTCTGGCCCCTTGCAACTTGGCATCAGCCATGGGCCGTACAAAATCACATTTCAGACAGGTGGCACTGCCAAACAGCCATAAGACGAGTCACTTCAATTTGCTGTGTCCACAACTTACTCTGCACAGTCACCAGCCCTGTTACAAAGAGGACTTAATCTCTTTTCAAGAACATACAATCTCCTTGTTGTGGCCACGTAAAAAGGGAGATTCAACGTTCAAAATGGCCTCACGACTTGGACGCTTCATTAAATTAAAACTGCGTATCACTTGAGTGAATTATCGACTATTTTTCATTATTCTGTCATTTAAAATTGCTCACTATCAGAACATTTGGAGTTGAGTATGAGGGAGAAATATGATGGC
The DNA here is from genome assembly GCF_010909765.2 of Amblyraja radiata. NCBI lineage: Eukaryota > Metazoa > Chordata > Chondrichthyes > Rajiformes > Rajidae > Amblyraja > Amblyraja radiata. The sequence continues at coordinate 21,383,563 of NC_045959.1, read as the reverse complement.
TCAAACCCTGAGGAGGGCTGTATTAATCTATTGCATGATATTTAATGTGTTACCAGCGACAAACTAGCACCCAGTTTTCCAATGAATTCTGCTGATCTGGTGTTTTGTCCTATCGATGTTACTTGGTTTTGACTCAGTTGTACTCTTGCATCTGAGTCAAAAGGCAGTGTGTTCAAATCCAACACCAGAAATTGATGGTCTGAAGGAGGGTCTCAACCCGATACACCACCTATTCCTTTTCTTCATAGATGCTGCCTGACTCGCTGAGTTACTCCAGCATTTTGTGTCTACCTCCAGAAATTGTACTACAGAGGTCACATTCTAATGCTGTGCTATTAGAACTGCTATCTTCCAAAAGTAGCATTATAAAGCTAGTTTTGCTTTTACATTCAGATCCCACATTGCTACTTAGAAGAATGGCCAGCTTACCCTGCTCATCAAGCTAATCTGAGCATGCACATATATCAATTATGAACAAGACATCATCCCTCAGGTCAGCTCTGCTGCTGTAGAAAAAATCACACTTTCTACAGTACAACAGGAACCACACATTGACTGCAAAATGTGTTGGCATGTTATGACACTATGAAAGCTGCTATAGAAACGCAGCTCTTTCTTAACTCCTGTCTGAAGTTTGCAGTTGCTCCAGGTATCTGCGTGGATTACCTTCGGGTACTCCGGTTTCCTCCAAGATTGAAAAGACATGCAGGTTGCTTTGCCACCATAAATCGCTCCAAGAATGTAGCTGCACAGTAGAATCTGGAGGAGTTGATGGGAACCTAGAGAGAATGAAATGGGATTGGTGTAAGAGTAGCAAAAATGGGTGCTTGATGGTCAGCATGGAGTCTCTAGGCTCAACGGCCAATTTCACAGAACATACAACAGAACATCACAGAAGTAGGCCCTTCCACCCACTATGGCTGTGCTGACCATGATGCCAATGTGAACTAATCCCAACTGCTTGCACAAGGTAGTTTGGGCTGTCACGGTGGCGTAGTGGTAGAGTTACTGCCCTACAGTGAATGCAGCGCCGGAGACCTGGGTTCGATCCCGATTACAGGTGCTGTCTGTACGGAGTTTGTACATTCTCCCTGTGATCTGTGTGGGTTTTCTCCGAGATCTCCGGTTTCCTCCCACATTCCAAAGACGTACAGGTTTGTAGGTTAATTGGCTTGGTAAATATAACAATTGTCCCTAGTGGATGTAGGACAGTGTTAATATGCGGGGATCGCTGGTCGGCGCGGACACGGTGGGCTGAAGGGGCTGTTTCTGTGCTGTATCTCAAAACTAAAAACTAAACTAAAGGTCCATATCCCACTATTCCCAACCTGTTCATTTTCCTGTCCAAATACTTCCTAAATGTAGCTATCATGTTTGGTTCCACCACTCCCCGGTCAATGCATTCCTGGTACCTTCCACTTTCAGTATGAAAAAAACTTTCCTTGCAAATCTCCTTAGATCTTTCTTCCTCTCATCTTAAACCTATACCTTATTGCGCAAGAAGAGCAAGATGACATGCCTCAACGACTATAGACTAGTGGCATTAACGTCTGTAGTGATGAAGTGCTTTGAGAAGTTGATTATGGCGCATATCAACTCCTACCTCAACAATAACCTCGACCCTCTGCAGTTCGCTTACCGCCACAACAGGTCAACAGTGGATGCGATCTCACTTGCTCTCCACTCCGCTCTGGCCCACTTGGACAACAAAAACTTGTATGTCAGGCTGTTGTTCATAGACTACAGCTCGCCATTTAATACCATCATCCCCTCCAAGCTGGTTACCAAGCTTAGAGATCTGGGTCTCTGCGCATCCCTCTGCAATTGGATCCTCGACTTCCTCATTCACAGACCACAGTCTGTCCGTATTGGTGGAAACGTGTCATCCTCGATAATAATCAGCCCCCTGCTGTACTCACTCTATACTCATGACTGTGTAGCCAGACATAGTGTGAACTCCATTATCAAGTTCGCCGACGACACCACTGTTGTGGGACGAATCACTGATGGTGATGAGTCAGAGTATAGAAGTGAGATCGACCGATTGACCAAATGGTGCCAGCACAACAACCTGGCTCTCAACACCAGCAAAACCAAGGAACTGATTGTGGACTTTGGAAGAGGTAGGATAGGGACCCACAATCCCGGGTCAAAAACTTCAAATTCCTGGGCATGCATACTTCCGAAGATCTTTCCTGGTCCCAGCACACTGATGCAAGTATAAAGAAGGCACATCAGCGCCTCTACTTCCTGAAAAGATTACAGAGATCCGGCATGTCAAAGAGGACTCTCTCAAACTTCTACAGGTGCACAGTAGAGAGCATGCTGACTGGTTGCAGCGTGGCTTGGTTCGGCAACTTGAGCGTCCAGGAGCGGGACAAAATGCAGAAAGTTGTGACCATTGCCCAGTCCATCATCGGCTCATCATCCCTCCCCACCATCGAAGGGATCTATTGCAGTCGCTGCCTCAAAAAAAGCTGCCAACATCATCAAAGACCCACAGCATCCTGGCCACACACTCATCTCTCCGTTGCCATCGGGAAGAAGGTACAGGGGCTTGAAATCTGGAACATCTAGGTTCAGGAACAGCTACTTCCCCACAGCCATCAGGCTATTAAATACAACATTAGCTCTGAACAATAACAGTCTATTATTACTATTGCACTTTATCTATTGTGTTTATTTATTGTATATATATATATGGTCTATGGTATATAGACACACTGAACTTTTATCTCCTGTTCTGTATTACGTTTACATATTCTGTTGTGCTGCAGCAAGCAAGAATTTCATTGTCCTATCTGGAACACATGACAATAAAACTCTCTTGACTCTTGTATTTGACATTTTCATCCTGAGAAAAATACTCAGGATTACCTACCCTATTAATTCCTCTCACCATTTCATATAGCTTTATTAGGTCCCCCCTCAGCCTACTGCACTCCCATGGAAACAATCCGTTTGGTCAAACTCACCCCCTGCTGGGTATTAATGGTGATAGATAACACCCAGTTCCATGTTCTGTGACTCAATGACTATGATAGAACAAAGGAAAACAACAGAAGCATCAAAACAAACACTGGAAAAGTGAAAACACAAGCAACTGCAGATGCTGCAATCTTGAGCTAAAAACAAACTGCTGGACGAACTCAGTGGGGTGGAGATATTCTACAAAATGGGCATACTTTGAGAAGATTTATTGGTGGGAGCTGGTAACCAAGGAATTGAAATGCTTGTGTTTGATGACTTTCAAATGAGCAGTTATTAAAATCTGGCTCAAATAAAATGATCAGGTAAATATTGCAAACCCCAAAGCTTAATTGAAAAATGTAATTTCTAAGCCTAAACTACCTCCTCCTTCTGTCTTGAAGAAGGAACTGCAGATGCTGGAAAATCAAAGGTAGACAAAGTGCTGGAGAAACTCAGCGGGTGCAGCAGCATCTATGGAGCGAAGGAAATAGGCAACGTTTCGGCCCAAAACTTTGCCTATTTCCTTTGCTCCATAGATGCTGCTGCACCCGCTGAGTTTCTCCAGCACTTTTGTCTACCTCCTCCTTCTGTCTTTTGGCCAATCATTTGTCCCAATTACATTGTACGATCTTGCTCTATAAAAATCAGTCAATGGATCTACCAATGATTCAAGTTCCTTGATCACAAAGCACTTTGATGCATTTCTGTGAGATGAAATACATTCTTCTTTAGAAGTCTTAGAGTTTAAAAGAATGAAATGCTTTCTTCCTGAATTTTTCAAAGTACTGTCTTCTCTGACTGACAAGAACAGAACCAGGGTTCATCTTATTAGAATAAAAGCAACTCTTTTTTGGACAGATACATGATTAGGATATGTTTAAAGCGATATCGACAAAATGCAGGCAGGTGGGACTAATGTAGATGGGGTATCTTGGTTGATGTGGGAAATTTGGGCCAAAGGGCTCGTTTCCACAATGTATGACTATGTTTCTGTGACCGAACCAAGGAGAAATTCCTATATAAAGAGGGTGGTGAATTTTTGTAATTATCTACTCTGGAAGGCTGTGAAAGATCAGTTGTTATTTCATTCAGAACAAGGGTTGAAATAATTCTGAATGTAAATAGATTCAAGGGATGTGAGATAGCACCAAAAAATTGTACCAAGTTAGGAGAGTTAGAAGTTAGAAGTTACTTTGTTTTTTCTTTACAACATGATGAAAGCCCATTTGGCCCTTTGATTCTATGTCACATCACAGAGAAATGTTGTTCCCCCACTAATTTCCCCTGAAATCTATTCTCCCTACATTCTCTTCAATTCTACCAACATCCACGCAATGGGCATTTTTCAGTTGCCTATTGATTCAATATTCAAGATTCAAGGTTCAAGAGAGTTTCTTGTCATGTGTCCCAGATAGGACAATTAATTTCTTGCTTTGCTTCAGCACAACAGAATATAGTAGGCATAAATAAATACATAGCAGAACAGATCAGTGTGACCATATACCAATGAATATATATATACACACATAAATAAACAGATAAAGTGCAATGGGCTATTAATGATCAGATTTTTGTTTGAGTTGAGTTTAATAGCCTGATGGCCTTGGGGAAAAGGATATTCATGAACCTGGATGTTGCAGATTTCAGGCTCCTCTACCTTCTACCTGAAGGCAGCGGGGAGATGAGTGAGTGGCCAGGATGGTGTGGGTCTTAGATGATGCTGGCAGCCTTTTTGAGGCAGCGACTGCGATAGATCCCCTCGATGATAGGGAGGTCAGAGCCGATGATGGACTGGGCAGTGTTTACAATTTTTTGCAGTCTTTTCCGCTCCTGGGCGCTCAGGTTGCTGAACCAAGCCACGATGCAACCGGTCAGCATGCTCTCTACTGTGCACCTGTAGAAGTTCGAGAGAGTCCTCCTTGTTATACCAACTCTCCGTAAACTTCTCAGAAAGTAGAGGCGCTGATTTATAATTATTTATAATTGCATCTGTGTTCTCGGACCAGGAGAGATCTTCAGAGATATGCACGCCCATGAATTTGAAGCTCTTGACCCTTTCCACCATCGACCCATTGATATAAACAGGACTATAGGTCCCCATCCTACCCCTTCCAAAGTCCACAATCAGTTCCTTGGTTTTGCTGGTGTTGAGAGCCAGATAATTGTTCTGGCACCATTTGGTCAGACGGTCGATCTCACTTCTATACTCTGACTCACCTCCATCAATGATACGTCCCACAACAGTGGTGTCGTCAGCAAACTTGATGATGGAGTTCGCACTATGACCGGCTACGCAGTCATGAGTATAGAGTGAGTACAGCCGGGGGCTGAGCACACAGCCTTGAGGTGCTCCCGTGCTGATTGTTATCGAGGCTGACACATTTCCACTAATACGGACAGATTGTGGTCTGTGAATGAGGAAGTCGAGGATCCAATTGCAGAGGGATGCGCAGAGACCCAGATCTGATAGCTTGGTAACCAGCTTGGAGGGAATGATTGTGTTAAATGCCGAGCTATAGTCAATGAATAACAGCCTGACATATGAGTTTTTGTTGGCCAAGTGGAGGGCCAGCGAGATCGCATTCATCGTTGATCTGTTGTGGCGGTAAACGAACTGCAGTGGGTCCAGGTTTTTGTCGAGGTAGGAGTTGATTTGCGCCATGATCAACCTCTCAAAGCACTTCATCACCACAGGCGTTAGTGCCACTGGTCGACAGTCATTGAGGCACGTCACCTTGCTCTTCTTAAGCACTGGTACAATTGATGCCCTCTTAAAGCAGGTGGGAAGCTCAGACCTCAGAAGGGAGAGGTTGAAAATGTCCGTAAAAACTCCACCCAGTTGGCCCGCACAGGTTTTTAGAACAGGACCGGGTATGCCATCAGGTCCAGGTGCTGTCCGAGGGCTTACCCCTCTGAAGGGGTCTTCCAATTCACATGTCTTGGGATGTTGGTGGAAACCAATGAATCACAGGAAAAGTCAAGGTTACAGGGAAAACTCCAGACAGGCAGCACCTGAGGTCAAGATTGAACCTGGGTCACAGAAGCTATGAGTCAGCATATCTGCCTGCTGCACCACTATTGCCCCATGATCAAACGTGATCCTGGTGAAGTACTAGCCCCCCCTTGGTCATGACTGACCATGGGTGATGCATCCTAGTTTGCAGGTGATGTGTGGTTGGATGCAAGCCTGGGCGATGTCATATGGAGGACAGGGTGTTGCCCATGCAGCACTTCCCCCCTTTCCACATCACTGATCGATCCAAAGGAACAGCAGGGCCGTTACAGTTTGGCACCAGTGCCGTCACAGGAGCTGCCACAGTGAGATTATAGCCTTAGGGGCTCCGACTCTGGACTTTCTTGAGGTTTACTCCAGGAGCCTTTACCATGACTGGATATGGCCACAAGGCAGTGGAGGTTTTCCCTCTCCTAGATGAACTGCCTTCCCAGGCTGACGAGCCCCATCTGCCCAAAACTCATGGGGGCGGGAGTGTCTACCTTCCCGTGCAGGTCTAGAGCACCTGCCCACTGCCCAGATCCTGGTGAAGAGCAGTGCAGAATCAGGGGACTGGATGGCCTTTTCCTGCTTCCGCTTCTGATGCTACTATCTACTCAAGAGGTGCCTTTCTTTCTGAAGTGAATGTAGTTTCTCCCTTTGCTACCCAACAAGTTTAACCATGCCCTGTCTGTGATCTACTAAATGCACACTCGACTTCAGATTTCCTGATGCTCATTGCTTGAAGTTTAATGGTTGGCAGCAGTTGGGATATAAAGTGGGGAGATGGAAATTATTAAAATAAAAGTTACTCCAGAGGCAAATTAATGTCACAATTAATTAGTGTTGAATACTTGTGTTCATCATGCACAGTGTGAAGTGATTAATCATACATTAGCATCAATTACACACTCAATTTGAACAATCCACCTTTTAATTTTTCCCTGCCTTTTCCTGCCATGCCTACTAATGGGCACGTGGCTTTGACACCCACAGATTGTATCATTAACGTCGCCAAAACCTAGCGATGTTGTACTGGCAGAGTCCAAGGCCAGTCACACATAATGAGCAGCGACATATCACAGAGTGAGGCTTCAACAGGGAAGCAATTATAATTTAATAACTGCTAATATAACATCATGTCAACCTAAAGTATCTTGACATTTTATAGTGCATGCTAATGCGAGAGAGAAAATGTGTCTAACATCATCCCATTGCATTCACATTCATGTCTTTTGTGGTTTCCAAATAAACTGCCTGATATTATAATAAAGGAAAATTAATTGTTTTCTTTTTATCGCATGGAATATATTTTAAGGGACATGATCTCATTTTAAGCTATTCATTTAGTGTATTGCCACATCTGGTTTACAATAGATATTTTGAGGAGTGTTTGGCAGAATATTGACTCAGCTGTAGAACTGTTCCACACACTTTTTGCCAAGTACATTGGGATCTGCAACACCTTTTGGGTCAACTGAGATTTTGCTTCAAAAATTTAATCAAAGGAACTATGTGATTCATTCTTACACTATTGTGCAGCTGTGCATAGAACCCATGGTTCACGTAATCACAGGACGAGTCCATTCGGCCCTTTGTGCCCATGGTGGCTCTATAACCAGACGAACTCAGATGTCCTGCCATTCCCCATCAATTTTGAAATAGTTTCTGCTTCAAATATTTATCATTATTATTCGAAAACCACTGAAATCCTTATTCATGTCTTTGTCACGCATGCTCATCTAGAGTCGCAGAGTCATGCAGAGTCATGCAGAGTCATGCATTGTACAAATGCGTGAGGGCACAGCTTTAAGGTGAGAGGGGCAAGTTTTAAGGGAGACATGCGGAGAAACGTTTTTACACAGAGGGTGGCGAGTGCCTGGAATGCCCTGCCAGGGTTGGTGGCTGAGGCAGATACAATAGTGACATTTAAGAGGCTTTTTGATAGGCATATGAATATAGAGTATGGAAGGATATCTATTATGTGCGTAGATAAGAGATGGTCAGCATCATGTTCAACATGGACATTGTGGGCTGTTATTCAGCTGCACAGTTCTGCATTCTTACACTTAACTCTATATCATTTCGTTATTCTATAATTGTATTTTCTGCAGTACTTTGGATTGCTACAATTGTGCACCATTTATTGCTGAATTTATTATTACTGTATGTATAGTTTAGTTTACATTACTTTAGTTTAAAGATACAGTGTGCAAACAGTCCCTTTGGTCCACCAAATCTGCACCGACCAGCAATCCTCATATACTAGCACTATCCTGCACACTAGGGACAATTTATAATTTTACCTAAGCCAATACGTGTACGTGTTTGGAGTTTGGGGGAGATCCAGAGCTACCAGAGAAAACCCATGCGGTCACAGGGAGAACGAACAAACTCCGTACAGACAGCACCCATAGTCAGGACTGAACCTATGCCTCTGGCACTGTTAGTGGGACAGGGACATTAGGCAGCAACTCTACCGCTACACCACCGTGCCACTCTGCTATTACTGTTCACCCTTATGAGCTTTATGTGAACAAGGAATTTCATTGCACTCTGGTGCATATTACAACAATCCATTCTGAATCTAAATCAAAGCTGATGCCTCATCGCTCCAGTAACTGAAGTTCAATCCTATCCTCTGATGATCTCTGGGGGCAGTTTTCACATTTGCCCTGTGACCAAAAGATATCCTGCAGGTTTCCTCCCACCTCCCAGACACATGGATATTAGTTGGTTAATTAATAATTGTAAATTACCCCTAATGTAAGTAATAGAATCTGGCAGGGGTTCATGGGAATGTTGGGGAACAATATGTGTTCAATATAAATGGGTGCCTGACAATCAGCATGAGCTGTGGTCTGAAGAGCTGCAGGACTCAATGACAGGTTGTATAGATGTGATTTGTTCAAGTTCCAAGTTCAAGTGAGTTTATTGTCATGTGTCCATGATAGGACAATGAAATTCTTGCTTTGCTTCAGCACACAGAACATAGTAGGCATTTACTGCAAAACAGATCAATGTGTACATATACTATAATATAAATATATACACACATAAAAGAAAGAAATAATAAATAAAATCATAAAGCGCAAATAACAGATGATTGGTTATTAAAAATCAAAGTTTTGTCCGAGCTAGGTTTAATAGCCTGATGGCTGTGGGGTAGTAGCTATTCCTGAACCTGGTTGTTGCAGTCTTCAAGCTCCTGTACCTTGATCATTAGTACAGACATGATGGGCCAAAGGGCTTGTGGTTATATGAATCTATGACTCTATGACACCAAACTCTTGGTCCCTCTCCAATCCTGCTGCTTTTCTCTACCTTCTCCCTCTTCACTCATATTTCTCCTCTCTTTCTGTCTTCCCCTCACTCCCCTTTATCCCCGCTCTACTCTTCCCCCTTTCTGTGCCTCATCTCCTCCCTTTCCCCTTCACCCTCCAGTGCAGATTACATGCCTCCAGGACCTTGCCTGTATGATAGCACAGTAAATAGTTATTACACCCACGCCCAGAGGCAGTTTTTAGTACTGGTGTGAGACTAGTTTGCAGCACATTGCACAGCTATGATCTGACAGAAGGCTTGCGCATCAAGATTTTATTCATGTGCCTCGGGAAAACATTCCAGTGACCCTTTCTCTAACAAAACATGGTTTGATCTCTTTTCCTTCATCATGCGTGATTAATGTTAAATAGTCCATTATTTACCAATAGATTGTATACAATTTCCCAGAATTCAGTACTGCTATTTGAACAGCAGTAGACATTGCTTGGTCCATCATGGGTATCAACCACATCACCATCAAAGAGATCAGTAAGAATATGTGATTCTGTTACATTCTGTTTGTAGTTTGTTTGGTTGTTTGTTTGTCTTTTTGCTCAAAGTCCGCGAGCATTGCCACTTTTCATTTCACTGCACATCTCGTATGTGTATGTGACGAATAAACTTGACTTGACTTGACTTGATCTGTGGGCGACGCTGGCTCAAAAAGACAACTAATATTATGCACCCTAGCCACTCTCCCATCTTGCTACCATCATCGGGAAAAAGGTGCAGGGGCCTGAAAACGGTGACCGGTTAAAGAATAGCTTCTTCCCAACAACCATCAGACTCTTGAACACTGCACAACACTAGCCACATCCTCGGTAGCAATGTCGACTATGAACTTTGTTTTGGCTGCACTGCAGACTTCTCTTTTGCACTATTATAGTCTGGTTACCTGAAATTACTGATTAATTTTACTTCGGAGTCACGTGAGTGACTACGTGAAGAACCCGCCAGGATGCACGCGTGCCGTATCGCTTCACGCATTGCGAAACGACAGGCGGGGTGGAGCGTTCCCCCGCAGCGGTAATTTTGAAACCGAGACCGCAGGTAAGTGAATTACTCTGCGGTCGTCTTTTGTTTCCCGCGCTGTTTTTTTACAGGGGGAAACTGGACAAAAATAGAGTCCACAAGGGCTGCGTCTAAAGCTGGCTGGGGAGGACCGCGGAGTAGCGGGCAGCCAGCAGCAGCTGAAGGCACCAGTATCACCATGAGTGGGATCAGCTGTGCCCGACTTAGCACCAGATCTACACCACGGCCGGGCGGGAAGACTACACAGAACAGAGCTGTTGACTCTGACATGTCAAAACGGCAAGTGGGGGGAGCATTCCCCTGCAGCGGCAAGTTTTTAAAAACCAAGACCGACAGGTAAGGGAATTACTGCGGTCGTGTTTTGTTTCCCGTGTCTATTTCTTACAGGGGGAAACTATGGACAAGAGTCCACAAGACCCCACTGGCTGGGAAAAACCGCGGAGTTGCGGGCAGCCAGCAGCAGCTAAAGGCACCAGCATCAACATGAGTGGGATCAGCTGTGCCCGACTTGGCTGGAAAGAACCGCGGAGTTGCGGGCAGCTAGCAGCGGCTGACGGCATCAGATCACCGTGAGTGGGATCAGCTGTGCCCGACTTGGCACCCGCGCCGGCCAGATCAACACCACGGCCGGGCGGGAAGGCTATACGAAACAAGAAATGCCGCGGGGACCAGCGTTGCTGGGGCCAAATGGAGCGGCTTATGGAGCAGATGCTCCAATGTGACAGACTCCGGGAGATGGAGTCTAGTCACCATGGGTTATACAAAACACCCACAGCAGCACCTTACGTAGGGCTGCACAGTGCATCTCCCTCAACAGAGGGGAGTACTGGGGGTCAATTCTGGCCTGACCCTGAAACAACAAGTGTGCAGGGGGTGCAGGAAGGAGAAAGAAGGAGCTCGATGAAGAGGCAAAAACCCTGGGGCTCATAAAGGCGACAACAGGAAGGACATCCTACACTCAAAGACGCACCATACACCCTTACGCACCCACCAGCAGAGCAAGACAATCAGAAGCTGGTGAAAGCCCAAAGGCCGGGCATACAGGACAGCGGTCTTTTTTAGGCCATGGCCCAGACCGGCCTTCGTGGAAAATGCGCAAACCCCAAACCCCAAACACCGGCGCCTCAACCTCCTCGAAGACTACACAGGAAGGAGTAAACTTTCCACTAGTAACCATGGAGGTAGGTGGGTCTGGTCCCTTACAAATTATAGGAAGTGTGGATAATACACATATCGGTGGGAGATTACACTTCTTTTGGGAGGCATGGAGTGCATTAACAACAGACACTTATATCCTAAACAGTATCCAGGGATATACCATTGAATTTGTGCACAAAAATAGCCCCAGTTCAGCATGTACCGAACCAAACGTTCGTACTTTCACGAAAAGAAAAATTGGAAGCACATGCTGAACTGGTGAGACTCCACGCTAAGGGGGTTATTGAAAAAACCCAACACGATTCTCTGGAATTTGTATCTAATATCTTTACCAAAAACAAAAAAAGATGGTGGTTGTCGCATCATCATAGATTTGACCAAATTGAATACATTTGTGCAGTATATTCATTTCAAAATGGAAACCTTTGTTACTGCCAAACAATTGATTTCCACAGGCTACTTCATGGCCAGCATCGACCTAAAAGATGCTTACTATTCAGTGCCTATACGGACTGATCACAGACGTTATTTAAAATTCAACTGGATGGGGCAGCATTGGCAGTATAGAGCTCTACCAAATGGTTTAACATCAGCCCCAGGCTGTTTACAAAAATTTTGAAACCAGCCCTAGCGTTTCTTCGGAAACAAAAACATATGATCATGGCCTATCTAGATGACATATTGATTGTGGGCTAAACTTTGGAATTAGCCAAACTAGCTGTATCAGCCACCAAACAATTGTTTGAGAAACTGGGGTTTATCATCCATCCAGTTAAATCTAAACTAACGCCTTCCACCATAATGGATTATTTGGGGTTCACTATTGACTCAGTTCACATGTCGGTGACTTTACCAAAGGACAAGGCTACAGTCTTAACTGAGGCCTGCAACAACCTCATTGACATCAGTGAACCATCTATCAGATTGGTAGCAAGGGTGATTGGCAAAAAAGTGGCTGCTTTTTCAGCCACACAATTTGGACCTTTGTATTATCAAAATTTACAAAGGGCAAAAATACAAGCACTCAAAATTAATGCTGGTCATTTCGACAGACCAATGAAGCTACCAATCAAAGCAATTATGGAATTAAAATGGTGGAGGGATAACATTCGGCATTGTTCCAGCCCCATCATTATCAGCAACCCCTCAGTGGTGCTACAACCTGATGCCAGTGCACTTGGTTGGGGTGCTACCAATTCCATCTCAAGCTGTGGAGGTAGATGGAATGCACAGGAGGCATCATTACTACAGACACTTGGCATAAACTACCTGGAAATGTTGGGTGCGTTCTATGGCCTAAAGTCATACTGTTCTGGAATATATCACCAGCATGTTAGACTACAGATTGGCAATACCACCGTGGTGGCATATATTAATCATATGGGTGGAATCAAATCGACATCATGTGACAATCCGGTTAATACAATTTGGCAATGGTGTATCCAGAGAAATATTTGGAAATCAGCTACTTACCTACCAGGTAATCTAAATTCAGTGGCAGACACCAGGTCACGCAAATTCAATGAAAACATCGAATGGATGTTGGATATAAATGTATTTGCTGATATTGTAGCATGGTATGGAACACCAGATATCGATCTATTTGCATCCAGACTCAATCACCAGTTACCAAACTATGTTTCTTGGGAACCAGACCCTGGGGCATCAGCGATAGATGCTTTTTCGCTGCATTGGGGGAAATTGTTTTTCTATGCATTTCCTCCTTTCTGCCTCATCAGTCGGGTATTACGCAAAATACAACAAGACTCGGCGTCTGGTATTTTGGTAGTGCCCGATTGGCCTACTCAACCATGGTTCCCCGTGATACTCGACATGGTCTTAGAACCATGTATCACCATCCTGAAACGACCAGATTTGTTGGTTCATCCCGTAACTGGGGATAGCCATCCATGTCATAATACAACAAACTTATTAATTTGTAGAGCTTAAAGAAACCTCTACTGGAATTGGGACTGACGGACCGAACATTGAACATTATCTCAGCGGCTCACAGGCAGTCCACCAAAAAACAATATCTGGTATACATCAGGAAATGGGAGATATATTGTCACAGAAACAACATCACTTACAGCTCGATGAACATAACGTCTGTTCTGGAATTCCTGGCAGGCCTCCATTATGATGAGGGGCTCAGTTACAGTGCCATTAACTGCGCCAGAAGTGCCCTTTCAGCATATATATGGCGAGGATCAGAGCGTCATTCTGTTGGTACTCACCCCCTGGTAACCAAACTTATGAGGGGAATTTTTAATATCAATCCCCCAAGAACCCGGTACTCTCAAATATGGGATGTGAGTATTGTCCTAACGTTGCTAAGGAACTGGTCTCCAGCAACAGCTCTGTCCCCTGCAAAAACTGACACATAAAACAGTCACGCTGATGGCTTTGGTCACAGCACAAAGGGTACAGTCTTTACATAAGTTAAGGCTGGACAACATGACTTCTTCAACAAGAAATATAACTTTTCATATTCACGAATTAGTCAAACAGAACAGACCGGGACCATCAGGCCTCAAAATAGAATTTAGGGCTTACCCTATAGATGATCGTCTCTGTATAATAAGACATTTATTGTTATATATGGAGAACACCAAAAACATCAGAGGCTATGAGATGGCACTACTAATCAGCCACAAGCAACTCCACAAAAAGTGTCGGTTCAAACTATTTCCAGATGGCTGAAACAGGTTTTAACAACAGCTGGAGTGGATACTAACATATTCAAATCTCATTCCACCAGGGCTGCAGCTACATCGGCAGCTATGGAGTTGGACGTACCAATGGACCAAATCCTGGAGACAGCAGGATGGTCAAGGGAAAAAATGTTCCAACAATTCTACCATAAACCAGTAGTTAAACCTGGAACTTTTGCAGAATCAATTTTAAGTTCTGTAATATGATTTCACCCCATGAAATAGGGGCTATAATTTGTTGTTAATAACTTTATCATGGATTTCAATGTCGGATTCATGTTTAAACATGTTAACACAATTCCTCCCTTAGTCAATTAAGGCAGATGTGATGCATGGACTCATTTCCACGGCATGAAATCACAGAGCTTTGAAATCTTCACGTAGTCACTCACGTGACTCCGAAGTAAAATAGTAAGATTAAACGAGAACTTACCAGTTCGAAGTTTGATCGTTATTTTATGAGGAGTAACGTTGAGGGATTACGTACCCTCCGCTCCCACCCTTGATCATAAAGTTCAACTGGTAACCTCTTCTCTAATCTTACTATGTTCAGTCATTACTGTTATCTGTGATTTCACACCGCTGCTTTGAAGAATGACACGCATGCGTCCTGGCGGGTTCTTCACATAATCCCTCAACGTTACTCCTCATAAAATAACGATCAAACTTCGAACTGGTAAGTTCTCGTTTAATCTTACTATTTATGATATCATTATGCATTTGTATGTTATTGCACAAATGGGCCTGTTAAACTGCAACAAGTAGGAATCTCATTGTCTATTGCCGGTATATATGGTTTGTAGAACCAACCTGGCCTCTAAAAAGGCACCATGGTACTGTTTCAAAGCAGTACAATCAGGGGCACTATCCTTGACCCTGACCAATTGTTAACCCTCAATCGGATTATCTGCCTGTTCTCACCCTGCTGCTGATAGATCTCCATATCCACAAATTGATTACTGAGTCCCTTACATTATAACAGTGACTGTACTTCCTAAGGAAATAGGGCAGAAATGCTCGGCAGGGCTAAAAGCATCTGCAGTGGGAGAAACAGAATTAATAATTTAAGTTGTACAGAAAGGAACTGCAGATGCTGGTTTACACTGAAGATAGACACAAAATGCTGGAGTAACTCAGTGGGACAGGCAGCATCTCTGGATAGAAGGAATGGGTGATGTTTTGGGTTGAGAGACCCTTCTTCAGACTGAGAGTCAGGGGAGGGGGAGACCAGAGATCTGGGCTAAATGTGGTCACAGACCTGGAAAGTAGGAGGAATCACAGAGTCTCCCTCTCCCCTGAATCTCAGTCTAAAGAAGGTTATTGACCCTAAACATCACCCATTCCTTCTGTCCAGATATGCTGCCTATCCCCCCGAGTTACTCAGGATTTTGTGTCTCTCCTCTTAATGATTTATTTTTCATCTCCTCCAATGAAAGGTCGCAGCCCTGAAACGTTATCTTTGCACCTCTCACACTGGGATTTTCATTTGAGAATGTTTATCGTCATTAACAATAAACTGTTTATTCATTGTTAATTGTCAATGACCCAGAGGGCCATTGACAACGCCCAGAGGATTGTCGGCTGCCCACTCCTTACCTTGGAGGACTTACACAGTTCCCGCTGCATCAAAAAATCCCAGAGTATTATAAAGGACATTTCCCACCTCGGACACTCCCTGTTTGAACTGTTGCCGTCAGGCAGACGGTACAGATCTACAAGAACAAGGACAAACAGACTTAAAAACAGTTTTTACCCCACTGCTATAAAGGCACTGAATGTAGCCGCCAAGGAACGCAGGGGCGATACATACTAAGGGACTGTGGTACACTGTGAAATCCACAGAAGGATGTAGGGTTGGGTGTTTATGCGTGCTATTTTCATGATATTTATTTTAGTTGTTTATCTTTTTTTAATATTTTACCTTGTATGTATCGTTAGCTTTTAGAAATGTTTGAATGGTGCACTGGCTGGCTGACATTTTAAATTTTGTTGTACATGGTTCATGTTACAATGACAATAAATAAACTATTCTATTCTATTCTATTCTAATTGCACTATGCCTCAAAGCAGCAGAGGCAGGCCTCAGTTTAAAACTCGATTGTGAGGAGATTCAAAGTGTTTGTAAGGTAAATCCCATTGGAATTGGCCAAGATCCCTGGCATTAATACCAGTTGTAGTCACCACCAGTAAGGTGCAATGTCCGTTAAAATTACTGTGGAAACTGTTCATTGATTACAGACAGAGTATTTTGGCAATAAACTGGAGCATAAACTCATATGCTCCAGTATACCGTGCATGCAATGGCTGGAGAAGAACACAGAGGGGCTTCACAGAGTGGGGTGAGTATATGGAACAAGCTGCCAGAGGAGATAGTTGAGGCATGTACTATAACACATTTAAATCATATTGGGATGGATACATGGATAGGAACGTTTTAGAGGGAAATGGGCCAAATCCCGGCAGGTGGGGATCGTGTAAATGGAACATCTTGGTCAGCATTGGCAAGTTGGGCCAAGGGGTCAGTTTCCATGCCAAGATGTCCCGTTGCAGAAGCCATCAGCATGGGAATCAGCAGACGAGAACGCCCCACCACCCAGATGATCACCTTCGTGAAGGCCGGAGTGCAGCTGCCAAGAACCACAGCAGCCAGGAATCAGTCAGGAATCCTGGCAACTGCGCAGGACTGGCAGCTTTCCGTAGACCTGGTGAAACAGCTGAAGTTTCCACAGCACATTGCCATGACCACCCTGAGGCCAGATATCCTCCTGGTCTCAGAGGCGACCAAAAACATCGTCTTGTTGGAACTGACAGTGCCGTGGGAGGACCGTCTGGAGGAGGCCCACGAGAGGAAGATGGCCAAGTATGAAGAACTGGTCATAGACTGCCGCAAGCAGGACTGGAAGGCAAGGTGTATGCCCATCGAGGTTGGCTGCAGAGGTTTTGCAGGGCAATTGCTCTACAAAGCCTTGAATGCACTGGGCATCAACGGAGTGGCAAGAAGGGCCATCAAGAACACCACAGAGACAGCGGAGAAGGCCTCAAGATGGCTCTGGATCAGGAGAGGAGGTCCATGGGGAGGAGCGAATGCCACCTGAACACAAGTCGTGGTCTGATCAACCACGGATGGGTCGCCTGGGTGAGAGTGTCTGATGTTGAAAGACCCGAAACACCCAATGACCCCAGGTTACATCACTGATGATGTGTTCAGAAGGATCTATAGATGTATTTGTATCAATGTGACACCTAAGAACTGCTCAGAGAAATTTGCAAAACACTGTATAGATGTGTCCATACAACAGGCTTCAAGAGGAGGAGAGCCACCAGCTGGAGAGGAAGAAAAGAAAATACAAAGTTGACGTGGTAAAGATATAATTAAACAAAAAAAGGAATCATCTCAAAAGGATATAATAGTCAAAATTCCAAGAACATAAAATAAATATGCAACAAGAGTCTGCGGCCTTGCAACCTTCGAGAACAAACTTAAAGAAGCCCAGGGTAGACAAAAATGTTGGAGAAACTCAGCGGGTGCGGTAGCATCTATGGAGCAAAGGAAATAGGCAACGGTTCGGGCCAAAACCCTTCTTCAGACTGATGTAGGGTGGGGGGGGGCAGGAAGAAGAAAGGAAGAGGAGGAGCCAGAGGGCTGAGGGAGAGCCGAGAAGGGGAGGAGACAGTGAGGGCTACCTGAAATTGGAGAAGTCAATGTTCATACTGCTGGGGTATAAACTGCCCAAGCGAAATATGAGGTGCTGCTCCTCCAATTTCCAGTGGTCCTCACTCTGGCCATGGAGGAGGCCCAGGACAGAAAAGTCGGATTCAGAATGGGAGGGGGAATTGAAGTGCTGAGCCACCGGGAGATCAGGTTGGTTATTGCAGACCGAGCGGAGGTGTTCGGCGAAACGATCGCCAAGCCTACGCTTGGTCTCACTGATGTAGATCTAGAGCAGCGGATGTAATAGATGAGGTTGGAAGAGATGCAGGTGAACCTATGTTGCACCTGGAACGACTGCTTGGGTCCTTGAATGGAGTCAAGGGGGAAGGTAAAGCGACAAGTGTAGCATTTCCTGCGGTTGGAAGGCAAAGTGCCAGGAGAGGCGGTGGTAATGGTGGGAAGGGACGAATTGACCAGGGAGCAGACAGGGGAGTAGATGGGAAGATGTGGCGAGTGGTGGGGTCACGTTGGAGGTGGCAAAAATGATGGAGGATTATTTGTTGCATGTGACGGCTAGTAGGGTGGAAGGTGAGGACAAGGGGGACTCTGCCCTTGTTACGAGTGGAGGGATGGGGAGAGAGAGCAGTGTTACGGGGTATGGAAGAAACCCTGGTGAGAGCCTCATCTATAGTAGAGGAGGGGAACCTCCATTCCCTGAAGAATGAGGACATCTCCGATGCCCTGGTGTGGAACACCTCATCCTGGGAGCAGATGCGGCATAGACGGAGGAATTGGGAGTAGGGGATGCAATCCTCACAGGAAGCAGGGTGGGAAAAAGTGTTGTCTAGATAGCCATTGGAGTCAGTGGATTTATAGTGGATATCGGTCAGAAGTCTGTCACCTGCGATGGAGATAGTGGATCGCCTTAAAGAAGCCCAGAGAGTCTTTGCTGCTAGTTACAGGAGAAAATGAAATTACAATCCAGGGCAATGTAACAGATAATATTATTGATGTCATTGCAATCATGCATGATGTTTCTGCTGACTGGTTAGCATCTAAATAAAGCTTTTCACTGTACCTCGGTACACATGACAATAAATGGAACTAAAGAAGGTGGACGATGACTCCACTGAAGATCTTGGAGAAGTAAAGAAGTAGCCAACACTTTTATTGTTCATTTCAACTGGCAGATTCTATTTTTTGGCCAAACAGTGAAAAGGCTTTTTATTACAGATACCACCCCTAGTTAAATGCCCTAAATGGATTTGAGACTATTTTCTTGTGCTTTAGTTGCCAAAGCTTCTGTGAAAATTCTGGATTATAAAAAACCATTGAGTGCACAAAGATCCTTAGTTTAATAAAATATTTGTTTTGATCTCTTGAGGATCATTAAAAATACAATCCAGTGTTCTGTGTTCTGGCTACCTTTAACTCAGCAGGTTACCCACTTATCACCTCAACTGTTGTTGCTGGAAGCTAACATCTTCACAATTGCATCCTGGCCATTTCGATCCAGATCATTTCCAGAAACACTCACACTCATCCAGCATTCAGTCCACTTGGCAAAAGCTTCACCAACTGCATTTTTCTTTTTTTGATCAAAATGAAAACTTTGTCTAAACAAAGCAACATCTAATCTCTGAGGTGCCACCAAACAATGAATGGGGTGATGAAAATATTATGACTTGGAGGTAACAGTTCAAAATCTTTACCTCAAGGTTGCCTATCTCTCTGCTCCTGAACTATAAGCTTTGTGCCAGTGTGATCCTTGATGCAGTCTCCTAGAGGTCACCATTGCAATACATATTGATGCAAGGGCCATTGAACCATACACCATGGAAATAGGCCTTTTGGTACAAATTATCCATGCTGACCAGGATGCCTATCTAAGCTAGTCCACGCATTTAAGCATATTTGGCCCTTACCCCTCAAAGCTTTTCCTATCTTTGTACATTTAAATGCTGTTATTGTACCTGCCTCATCCACTTCCTCTGGCAGTTTATTGCATATCTGTACCACCTTCAGCTTCCTATTAAATAATTTCCCTTTCAACTGAAACCTGTGCCCTCTTATTCTTGATTCTCTAATCCTAGGAAAAATCGTGCGTGCATCCTCCTTATCTTTGGCCACCAGGATTTATACACCTCCATAAGATCAGTCTCCTACATTCCGTAATTAAGTCTCAGCCTGTCCAACCTTTCTTTGTAAATCATTTTGTTGAGTCCTGGCAGCATCCTCGTAAAGCTTCTCTACATTCTTTCCAACTTAATGGCATCTTTCCTATAACTGAGTGATAAAAACCGAACTCAATACATTAAGGGAGGCCTCATCTTGTGCAACTGCAACAAAACAGGCCAACTCCTATGCCCAGTGCACTGATCGATGAAGGGCAGGTGCCAAACGCCTTCTCACCACCATGTTAGCTGTGACACCAATTTCAGGGAACTCTATATTTGTACTCCTAGGTCTCTCTGTTGTACAACACTTCCTCAGGTCCTACCATTCACTGTGAAGGTCCTATCCTGGTTTGACTTCCTAACATGCAACACCTCGCACTTAGCTATTCCTTGGTCCTCTTACTCAGCTGATCAAGATTCCACAGTAATTCTTGTTAACTTTCTTCACTGACTACAATACCATCTAATTCAATATAATCTGCAAACTTACCAAAACTGCCTTGTACATTCTTACCAAAATTGCTGATAGAGATAAAAAACAACAATGGATCTAAGAGTAAACCTAGCAATTATAGACCTGTTAGTTTGACGTCAGTGGTGGGCAAATTAATGTAAAGAATACTTAGAGATAATATATATAAGCATCTGGATAAACAGGGTCTGATTAGGAACAGTCAACATGGATTTGTGCCTGGAAGGTCATGTTTAACTAATCTTCTTGAATTTTTTGAAGAGGTTACTCGGGAAATTGATGAGGGTAAAGCAGTGGATGTTGTATATATGGACTTCAGTAAGGCCTTTGACAAGGTTCCTCATGGAAGGTCGGTTAAGAAGGTTCAATGGTTGGGTATTAATGGTGGAGTAGCAAGATGGATTCAACAGTGGCTGAATGGGAGATGCCAGAGAGTAATGGTGGATGGTTGTTTGTCAGGTTGGAGGCCAGTGACGAGTGGGGTGCCACAGGGATCTGTGTTGGGTCCACTGTTGTTTGTCATGTACATCAATGATCTGGACGATGGTGTGGTAAATTGGATTAGTAAGTATGCAGATGATACTAAGATAGGTGGGGTTGCGGGTAATGAAGTAGAGTTTCAAAGTCTACAGAGAGATTTATGCCAGTTGGAAGAGTGGGCTGAAAGATGGCAGATGGAGTTTAATGCTGATAAGTGTGAGGTGCTACATCTTGGCAGGACAAATCAAAATAGGACGTACATGGTAAATGGTAGGGAATTGAAGAATGTAGGTGAACAGAGGGATCTGGGAATAACTGTGCACAGTTCCCTGAAAGTGGAATCTTATGTAGATAGGGTGGTAAAGAAAGCTTTTGGTGTGCTGGCCTTTATAAATCAGAGCATTGAGTATAGAAGTTGGGATGTAATGTTAAAATTGTACAAGGCATTGGTGAGGCCAATTCTGGAGTATGGTGTACAATTTTGGTCGCCTAATTATAGGAAGGATGTCAACAAAATAGAGAGAGTACAGAGGAGATTTACTAGAATGTTGCCTGGGTTTCAGCAACTAAGTTACAGAGAAAGGTTGAACAAGTTAGGGCTTTATTCTTTGGAGCGCAGAAGGTTAAGGGGGACTTGATAGAGGTTTTTAAAATGATGAGAGGGATAGACAGAGTTGACGTGGAAAAGCTCTTCCCACTGAGAGTAGGGAAGATTCAAACAAGGGGACATGACTTGAGAATTAAGGGACTGAAGTTTAGGGGTAACATGAGGGGGAACTTCTTTACTCAGAGAGTGGTAGCTGTGTGGAATGAGCTTCCAGTGAAGGTGGTGGAGGCAGGTTCGTTTTTATCATTTAAAAATAAATTGGATAGTTATATGGATGGGAAAGGAATGGAGGGTTATGCTCTGAGCGCAGGTATATGGGACTAGGGGAGATTATGTGTTCGGCACGGACTAGAAGGGTCGAGATGGCCTGTTTCCGTGCTGTAATTGTTATATGTTATATGGTTATATGGATCTTGCAGCCACCCCTGATGTATGCCATCGACCTCCAATGTGAAAAAGCAAGCTTTCATCATACCATATGCTACCAATTAGATGCTTTTCCTGGATCCCATGCAATCTAATCTTCCAGAGCAACTACCATGTGGAACTTTCTCTAAGGTCTTTCTTTCTGAAGTCCATATAGACCAGGTCTATTATCCTCATTGACCTGCTTAGTTACTTTTTCAGAAAACACAATCAAATTCATGAGACATAATCTCCCATGCACAGGGCAGTGCTGACCATACAACAATGGGTCATTATGGGCTTCACGCTTCCTGAAGTTATCTGTTGCAGATCCTGATTTGTCCTGACCTTTTTTCATCTTCAGTTTATTTACCCCTCCTCCTCCTCCTCCCCCACCCCACACCTCTGCTTTCATTCTGAAGAAGGGTTCCAACCCAAAATGTTACCTATTCCTTTTCTCCAGGGATGCTTCCTGACACATTGATACTCCAACATTTTGTGTCTATCTCCCACAATTTTTTGGGGGCCCATAGTGTTCTTGGATATCCCTGAGCAGACCACAGAGATGTATCTATCTTCCTCCATGTTATATCATCCAGCACCTCATACACTGCAACGTAAATTATCCCAAAGACTTCCCCATGAACTGTCCCCAAGTTCCCTATTCTTCATGGCTTTCTACACGGTAAATATTCATTCAGGACCTCGCCCATATTTTACAGCTCAACACATAGATATCCACTTCGTTAAAGCGCTATTCTGCTCTCTGTAAAGCCAACTGGTGTGGAGCAGTGGCTGGGATGATGGAGGTGGGAGAAACAGGGACTATGTTCTCCTTTAAGTTCAAGACACCAAGCAAGATCTAGTATACCAGGTATCGGGGCATGATAAATAAAGATTTGACACAGCTCGTTTAGTAAGTGTTTGCCACAGACTCGAAGGGCCGAGATTGCCTGTTTCCGTGTTGTAATTGTTATATGGTTATATGGTTATATGGTAATCTCAGTATTTCCCAAAGCACTTTACAGCCAATGAAGCTGTTGTAATCAAAGAGAAAGGGTAGCCAGTTGGGTACAGTAAGATCCCTCATAGAAACAGGGAGTGTTCTGCCTGATGACATTGTGAGATCAAGAACTATTACTACTTTTAAGATCCATTTAAACGGAAACTTAACTCGGCAAGGCATAACATAATAGAGTCCTTATGTGGGTAAATGAGATTAGTGTAGTCAGGCAAAAGGGTCAGCATGGCTATGTTGGGTCAAATAGTCTGTATCTGTGCTGTATATCTCCAACTGTATGACTCAATAACCATACAATTGTGTGTTTAAATGATATTAAGTAAAGGATAAATATTGTTAATGCCATCAGGGAAAACTGTCCAGCTCTTCTAAATACCAACAAATATCAATGTCCTACTGAGTTGGCAGGAACCCCCCCCCCCCCCCCCCCCCCCCCCCCCACTCACATTATTTAGCCGCTCGTCCAATATGTGATGTCATCAGCAATGCAGTGCTGCCTTAGTAATGTAATGGAGTATCAACCTATTTTTTTTGTCCTGATATCTGGGGAATAGAACTCTCAGACTTTGAACTCATAGGCAAAAGTACAGCCCAATGAGCAACAATAGATACCTATGATGGAATAGACCAGGAAGGGGTAATTGGTTTCCACTGCCAGGAGCATCAGTAACCAGAGGGCACAAATTTATTGTTGATAGTGCTTTTCACTCAGTATGTTCCCTTCACCCATTACTCCTGTATTTGCTGATGTGTTCTGGCTCCAGGTTAAAATAATACCTCAATTTTTTGGTAGACACGAAATGCTGGAGTAACTCAGCGGGTGAGGCAGCATCTATGGAGAGAAGGAATTTGCGACGTTTCGGGTCGAGACCCTTCTTCAGACTGATCTTCCTTCGATTTTACCAGCATCTGCAGTTCTTTCTTGCACACCTCAATTTTATAACTTATCTTTGTTTTCAAGTACCTCCAGTCACTCCTCCCTCTCTCTCTCTCTCTCTCTCTCTCTCTCTCTCTCTCTGTCTCCCTCTCTCTCTCATTCAGTTTCTCCCTCTCTCGCATTCAGTTTCCCTCTCTCTCTCTATCTCTCTCTCATTCAGTTTCTCTCTCTCTCATTCAGTTTCTCTCTCTCTCTCCCTCTCTCACACCCACACTCTCTCCCATGCTCACACTCATACTCTCTCCCAAGCTCACACTCACACTCTCTCACATACACTCTCTATATTTACCTATCTCACTCCACTTTCTCTCCTTCCTCACTCAGACGACCTATTTGTCCCATTTCCCCGTATTTCCATATAAACTTTTTTCTCTGTCATGTCATCAACCCCACCACCGCTCCATTAAACACCCCCCCCCCCCCCCCCCCCCCCCCCCCCCCACCACCCTACAACCAGATTCACCCAGCTCTCTCCTACAGTCGGGGTAATGTGCAGAACGCAGCTACCAGGCTTTTGCTACTCGCCTGGGATCATTTACAGCAGTCATTTAACCAACCTGCCTTCATGTCTTTGGAATAAAACTAGAAGACCTGAAGTAGACCCACACAGTTGTAGGCAGAGGATAAAAACCACACAGACATCACTGGAGGTCAGGATTGAATCTGGGTCAGATGACAAGTGGGACTGCACCGCTAACTGCTGTGCCACTGTTCGACAGTCACACCCTAGCTCTCAAAGTTTTGGTGACCTGCTTGACATTTATTTGAGGGGAGCATGACTGGTGGCATTCTTAACATGTACTGTGTAATCTTTTCACAGCGTTAAAGAGCTCCACAAATGAAAGTCGTTGCAAGATAGAAGTAACTTGAATGTCAACCTTCAACAGGAGATGGAAAAATGCTAGAGGAGTTAAATTTATGAAGGTGCATGGAAACTGAGGAGGTTTCTATCACAGACCTGTGCAACCTGCTTCTTTACAGTGTGATTATAGCAGTGCAGACATAGGGAGTGGAAGTGGGGTTGGTAGCTGCAATGTTTAAAATTCAACCAGCACTAATGTGACTTCAAAAAATATTTTGACATATTTTACCAGAATTTATACAGACTTTGCAAACACGGGCACCTGCCCAGCTACATGTTTGCAAGCTGTGCACTCCATGCTAATACTAGTCAAGGTACTTGATATGTGTTATTCTGAGGACAGCCTTGTGCTCACCACTTCCTTTCCGTGGCCCAGTCCTCTACATCTGCTCAGAGCTGGCTGTATTTTTAAGAGCAGCAGATGATGCAAAGCCAATGACTCATTATGGAAACAGACTATTCTGTTCTGCTCCTGGATTTACAATCAGAGTCTGTCTCGTTACTGTCTATGTTCAATTAACACTTTCCAGACCAGGTCCCTCTTCCATCAAAGATTACTGCATGTCATCCAAGATGTTCAAAACAATCCTAGGCGAAGCAACGCTCGTGATCCACCAATCTAAACATTTGTTCCTTCTGCCACTGTCGCCAAAATATTTTGCAGTTATTTGTCTCGGCTTTTGTGACTGCACTACATCAGACAGTAACCGAAATAGCCCAGGTCAAAGGGCAGATGAGTGGGAGCATCACCCCTACCACCTTCCCTCTAAATTTCGTCCCATCCTGATTTGGAAATATATCGCTGTTCCTTTTTCATCCCTTGGTCGAAATCCAGCAATTCCCCTCCCCATCAACACTGTAGGATTACCTTCATCAGAAGGACCACATCAGAACAGGAAGATGCCACTGCCAGTCCGTCAAGGGTATTTAGGATGTTATATATTAGACCTTGCCAATAATGTCCAATATCCCAAAAATGGGATTATTAAAGTAACTCCTAACCTGTACATGGAATGTAGGACAGTACATCAGCGAAACTGGCCATTCAGCATACTACGGTCGTGACAAACATCATGCCAAGATAGACTAATCCCCTCTGCCTGCACCTAATTCATATCCCACCATTCCCTGCATATCCATGTGTCTATCTAAAAGCTTCTTAAATGCCACTATTTAGTTTAGTTTAGTTTAGTTTAGAGATACAGCCCACCAGGTCCGCGCCGACCAGTGATCCCCGCACATTAACACTATTCTACACACACTAGGAACAATTATTACATTTACCAAGCCAATTTACATACATACCTGTACGTCCGTGGAGTGTGGGAGGAAACTGGAGATCTCGGAGAAAACCCACACAGGTCACGGGGAGAACGTCCAAACTCCGTACAGACAGCACCCGTAGTCGGGATCAAACCGGGGTTATCGGGGCTGCATTTGCTGTAAGGCAGCAACTCTACCTCTGCGCCACAATTCCATCTGCCTCCAAAACCACTCTGGGTAGCGTGTTCTAGGTACCCACCATTCTCTGTGTAAAAGAATTGTCCTGCACATCGCCTTTAAATTTTCCCCCTCTCACCTTAAAGCTATACAGTACATTAAGAGTGGAGCTGAACCATACAGCACAGAAAGAAGCTAGTTGGCCCATTGAGTCTATACTGGCCATCAAACACCCATCTACACTAATCCCATTTCATTTAGTCCACAGATTTATTCTGCATTCTATCACTCACTCGGAGGTAGGTTAGAGTGGCCAATTTGCCTATCAACCTTTTGGATGTGGGAAGAAATTGGAACACCCAGACAAGCCCGCACAGTCACAGCGGGAACGTGCAAACTTTATACAATATCCAGCAGTTAGGATTGAAGCAGAGTTGTTGAAGCTGTGGAGCAGCAATTAGAACACAGAACATATTGTAGAACAGCACAGCACATGAATAGGCCCTTCAGACCACAATGTCCATGCCAAACATGATGCCAAGTTAAACTAATGTCCGCTGCTTGCACTTGATCCAAATCCCTCCATTCGCTGCATAAGTCTCATAAATGCCACAATCATATCTGATTCCACTACTATACCTGAAAGCACATTCAAGAGGAACTCAGTGGGTCAGGCAGCATCTATGGAGCTAAATGCACAGACCATGTTTTGGATCAAGATCCTTCTTCAGACTGATGGAGTAGACAAGAAAGCTGGAAAAGAGCAATAAAATATATACATCTATATATTCATAAAATATATTCAAGAATCTGTACATATATATATATATATATATATATATATATATATATAGAGAGGTGAATCGGACAATACCGGCAGTAGTTTATGAATTTAGAGATCTATGTTGCTCCCAAGATATCTTTAAAGACTCCTCTGTCTACAGAAAGATCCAGAGACTATCTGTATGACTGCTGTCAGTATGCTTCGGACATACTCCATCCTAGAGGGTATAATTTTGTACTGAGCTCACAGCTCAACCCTATAAACCATCCAACACTTGCTCCTATTCCAGCAATGTCTTGATTTAAAAAAGTTTGTTCTTTTTCACAAATCCCTGCTTATCCAAATCTCCGTAGATGCCCCACACGCACACGGAATCTCTGTGCTCTTCCAATTCTTGATCCCTGTTTATTTTATGCCATATTATTGGTGACTATGCCTTTAGTTCTCTTTCACTATCTTTTTATCTGCAAAACCATATCCTTCTACCCTGGGTCTGGGACTCTTACAGTGCATTCAGAAAGTATTCAGACCCCTTCACTTTTTCCACATTTTGTTACATTACAGCCTTATTCTAAAATTGATTACTGTCATTTTTTAAATCATCAATCTACACACAATACCTCATAATATAAAAGGTAAAACAGGTGTTTAGAAATTTTTGCAAAATAATTAAAAATAAATAACTAAAATATCACATTTACATAAGTATTCAGACCCTTTGCTGTGACTCTCAAAATTGAGCTTCGGTGCATCCTGTTTCCATTGATTATCCTTGAGATGTTTCTACAACTTGATTGGAGTCCACCAGTGGTAAATTAAATTGATTGTACATGATTTGGAAAGGCACACGCCTGTCTATATAAGGTGCCACAGTTGACAGTGCATGTCAGAGCAAAAACCAAGCCATGAAGATGAAGGAATTGTCTGTAGACCTCCGAGACAGGATTGTTTTGACACACAGAACTGGGGAAGGGTATGAAACTATTTCTGCAGCATTGCAGGTCCCGAAGAGCACAGTGGCCTCCGTCATTCTTAAATAGAAGAACTTTGAAACCACCAGCACTGTTCATAGAGCTGACTGCCCGGCCAAACTGAACAATCGGGGGAGAAGGGCCTTGGTCATTGAGGTGACCATGAACCCGATGGTCACTCTGACAGAGCTCCAGAGTTCCTCTGTGGAGATGGGAGAACCTTCCAGAAGGACAACTATATCTCCAACACTCCACCAAACAGGCCTTTATGGTAGAGAGGCCAGATGGAAGCCACTCCTCAGTAAAAGGCACATGACAGCCCGCTTGGAGTTTGCCAAAAGGCACCTAAACAATATTCCCTGGCCTGATGAAACCAAGATTGAACTCTTTGGCCTGAATGCCAAGTGTCACGTCTGGAGGAAACCAGGCACCGCTCAACACCTGGCCAATACCATACCTACGGTGAAGCATGGTGGTGGCAGCATCATGCTGTAGGGATGTTTTACAGTGGCAGGAACTGGGAGACTAGTCAGGATCAAGGGAAAGATGAACGGAGCAAAGTACAGAGAGATCCTTGATGAAAACCTGCTCCAGAGCGTTCAGGACCTAGACTGGGGCAGAGGTTCACCTTCCAACAAGACAACAACCCAAAGCTCACAGCCAAGGCAACGCAGGAGTGGCTTTGTGACAAGTCTGTGAATGTCCGTGAGTGGCCCAGCCAGAGCCCGGACTTCAACCCGATCGAACATCTCTGGAGGGACCTGAATATTGCTGTGCATCAACACTCCCCATCCAACCTGACAGAGCTTGAGAGGATCTGCAGAGGAGAATGAGAGAAATTACCCAAATACAGGTGTGCCAAGCTTGTAGCATAGAAACATAGAAACATAGAAAATAGGTGCAGGAGTAGGCCATTTGGCCCTTCGAGCCTGCACCGCCATTCAATATGATCATGGCTGATCATCCAACTCAGTATCCCGTACCTGCCTTCTCTCCATACCCTCTGATCCCCTTAGCCACAAGGGCCACATCTAACTCCCTCTTAAATATAGCCAATGAACTGGCCTCGACTACCCTCTGTGGCAGAGAGTTCCAGAGATTCACCACTCTCTGTGTGAAAAAAGTTCTTCTCATCTCGGTTTTAAAGGATTTCCCCCTTATCCTTAAGCTGTGACCCCTTGTCCTGGACTTCCCCAACATCGGGAACAATCTTCCTGCATCTAGCCTGTCCAACCCCTTAAGAATTTTGTAAGTTTCATTAAGATCCCCTCTCAATCTCCTAAATTCTAGAGAGTATAAACCAAGTCTATCCAGTCTTTCTTCATAAGACAGTCCTGACATCCCAGGAATCAGTCTGGTGAACCTTCTCTGCACTCCCTCTATGGCAATAATGTCCTTCCTCAGATTTGGAGACCCAAACTGTACGCAATACTCCAGGTGTGGTATCACCAAGACCCTGTACAACTGCAGTAGAACCTCCCTGCTCCTATACTCGAATCAAAACGGATGTTTAAATGGCACCGCTCATCCCCTGACCAATACCATACCCATTGTGAAGCAAGGTGATGGCAGCATCATGCTGTGGGGATGTATTTCAGTGGCAGGAACTGGGAGACTAGTCAGAATCGAGGGAAAGATGAACGCAGCAGAGAGATCCTTGATGAAAACCCGCTCCAAAACATTCAGGACCTCACTGGGGCGGAGGTCCACCTTCCAACAAGACAACGACCTTAATCACACAGCAAGACATCGCAGGAGTGGCTTTGTCTGTGAATGTCCTTGAGTGGCCCAGCCAGAGCCCGGACTTGAACCCGATCGAACATCCCTCGAGGAACCAGACAATAGCTGCGCATCGACGCTCCCCATCCAACCTGACAGAGCTTGAGAGGATCTTCAGAAAAGAATGGGAGAAATTTCCCAAATACAGGTGTGCCAAGCTTGTAGCATCATACCCAAGAAGACTTGAGGCTGTAATCGTTGCCAAAGGTGCCTCAACAAAGTACTGAGTAAAGGGTCTGAATACTTATGTAAATGTGATATTTCAGTTATTTATTTTTAAATATTTTGCAAACATTTCTAAACACCTGTTTTCGCTTTTTAATTGTGGGCTATTGTGTGTAGATTGACGATATAAAAATGAATTTAATCCATTTTAAAATAAGGCTGTAACGTAACAAAATGTGAAAAAAGTGAAGGGTTCTGAATACTTTCTGAATGCATTGTATCCTATTGCTTAAATGTATGGCTCGGTGTCAAAACTGACAATGCTACTGTGAAGAGTTCTGAAACATCACACTACTTTAAAAGATTCCCTCCACATACTAGCTGTTGCAATTTTACTGGTGAATAAGTCTGCCTTTAAGAACCCTTTCAATTCTTATACGTAACCAGTCAAACGGAAGCTAGGATCTCTTCAGCCAACTCACTCAGAGAACAATGGGCTCACTTGAAGCAGGATGTAATCTTTGAGTTACAGTGTGCTAGTCTGATTTAAAGCTGGCCTTCATTCCTCTCACAAATTATAGTGTTCAACCACATAGTATGTGATCTTGATGGGGTTTTCTTGGCACAGACAGGACAATTGATCAGTGAACAATCGAACCAGAGGCTGCATGTCAATGGGAGTTGGTGCCAGAGCTTCACCAGTGTACCCATGAGGATGTAACTCAGTGGGTCCGGCGGCATCTCTGGAGAGCATGGATTGAAGACGTTGCGGGTCGGGACTCCTCTCCAGACCAAGTAGATTCGGCGGAGAATAAAATAAAGTTGAGGTCCATTGTAAGTCTGCGTGGGTGAGGCCCGGAGCTGCAGGAGAGACAGAACAAGGGTCGGCTGGTGCCAGTGCATGGCGAACAATGTTATAGAAGGAGAACTGTTACAAGAAGTGGTGGATTGTACGTAGGTACCTGAAATCCAAATTGGGTCCAAACTGAGAGACCTGGAAACAGAGCTAAAAGCCATAGGGCACAATATGGCAGCAGAGGCAAATGTGGCTATGAAACTGTGTCTGGGTTAAAGTATGGTCATAGGGCAGGAGAGAAGCAGAAATTACAGGGGAGGAGCAGAGAGAAGGTCTCAAGAGCTCTTGTGGGAGAGAGGAAGAGAACCTCTTCAAAGTAAGTATACCTTGAGGAGATTTTGCAGTGGGGCAGTCAAATGTATATATAAGGATTATGCTTGAGTCAGGATGTTGAGAGTTCAAGATGCTGGTTTACAAAAATAACACAAAGTGCTGGTGCAACTCAGTGGGTCAAGCAACATCTCTGTCGGAATCTTTTGCCGAGGATCGCCAGTGTTGGAGCTCCGACCGCGGGGACTATGGACTTTAACACCGTGAAGCTGTGGTCGTAAGAAGCGGCCAACTTGGGAGCACCATGTGCGGAGTGTTCTGATCCATCCCGACTGCAGAGTTTTGATCATCCCGATGAGAGGGCTTGAACAGCGAATAGTCGGCAACGGCCCCATTCAAAGGCTCCGACCACGGGTGAACAAAGGAGGAAGATGACTGAACTTTATTGCCTTCCATCATAGTGAGGAATGTTGATTCCACCATGGTGGATGTTTATGTTAAACTTTGTTTTATGTGGCTGTGTGTATTTTTGCTCTTTTATTGTTTTATATGGCTGTATGGTAACTCGAATTTCACTGTGCCTGAATTGGTACATGTGACAATTTAATTGAATCTTGATGTTAAATCTTTAATCTTTCAGCCTAATTGTGTGGAGTTCTGAGGATTGCAATCAGGCAATTGCAAGCCACTGCAAGACATGGTTAGACACAAAAAATTGGAGTAAATCAGTGGGACAGGCAGCACTCTGTTCTCTATTACAAACCCACTGACTCCCACAACTATCTCAACTACACTTCTTCCCAACCTGCTTCCTGCAAAGACTCTATCCCCCTACTACCAATTCCTCCGTCTACGCCACATCTGGGACAACAGATGGCACAATGGGCTAAGTGTTCGGCTGGCAACCGGAAGGTAGCTGGTTCGAATCCCGCTTGGAGTGCATACTGTCGTTGTGTCCTTGGGCAAGACACTTCACCCACCTTTGCCTGTGTGTGTCCTTGGGCAAGACACTTCACCCACCTTTGCCTGTGTGTGTGGATGTAATTGTGTGAAGCACTTTGGGGTCAATGCAAGTTGACTAAAAATGTGCTATATAAATAAAGAAATTTAATTTAATTTAATTTAATTTAAGATGAGGTGTTCCATACTAGAACATCCAAGATGTCTTAATTCTTTATGAATCCGGGATTCCCTCTCCCATCATAGATGAGGCCCTCACTCATGTCTCCTCAGTACCCCGCAGCTCTGCCCTTGCTCCCCCTCCCTCTAGTCGAACCAGAGACCGTCCCCCGTGTCCTTACCTTCCACCCCAACAGCCGTCACATACAATGCATAATCCTCTGAAATTTCCGCCAGCTCCAACGGGATCCCACCACTAGCCACATTTTCCCATCTCCACCCCATGCCACCTTCTGAAGAGACCGTTCCCTCCGCAACTCCCGGGTTAACTTATCCCTTCCCACCCAAACCACCCCCTCCCCAGGTACCTCCTCCTGCAACTGCAGAAGTTGCAACACCTGTTGCTATACCTCCTCCCTCGACTCTGTCCAGGGACCCTGACAGTCCTTTCAAGTTTGGCAGTGGTTCATTTGCACCTCCTCCAACCTCATCTACTGTATCCATTGTTCAAGATGTGGACTCTTATACATCGGCGAGACCAAACACAGACTGGGCGATCGTTTCGCAGAACACCTTCGCTCAGCCCGCGTGAACCAACCAGATCTCCCGGTTGCTGGACACTTTAATTCTCCTTCCCATTCCTACAGAGACATTTCCGTCCTGGGTCTCCTCCATTGTCAGAGTGAGGCTAAATGCAAATTGGAGGAACAGCATCTCATACTGTATTTTGCTTGGGCAGCTTAGAGCCCAGTTCCTCCCTCTCTATCCCTCCACCCACCCAAGTCACAATAGTTTCTCATTTACACCCTACAGCCCGTTTCCTTTATCATTGTTACTTTTTTACATATCTTTCATTGTTCTTTATCTCTCCACATCACCTCTCACTTCCTTATCCCTAACCAGTCTGAAGAAGGGTCTCGACCCAAAACGTCACCTATTCCTTCTCTCCAGAGATGCTACCTGTCCCGCTGAGTTATTCCAGCTTTTTGTGCCTATCTCGGTTTAAACCAGCATCTGCAGTTCTTTCTTATGCAAGACATGGTTATACTGTATGTGATGAAACAAAACAATAAGGGTACAATCGTGGCTAACCTTAATCATCCCAATTGGTCTCAGGTTCTGCGTAAGTGATAGTGGTTCAATTTATGATCATTTCCCTGTGCTCCCTAACCACAATTATCTAGATTAAAATTTCTGTGCCAAAATGTGGGAGTGTGAAGCTGTTAGAGGAATGCTTTCCCTTGTTAAAAACTGGGCATTGGCCAATTAAGGGCAGAGATGAAACATTATTTTTCTCTCAGTCTATTGGCTGGATGCAAGAGATTCTATGGCAGTATTCCAAGAAAATGAGGGAATCCTCCTGTTCCTCTGGACAACCTCTACATGCCAGTAACCTCCAATGTGACTGCATCATCAGATTACATCCACCTCACCTTTTACGGGTGATTGATTCATGAATTTTTGAGATAACACGTTTGTTCCTTTAATACCAAAGCTTGATTTACACGCTCGTATTTTTGGAATAATACACTCAAATTTACTGCTGACAGCATAGTCACGTATATGTTTAATTTACCTGTTTTTGAATTAAGCGCTGCTTTTCAAGCCTGTAACCCTCCACGTAAATGCAAGGTGCCTGTACTGGCTTTGAAGCAAACAGAGCTTTTGGAACCATAATTGTAATTGCATTCCTTCATTTGCCATTTCCAATATATTTCTAATCCATACCCAGGGTCTTGTCCTCTGGTATCTTCCCCTTGTTTAGTACAGATGCAGTGTTGAAAATATGCCCCTGTCCCACTTAGGAAACCTGAACGGAAACCTCTGGAGACTTTGCGCCCCACCCAAGGTTTCCGTGCAGTTCCTGGAGGTTTTTGTCAGTCTCCCTACCTGCTTCTGCTACCTCCGGCAACCGCCTGCAACCTCCGGGAACGGCACGGAAACCTTGGGTGGGGCGCAAAGTCGACAGAGGTTTCCGTTCAGGTTTCCTAAGTGGGACAGGGGCATTAGAAAGCAAATCATCTTACCATGGTTTATCTGACTTTGGCCACCTCAACCCTATGAAAGATTCCACCACTGAAACTTTGAGTATTCCAAACTCTAGAAACAATCTGAAGGAACCTTATCCACAAGCAAAATACTCTACCTACTAGCAATCTGAAATGAAAACAGAATGTGAAGGAAACATTCAGCTGGTTAGCGTGAACAGAAAAAGCGAATTGACATCCAACAGAACTGGGGGGAAAATAGAAATAAAAAACTGTTTTAAAGTGCGTGAATGGGGATAAGGACGGTATATCAATGTGATATGCTGGAAGGCAAAATAGACTAAATGATAGAAGTAGAGGGTTGCAAAATGCTCAGTTATCACAAGCAATCAAATTGCAACAAAACAGAAAATATTGGGAAACACAGCATGTCAGGCAGCATCTGTGGAAAAAGAAACAGTCACCTTACCAGGTCTATGACCTTTCATCAGAACTGAACTGCAACTTGAATAAAACATGCATCAGAAGCAACTTAACCCGCCTGTTCAATTTCACATTAGTGGCAGTTCCTGTATTGTGGAAGTGCACAATATCATTTTTAGTCTTAGAAGCAGCTCCCTGAAAGATCACTTCTCTGATACCCACAATGGAATGATTTTCTTGGAAGAAAGGTTTGAACAGCTAGGTCGAAATCTGTCAGAGTTTGGTGAGTGAGAGGGGACTTGGTTGAAACAAGTCAGACCTTGAAAAGATGGATGGAGTGAAAATGTTTTTTTTATTATGGGACTTCCCAGAACTCAGGGTTACTGTTTATAAACTGGGCATTGGCCACCTAAGATGGAGATGAAACATTTTTCTTTTCACTCAGAGAATTATAAATGTTTGGAACTCTTCTTCAAGGCGGTGGAAGCAAAGTTATCCAATATTTGTTCGGGCAGGAGTTGTTGTATATTGATAACCAGTGGGTGAAAGGTTATGGGTGCACAAAAATGCAGAGTTGAGATTACAGTCAGACCAACAATGGCAGCCATTAAGAGACGGAACAGGCCCAAAGGGTACAGCTGTCTACTCCTGCTCCTAATTTATGTATTAATCTACCACCTACATTTCCATACATCCAGGAGATATTTGGTCAAAAGTGTCATCCAAAAAGAAAAATTTCTGGGACATCTTGTAAAGGAATGTGGGATGGATAGGTGGGATGAGTTAGAAAAGGAATTATACAACTTTGATCTAAAAGCGGTGGAAGGCAAAACCACCAGGGATACATAACAGGCCAACAATCTCAAAGTGTAATTAAAAATTAATAATAAATCTGAGTACCAAATATACAGTAACATTGTAATATCATCAATCACTCCCCTGTGCAATCCCATGAGGTATACTTGAGATGGCTGCATCCTATTAAATGCTGATTCCCCTCAACAGTAACATTATTATTAGTCTGTTAATGTCAGCATTTTGGTCATTATTGTCATGTTTTATTTTCAAAGCTGCATTTTCCTGGCAGAAATATACTGAATTATCATTTTCTTTTTCACTGCAGATTAACTACATTTTTGAACAAGCACTCACATGGGAGTTTATCATATCCATGAGTGCAGATTCTGATTGATGCACAGCTTTGTTTGGAGATTTGCAAGGCTCATGATAAAAAGGAACATCCTGGATACACCCATTGTAACAGCTCTGCTTTCTCTCTAGTGGCAAGAAATGTGGTCATATCTAATCCAGAGGGAAAAACTAACAAGTATATCAGTCTGAAGAAGGGTCTCGACCCGAAACGTCACCCATTCCTTCTCTCCAGAGATGCTGCCTGTCCCGCTGAGTTACTCCAGCATTTTGTGTGTATCTTCGATTTAAACCAGCATCTGCAGTTCTTTCCTACACAACTATATCTCTTTCCCAGTTCTGACATAGGGTCATGGACTTGAAACGTTAACTATTAAAGTTAAATTAAATAGTTGTTGTTACTGCTTCTAGCCACAAGCTGGTTACATTGATCAGATATCAACTGAAGTCTTCTCCAGTGAAGAAGTTGACTGACCTGTATAAGGATCCTGATGCCAGCTGTCAACATAGCAAACAGTGTTGAAGTCTTCTGGAACTGGAATGTCAGTGACATCTTCGGCAAACTTGCCTTTCAGATTAGTTATTCTTCCGAATATTGTAATTTTAATTTAGTTTACTTTAGTTTAGAAATACAGCACATAAATAGGCCCTTCAGCACACCGAGCCCATGCCGACCAGCAATCACTCTGTACACTAACACTATCCTACACACTAGAGACAATTTACAATTTTACCAAAGCCAATTAACCTACAAACCTGTACGTCTTTGGATTGTGGGAGGAAAATGGAGCAGACGGAGAAAACCCACATGATCACAGGGAGAATGTGTAAACTGGATACGGATAGGATTGATCCGGGGTTTCTGTCACCATTGCACCACCATTCCACTTCCTAATAATTATGTATTTCTAAGCATTAATAATGCATAATTTCATGGATGGGACTGTTCCCATTGCAGGCAAGTGGTTTTTACTTGAAACTGAGAGATAAGACATCAAGCCATGGCTATTGCCCGAATATCTTCCTCTCTAAATAGCATCCCACTCAGCTTTCAAGTAACAGGAGTGATCAGGAAAAATCCATAACAAGCCCCTTATTTTAAACACAGTAAATGAATAAGTTAGAAAACAGTAACAAGATGCAAAGAAATGAATATTTGAAGCAGAATTTAAATTTGATTATTTGAAAATGTTGCACAGATCTCAACTTGGGGACTGAGGCATCGTTGTGCTTTAGAGGGTTTAATATATATACCAGGCTGATACCCCCGAGGATTAAATGTAAGGGGTACATAGGAACACTACCATCAACAGTTTCCCCTAAAGTTCATGCAGTTCTGAGATATAACTGTGTCAGTGGATAAAGGCATCCAGTTCTGAAGAAGGGTTTTGGCCCGAAACGTTACCTATTTCCTTTGCTCCATAGATGCTGCTGCACCCGCTGAGTTTCTCCAGCATTTTTGTGTACCATTGATTTTCCAGAATCTGCAGTTCCTTCTTGAACAGTTACTGGAGATGCTCAGTTTCAGCCACTCAGGTTCAATCCTTATGCCCCTGTCCCACTTAGGAAACCTGAACGGAAACCTCTGGAGACTTTGCGCCCCACCCAAGGTTTCCGTGCGGTTCCCGGAGGTTTTTGTCAGTCTCCCTACCTGCTTCCACTACCTGCAACCTCCGGCAACCACCTGCAACCTCCGGGAACTGCACGGAAACTTGGGTGGGGTGCAAAGTCTCCAGAGGTTTCCGTTCAGGTTTTCTAAGTGGGACAGGGGCATTACTTCTGGTATTGCCTGTGTCGAACTTGCACGTTCTCTCTGATACAGCATGGGTTTTTCCTGGGTATTCCATTTTCTCCCACATCCCAAAGATGTGCAGGTTGGTAAGTTAATTTGCCATGTACTGCTCCTATTATATAGGAGAGAGTTGATGGAAATCGAGAAAGAATAACATCGGAATAATGTAGGATTAGACTAAATGGGTGCTTAATGCTCAGCAAACAAATGGGCTGAAAGGCCCACTTCCCTGCTGCATGATGCTATATTGCCAATCCTTTACTGGCACTGGGTCCAAATTGTGCAACTTCCTCTCCAGAAGCAAAGTATGAAGAAAGTGGCTCACCAACACATTTTCAAAGGCCAATATACCAGACAATAAATGCTGACCATGCCACATCCCAGGAATTAATTCAATAACTCTTAAAGGCACATGGCATGATGGTGGGTTGTGGAATGGTATGGCTCAGCTTCACTAAATGGACAGCAGTCACCATCATATCTTGCTATCTGTATAGTATGGACAAAGGGAATAAAATGGTTCTACCCACCAGATGGCAATCAGTTTGTACATAACAAAAAATGTTTACTCAGCTCTAAATCATAAGGGGTTAAGAGACCATGCAAACCCTTGAGCCTTCCCTGTTATTTAGTACGATGTTGGCGGTTCTGGTCTTTGGTCTTAGCTCCATTTTCTCATCCAATTCCCGTCAGCTTTCATTCCCCCGCAGTTGAATAATCCATTAGCCTCAAATATATTAATTGACTCAATACCGTAGGAAAAAGATTTCCAAAGATTCACAACCCTGACACTGAGAATTTCTCCTCCAGCCTGTTCCAATGTTCCTGATTTGAAACAAAGTCAAGGCAAGGGAAGTTCTGTCCACCCAGGGTTAACATAAACACTTTCCTCATTAAGAACAACCATTTCCTTCTTTGTAACAGGCATGTGCTCAACCAGATCCAATGTCTTCCGAGTTTTGGAGTTTGTTTCGAGGCAGCATGTTGGCATTCGTCCAATGGTGGCAGAAGTGTCCGTCTCGCCTGCTTCCTTCCTGCATGTGTCCACATCCTCACACCACAACAAAAGGCATGCTTTAGTTTCAGATTTCGAAATAAAATAATTCATGAATATCACAGTTTGAACTTTGCACACAAATGCATTCGTTTTTAACGACTCAGGCTTCTGCTACATAAACATTTTTCTGTGCGGATAAAATAGAACAAAGTTGTGGCGGAGCTTTTAACGCTACATTACTTGGTATAATTGATCCTTCTCAGACCATCATCTCCAATATTGAGGCTCCAGTTATATAGAGTTGACTCCAATGGGCAGCCTAGCAGTTGACTATCTCGACAGCAGACTTCTATTCACAACACACTATACTCCCAGCTCCGTCAGAAAGGAAGCAATTCAAGAATGTTTTCAAAGCATCCTAAAAAACTGTAATATCCCCACTGAGTCTGGGATACCTCTGACCCATGACTGTTCAAAATGACGAAGGAGTATTTGGGCCATACTGAAGAAGTGTCTCGACCCGAAACGTCACCCATTCCTCCTCTCCAGTCCCGCTGAGTTACTCCAGCATTTTGTGTCTACCTTCGATTTAAACCAGCATCTGCAGTTCTTTCGTACACAAGGAGTATTTGGGATTGCACTGAGAAATATGATGTTGCATCGAGGGAGAACACTTAAAGGAAGATCAAAAATATCACCTCACAATCTATCCACTTCACCGTATTACAGGGGGTCATGACAGAAGCCTCCTCCTCCCCGGAAGCGACGACAATACGCATTCTGTGACGCATCGGGCGATCAATTCTGTCAAAATGTTGGACGATGACAGAAACAAACAGCAAGCTATACGTCGTCTGATACACGAGCGAACAGTATTACACAGCCCAGAATCTATGGGACCCACTTTAGCCTCATCATCTGTTTCAGTGTTTAGAATAGTTAAATCATCCTTGATTAATGACAATTACAATTACAATACAATTTATTGTCATTTGAGCCTCAGTGAGACTCAAACGAAATTCTGTTTCCACAGCCATACAAACAAAGACAATTTCCTACAGACAGACACACAATTTAATTCACACCAACATCCATCACAGTGGACCCACTGTGATGGAAGGCAAAGTCTTTTCTCTCCCCTGTTCTGCATGTCTCTCCCGATATCCAAGCCTCAGGCGGGCGATGATAAGTCCCACGGCCATTTTAGGCCGTGCCGGACGATTTACGGCCCCGCTCCCGGTCTAAAAGTTACAAGGTTGGAGCCCCCGGCGGGCGCTGGAATGTCCCACAGCCATGAAGCCGTGCCGGGCGATGTACGACCCCGCTCCAGATCGTTCCAACCCCGCGACACAGGCTGGAGAAGTCGCGTTGCGGGAGCTCCGGGAAGCGGTCTCTCTCTCCCCCCGGACCGGCGAGCTCCCGATGTCCCAGTCCACCGGACCTGCGGCTGCGTTGCTGGAGCCTCCGAGCTCCAGGAGTCGAGTCGCAGCAGCGAGTCACCACCGCTCTATCATGGTCTTTACTCAGAGTGGTAGCTGTGTGGAATGAGCTTCCAGTGGAAGTGGTGGAGGCAAGTTCGATTTTATCATTTAAAAATAAATTGGATAGGTATATGGATGGGAAAGGAATGGTCTGAGTGCAGGTAGATGGGACTAGGGGAAAATAAATGTTCGGCACTGTAAATTGCCTCTAGTGTGGTGGAATATGAGGGGTTTAACGAGAATGTGGGAGGAAAAATGTGTTTAATGTAGGATTCATGTAAATGGGTGGTTGATGGTTGGTGCAGAATTAGAGTCGATTACATTATGACCCATGGATTGTGTAAGAGGATTATGTAATAAACGCATTTTAACTATTGTATTTACTTTGGAGAAGATTAGAGTTAATTTAATAAAGTTGTTCAATTTGAAAAGATTCTTGACAATGTAAATGAAGAGGAATTAATTCCAACAGCAAGTCAATTGCTAACCAGGGAAAATAGATAAAGGGAACTGACAAATGAAGCAGAGAAGAGATTAATAAGATTTTAAATATGAAGTGTTGTTATGATTTGCAAGACTGTTCTTTGAATGTTTAAAAAGATTATTTAGACTAATTTAGTCTCATTTAGTGAGAATTATGGAAGCTAAGTATAATTGAGTCATACAGCGTGGAACCAGGCCATTCAGCCCACCATGTCCATGCTGACTATCAAGTACCCACCATACTAACCCTGTTTCCTAACACCTGAACTGTAGCCTTCTATCATTTTTTATTTAAGTGTTTATAAAAACATTGAAAATAGGTGCAGGAGAAGGCCTTTCAGTCCTTCGAGCCAGCACCGCCATTCAATATGATCATGGCTGATCATCCAATAGCAGTACCCCGTTCCTGCTTACTCCCCATATCCCTTGATTCCGATGATTCCAATGCATCTAGATGCTTCATAAATTTCTATGCCAACCTTCAGTGTGTGTGTTCCAGATTCCAACCATCCTCTAGAATAGAGTCTAGAATAGATGAAAGAATTCTTCCTCAGATCCCATCTAGGTTTTCTACCTCTTACCTTAAACCTGTGCCCTCTGGCTTTGAAAGTCCGTGCTACTGGGAAATGTTTCTTACTGTCTGCCTTATCTATGCCCCATAACGCCTAATCTACATCCATCAAATCCCCTCTCAACCTGCTGTTCACCAAGGCAAATAGAAACATAGAAACATAGAAACATAGAAAATAGGTGCAGAAGGAGGCCATTTGGCCCTTTGAGCCAGCACCGCCATTCATTGTGATCATGGCTGATTGTCCCCTATCAATAACCCAGCCTGCCTTCTCCCCATATCCCTTGACTCCACTAGCCCCTAGAGCTATACCTAACTCTCTCTTAAATCCATCCAGTGATTTGGCCTCCACTGCCCTCTGTGGCAGGGAATTCCATAAATTCACAACTCTCTGGGTGAAAAAGGTTTTTCTCACCTCAGTCTTAAATGACCTCCGCTTTATTGTAAGACTGTGGCCCCTGGTTCTGGACTCGCCCAACATTGGGAACATTTTTCCTGCATCTCGCTTGTCCAGTCCTTTTATAATTTTATATGTTTCTATAAGATCACCCTTCATCCTTCTAAACTCCAGTGAATACAAATAAACCCAACATCTCTAGCCTCTCCTCAAAGCTGAAACTCTCCATCGCAGGCAACACTCTGACGAAGGACACTAAATATTGGAGTAACTCAGAGGGACAGGCAGCATCGCTAGATAAAAAGAATAGGTGGCGTGTTGGGTCAAGACTTTTCTTCAGACTGAGTCAGGGGAGAGGGAATCACAGAGATAAGGGAGTGTAATATATCAAAAGAGATGAAGTTTCAAAGAAAATGGAGAATAGATCATTGTTAGCCACGAGATGGTGACAACAAGTCAATCGGAGATAAAATGTAATCAGGGGATCGTCAGACCTGACCCAAAACGTCACCCATTCCTTCTATCCAGAGATGCTGCCTGTCCCGCTGAGATACTCCAGCATTTTGTGTCTGTCTTTGGTGTAAACCAGCATCAGCAGGTCCTTCCAAAACAACACTGATGAATTCCCTTTACCCTCTCTACACTCAATTGTTTGCAATTCTTGGAATAATTATGATCCCTTTATTCCTCCTGATCCAGGCTTTCTCACTCTTCTCTTTCACACCCATCCTTGCAGACCCTCTATTGCATAAGCAATCATCCACTGGCTCTTTTGTCTGGTTGAGCATGTGATGGGTTTGCTCCAAGGCTCAAACAAGGGGGCATGAGAAATTCACTGACTCCAGCCCTAATGCTGACGTAACTCTGGAGCCAGTAAATCAGAAAGGTCTATACGTCAACTTTCCAAAGCAATGCCCACCACCACCTGCTGCTGCAGCCAGAGGAGTGGGTGGCTGATAGACGGCACTGTAACACTGGATCGTTCCACTCGGCAGTGCTGGCTGGGTAAGTGCAGCGGCTCAAGAGGGTGACCCACAAACACCGTCACTAGTGCTTGAAGGGATGGACTACAAATGCTGACTGTTGCCCAAAACATCACTTATTCCTTCTCTTCAGAGATGCTGCCTGTCCAGGATTATTTGTCTATCTTCAGTTTAAACCAGCATCCGGTGACTTTAAGAC
Organism: Amblyraja radiata; assembly: GCF_010909765.2. Lineage (NCBI taxonomy): Eukaryota > Metazoa > Chordata > Chondrichthyes > Rajiformes > Rajidae > Amblyraja > Amblyraja radiata. Next base: position 21,340,913 of record NC_045959.1, on the reverse strand, counting down.
TTTTGCCTCCATCACAGTGAGGAGGTGCCTGGTGATCTCACTGTGGTGGATGGTCATTTGTGTTTATTGTGTGTGTTGTTATTTATTATTATATGTATGACTGCAGACAACGAAATTTCATTCAGACCGAAAGGTCTGAAGGACAAATAAAGGAATCTAATCAAATCTAATCTAATCTAATCTTTAGTTTAGAGATACAGCGCATAAATAGGCCCTTCAGCACACCGAGCCCATGCCGACCAGCAATCACTCTGTACACTAACACTATCCTACACACACTAGAGACAATTTACAATTTTACCGAAGCCAATTAACCTACAAACCTGTACGTCTTTGGATTGTGGGAGGAAACTGGAGCACACGGAGAAAACCCACATGATCACAGGGAGAATGTGTAAACTGGATACAGACAGGATTGAACCGGGGTTTCTGTCACCATTGCATCACCATTCCACTTCCTAATAATTATGTATTACTCAGCATTAATAATACTTAATTTCATGGATGCGACTGTTCCCATTGCAGGCAAGTGGTTTTTACTTGAAACTGAGAGATGAGACAACAAGCCATGACTATTGCCCGAATATCTTCCTCTCTAAATAGCATCCCACTCAGCTTTCAAGTAACAGGAGTGATCAGGAAATATCCATAACAAGCCCCTTATTTTAAGCACAGTATTTTGCGTATTATCCGCAGGGCTAACAAACGAGTAATATTCACCCTCCAGAATGCCACCTCCTTTAGTTATCCAACCTTCAAACATCAGTTAAGAGACTGACAACTCACTGACAAAGTTATACTTCAGTTGGGCACTTCCTTGAGTGACACAAGCAATAAAGCTTTTTTCAAAGAGGGACATTATAAAAATTAGCTGGACACCAACATTTCACTCAGGCGGACTGGGGATCTACAACACGAGAAGCTCTATCCAATTCCAAATATCAGCCCTTTAATAGCTCCTGCACTTCACTTCCTCCACTGAATTCCACAAATGTAGCATTCTCTGTGTAACACTACAGTTACTCCAATGTAGCTAAACCAGCAACACTGAGTCACTCCACCATCAATGCAACAGAATTAATGTTCAATGACTGTTGCCTCAATGCTGAAGGCATCAGTATTATTGAGAACATGTACGTTAATGCCATGTGCTTACTCCAGTGCAAAGGATTTACTTAAATCATAATACCCAGGAACAAACTCTGTTTCTATTCCACCTGTAGTGGTTTGCTTCTAAAGTGTTTTTTTACTCATATTTCCAACATTCTTTTAACTTTCATTTCTCACTCTTCCTCTCTCTTTCCCTGCTTCCATTCTTCTTTTTGTATATACACCCTTTCCATGTAAATCATCTTCAAGTAATGAGTTTCCCCTCCTTCTCTCAGTACCATCACCAGCACTTGTGCCATTCAGTGCCCCTGGTCTACAACCCTATCTCAGACACGTCTTTTATTCTCCTCACCCCCAACCCCTTTCTTTTAAGATCCCTCTGGAATCATAGAACCAATCAAGCTCACAGCACAGAAGCAGGCTGGTCCTATCTTCCAGGACCCCCAACAGTTGGATTATGTCCTTTTTTTAGTTTCATTCGGAGATGCAGCGCGGAAACAGAATCTTCGGCCCTCTGAGTTCACGCTGACTGCCAATCCCCGTACATTAACACTAACACAGATTAGGGACAATTTATATTTATACCAAGCCAATTAGCCTGCAAACCCTTAGAGTGTGGGAGGAACACGGAGATCCCGGGGAAATCCCACGTAGGTCACGGGGATATTTGTACAGACTCCGTACAGACAGCCAATATTGAACCCGGGTTTCTGCTGCTGTAAGACAGCAACTCTACCACTGAGCAACAGTGCCACATCTTTTCTTACTTCGAGCAGGATGTGCAGAAGTCCCCCACCATCAGGTTCTAGAACAGTTACTTTCCTATGACTATCAGGATCTTGAGCCAACCCTCACAACCCTAATCCTATCTCAGCAAAGGAACATAATCAACTACCATGCTTTTTTCTGTTTTCTAATCATGTTTTGCGATAATTTCTTGTTTTTTTTTTTAAGAGGGACATTGTGAAGTTTAGCCGGACAGAACATTTCTCTCAGGCAGATTGGGGAACGACAACACGAGAAGCTTGTTCTTACAGAAGCTATGTGTGATTTATCCTGGGGGTCAACATCTCCGATGACCTCTCTTGGACCCACAATACCTCAACTCTGGTCAAGAAGGCTCACCAGCGTCTCTTCTTCCTGAAGAGACTGAAGAAGGTCCATCTGTCTCCTCAGATTCTGGTGAACTTCTACCGCTGCACCATCGAGAGCATCCTTACCAACTGTATCATAGTATGGTATGGCTACTGCTCTGTCTCCGACCGGAAAGCACTGCAGAGGGTGGTGAAAATTGCCCAACGCATCACCGGTTCCTCGCTCCCCTCCATTGAGTCTGTCCAAAGCAAGCGTTGTCTGCGAAGGGCGCACAGCATTGCCAAGGACTGCTCTCACCCCAACCATGGACTGTTTACCATCCTACCATCCGGAAGGCGCTACAGGTCTCTCCGTTGCCGGACCAGCAGGTCCAGGAACAGCTTCTTTCCTGCGGCTGTCACAATACTCAACAATGTACCTCGGTGATTGCCAATCACCCCCCCCCCCCCCCCGGACACTCCTCCCATAGGAAAAACACTATGACTGTATGCATGTAAATAGATTTATTTATTGAAATCATATTCTATGTCGCTCTTCCAGGGAGATGCTAACTGCATTTCGTTGTTTCTGTACTGTCCACTGACAATGACAATTAAAGTTGAATCTGAATCTGAATCTGAATCTGAATCTGAATGTAAATGCATATTTTTATTTGTTGTCTATGTGCCTGCAATGCTGCTGCAAGCAAGATTTTCATTGTAAATGTACCTTGCCGTACTTGTACATATGATAAAATACTCAACTCTCCTTGACTTGGCTTCAACCTGCATTGTCTTTGCTGACTGAGATGCCAATTTAGGCAAATCCCATTTGCGCTGTTAGGTCCATATCCCTCTATTCTTTTCCTATCCAAATACCTGTCAAAATTCCCTTTAAACGTAGTAGTATCTGCCTCCGCTATCTAGTCTGACAGCTCGTTTCAGATATCCATTCACCCTCCATATGAAAAACGTACCCCTCAATATCCTCTAAATTTCTTTCCTTTAAATTTAAGCCTCTCTTCTTTATCTCCATAAATAATGCTGAGAATTCTCAACATTTTCATTTTTTTAATTTCAGAATTTTGGCACCTGCAGATTTTTATTTTTCATTTCTTAATAACTTGGCCCTTCTTTCCCTGGAGCATGATAAATAAGCTACATTAAGTGAGAGAAAAGGATTAGTGACTGCCCTTGTGCATGTACAGTTTACAGTTATTGGCAATTGTAAATTAATCTATTCAATGGAACATTACATGAAATCATGCAAATTAAGTGAAATTCCCTAGTGCAATTACATTAAGAGCCCTCCACTGAAGTAACACTGTCAAACAATATCCTAATGAAACCGATCTTGTATTCTCACTGCAAAGACTCTGCTTTATGGGCTTTGAAAAAGAACACAGGAAGTATAAAAAAGTTAATAAACAATCATTCCCAGTTTTAATTTTTTTGAGTTTTAAGTTCTTTAAGTTTTATGAGGTTTAACTTTCACTTTGGAGATACAGTGTGTAAACTGGCCCTTCGGCCCACCGAGTCCATGATGACCAGGGGTCACGCCATACACCAACACTGTCCGACACACTAGGGATAATTTCCAGAAGTCAATTAACCTACAAACCTGTATGTCTTTGGAGTGTGGGAAGTACCCAGAGAAACCCTACACGGTCGCAGAGGAGAAGGTACAAACGTAGCACAGACAGTACCCATAGACAGGATCATGCCGGGTGTCCGGCGCTGTAAGGCAACAACTCTACCGCTGCGTTACAGTGCCGCCCAGAAACCACCATTCCATCGGTATCCCTTTGCATTTGAAATAGAAGATATGGCTTCAAGATTGACTCTGGAATTTGAGATCAACACCAGATCTGATCATCTACAGGAACATTCATAAACAAGCCGCACATAAAGAGGTTTTGGTCAATGACAAAAAGTGTGGGCAAAATGGAAAGTCTTAAGGGAAGTGGTGGGAGGCTTTAGGAAGGGGATTTCAGGGCATGAATGGCTGAATGTATGGCTGTCAGTGATTATTTCAAGGTGAAAGAATTAGAAGGGAGCAGACAAGAATTGGAAGGGAGCAGACATTAAACCAAGTCTCAGTCCATCCACTCTGTCTATGTGGTTCTGTTTTGCAGAAGAGCAGGAAAGCTGCAACTAATATATATCTCTCAGCCGAACCCATTAGAAAAAACCTTAACGATTGGTGATTATTGTACTGTTTGTCAGAGATTCCTGAAACTTCAAAGCACATACAATTTGAGGTTTGTCAGTGTTATTGACAATCCTATTTTCCATATCACCACAGTGACCACACTTCAGAAGTACTTTCTTGGCTGTAAATTGCTTTGGGACGTCCTGAGGTGGGGAAGTTTACTGCAGTTATCTAGAGGAGTCCATCAGGAATCAGTCATGTCTATTGATCCATCAGTGACACCAAGTCGATTTAATTAGGAAATTAGGAGGTGTTCCAAAAAGTCTGTCAATACTTTCATTGGAACTCTGAGCAAAAACGTTTGAAGATAGCCAATGTGTAAATGGTGCTAGGAACACAAAGAGAATATAAGTGAAGTTTAACTGGCAAGATAATGTTCAGATATCATTGACCACAACAATTAAGGGGCAAGATATTTTGACTGAACTTATCTTCCACAGTGGAGTAGAACATAACAAGAACATGTTATTGAGAGAGGGGACTAATAGCTGTAGCCAAATTGAGAACCCTTTCTGGTCATTCCAATAAACCTTTCCACTTTATAGAGTGTGTTGGAGAGTAAAAGTTGTCGGAGAGAATGGGGGAGGGTTGGAAGGTTAGTTTGTGGAGTGAGTGCAATAGGACAAGTAAGTTGTTGATGGATGAAATACTTTAAAAGAGGCTGTACTACTGATCTGATGACATCAATCAATGGATCAAAAATATGACTTCAATAAAAAGTTAATGTATATGAGCGACATACATATGTTTAGGTACACTAAAAACTAACGGCCTAGGAAACAATGTTCACAGTTTAGACAAGAACAGAGGTTATTTATTCCCCTCCATTGTAAACGTCTTCCAGACATCTGGTATCTAATTTGTGCCAAATAAACCATCAAAATATTTCTACAATTTATGTGACATCGTTTTTTAAATAATTGTATAACTACTGGTGCATTCTAGATAAGCATTACCGCAGATATGATCGCAATGCAGAACACTTGCACATTATGCCTAATGCTGATGGATCTAAGGGTAATAATCGATATAGTGGCAGATTATTATATCGTTCAAGAGATCGCTCCGTTATCTCTCTAGCCACTTTGGTATTAGGAGAAGGTCGTATTACACACGTGATCTCTCCATGAGACTTTCAGAGCTTCTCAAAAGATAAATCTTCATAACACAGTCTTTTGATTAATAGTTTCTTTATTGTTGAAGAAAAACAGTAAGATACTCATCCAACCTTCTTCTCAGACTCGTAAACTTTAATATTCGCCAAACTCCAGTATTTTGCTTTTAAACGTTAGAACACTCCTCATGTCTCAGCATAGGTCCACATGGTCGAAGGATATTCCTTCCTACCATGTGAAGCTCCAAAACTAAACTAAAAAGTTACAGCTTCTGCGCAAGAATCTCAGCAGCAAACACGCCAACGACTACGTAATAAATCCCACCCACATAATTACAGGCAGACGAAATTTAATGGCAAATGCCATAATTTATGACATACAAAATTAAACCAAACGGCCACTATAACCATTTTGTCAGTTTCGCCTGTTTTTCGTAATTAAGATTCCCTTTTCATGTATCTACACATTGCAAATGGCTCGATTGTAATCATGTATTGTCTTTCTGGTGAATCGATAGCACCCAACAAAAGCTTTTCACTGTACCTCGGTGCACTAAATAAGCTTAACTAAACTAAAGAACGGGCCATATTTTTTAGGGAGGCGGAGGTTCAGAGAGAAGTTGATAACAATTTATTTCACCCAGGTTGTGATTGCATTGATTATTTGATGCTTGAAACATAGGGGGTTGGGGGGTTGGGGGGCAGAAGAGAACCTCATGCAAGGACATCAGTAGTTGATGTGTTAGAACCTTCACACTTCAGTTTAGTAAGCTGCAGTGGGATTGGGCCTGATGGTTCATTTTCAGCCAACATGGCATCTTCCAGATGCACCTTCCTACAAGAAACTATTGCTTTTGCAACAGTACCATTTATTATATCCAGTTAGTTACATTATGTATCGTAAATTGAGAGCATAGACAAAGTGAATGGTCACAATCCATTTCCCAGGATAGGTGAGTCTACAATTAAAGGGCCTAGGTTTAAGGTGAGAGAGGATAGATTAAAAGGGACCTGAGGGGCACGTTTTTCCACACATTGGGTATATTGGGTAGCAAGTTGCCAGAGGAAGTCGTAGAAGTGGGTACAATCACAACACTTAAGCAGGTGAATGGATAGGAATGTTTCAAGAACTATGGGCCAAACGCCAACAAATGTAATGTGTTCAGTTAAGTACTTGGCCAGCATGGACGATTTAGCCAAAAGGCTGTTTACATACCAAATATGAGTGTAAAATGACAAGAGCACAGTAGGCCATTCATCCCATCCCACTCATGCTGGCTTATTGAAACAGCTCTCTTCATGCTACTTACCTTGCTACATGTTTTTGTTTAAAGGAGAGATGCAATTGCCATTCCATTCCATTATAGGATCTGTTTCTGACTGCTGATCCTAGGAATATTTTCCAATCATAAATCATTGTGTAAAATGGACATATTCTCACCTCCACTACCCGCCACAACATCCCCTTCCACTTCCATCCAACATCACCATCAATTCTCCACCGATCATCCAAATCCATATCTTATCTCCTGCCAGATGTATTTGTGATCGAGGGAGTTCCTGGATGGAGCATTATCCTGTGTGAAGATGAGTGGAGGAGAAAGAGAGGTGATCTTTTTAAAACACAAAATTCTTAGAGGACTTCAACAATTTGAGAACATTTATGCTTTTTGAACACAGGTATCTAAAACCAGGGCTCATAGTGTAAAATAAGGAGTTGTCCATTCTGGACAAAGAGAAGACAACAGACAATAGACAATAGACTATAGATAATAGGTGCAGGAGTAGGCCATTCGGCCGTTCAATGTGAATCATGGCTGATCATCCCCAATCAGTACCCCGTTCCTGCCTTCTCCTCATACCCCCTGACTCCGCTATTTTTAAGAGCCCTATCTAGCTCTCTCTTGAAAGCATCCAGAGAACATGCCTCCACCACCCTCTGAGGCAGAGAGAGAGAGAGAGACATTTCTTCATCCAGTGCACTTTTAGAATTCTCTGTCCAAGAGATAAAATTTGTTCCACATATTCAAGACAGAAATTACAGGTTTTTGAATATTAATATATCAAGGGACATAGTGTCAGTGCTGGGAAGTGGCCTGAGGTAAAATAACCCATCATGGTCTTATTGAAATGCAGAGCAGGACAGGGAGGGGCAAATGCTCTAATCTAACTTCTGTTAGGTTTGTTCTTAATTCAATGTGCCCTAGTTACTGACACCACAGATAGTGGAAAGTTGTTTCTCCCTGTTCACTTCACCTGTGAGTTTAGATATTTTAACAATAATTTTGCCATTAATATATATATATATATATTTGGATAATGTGTACCACAGGACCCATGTGCTCCATTTTCTGTTGCAGTCTGTTTTGGGGTCATGCCATGTTGCACTGAATCATGTTATCAGGCAGTTAGTAGAAGAAACGTATTTTTGTATGAACAAACCCACATGGTGATTTAATTCACTGAAAGCTAAGGTAACAGGTTGCATTCCAAGTCTACCAATTTGTCTGCCACTCACCTGCCTAATTGACTGCACAAGATTGAATCCCAGCTGTGGATTGAAACTAATTGCTCCATACATGCAATATTTCATTAAGAAATAGTTTGGCAGTTTATCTCTTGCAAGACAACACAGGTCTACGACTGGCAAACAAGGATTTCAGGTGCTTTAATCTGAAGTGATCATCTCCAGGCCCACATATTGCTTGGATAATTAACCAGACAAAAAGTAGCTTTCATTTTAGAATCATACAGCCTTGAAGAAGGCCTTGCAACCCAACACTCATCCGTATACACCAGTCCACCATATCACTTTGTATTCTCCACACATAGCAATCACTTTGTAACCCCCTCCCAGATACTACCACCCACCTGCACTAGGGGCAGTAAACATTGTTAATTTAATCCATTCACCAGCACATACTTGGGATGTGCAAGGAAACCAGAGTATCAGGAGGAATCCCATCCGATTACAGGGCAAAATCTATACAAACTGCAACAGTGTTCAGGAATGAATCAAGGTCGCTGAAGCTATGAGATGGTGAGCTTTAGATTGGAGTCCAGTCCAGATTGGAAGTAATGTACTCAAATAGGAAGAAAATTAGCAACAATAGCTTGTTCCTCATACTTGTCCTATTACATGCTAACTCAAACTCCTTCCCTCATTCATATTTTGGTTTCTTCACATGTCTCATCTCGCACAACTCCTTGGTAATATCAGCATGTTTCCTCCATGTGTAGTTTGATGAGCCATGGTTTTATTTCACCAGCATCCCTGTTGACTATTCCACTGTGTCTAAAATATCAGATGCGTTGACCTCTGACATAAGCAGAACATTTTTCCCAATTAACCATTCTGAACATGAAATCTGTCCAAAGACTACCATCTCCAATTGTTTGCCTACCACCTGCCTGAACTGTAACCAGGTACAGTACCCAACCTAAGTTTCATGTTTAAACCCATGTTGAATATTAGACTCCTTACCCGCACCATCACAAAATCCGCCTGTTTACACTTCATGATGTTGCCTGGCTTTTACCTGCCTCCCTATGCTACTATTCCCATTCACTGTCTTATTTTTTACCAGAGCCTCAGCCATTTTAATATACTCCTTTCCAGCCTCACCCATTCTACTCTAATCAAAAGATATTCAAAACTCTGCTTTGAGCCAATCTAATAGGAATGTGATTTACAGCCAAAGAAGCTACTGTTTCTTCCCTTGCACTTGAAATCCTTCATTGAGAACAAAGTATTTTAAATCATCCAAAACCATGGACGTCACAATATGTGCAAGTGATTGAATTATTGTTGGCATCTCCTTTATGGTTTTGTATCTTTCATCATGGGGTGTCTAATGGCAGACCAAGTTCCATTCAACAGCACTGCTGACACATATCTAAACTAAACTAAACTAAACATTGGTATTGGTTTAACTTTGTCATGGTGCAGTGTGTGACTTTGTTTGCATGCTATCCAGTCTAATCGTACTACACACAAGTACAATCAAACCGTATGCAAAGACAACAAATGTTACAATGAGAAAAATAACAGAGTACAGAATATTGAGTGACAGCGATATAGTGTTACAGTTAAAGAGAAAGCGCAGATAGAAGCTAAGATGTATTCAGTAGTCTGATTACAGTGTTAATATTGGCCAATATAAAGATATATAAAATGGAGGATCTTTTGCATCTGCAGGGCCTACTTGGTCAATTTCTGTGTAAAGCTGCGAGCTGCGAGCTGGTGCCAGGAAGTCTAGGTCCTAGATTGATATGGAGGATGAGGAAAGACCCAGATGTCCTCTCTATTGTTAAAATGTATGAGGACTTTGCAGAAGAGTTCAAAGGTGTTGCAGATGCATTAGCAGGACTGGCCGGCTGCAAAAGGATTGTAAATACTGTTAATAATGTTGCAAGGTGTTTGTGTTACTGTTTGATGATTGGCTGAAGTGTGAAGCCTTGTTTGAATTGTTTATACTCCCCAGGAGAATGTTGCATTATTTGGGTCAACTGACTTCTTTCTAGAAGCTTCTGTAAAAACATTGTAATGGAGTGCTTTGTGATTGGGTTAGGGAACTGTCAATAACACTTTAATGTAATCGATATCTGTGATTGGTTTTTAGGGGCCATGTAGTTCTGCCCCACAGGGTTTGATGACCTATAAAAGGCAACCCGACGAGGATCGTTATCGATCTTCTGGAGGAGTGCTTGGGACTGCGTAATCTTTTGGAGGTGTCTGCTTGCATGAGGCTGAAGGGCTTCGACAAGCAGAGACAAGGATTGATCCTGCGGTTGTATTGTATAAGGGATTCACTATTGTTTCATGAAATTAGTGGTCCAGTGCTTGGCTTGGTGTTTTACTGAACTAGACTAAGTGGGGATAGCTCTAGGAACATAATTACAACAGCAGGGAAAAATCTGTTCCAGAATCTGGTAATACGTGCTTTCAAGTTTTTGTACCTTCTGCCTGACAGAAGAGGGGAGAAGAAGGAAAGGCCAGGGTGTCATCCATGTAAGAACAGCTCCATTTGTAAAATCTCATCCATGCTTTCAAATGTCTCTATGACCGCATCCCTCCCTACCAATAAGATATCCTTCACAAACCTCCTGGTCATCAAATCAATCAATTTACTACTGATAATAAATGAGGAGCTAATATTAGTAAAGACAAGAGGTTAATTCCCATGTTCTTCTTCAGAATAACATAAATATATTTTCATTCCTCTTGAGACCAGATCTTTTCTTTTTTATTTTCCGCCTAGAGTTGTAATCATTTATTTCCCATTACCCAGAAATGTTAAGAATTCCGGAGGCACGCTTGCTGTTCTAAGATAGAAAGTGACACTTTTCTAAAAAGACACTTTTGAAACTCTATATTCAAGAACATCTAAACGTCCGGATGTATGTCCCATTTTCCCATGTAATGCATGTTATTGTACTGCAATTTTGAATCATGAATAAATAGAGAAATAATCTGAGTGGTTGCATTTGAAAGTTCCTACAATTTCATGGCTGTCTGAGTTAATGATTAAGAAGCATAGCAAACAAGAGATAATGAGAAAGCATCTCAATGGCCAACTTCCAAGTTTTCCTTACTTGTGGCCTTTGGTATTCCTTCTTCCTGCCACACAGGCTGCAATTTTTCTTGTTTGCATTCACAAATTGAGGCAAAGTTCCAGACATGTTGAAAAATTGACTCCAGAGGATCCTGTTTTGATCTGGCTTCCTCCCTTGAGACCAGAGGTGTACCATTCAGTTTCTTCCCGAGGACGTGTTGGTTGTTGAGTTAATCTGCCTGTGTAAATTGCTTACCAGTTGTAGGCGTGTGGCAGAAGAACCAGGATATATTTGGCGAGCATATGGGGAAGAATAGATAATGCAGCAAATATGTGAGGGGATATAATTGGAGGGATAGGTCTGAGAGCCAGCATGGCATTGATGGGCTGATGGCCTCATTTTGTAGAATACTCTGCAATTGTCCCACAGCCATTATTATTTGAACATTATCTGCTATGTGCAAGGAAGATGCTACTTTCAGTACAGTGACAGTGTAGGTAAACCAGTAACCAGTTTACACACAGCAGATAGTAATGGTTGAGGACATTTTGGGATGGCCTGAAAGGAGTGTGAAAGCTGAGCAAGAAATTACCCTTTTTTTCTTACATAGCACCTCTTCCACCAGAAATTGAAAGTTTTCCCACATTTTAAAGGCTAGTTGTGTCATTCTGCAAAAGCTAAGTTATGATACAAGAATAAAAATAGCAATGATACCACGTTAACTTGGTCTTGCTCATGAAGCATTAACATACGTAATTAGATATCAAAGAATGGAGAAGGGGACATAGATTGAGGAATGCAGTTGAACAGAGGGATCTAGGAATAACTGTGCATAGTTCCCTGAAGGTGGAATCTCATGTAGATAGGGTGGTAAAGAAAGCTTTTGGTATGCTAGCCTTTATAAATCAGAGCATTGAGTATAGAAGTTGGAATATAATGTTAAAATTGTACAAGGCATTGGTGAGACTAATTCTGGAGTATGGTGTACAATTTAGGTCGCCCAATTATAGGAAGGATGTCAACAAAATAGAGAGAGTACAGAGGAGATTTACTAGAATGTTGCCTGGGTTTCAGCAACTAAGTTACAGAGAAAGGTTGAATAAGTTAGGTCTTTATTCTCTGGAGCGTAGAAAGTTAAGGGGGGACTTGATAGAGGTCTTTAAAATGATGATAGGGATAGACAGAGTTGACGTGGACAAGCTTTTCCCATTGAGAGGAGGGAAGATTCAAACAAGAGGACATGACTTCAGAATTAAGGGACAGAAGTTTAGGGGTAACATGAGGGGGAACTTCTTTACTCAGAGAGTGGTGGCTGTGTGGAATGAGCTTCCAGTGGAAGTAGTGGAGGCAGGTTCAATTTTATCATTTAAAAATAAATTGGAGAGGTATATGGATGGGAAAGGAATGGAGGGTTACGGTCTGAGTGCAGGTAGATGGGACTAGGGGAAAATAATTGTTCGGCACGGACTTGTAGGGCTGAGATGGCCTGTTTCCGTGCTGTAATTGTTATATGGTTATATGGTTATATGGTTATATCAGAGAGTTAATTTCATGCTAGTGGCTAGTTTAATATGTAAACTAAGTGCAGAAATAATCACTAATAATATGAAAACCCAAAAAAGCATATCCTTCTACTTTATCAATGGCATTGGATGAACGTATTCTCAAATTACTTTTCTGTTGAATACAATGGGGCAGCAAAGTGACACAGCGGTTGAGTTGCTGCCTTACAGCGCCAGAGACCCGGGTTCGATCCTGACTACGGCTGCTGTCTGAATGCACATTGGACGTTCTTCATGTGGATTTTCTACGCATGGGTTTTCTCTCGGTGCTCCGGTTTCTTCCCACTTTCCAAAGATGTGCAGGTTTGGAGGATTACTGTCCCTTGTATGCAGGATAGAACTAGTGAACGGGTGATCGCTGGTCAGTGCAGACTTGGTGGGGTGATGGACCTGTTTCCACTGTATCTCAAAACTAAACTAAACAATCCATGCATGCTATCAGACTAACGTTTATCTATTGAACTGGCCAGGTGTGAAGGAATAGAATACTGGCCCCTACTTTATTTAATTCTACAAAAATGCAAAGTAAAAGATAAAATATTGAATGGGTTAATTTTGAAACTTGCCACTAATTTATAAACCTTACATTTTAGAGGAATACAGTGTGGAAACAGGCCCATTAGCCTGCCAATACCACCGCAATCATCGATCATCCGTTCACACTATTATCCCACTTTTACATTCACTCCCTATACACAGGGGGTAATTTACAGAGACCATTTAACCTACAAACCCACACATCTTTGAGATGTGCGAGAAAACCGGAGCTCCCGGTGGAAACCCACACGGTCACAGGGAGACTGTGCAAACTCCACACAGACAGCACCCGAGGTCAGGATCGTACTGAGATCTTTGGTGCTGTGAGGCAGCAGCTCTACCAGCTGCACCATTGTGCCACACTGGTTTGTGTCCTTTCACAAAAGCTGAGTTCTGATGCCAGAATAAAAATAACAGAGATAGGTTATTTAGTTATTCATTTCTTCAGTGTTTCTCTGAAAATGGAATGATTTGCAACAGACAAATAATTTTGAAATGCAATACATGTTATATTGTTAAAGATGTAATAAATCTGCTTCTATCAAGCTCCCACAAACAGCAATGTAATAACAACCAGGGAATCTGTTGTAAACCATTCATTACCGGATAACTATTAACCAGGATACAGTGAGCTCCCTTGCATTTTATTCAAATTATGACATGAGCGCATTCTCACACACACACGCACAATGTAGTAAACCATCCTTGCCACCTACAACTCCTCCAATCTTTGTTCATCAACAAACTTACTTATCAGACGACAGACATGTTGATCTTGTGTTAGATGTGGCTTAAGTTTGAAGCAAACTGTAAGATCAAGTCTCAGTACTGAGGCCTGAGGCTGATATGTCAATAAGGTAGAGAGAGAGAGATCTGGACTTCTTGAGGTGCTATAAAGCATTTGAATGATGTCCTGCTAGCATGAAAAAATCCCATGGAACTACTTCAAGAAAAGTGGTTGAATTACCTCAGGTGTCCTGGCCTGTACTTATTAACATTCCTAAAAATGGTTCACAAGCTCATTACTAGTGGAATTTGCTGTGTACATATACTGCTATTTGTCTTCATGACAATAGTAATTATATTTCAAATGGAATTAAAGCAGTTAACCTATTAACATAAAGGTGTGTTTTTTAACTTAATTTATCTGCTAGTTGTAGAAATATCAGTAAAAAGTAATTGCCACAATCTACAATAAAAATAAAATGATTCCTATGTAGAACATAATCACATCTCTCTAATGTAACTAAGTTTTATATTGGATGATAAAATGTAGAAACAATTTTCGAAATCATTACTTAATTTTCTTTGCAAGTGGCTTTCCAATTGGATTGGAGAATCTTACAGCCTGATTTTCTTTCCCCTCAGGTTTCTTGATTAAAGCAGGACTAGCAAAAAAAAAGTTTACAACATGGCTTTGACTTAGGAATACTTCATTATAAAGAGACTGTCTTTTGGTAAATGGCTCTGTAAAATGATTAACCAGATTGCTAAATGGGAATGTTATTGGACCACCTGCTGGAGTGGCGCAGCCTTTTCTGATTCAGAAAGAACGTGCATTTAAAAAAGAAATATTGAGAAATAAAAATGCATTAACTCAGCCGGGAATGCCACGTTGAGGACTTTCAGGAAAGACTGCACACAGCAGGATGTGATCCATTTTCTCCTGTAAATCCTTTGCTGCTCTGATCCTTTAAGGAAATAGCTGGCAACCGTACATCTCTTAGAGAAAGTACCTAAAGTTTATAACTTGTCACAATAGTTAAAGAAAACATGCTGGACGTGCCTCAGTGTGGAGAAACGCTTTCGTGTGTTTTAGAATGTGGACTTTTGAGGGCATGTGCTGAAAGTCTCATTCCATTAACACACGTAACAAGTTTGAAACCAGTTTTTTATCCACTCCTTTCTGATCTAATGCATTACCGTCTATGCAAATCTCTGTGAATAGCATCAATATGATGGAGCTGAAGGCATGAATAGCATCCCCTCACAGAATGCAGACTCCTTTGATTGTAATTGTCTTAACACCGTGAAATGAAGTAATGCATAAAATTGATAATAAACGGAAATGCCTGTCCCCTGCGTGCAAATGAGCTGGAGCATAGTCGTGGCCATTGTTTCCCATGGAAAAAGAGTGAAAATATTTACGGAGTCGTTTCAAAGTACAGCATCTGCATTTTTATTATTTCTGTCTTTCAAAGGAGGAAGAAAAAGAGGTGTCTCGAACTCATGATGGATCAGGCCTATAAATACCTGACTCAGCCATAAAAAAGCACATATGCATGTTTTCCAAGGGCTGGCCCACCAGTGAGAAAATTCACTGGTAGTAAAAGTCCCAAAGGGGAGCAGGAAGGTACAATAGTGTGGCAGACATGCAATACTGTCTTAATCAACAATCAGCCTGGGGATTGCCAGTGTAAACTCCTGAAAGTCCTCAATTTGCAGGAATGAGATTTTAAAACTTTTAAGAAGGTGGTTTGATGGTTGGTATGGATACAGTGGGGTGAATCTATTTTTGTGTTGAAACTCCCTATAACTCTATGATCTACAATAGTAGATTGTAGAAACATAATAGAATTATAGAAACATATAAAATTATTAAAGAACTGGACAAGCTGGATGTAGGAAACACGTTCCCAATGTTGGTGGAGTCCAGAACCAGGGGACACAGTCTAAGAATAAAGGGAGGCCATTGAAAACTGAGATGAGAAAAAAACTTTTCACCCAGAGAGTTGTGAATTTGTGGAATTTTCTGCCACGGAAGGCAGTATAGGCCATTTTACTGGATGAATTTAAAAGAGAGTTAGATGGAGCTCTTGGGGCTACCAGAATCAAGGGATTTGGGGAGAAGGCAGGCACGGGTTACTGATTGTGGATGATCAGCCATGATCACAAAGAATGGTGGTGCTGGCTCGAAGGGCCGAATGGCTTCCTCCTGCATATTTTCTATGTTTCTATCTATGTTAGTATTATATATTGTATTGTCTGTATTCATAACCAGCCAGCAGAAAAACAAATATGCTGTTAGTCTTGATCTGTCGGAAGAACCTAATGAAGGAAGGATTCTAGAGAAGGAGGTCTAATGAAACAGGCCATAGAGACTGGCCAGCATCAATTGTGATAATACTTATGGCAGACAAAACTGTCTGACTATGCCGGAGATAGATGGAGTAATGCTGGAGTAACTCTGGAGTGGGACAGGCAGCATCTCTGGATAGAAGGAATGGGTGATGTTTCGGGTCGGCCTTTCTTCACACTAAGAGTCAGGGGAGAAGGAGATACAGAGATCAGGAAGGGCAAGTTGTGAAAACAAAACATCAAAGGGGATGATGCTCAAGAGAAATGTAGAATAGATCACTGTTAGCTTGGAGAAGGTGACAATGAAGCATACAGAGATAAAATGTAATCAGAGGGACAGTCAGACTGGTTGGAGAACTAGGAAGGGGGAGGGATGGTGAGAGAGGGCTATTCGATGATTTCAAGGTGAAGTTGAACCAGGTATTTAATCATAGACAGACCCATTATTTATCTCACTGTATGCATGTTAGCAAAGTGTTCACCAAACTAGATCCCTCATATGTATGTGCTCAGTTCAAGTGGATGAGGAACTGAGGGGCAGGTTTCTTACACAGAGGGTGATAAGGGTTAATATCTATGAAGAAAATATTTTTTTAGTTTTGGTTTCAGAGATTTCTAGGGATATAGCGCGGAAACAGGCCCTTCGGCCCACCGAGTCCTTGCTGGCCAGCGATCCCCGCACGTTAACGCTACCCTATACATACTAGGGACAGTTTTACACTTATACCAAGCCAATTAACCAACAAACCTGTAAGTCTTTGGAGTGTGGGAGGAAACCGAAGATCTCGGGGAAAACCCACGCGGTCACGGAGAGAACGTACAAACTCCCTACAGAGTCGGGATCGAACCCGGGTCTCCAGCATGGCAAGTGCTGTAAGGCAGCAACTCTACCACTGTGCAACCGTGCCGCCATGTGTAGGTAGATAAGAGTTAGTCATGGCATCATGTTCGGCACAGACATTGTGGGCCAAAGTGCCTGTTCCTATGCTGTGTGTTCTATGTTCTTTGAGAGCAGCATGTATTTCTCAATGAATAGCTATGAAGAAAATATTACAAGGCTTCAGATGCTGAAAATCTGAAATAAAAACAAAACAGAAAATGCTGGAAAAACAGCATTTCAAGTTATAGTCTCCATCAAAACTGAGAAAGAGAATAGCTCTCTTGATCTGATAAAGATTTTTCAACCTGAGACATTAAGTATTTCTCTTTTCATAGACGCTGCCTAAACTGATGATTTTTTTTTCAGCTCTTTTTGTTTGTAATACATTTAAGGGTCTGGCTTCATGCACCTAACAAAACCATTATGTGAAATCATCAAGAAAATATTTAAAACTACAAAGCATATGATAACTCAAGCGATGTATTAAGATAATGTACTCACAGCTACAAGCACAAAAGTACAAAGTCCTCAACCATCAGAGGAAGTGTTCAAACAACCACAAGAACAGAATGTAAGGCGGAATGAATGAAATGTGCAGTTGCAAAGAAAGAAATAGTTTATCTTAATCTAAAAATGCATTGCAACGAGAAAAAGGAAAGGTGAAAGCAATAAATAGGGCAAGGAAACCTAAAAACATTCAAGGACCAGCAAACTGATGATTGATCATTTTAAGAAGGAGAATTATAGCTTCTTTGTTCTCATAGATAGTCATTTGAAATTATTAAAGTTAAAATATGTTAAATCCTGTGCTACCCGCAGAGCATGCTAGCAAAGATATGACTGCATTTACTCATGTCATGACTTTCCAGATGATATAGACCCAGACCAAGATGCAGGAAACATGTTTCCAATGTTGGGCGAGTCCAGAACCAGGGGCCACATTTTTAGAATAAAGGGGAGGTCATTTAAGACTGAGGTGAGAAAAAACGTTTTCACCCAGAGAGTTGTGAATTTATGGAATTCCCTGCCACAGAGGGCAGTGGAGGCCAAATCACTGGATGGATTTAAGAGAGAGTTAGATAGAGCTCTAGGGGTTAGTGGAGTCAAGGGATATGGGGAGAAGGCAGGCACGGGTTATTGATAAGGGACGATCAGTCATGATCACAATGAATGGCGGTGCTGGCTCGAAGGGCTGAATGGCCTCCTCCTGCACCTATTTTCTATGTTTCTATTTTTCTATGACACTGGTCCTCATTTACGTGCAATGCTAGTGGAGCATTTCATGAAACAAAATGGTATTACTTAAGATGGACACAAAATGCTGGAGTAACTCAGCGGGACAGGCAGCATCTCTAGGGTGAAGGAATGGGTGAAGTTTGGGGTCGAGGCCCTTCTTCAGACTGAGAGTCGGCGGAGAGGGAAACTGGAGATATGGAAGGGTACAAGGAGAATGTGTAAAGGATTGATCAAAGCAGATGCTGAGAAGGAAATGTACAATGGTACATTGATGGCTGAAGGGGGGTGACATTGAGGCACACAAACAGTAAAATTAATCAGGAGGGCAGTGAAACTAGTTGGAGAACAAGATTGGGGAGGGACAGAGAGAAAGGGAAAGCAAGGGTTACTTGAAGTTAGAGAAATCAATTTCATACTGCTGGGATGTAAGCTGCCCAAGCGAAATATGAGGTGCTGTTCCTCCAATTTGCATTTGGCATAACTCTAACAGTGGCAGTGGCCCAGGACAGAGAGGTGAGTACAGGAATGGGAGGAGGAGTTAAAGTGTTTAGAAACCAGGAGATTGCGTAGACCCAGATAGACTGAGCGAAGGTGTTCAGCGGAACAATCACAGTGTTTGCGCTTGGTCTCGCCGATGTATAATGTCCACACCTAGAACAGCAGATACAGTAGATGAGGTTGGAGGAGGTGCAAGTGAACCTCTGCCTCCCCTGAAAGGACTGTTGTGGTCCTTGGACGGAGTTGAGGGAGGAAGTATAGGGACAGGATTCGCATCTGCTGCGGTTGCAGGATACCTGGGTAGGGGGTGTGTTTTGGGTGGGAAGGAATGAGTTAACCATGGAGTTGCAGAGGAAACGGTCTCTGCGGAAAGTGGAAAAGGGTGGAGGTGGAAAGATATGGCTTGTGGTGGAATCCCGTTGGAGGTGGTGAAAATATCGGAAGATTATGCGCTGTACGCGACGCCTGACGGGGTGAAAGGTGAAGGCTATGGCGACTCTGTCCCTGTGCGACTACAGGGAGGGGAGCAAGCGTGGAGTTATGGGATACCAAGCAGACTCTTGTAAGGTATCAGAGGCTTGATAGAAGAGGGGATCCCCCATTCACTAAAGAATGAGGACATCTCAGATATCCTGGTATGGAACACCTTATCTTGGGCCAGATGCGGCGTAGATGGAGGAATTGTGAGTAGGGGCTACAGTCCTTGCAGGAGGCAGGGTGGTAAGAAGTGTACTCCAGATAGCTGTGGGAATCAGTAAGTTTACAATAGACATCAGTTGATGGTCTATCTCCCGTGATGGAGACGGTGAGATTTATAAACAGTAGGGAGATGTTGGAGATGGTCCAAGTGAGTTTGAGTGCAGGATAGAACTTGGCAGTGAAGTTAATGAAGTCAGTGAGTTCTGCATGGGTGCAGGAGGTAGTACATGAGCCGCCTTTCCGAGATGCCCAGCGTACCGTTCTGTGACGCGGAGAGGCGCGTACTGTACAGGCTGCTCCTGCACACTCTCCACTTCCTCGCCCTCGTCTTTCATCCAGACACACCCTGGCGGTCCGTGTTACCACCTGACGAGGGGAGCGGTCCCCAGTGGAGGTCTATCAACAAGGGAGTCCTCCCCCTTTACATCGGGGACCTGGGGTGGAGAGTATTGCACAAAGCCGTGGTCTGTAATAGGTATTTGAGCCGGTTCACGGACTCTTCCCCTGCTTGTCATTTCTGCGGTGAGGAAGAGACCGTGTTCCACGTGTACATAGAGTGTGAGAGGTTGCAGTCACTGTTCGAATATCTGAAAGGGCTGCTTCTCAAGTTTTGGCTACATTTTAGTCCAACACTATTAATTTATGGGCGCCCGGTGCAGAGGGGGGAAGGATGGGAGGGAGGAGTGGGTCTCCCTGTCAGTCTGCTCCTGGGCCTGGCCAAGATGGCCATTCGCGGGTCCAGGCAGCGGGCAGTCAATGGCCGCACAGCGGTCGCCTGCCTGCCCCTTTTCCGGGGTTACGTCCGAGCTCGCGTGTCCCTAGAAAAGGAACACGCGGTGTCCATGGGGACTGTGAAGGCCTTCTGTGCACGCTGGTCACCACAGGAGGTTGAATACATTATCGATAAGAATGTTAATATTTTAATTTGATAATTTTGTTTAAGTGTTAAGAGGGAACACGTGGTGTCCATGGGGACTTTGGAGGCTTTCCATGGATACTGGTCGCCATTGAATGTCGAGTGTTTTGTTGATAAACGGAACACTCGACCTTCAACGGCCATTTCGTGGATCCAGTTGACGTTGATGTTATTAATTTGACGATCATTTGTTTGTAAACTGTCAGCATAGGCAGTCTTTGATTGTGTTAATACTCTATGTTTATTTTTATTTTTTGAATAAAAGTAGTTTCATAATAAAAAAATAAAAAAATGCAGTCGTCAATGTAACAGAGATAGAGTTTGGGGATTGGGCAAGTGGGGATTGTTCGACATACCCTACAAAGAGGCTGGAGCCCATGGCTATGCCTAGGATTTGAAGGAAGTGGGAGGAGTCGAAGGAGAAGTTGTTGAGTGTGAGGAACAGCTCCGCTAGGCGGAGGTGAGTGCTGGTTGGGGAAATTGGCTGGTTCTGCAGTTGAGGAAGACACAGAGGGCTTTAAGGCCTTCCTGGTGGGGGATGGAGTTGTAGAGTGACTGAACGGCCATAGTAAAGACGAGGGAGTGGGGGCCTGGAAAACGGAAGTCATTGAAGAGACGAAGGGCATGTGAGTTGTCTTGGATGTAGGTCGGGAGGTATTGGCTCAGGGAGGATAAGATGGTGCCGAGGTGTGTGAAAATGTAATCGGTGGGACAGGAGCAGGCAGATACAATGGGTCTGCCAGGAACAATGGGTCTTTCGGTTCTGTTTATGGATTTTAGGGAGAAGGTAAAACCAGACCGTGTTGGGCTAGGGAACGATAAGGTTGGAGGCTGTGGAGGGCTGACAGGCAAAAGTGATAAAATCAGAGATGGACTGCGAGGTGATGGCCTAGTGCTCAGCTGTGGGGTCATGGTCCAAGGGTAAGTAGGAGGAGGTGTCTGAGAGTTGTCGCCTGTCCTCAGAGCGGTAGAGATCAGAACACCAGGCTTCTACAGCACCTCCTTTGTTAGCAGGTTTGATGATAACTTTGGGACTGCGGCCGAGTGAGCAGAGGGCTGTACATTCAGATGGGGTGAGGTTAAAGCGTGTAAGGGGAGTGGAAATGTTGAGACTGTTAATGTCACGCCGGCAGATAGAAATAAAAAGGTCTAAAGAGGGTAGAGGGGGACACCAAGAGGAGGTGGACCAGTGGAGATGGGTGATGGGGTCACCATTGGGTGCGGAGAACTCCTTCCCATAAAAAAATGCATGGAGGTGGAGTTGACAGAATAAAAGCTCTACATCGTGGCGGACTCAGAACTCGTTGAGGTGGGGCAGAGGGGAACAAAGTTGAGGCATCTGTTGTGGATAGACCATTCCATATCGGAAAAGGGTAGGTGAGGGGGAGTCGAGCTGTTCCACTGTAACAACAAGAGCGATGGAGAGATCGATGAGAATTGCTGAAGGTGTTTCATTTTAACAATGAGACACCAATTCACCATTTTTTTGCTAACCTGTTGAATAACATCACATTTCACCAGACTCTACACCTGCTGAACTGCTAGAACTGCTAATGCACAGACTCAAAACAGGATTGAGCTCAGCTCTAAGAAATTTTGAAGGAAGTGTAAAAGAGAAAGAGTTGAGACGAAAGAAAATTAAGATTCAAGGTGTGGATTGAGATTACAAGCTGTTCGATGGAGATCCTGTGTTACCTAGTGAATCCAACATTTAAATAATGTAAAGTTAGAGTGACAGAGGAACTATGAGGATACGCAGTGATGTTCTGTGAAGATAGGAGATGGAATTAGAAGTGTACACAAAATCATTTCATCCCAGCAAGAGACAGTCAAGGAAACTGCGAAGAGGAACACGATGGTGAGTGAGTTCCAGATGTTGATCCATTGGATACCCTGGAAGAAATAACAAGAGGTGACACCTGCCCAAGTCAAGAAGTGGATGCAACGTCAATAGCAAAAGTTCCTTTGAAAAGATCAATGAAATCCAGAAAAGCTGTAAATAATGTGCATGTGTGATCACACTTCCTTTTCAACAACAGAAAACCACTGTAGTATGTGTAAATATATATGACTAACATGCGCCTGTGCTGGGTAGTTCGAGCGGAGTAAACATGTGTTGTATTAGTTCTCCCTGAGTCTTGATGATTCATGATATTCTTTGTACTGTGACCACGTTAGAATAAGAACTCACAATACTTTACGCAAACTAAATCACCTGGACATTTTACAATGACTAAAGTCAATGTAGTAATTCAGCACAGAAACAGGCCCTTTGGCCCAACTCATCCATGCCGACCAAAATGCCCGTTCTGCTAGTCCCATTTGCTGACATTTAGCCCATATCCTTCTAAACTTTCTAACCATGGGTCTACCCAAGTAGCTTTTAAATGTTGCATTTGTACTTCATCGACTACACTTTAAAACATTTGCTTTGTTATTAAATGCTTTAAATTAACATTTACGTCAGGGTAATTTATATATATATCACAAACAGCAGTGGTCCCTGTGAAATTCCTCTGGTCACAGTCCTCCAGCCAGAATATCTACTTTCTATCACAACTATCTGTCTTCTGTAACTAAGCCAGTTCCGAAGCGGGTTCTCTGGATGCTTTCAAGAGAGAGCTAGATAGGGCTCTTAAAAATAGCGGAGTCAGGGGATATGGGGAGAAGGCAGGAACAGGGTACTGATCGGGGATGATCAGCCGTGATCACATTGAATGGCGGGGCTGGCTCAAAGGGCCAAATGGCCTACTCCTGCACCTATTGTCTATTGCCTATTGTCATACGACAAAGTCTTTGTGAATTCCATATATTTTTACCTTAATGGTACCTGCACCTCACTGTACTTGCGCATATGACAATTGACTTGACTCAGAAATGGCAGTACCACTTTCTAAGCCGTGGGTCACATATTAGCAATCAGCAATGGCTAGATTGCTTGATATTTATATTTAAAATTAGTTTAAGTAAAACACTATAAAAAGCAGGAGTGGGTGAGTTCACTTTCAAAAGCTTCAGGATGGTATCCCGAGGGCGGCACGGTGGCGCAGCGGTAGAGTTGCTGCCTTATAGCACTTGCAGCACCAGAGACCCGGGTTCAATCCCGATTACAGGTGCTGTCTGGATGGAGCTTGTATGTTCTCCCCATGACCTGCGTGGGTTTTCTCCAAGATCTTCAGTTTCTTCCCACACTACAAAGACTTACAGGTATGTAGGTAAATAGGCTTGATATAAGTGTAACTTGAGCCTAGTGTGTGTAGGATTGTGTTAATGTGCGGCGATCGCTGGTCGGTGCGGACTTGGTGAGCCAAAGGGCCTGTTTCCGCGCAGTATCTCTAAACTAAACTAATCTAAAAAGTAGAAGATAGACACAAAAAACTTGAGTAACTCAACGGGACAGGCAGCATCTCTGGAGAGAAGGAATGGGTGACATTTCGGGTCGAGACCCTTCTTCAGACTCATCTGTCCCTTCCCAGACAGAAAAAAAAACACGACATTTCAGTCAATAACCTGTCAATGTTAAACTTCACATCAGGTGCGGAAGAACTGTCACAGCTTGAAGTGTGACCAGAGTGGATGGTAGCCCACCTTTAGGTTTGACCAGTTTGGCAGGGCCATTAGACATTGTCGGTAGGTGTTAAAAAGGGTCAGGTGTCAATTTACCTGGAGAAATATTGACTTTGACCAAAGATATCGATCGGCCTGCTCAGGGAAGAAGGAAAGGATAAAATGTTTAAAAACAACCTCAGAAAGGTGAACTTGTCTCCTAATTGGAAGGTCATTTGGATTTTGCCCTTTCCATTGCCGCCCCACAATACTTTCCAACTTGAATCTGTTCAGCAGGGGCAACTTTTGATTAAAGCAGACATCCACTGCTTTTTCTTCCAAACACATAATTGCTTTGAAATCAGAACTAACAGGCTGAACGTTTGCAAGAGAGGATGTATACTTTTCTTTGATATTTTCTCCCCTCTTAGATTTTTGATACCCCTCTCTATTGAACTCAGCATCTTAATCTTAGACTACATTTCTGAGGGTGATGGTAGTCCCTTGATAATAACAGTTGTGATAGGAGTATGTGTTGGCCTTACAGCTCCGCAATAAAATCCTAATGGACCATCGTGGACTCCACCTTTCTTTGGTCATCGGAGCCGGCTCTGATTTGTACTGAATCTTTTCATACATCTAGTTTCCCTCTCCTCTGACACAGCCTCAAGAAGGGTGTCGACCCAAAATGTCACCTATTCCTTTTCTACAGAGATGCTGCCTGACCCGCTAAGTTATTCCAGCATTTTGGGTCTATCTCTCATCTAATACTTCAACAAATCTCTATGAATTTTTTCAGACCCTGGAAAGAATTTCTCCCAATTCACCCCAACATGTCCATTCATCATCAAACAACCTCAACTTTTCCTGTCAATTCACACGACTGATATGCCTCTTCCCTAGTATCTTTCCAGTGAATCTTTTCTGCTCCTTCTCTAAAGCTCTAACGTTTCATATTTCCTGTATGTAAGAATTGTATTTGAAATGCAAGGGAGATGCAACGAGACCTGGGTGTCATGGTACACCAGTCATTGAAAGTAGGAATGCAGGTGCAGCAGGCAGTGAAGAAAGCGAATGGTATGTTAGCATTCATAGCAAAAGGATTTGAGTATAGGAGCTGGGAGGTTCTACTGCAGTTGTACAGGATCTTGGTGAGACCACACCTGGAGTATTGCATACAGTTTTGGTCTCCTAATCTGAGGAAAGACATTCTTGCCATAGAGGGAGTACAGAGAAGGTTCACCAGACTGATTCCTGGGATGTCAGGACTTTCATATGAAGAAAGACTGGTTAGACTCGGCTTGTACTCGCTAGAATTTAGAAGATTGAGGGGGATCTTATAGAAACTTACAAAATTCTTAAGGGGTTGGACAGGCTAGATGCAGGAAGATTGTTCCCGATGTTGGGGAAGTCCAGAACAAGGGGTCACAGTTTAAGGATAAGGGGGAAATCTTTTAGCACCGAGATGAGAAAAGCATTTTTCACAGAGAGGGTGGTGAATCTCTGGAATTCTCTGCCACAGAAGGTAGTTGAGGCCAGTTCATTGGCTATATTTACAAGGGAGTTAGATGTGGCCCTTGTGGCTAAAGGGATCAGGGGGTATGGAGACAAGGCAGGTACAGGATACTGAGTTGGAGGATCAGCCATGATCATATTGAATGGTGGTGCAGGCTCGAAGGGCCGAATGGCCTACTCCTGCACCTATTTTCTATGTTTCTATGAAATTCCATTTCATTTGCTATATCGTCTTAACCTACATGTCTTTGCAAGCCTCAACAATTCTTCATGATGAAAGGCACGGTGGAAGAAACTTTGTGCTGCATTTATAAACTCTTACATTAGATGTAACATTATCTGGGGACATCCTGAGGTTGTGAAAGGCACTATATATATATATATATATATATATGCAAGATTTTTAAACTTAATTCTACAAGAAACCATCTACAAGAGACTGTTGGAATATTGGGAGCAAAACCCAAAATGCTGCAAGAATTCGGCAGGTCACATAGGATTTGTCTAGGATAAGGGATGGTCAAGCTTTTTGCTCCAGTTTCCAGCATCTGCAGTTTCTTGTGTCTCCATTCTACAACTCCATTGCAAATCTTCTTTCTACATCTCTCTCTGACGGGGAGTCCTGTGAAATCCTTTCTCACCGTTCTCCTTCTGTGAATTTGGCTGCTCTTCTGCTCTTGGACAACTTTCTCATCAAGCTACAAGCCCTTGACTCATCCCTCCTCCCCACTCCTATATATCGGCTATTGTCCCCCTGCACTCTCAGTCCCAATGCAGGATCTCGATCCAAACCGCCTCCGCAGATGCTGCTTGATTCACTGAGTTCTTCCAGAGGATTATCTTTGATAATTGATCACTGGGAATTGCTACTCATGTAGAAAGTGGTAGAATCTGGGAGTTGTTAATGGGAAATATGGGAAGAATAAAATAAAATTAGTATAAAATAATGGGCGCTTGATGGTCAGCATGGACTCGGTGGGCCGAATGGTCTGCTTCTGTGCTGCATCGCTCTTTGACTCAGTGATCCTATCAATTTAAACTTTTCCGACACTGGAAGTATCATGTTGCAGAGAGTTTGACTGAAAAAAACACAACTATAAGTAAGCTGCTTAATTGTGTTATTATTTTTTCAATGCCATCTAGTAGCCGCTTTATCCTTAAGTTTGTCAGCTTTCTTCCTGCACTTTGCCGGCAGTGGGATTTGAAGAGAGAAGGGTTCTGTGATACTTCTGGCTCCCGATTCTTTGTGGTCGTGTTGAAGCTTCTGTTGCTCTTTGCTGGACCTCGCTGAGGTAGATAGTTTTATGCGGTGACAGAACATTGCCAACAAATTGCATCACATCTGCCTCAGTGACACAGGACAATAAGGTGCCATATGCCAGTGACGGGGAAATGAATGGAGCTCATTTACGCTGGCACTGGGCGTCTCGAGCCCTGCCACTCTCGCTGAAGAACAAACCAGCCATTGACACAGACTCTGAGGTGGAAGAAATACAGCAACAAGGACATAATTAAACACAGGGGCGAGAAATCTCCCCCCCACCCGCCCTACCTCCCCACAAATCCTCTCTTGCCTTTTGTGGTTTAAAAACTCACAATGATTTCACATCACAACAACCTTCCTTGTTAATCTGACCTGTAGCTGACCCCCTGCATCTTTCCTCATTGCATTTATTGGTTTACCAAAACTAATATTTGACCCCTGACCTCATGGTAACAAATCGTTGTTTCCCTTCCTGGAAGCATTTGATGATGGGTGATGATTGAAGACTAACCTCTCAGTTGACGTAGGACATTTAATGAGGATAAAATGAGAAAGTCACTGATCATTCCCACTTGGCAAGGAGCTAACCCAGTGGTAATTGTCCCTCACTTTTTAGGGGCTACAGCAGGCACAAGTAGCAGTCCTATAGTCTTGTCTTTATAATTGCTATAATTAGCTATATAACGTGGCTATTACAGTAATTTTGATTAAACATTGGGGTCAGCAATGTTTCATTTTGTCAGTACCCACTGCACACAGTCCTTGCAAGAGCTTCTTTTCCCTCAAGCAGGCAACTTCCTGACAATTAGCACGCAAGGGGAAAAAAAACCACCTTGCAGCAAACCATTTCCTTTGCTTACACCTGCAGCACATAGTCTCCTGCAGTCTTGTGTAGCCACAAGGCAGCCGCAATCTGCCAGGATGACCCATATCTTGATGTGATGATGAATCACAGCTCTTGCAAGGGCCAGCAGAAGCTCTGCCCCAACATTAAGGCTTCTTTCATCAAGGGGAGCTGTTTCGGCTCCTTCAGATTGATTTTTTATTTCAGTTGAAGAAAAAAATAGGTGAAACAATAGAGATTCAAGATTCAAGATTCAATTTAATTGTCATGTACCAATTAAGGTACAGTGAAATTTAGCTATGGGTTTTCAGGATTCAGTGCTTGTGTGTGTGCGTGTGCGCATGTGTGTGTACGCGTGTGCGCGCACGTGTGTGTGTATACGAACGTATGTGTGTGTGTGTGTGAACTATGAGGGACTGTCTATGTGCTTGTAAGTGTATGATTGTGTGACTGCATGTGCATGACTATAATTCTGAGTGTGAGTGTCTATGTGAGTGTGTGCAGTTTGTGTTTGTGATTGGTTGCATGTGTAAGTGTGCATGAGTATATTAATTTCTGTGTGTACATGCCTGTGTGTGTGTGTGTGTGTGTGTGTGTGTGTGTGTGTGTGTGTGTGTGTGTGTGTGTGTGTGTGTGTGTGTGTGTGTGTGTGTGTGTGTGTGTGTGTGTGTGTGTGTGTGTGTGTGTGTGTGTGTGTATTTGTACGTGTGTGTGTATTTGTGCATGCCATCCAATATGTGTGCAGATGTACATGCACTGTATGCTGTGTTTATAAATCCCAGCGTCTCTCCGTATAAAAACCAACATTTCTTCTCAGGGACTTTTTCACTGCTTAATTATTATATTCCACAAGGTGATGGAGTGTAAAGCTAGCAGCAGTCAAACCTTTTACTGAAAATCAAATACCCACCAGTCTGTTTGTAATTGAGTGTTTACATGCAGTCAGGGACATCAATGGCTGGATGCTGAAAGCTTCAGAGGGAGAGAGAGAGAGAGAGACAGACAGAAAAAATGAGCCTGCCAGTAGTTAATTGAGCATATAGATTCCTAATGTGTCAGACATTGCCCTCTCCGATGAAGGATGACACTTTTTAGAAGGCATCTTCCTTTGTTACCATTTTAAAGCTAATGAAGCCTACAATTCATAAACTTGATGCTGGGCACTAATCTCCTGGCAGGCAATGCAAAAAGGATTGAAGAACCCAAACTCCTTTCCTTTATACCACCACTCCCTCTCTCCCTTCACTCACTGAAACAGACCTTTGTACTTGCAGAGGCTTTTTGTACTTTTTTTTTGTTTAGCAGGTCTGTTTACTTTTATGGCCTTTAAACAGCGAGTATCCATTATACAACAAGTTTAATGCCTCCAGGTCACTTATTAATGAGCTAAGTAATGAGAAAGGATGGAAACTATTAGACCAGGATATGGGCAGCAACATTGTCTGTGTGTATGCTGAACAGTTTACAAGCATTGCTGGAAGATAGAGAAAATAAACGCTTGAAATGGATTTTTCTGAAGTGGGCATTTCTGAAGTGCAGGAGATACAAGTTTGTGACATTCTGGCCAGTGTCATTTGTTTTGTTGGATATGGGGACTGGACTCTTCATGACCAGAGGGACAAACAGCTCCTGACCTTTGTAACCTTATTCAGGGCCTCTTTTATGGGTTTCCCATCCAGATGTCCAAGCCATCAAAGGTTTATAGGCGCGCTTCCTTTAACACTCTTTCAACCCAAAGCCAAGATGATTAAAAGTATGCAAAGTGGGTGATAGTGATGTCACCTACCCAGAACGAAGCCAGAGGCTTCTCTCCTCTTCATTATTTACTCTCTCTCTATCTGTCTCTGTCTCTCTTTCTCTTTTTCTCTTTCTTTTTCCACGTCTTCTCTCTCTCTCTGCCACACACACACACTCACCTTTTTTTCTACTTCTGGCATAGTCTTCCATTCCTTTCTTTATCATTGACTTTTTCGCCCGATTTTCAATTTCTCCTTTCTCATTTCCTTTCATTCCAGCACTTCAAGTTTATCACTCTGGTTTCTTACATATTTGTGTACTCCATTCCCTTATAAATAAGAATGTGTCACGTTTGCAAAAGGATCACCATGATCGAATAAACCTCCAGTTTCATTAACTGTGTTAATTCCAGAGTGCGCAGCAAAGGAACAAAGGAGTCAAATTTATTTTCAAGTTTCACCTGCACTTTTGAAACATGAAAACTAGAATTTGATGGTTAACTTGCATGAATCAGCTTCTCACGTGAGACCTGCCAGCATAGTTAGTTTAAATCCTGTCACAATTCAGCGTTGTGAAGAAAAATTGAATTTAAAAGATAGTATCTGTAATGCTTACTGAATTATTGTAAAAAAAAAACCCATCTGGCTCACTGAATACCCTTCAGGGAGGCCTGCTTGTGACTCCGGGCTTTCCTTCTGAAATGGTTTAGCAAAGGGCAATTAGGGACAAGCAATAAATGATGTCAGCTGACATCCTTTTAGAAATAAAGTTGTGTCAAGCCAGTGGAACGTGTGTGTGTGTGTGTGTGTGTGTGTGTGTGTGTGTGTGTGTGTGTGTGTGTGTGTGTGTGTGTGTGTGTGTGTGTGTGTGTGTGTGTGTGTGTGTGTGTGTGTGTGTGTGTGTGTGTGTGTGTGTGTGTGTGTGAGTGTGAGTGTGAGTGTGTGTGTGTGTGTGTGTGTGTGTGTGTGTGTGTGTGTGTGTGTGTGTGTGTGTGTGTGTGTGTGTGTGTGTGTGTGTGTGTGTGTGTGTGTGTGTGTGTGTGTGTGTGTGTGTGTGTGTGTGTGTGTGTGTGTGTGTGTGTGTGTGTGTGTGTGTGTGTGTGTGTGTAATAGGAGGCACACACGAGTGATAGAGCTGGAAAATTCAGAGATATCATGCGGCTGAACAAAGAGGTGCATGGAACTGCTACAAGCAGTGGTGTAACCTCACTCCCCTCAGCCATATAAAAAGGTGTGAGGAGATGGATGTGCGTGCATGCATTTGCCATGTAATATTAAGTACACAAATGAGGATCACTTTAAAAGGTGACAACTATCACCACAGATATTCATTTTACGGGTTGTCCCCAGGGACACACTCAGAGGTTGGCATCAAGTGCTGCTGAAAGACCATCAATTCAGTGAAAGACGCTCCTTGGTCTGCCTGAACCTTGCTGGTCTTCCGGGCAGTGAGATATCTGGAAGGGAATGATCCTTCCCAGACTGCAGGAGTACGTGCTGAAGGACAACGCACTGAAGTTTGGTGCAGCCAACACCAAGGCTCTATGAGGAAGAACTAAGGTCTAGGGTTCTTCTGCTGCCAGACATTGAGGGCCTGAGTCCGGTGGGAACACTCCTCACACAAGGAAAGGGACGTCACCCAGGGGACCCCATGACTGGCCAAGGTATTATGTGAAAATATAGGTGCAAACTCTGCTGAGGATAATACCATTGAATGTATCGAAACGGCGAATGTGTGATAAGTTTTTGTATGGTTATTAATTGTATACATTTTATTACAAATAACGTTTACTTTTGAAATTATTGATAAGAAATATCTATTCAGGTGTGTCAATTTACCAGAAGCATCTCTTACTTTACTCCTCTTCCCCACCTTATTCCTCAATGTCTTACAGTGGAGATAAAACAGAGCATGCAATACACTTGCTTATCCTCATCAATCAGCATTATTTTGTGAACTGTTTCAAGACAGATAAGGCGAGACAAAGACTAACTTGCAGTATATATAGCACTTGTTGAAGTCTCAGATTATTCCTAAAAGCTTTACTTCGTGGCAGTGGTACTACCTCGCAGCTCCAGTGACCAGAATTTATTCCTGACCTATGGTGCTATGTATGCAGAGTCTACATGTTCTTTCTGTGACTGTGTGGGTTTCCCCAGATGCTCTAGTTGTCTCCCACATCCAAAGGGTTAATTGGCTTTTTAAAATTGTCCCTGATGTCATTGGGCGGTAGATTCTTTTTTTTTCTTTGCTCATTTGTTCATCTGGTGAAGGGAGTTTACTTACTTTACATTAGAGATACGGCGTGGAAACAGGCACTTCAGCCCACCTAGTCTGCTCTGACCAGCGATCATCCCATACACTAGCACGATCCTACACACCAGGGACAATTTACAATTAACCTACAATCCTCTTTGGAGTGTGGGAGGAAATCGGAGCACCCAGAGAAAACCCACTTGGTTACAGGGAGAATGTACAAACTCCATACAGAGAGCACCCGAGGTCAGGATCAAACCCGGATGGCTGGCACTATAAGGCAGCAACTCTACCGCTGCACCACTGTGCTGACTTTTTTTTTCTACCTTTACCAATTTTTATCGTTGAGAATATGGGGAGAAGAGAAAATTAATGGAAGAATGCGTTTGCTTTGTGAGTTGGCAGGGACTGAAATGGCCTGCATCTGTGTTGTAATGAAATATGATACCTAAAGTGGCTGGAAGAAGGGTCCCGGCACAGAACATCATCTGTTCACTTCCCTCCGGAGATGCTACCAGACCCGCTGAGTTCCTCCAGCACTTTGTGTATTGCTCAAGACTTCCAATGAGCCGTTTATCAAATATCTGTCTCGCGTATTTTTAGTTTCTTCCAGGGACCACCTAATCAGATGGCTGAAGTTTGCAGTCTGCTTTCAACACAACCATCAGATATTCAAATCTAATTCAAATTGTTGAGTTGTAGATTTGAGTTTTGTAGAGTGTTCCCTCACTAAACATTTTAACAATTGTTGCAGAAGGGGAAGAGAGTTCTTCCCTGTGCCATGGTCATTATTAATCACTCACTCTCATCTTAAAGCCGGTACACTAGCACAGTTGGTAGAACTACTGCCTCACAGCACCAGAAATCCGGGTTCAATCCTGCCTTGGCTGCTGTCTATGTGGAGTTTGCACATACTCCCTGTGACTGCGCGAGTTTCCTCCAGGTGCTCAGTTTTCCTCCCATATCCCAAATGCGTACTGGTCTGTAGGTTAATTGGCCTCCCTAAATTGCCTCCAATGTAGAGGGAATGGATGAGAATGTGGGATAACATAGGACTAGTGTGAATGGCTGTTCGATGGTCAGCATGGACTCGATGGGCCAAAGGACCAGTTTCAATGTTGTATCTTCCAATCCAATCCAATTCCAATCAGGTAACCGACACATTACAGTTTGTAGAGCTTGCAGTGAGCATATTGGCAAATACAACAGTGATTATGCCTGAGAATAATGGTTCATTGGTACATTACTGTCACGTAGAAACATAGAAACATAGAAAATAGGTGCAGGAGAAGGCCATTCGGCCCTTCGAACCTGCACCGCGATTCCATATGATCATGGCTGATCATCCAACTCAGTATCCTGTACCTGCCTTCTCTCCATACCCCCCTGATCCCTTTAGCCACGAGGGCCACATCTAATTCCCTCTTAAATATAGTCAATAACCATATAATAACCATATAACAATTACAGCACGGAAACAGGCCATCTCGACCCTTCTAGTCCGTGCCGAACACGTGTTCTCCCCTGGCCAGTATGAACTGGCCTCAACTACCTTCTGTGGCAGAGAATTCCAGAGATTCACCACTCTCTGTGTGAAAAAAGTTTTTCTCATCTCGGCCCTAAAAGATTTCCCCCTTATCCTTATACTGTGACCCCTTGTTCTGGACTTCCCCGACATCGGGAACAATCTTCCTGCATCTAGCCTGTCCAAACCCTTAAGAATTTTGTAAGTTTCTATAAGATCCCCCCTCAATCTTCTAAATTCTAGCGAATACAAGCCGAGTCTATCCAGTCTTTCTTCATATGAAAGTCCTGACATCCCAGGAATCAGTCTGGTGAACCTTCCCGGAGCTCCCGCAACGCGACTTCTCCAGCCCGTGTCGCGGGGTTGGAACGACCCGGAGCGGGGACGTACATCACCCGGCGCGGCTTCATGGCCGTGGGACATTCCAGCGCCCGCCGGGGGCTCCAACATTGTGACTTCTAGACCGGGAGCGAGGCCATAAATCGCCCAGCACGGCCTAAAATGGCCGTGGGACTTAGCATCGCCCGCCTGGGGCTTGGACATCGGGAGAGACATGGAGAACAGGGGAGAGAAAAGACTTTGCCTTCCATCACAGTGGGTTCACTGTGATGGATGTTTATGTGAATTAAATTGTGTGTATGTCTGTAGGAAATTGTCTTTGTTTGTATGGCTGTGGAAACGGAATTTCGTTTGAGCCTCACTGAGGCTCAAATGACAATAAATGGTATTGTATTGTATTGTATTGTATTGTATTCTCTGTACTCCCTCTATGGCAAGAATGTCTTTTTCAATATCTTTCTCAATATCAGTCTTTGCATTCTTTAGCCCAAATGAGGGATTAGCTAGTTGGCTCTATCAAAGACATGATGCAGAGTTAATCCTCAAGGAGATTTCAGAAGTGGTGACAGTGGCCATCAGTAGAGTTGCTGCCTTACAGCGCCAGAGACCTAGGTTCGATCCTGACAACGGGTGCTGTCTGTATGGAGTTTGTACATTCTCCCTGTGACCGCGTGGGTCCTCTGGTCTCCCATGCTCCAAAGACATATAGGTTTGTAGGTTAATTGGCTTCTGTAAATTGTAAATTGTCCCTGGAGTGTCGGATAGTGCTAGTGTACGGGGTGACCACTGGTCAGCGCAGACTCGGTGGGCTGAACCACCCGTTTCCACACTGTATCTGTAAAGTCTAAAGTAAAGTAAAGAACTAAAGTCAGATTAGGAGACCAAAACTGTACGCAATACTCCAGGTGTGGTCTCACCAAGACCCTGTACAACTGCAGTAGAACCTCCCTGCTCCTATACTCAAATCCTACAATCCTCACAGTTTGTAGAGCTTGCAGTGCGCATATTGGAAAATACAACAGTGATTATGCCTGAGAATAATGGTTCAATGGTACATTACTGTCACATATACCAAAGTACAGCAAAATTCATTTTTAACATTGTTGAGTAAAAATCTTATGAATAACACAATCAGTCCTAAGTACAAGAGTGTAAGAAGAGTAGATTACCCTGATGCAGTACACAAAGTATGCCATATTTACGGTGCCCTCTTGTACTCTTAAAGTTCAAAGTTGTTAATGTAGAGTTTCGTAACTTGGCCATAAAGCCCGTTGTCCTGACGGCGGCATGGGTCGGAGTTGTGGGGGTCGGCCTGGCCAGACAATGCTGTCGATGTTCTCCCGTATTGCTTCGCTGCTCCGTGCCACTGCCAGCCACGTCCGAACAGCACGCCTCTTGAAGCAGCAAATTTCCTTCTGAATCTGGATACTGAAGCAGTGTGCAAATGCAACTTATTTTTGCTGGGATGTTTTGAGTTTGTACATTGTGAATTAAAAAAACAAAACACAGTTGGGCCTATGAGCAGATGACGTGTGTTTCCAACAGACACAGACCTGTCTCAGTAGGAGTACAGGTCTGTAAACCTCACCAAATAATTGATGAACATTAACACAGGTAAAGAGTAATCACAGGTTAATGTGGTCTCAGCAAGGAGCCTCACCTCTCACAATAGGGTGGTAGCAGGGATACAGAGGAGGAAAGTTACACCAAAGCAGTTGTTTGAGAGAATGTTAGTTATTGGTAAACGCATTATTTTAAGGACATGCCTTTCACAAATTCCAGACATCACAAAGGGTCTGTGCCAGATCTCAGAACAACCTCATCAAATCCATTTCCCAACTTATTTCCTCGTAAACTGACCTCTCACACAAGAGTGCAGTACTGTCATACTCCAGGCAATGTTCACCTTTAAGTCTGCATTGTGAGCTCCCAAATGTGATAAATCTCGGCTGAGGGATAATACTGGCCCATGTTCTACTGCAATTTGTTGGAGTGGCAATATGAGGACCTAATGCAATGCAAAGTAGCAATGTGTACGATTATGCATTTTTGGTAGAAGGAATAATGTAAAAGGATACTTTCTAAATTGGGAGAAGAATTTAGAAAGTAGTCTGTATCTTTATTCCAGAAATCAGAGGTGCAAAGAGACTTGGGAGTGCTGCTGCAGAATTCCCAAAACGTTATTTTGCAGGTTGAGTAAGCACTTAAACAGGCAAATGTAAAGATAACATTCATTTTGAGGGGACTAGAATGTGAAAGCAAGGATGTAATGCTGAACCTTTTTAAGGCATCGGCGAGGACAACATTTTTTTTAATTGTGAGCAGTTTTGGGCCCCATATCTGAGGAAGGATGTGCTGGCATTGGAGAAGGTCCAGAGGAGGTTTACGAGAATGATCTCAAGGATGATTGGGTTAATGTATGAGGAGCATTTAGGAGAATAAGGTGAGGGAAAATAGATCAGCTGTGATTCATTGGCTGAGTAGACTCGATGGGCCAAATGGCTTAATTATACTCCTCTGTGTTATTGTCTTATGATCTTATCATCCAACATTCTGCTGCAAAAATTCCTATTGGTAATACAAAAAATGTAAGTTGCAAATAGTTAGCATAAAGGCAAAAAAAATTAAGTTGGAAAGTTTACATAAAGGCAAAATATATTTGATTTCTTACTTAAATCCAATCCTTCATGTTTGTATTAAACTCGGAAAAATATTCTACTGTAAGGAAAAATGGCAATTTTATTCAAGTATAGGCAAATCCCTGGCAGGCCAGACATTTCTGTGCATGTTGCTGCAGCATTTAAACAAAAGTAAGTTAGTGTTTGGTGAATGAATCAACATTTTGATTGCTGCCATTTATAATGTAGAACTCTGCCTTTGCTGTTCGATTCGAAAGACCAGGCCAAATTAGAGCAGTTACATTAATTATCTGGCAAGGTGAATTAAATGCATTACTGTTAGATTCTGGGAAGCTTGCCATCAGATTGTGGGAGGTCCCATTTATAAACTCCAACACCATTCACTCATCCAGTTCCCGAGGTCAGAATCGAACCTTGGTTGCTGGAGCTGTGAGACAGCAACAGTACCTGCAAGGCCAATCATGCCCCTATTTCAATCTCTCCTCTTTTGTTTCATAGAAACATAGAAACATAGAAAATAGGTGCAGGAGTAGGCCATTCGGCCCTTCGAGCCTGCACCGCCATTCCATATGATCATGGCTGATCATCCAACTCAGTATCCCATCCCTGCCTTCTCTCCATAACCCCCTGATCCCTTTAGCCACAAGGGCCACATCTAACTCCCTCTTAAATATAGCCAATGAACTGGCCTCAACTACATTCTGTGGCAAAGAATTCCAGAGACTTTCTGTGTGAAAAATGTTTTTCTCATCTCAGTCCTAAAAGATTTCCCCTTTATCCTTAAACTGTGACCCTTGTTCTGGACTTCCCCAACATCGGGAACAATCTTCCTGCATCTAGCCTGTCCAACCCCTTAAGAATTTTGTAAGTTTCTCCTCAATCTTCTAAATTCTAGCGAGTACAAGCCGAGTCTATCCAATCTTTCTTCATATGAAAGTCCTGACATCCCAGGAATCAGTCTGGTGAACTACCAGTCAAGGATGTCTGGAGATAAGGTCAGACAAAATATGTAATTCCTTCTAACTTATTCTGTCTTACACATACTCATCAACTCCAATTTTCCAACACCATTAACCAGCACCAAGGGGCTAGATATTAACATACCAGAACGTTTTTTGTGAAGTGGGAGAAATTTGAAGCACCCTGGGCAAACTAACGGTCTTGAAGAAAATGTGCAAATTTTGTTCAGACTGTACCAAAGGTCAGGATCAAATATGGATTCTTAGAAGCGCCAACTTGCTGTGTGATTGTCAAATAACCAGAAACATTTAAGGGAGGTGTAAAAAAAATTGCAAACCTATACATGTTTAATCTTAGTGTATAGTGTTTAAATTGGATTGAATTAATAGATGTTTTAAGCTGCAATTGGAATGGCCAATGTACATAACTTCATAAGTTCATAAGCGATAGGTGCAGAATTAGGCCATTCGGCCCATCAAGTCTACTCCGACATTCAATCCTGGCAGATCTATTTTCCCCTCTTAACCCTATTCTCCTGCCATCTCCCAATAACCTCTGATGCCCGTACTAATCAAGAATCTATCTATCTCTGCCATAAAAATATCCATTGACTTGGCCTCCACAGCATTCTGTGGCTATGAATTCCACAGATTTACCAGCCTCTGACTAAAGAAATGAATTTATTGGATGAAAGTCTTTTAGATGAACATTTAACCCGTTTGTCTGCTCTTTCAGATGGGCTGGTCAATTCTATATCAAAAAGAACATGTGATTTTTCTGTTCTCCCTTGCTGCCCTACCAGCACTTGAATGTCTTTGTGATTCAAGTCTGGTGAATGGATACTTATTAAATGTTATGACTGCACCTGTCTCCAATGGTTAAGCTGAGAGCTGGCTCAGTGATCAGTTCAAGGCAAAGAGGCTGCTCCCTCTGTTGCAACTGTCTTGCCTAAGAGAAAACAAGCTCACCTTTAATGATCATTCCTTAGTTTTTCCAGGAAAAATATTTATGGCATAGAGCTGCTTTCTCGCTTAAGTCATCATTGCGCAAAGGACATAGCATCAGATAGGTGAGTCACAGCATTCCTCATGACAACGTCCTAGATTATGCCTTGTATCATAATAAATCTAGCCTGTATTCATTCAGGCCTTTGACCATTTCAATTGCAGCTTTATACGTCTATTGATTCAGTCAAATGGAAACACTGTACACTAAGATTAAAAGTATATAGGTCAAATTTACACGCAGTGCCTGCAGAATTAATAACCTGATCAAAATTCTTACTGTCACAAAAAAATCCATTCTATCTCTTGCTCCTTTGAAGACATTTTGACTCTTCCCCCTCTGTTTCTTGAAGCAAGAGGTTTCATGTTGGGTATTCCTGGAAGCTTTCCCCTTTGCAATGCTAATCCTCATGGACAGACTTGACTGTAGACAGAAATGGTAAGTAGGTTATTTCCTCCCCCTTATCACTTTAAATGTATTTGTTAGGCAATGGTCAGCATTTAATGTTCATCATTAATTGTCCCTGGTAAGATGATCATTTGCTACCTTCTTGCCTTCAGTTGAAGCTGCTCCCACAAGTGTTTAGGGATGAGGGTACCCATCAACACTGATGGACCAATGATAAATGTCCAACTCGGCATCCAGGGTGACTTGGAAGGGAATAATTAATGTGGTGGTGCTCCCCGCACCCGCTGCCCTTGTCTCTCTTGGTGGTAGATGTTATGGATTTGAGAGGTGGTTTGGGAGTAGCTAAAGTGGGTAATTTATAGCATTTTGTAGATGGCACACACTACACTCGCTGTATAGTGGAGAGAAAGATTGTTTAGGATGATGGATGAGGTACTAATAAAATAGGCTGCTTTGTGCAGGATGGTGAATGTTACTGGAATTGCATGCCCATCAACTGGTACAAGGGTTGGTGGGACTTTGTTGCAGGCAAGTCCTGGGGACCTTAAATTAAAATTAGATGCCCACACTCAGTTGTATGATTTGGGCATGATGCAACAATGGACATCTTTCTTTCCCTGTGGATTTTTCATTTTCTCTTTTTTACCATTAATACGAAATGTGCAAATGTTAAAGAGAGGAAGAGGGGGCGGCACAGTAGCACAGCAGTAAGGTTGCCAGAGACCCAGTTTCGATCCTGACTACGACCGTCGTCTGTACGGAGTTTGTACGTTCTCCCTGTGACCACATGTGTTTTCTCCGAGTGTTCCGGTTTCCTCCCACATTCCAAAGACGTTCAGGTTTGTAGGTTAATTGGCTTTGGTAAAATTGTAAATCGTCCCCATTGTTTAGGACTAGTGTGTAGGACTGGTGTTAGTGTACAGGGGTGATCGCTGATCAGTGCGGGCTTGGTGGGCCGAAGGGCTTGCTTCCGCACTGTATCTGTAAAGTCTAAAATCTAAAGACATTTCCTGAAAGAAGACAGACTATGTTGTGTCCATGGAGGTCCCACGCAACCAATAGTGGGAGCAAGAGAATGCAGAGTGAAGGAAGGGGAAGACAGAATGGGAGGAAGCTACGTGTAATGTGTAGACCTGAACCAAAATGTACCCGAATGGGTGAAATATCATAAATTCCAGCCACATCTGTCCACATCTGTGCAGCAAAGGTGCTTAAGCCAATTCAAGTAGCCTACATCCTTATCAGAGGTAAATCGGTAATATTCAGGCAGTACATTTATACATTGATCCAAGAGAGAAAGAATAAGACTTATTCCTGGAGGAAAGCGGGAGGGCAGAATCACTGTGATCACACAACAATACACTTTGATTTTGAATAGAAGTACATTGTGCTCACACTAGGAGATGGAGGAGATGATTAAATACTTATGCATGAAGGCACCTTTGAAAAGATCTCTGCTGACTTCTGTCAACATCCAGCAGCTCGATTTTTGCAAATTGAACGAAATATATATACATTTCCAAAAGACGAATATCAGAAAGATTCCTTCAGGTCTGCTTCAGTAATTGCTTTTTCTTTCTTTGGGGAGGGAGAAACAATGAGTAGATGGGAGGGGAGGGGGTCTCCCAGGGATATGTGTTTTCCACACTGTAACATGACACATCAGAGCTCCAAGCTGGCAAATAATTAGCTCATACTAGAGGACAAAGGTCTTATTTGCAGGAATTTCATACATTATGGAATGAATAATGCATCACTGTAGTGTGTAGGGTCATGGGAACCTGAAATCCTAATCACTGCAGCAGAAAGCTGTGAAGTTAGTAGATTATAATTTAACTTCTCAGGAAATGCATTTTTTTTTCCCGAGGATATTGAGAAATCGCTATGTAATTTTAAAATTCAAATGATCGCAAATGTTTTGTTTGAATGAGTGTGTGTCTTTCAGAGCCACCCTATTTTAAACAGAAGTTCACCTCTTGGCAGCATTGTTGCTTTTGCTGACGGGGTTAATTTTAACCCAGGTTTGGAGACTGTAATCCTTTTAAAATCGCTAATTTCCCTGATTTGTGGGGCAGTCCAAAGTCTCTGTTTAATGAAAATGATAAATGGAGACAATAAAGTGGTAAAAAAAATCGTGCTTCTGATTTTAACTAAGTACATTTCTCATGCTATTGTACAACCTATCGGGCTAATTGACACAAATGAATAATTATTACAATTAGAATAAAAAATTCAGGTAAATTCTAAACCCTTTCACACAAGGACACAATAGGTGCAGGAGTAGGTCACTTGGCCCCTCAAGCCTGTGTAATAGGATCGTAGGTGATCTACTCCAAAGCTCCTCTTTTGGGTTAAGTCCCTTTAGGCTTCAATTCAAAACTTTGTCCACCTCCATTTTAAATATCTCCAAAGGTCTGCAAATTCTTTCGTTGGAGAATTCCAGAGATTAACAACCCTCTGCAAAACAAATCTGTTGGCTCCTCTGCTTTCATTGCTCAGCTACTTATCTCGCAACTCTTTCCCTACATTCAAGATTCATTAGTTCATAATCACATTGCCATGATCACATTGAATGGCGGTGCTGGCTCGAAGGGCCAAATGGCTACTCCTGCACCTATTGCCTATTGTTTATAAGTTACTGGAGCGGAATTAGGCCATTTAGCTGATCAAATCTACTCCGCCATTCAATCATGGCTGATCTAATTTTCCCCTCTCAACCCCATTCACATGCCTTCTCCCCATTACCCCTGACACCATCTGAACAAGAATCTGTCAAACTCCACCTTAAAAATACCCATTTACTTGGCCTCCACAGCCTTCTGTGGCAATGAAATCCACAGATTCACCACCCTCTGACTAAAGAACTTCCTGCTCATCTCATCTCTAAAGGTATGTCCTTTTATTCTGAGGCTGTGGCATCAGGTCCTAGACTCCCCCACTAGTGGAAACATTCTCTCCACATCCAGAGATTCTTCCACTGATGAAAACATCTCGACATCTACCCTACATTGTTCCTTCTGATCTAATGTTTCATCTCACATTTTTCAAGTTACCGCTGGACTATCACAAATTAGATTAGATTAAACTTTATTAATCCCCTTATTCAGGGGAAATTCTGATGTCCTTGCAGCACACTAATAAAAATACAACATAGCATTCAAAAAGAAGTTCAACACAAAAACATCCCCCCACAGTGATTCCCACTGTGGGGGAAGGCACAAAGTCCAGTCCCCATCCTCTTGTCCACCCAAAGTCGGGCCTATTGAGGCCTCCACAGTCGCCGCCACGGCGCCCGATGTTCTCGCCGGGTGATGGTGTTCCGGCGTCGGGAGAACCCCCAGCGTCTTGGGGTGCCAGGAACGGCCGCCTTCCCACCGGAGACTGCGGCTTCCAAGCCAACAGACCGCGCCGGACGGAGCTCCGCACACTGGCGATCTCAGCAAGA
Source organism: Amblyraja radiata (assembly GCF_010909765.2). Classification (NCBI taxonomy): domain Eukaryota; kingdom Metazoa; phylum Chordata; class Chondrichthyes; order Rajiformes; family Rajidae; genus Amblyraja; species Amblyraja radiata. The sequence goes on along the minus strand of NC_045959.1, from coordinate 21,298,959 downwards.
GATCCCAGGCTCCGGGATGTAACGTTCAGTGTCGCAGCTGGCCGCTCCACAGAACCGCGGCTCTACAATGTTCTTATCGGCGGTCCCAGCATACTGGAGTTCCAGCGCGGCGACCCAGGAAAGGCATCGCCCACTCCGCAATAGCGCTCCAGCGCTGCGCCGCCGCCAAAGCCGATGTTCTGGCCAGGTCCCCTCAGGGAAACGTCGCTCCAGGACCCGCTGGTAGGCCGCAAGGACAGGTCGAAGTCACTGCTCGGAGGAAGGCAACCCCTCCGACCAGGTAGGGACTCGAAAAGCAGTTTCCCCCTTCCCCCCCACCACCCCCCACACATAAAAAGATTAGGCCCCCTGACTACACACTCAACGTACTAAAAATAATAAAAAAGAAGGGGAAAAAAACGGACAGCTGCAGGACAGGCAGCCGTTCAGGACAGCGCCTCCTCCGGCTAAATTATATTGGACAATTATGATGTCTGTGCCTGGTCCCTGCTGTTAAATTCACTGTCTAGTTAGTTTTTACACTTTTCTGGCAACATTTATTTTAAACTCAACTTCGCTAAAGGCAGATTAACTGGTCATAGCTTCAGTGATATTTTTGAGAGTTTTGTGGGCACGTTTCCTCATTTACAACACAGGGTTGACATCAGAAGTAATTTATTGGCTTTAAAATACTTTGGGTCACTGTAGAATTATGAAATCATGCCATAGAAATGCAAGTCTTTCATTTACAATGCTTCAAAGATCCATGTGTAAAGTTAATAACCAGGTGGGATGTGGTAAATTCAATCAGTCGACAACCCAGAAGTGACAAGCATGGATGGAGATCAAATTAAACCAGAGAACTGTGAGGTAAGGCCTAGGGGGAGGTGCAACAAGTCAGGTGAATGTACATTGAACATGGAGAGCCATAAACCTCCACAACTGCTACCCTAAACCTGAAAGAGGAGATTAGGCTAAAGTTTTGCCGAACACTTGCGCTCGGTCCAAATATGCCTCCCACATCGCCCGGTTGCTAACCATTTTAACTCCCCTTCCCATTCCATACTGACCTTTCTGTCCTGGGCCTCCTCTGTTGCCAGAGTAAGGCCACATGCCAACAGAAGGAGCAGCATCTCATATTCCACTTGGGTAGCTTCTTTCCCAATGATAAGAACATTGAGTTCTCCACTTTTAGGTAGCTTCTTACAATCTCTCCTCACCCACCCCCTCCTCTTCCTACTCCATGCCCCCCTTTCAATCTATTCCTGTCCCCTGTTCCCCACCTAGACTCACACCTATTTCTCCCCTCCACCTACACCTGGGTCTACATTCCTTCCTCTGGCTTCACAATTCACAATTCTTCAATCCTTATGTCCCACATATTTTTTTCATCTCCGGCCTTTGTCCAATCATCTCCCCACAAACCCCTCCCCCCTCCCCTTGCCTGTGTTCATCTATGGCCTACCACACACTGTATTGCCCCTCCTCTCTCTCTTCAGCCCCTCTCCCCCACTCCTTCAATCAGTCTGAAAATGGGTCCTGACTCAAAACATCACCTATCCATGCTCTTCTTCAGCCCGAAGCGTTGTCTATTTCCTTCGCTCCATAGATGCTGCTGCACCCGCTGAGTTTCTCCAGCATTTTTGTGTACCTTCGATTTTCCAGCATCTGCAGTTCCTTCTTAAACACCTACCCATGCTCTACAGGGATGCTGCCTGGCCCACTCAGTTATTCCAACACTTTGTGTAAACCAGCATCTGCAGTTCCTTGTTCTAGATCAGGCTTCTTCAACCAATCATTGGGCCAAATAGTCACCTAGAACGTCTCAAATTTTTAGTTCCTCTATTACTTTCCCCACAGGAGTCGCTGTTATAGTCACTTTGCAACTGTGAGGAGGTGTGCTTATTCTACTGTGGAACTCGACATTTTGATGATGTGATATTGATATTGGATTATTATTGTCATGTGTATAAGATACAGTGAGAACATGTGTTTTGTATGCCATCCGGACAAATCACACCATGCACGAGGGTGTGCAAAAGAAAAAATAAACAGAGTGCAGAATATAGTGTTACAGCCACAGAAAAAGTGTTGTTTTTTTTATTGTAAGGGCCACACAGTGTGTATTGGAAGGTTGGAGATAATGCTTCAAAATTCTAGCTCGGTAAGGGAGCTCCACACGAGCCCCTGGGTTTGGAGCATGGCCTTGGGATTTGGGGCAGGGATAAAAATGAGGATTTCTCCCGTGCTGACACCCCAGCATGAACGGATCACCAGGAATTTCAACCACAAAGGTTTGGATGACTGCGTTCAGGAAGCATGCCATTTAAATCATTCAATCTTTACTTTATCAGTGTTATCTGTGCTTAATTGGCACCATTCACCGGTATCTGCCCTTTGATCTCGATCAATAAAGAATGCCTGGTGAGAGAAACAAGGGAGAGGTGCACAAATATTCTGGACAAAATAAATGTAACTTGGACCAACATGTTGTTTGCTCAGAACAACCTGCTTTCTTTGAAAATCTGTACCATCTCTTCCATGACATTGTTTTAATGGTGTTATTTTCAGCATGGGAGTTTAAGTGTAGGAAGTAAAAGAGGGCTAGGGGTGACCCAACACAGATCAGCTGCTGTAAAACCTGTTTGCTCTGTTTCTGCACATTGTCCACTGATCCCTTGCATTGACCTTTTACTCCAGAGGTTTTATATCCAGGAAGTAGCTGAGAGTGTTAATTATGATTGATTTGCTGTGGTCTGCAGATGACTGCTTATATCATTCTGTACTACAGCTCTGCCCTTAATGACCTTTCTCAGACCAGTGAGTGAGGAGAGTAAAAATCTATAAGCCTTCAGCAGAACAACAATCAAAATAAAAGCCAGAAGAATATTAGAACTCCAAATCTTTGTGAATTTTACACTAATTCATAGCTACATTATTTCCCGCTGGATATTAATGTTTACGTTTAAGGTTTTGCTTTGATAGTAAACAAAAATAAATTAAATGTCCAAATTGTGCCTAAGGCTCATTGAAATGATTTACTGTGCACTTTTAATCCAAGATACTTGAGCTTAAAATGGCTTTGCAAATGGTTCAAAAATTATTAATGTTTTGGCAGTCAATGGTTTTCTTAAGGTGACACATTAGAGGGTGTTAATGTATATTCCATTGAGCGCTTTTTAAAGTGACTGTTTGAGCATTGTAGTCAGTCAGGGAGCAAGTGAGAACTAAGCATGGATCCTCATGGCCATTTTAGATTACAGTCACCGTTCCTTATGAGCAGCTGAGAGGCACTAGTAGGTGACTCGGCAGTGCAGCAAAAATGAAAGGATCAGATTATTCCTGACCTGGGATATCGCAAGGGTCTTGCAACCAAATCAAATAGTTCTGTGATCCTGTCACTGTTGTACGATCAGGACACAAATAGTGAAAGGCTTGGATAGAGTAGATGAGGAGAAGATGTTTCCACCAGTGGGAGAGTCTAAGTCATAGCCTCAGAATTAGAGGACATTCATAGAAACATAGAAAATAGGTGCAGGAGGAAGCCATTCGGCCCTTTGAGCCAGCACCGTCATTCATTGTGATCATGGCTGATCATCCACAATCAGTAACCAGTGCCAGCCTTCTCCCCATATCCCCTTGATTCCGTTTGCCCCAAGAGCTCTAACCATGGGTGGAAATCCCGGGAGGCACAGGGGGAACATGCCCCCCCCCCATGTTTTGTAATCCGGATTTTAAAACTCGGTGAAAAAAAAGCAATTAAAAATCTCCGCTTTCCGCAAGACAGAGGGGGTGGGGCTGATGATCGAGGGCGCCGATTGGACGAAAGAGACGTCGGTCAGCAGGCAGTGGGGGGGGGGGGGCAACCATGATGATTCAGTGCGATGATTGGTGGAGGGAAGTGTCGGTCAGAGGCGGAAGTAGGCGGGTGGGACTGAGGATAGAGTGCGGTGATTGGAGGAGGGAGACGTCCTGGCGGAGCTTGAATCGGCCCGTTCGCGAGGCCTTTCATCGCCCGGCCCGGCGTGGCTTAAAATCGACCGCGGTATCTTCTACCATCACACGGTCAAATTGCTGCGATCGAGGCTCCCGATGTTGAAGCCCCTTCCGGGCGATGAAAGGCCCCGCGAACGGGCCGATTTGATGCCCCACGATTCTGGGCGGACGAAGCTGCGGTTGCTGGAGTTTGGAGTGGGTCACCAAAAAGCCCAGTTTCCAATGTTACGGTCCACAGGGCCCATGGCCGAAGGCTCGCGTGTGTGCATATGCGCGCGCCTGTGTGTGTGCACGCATATGCGGCAGCCAAGAAATTGTGTCCCCACCATGGTTTGATAGTGATTTCCGTGCCTGGCTCTATCTAACTCACTTTTAAATGCATCCAGTGAATTGGCCTCCACTACCTTCCATGGCAGGGAATTCCACAAATTCATAAATCTCCAGATGAAAATGTTTTTTTCTCATCTCAGTTTTAAATGGCCTCACTTTTATTCTTAGACTGTAGACCCTGGTTCTGGACTCCCACAACAGGTCAGGTCAGTGGGAATTCCCCCGCCACGGGTACCATGTAATCCCCGCTACCTGCTCCAGGGTCAGATAGTCGGCGACTAAACCGTCTCCCCCACCTGGTTTGCCAGGTGAGGAAGGGGCTGTGGACCCCCAGTAGGATAGAGTGCGGTCGAATGGCGGATGGCCGCTGTCAAAGCCTACGGCCATCCACACTTCATTAGAAGTTGCGATTACTGTCGTACATAGCATTGTATGGCACCATGCCCGTTGATGTTTTCCTGCATCCAGCTTGGCCAGTCCTTCTATAATTTTATATGTTTCTATAAGACCCCCCTCATCCTTCTAAATTCCAGTGAATCCAAGCCCAGTCCTTCCAATCTTTCCTCATATGACAGATCCCACCACTTGCCACATCTTCCCATCTCCTCCCCTGTCTGTTTTCCGCAGAGATCGCTCCTGACGTAACTCCCTGGTCAATTTGTCCCTTCCTCCCCGAACCACCCCCCACTCCGGACACTTTCCCTTGCAACCGCAGGAAATGCTACACTTGTCGCTTCACCTCCCCCCTTGACTCCATTCAAGGACCCAAGCAGTCTTTTCAGGTGCGGCAGAGGTTCACCTGCACCTCCTCCAACCTCATCTATTGCATCCGCTGCTCTAGATGTCAGCTGCTCTACATCGGTGAGACCAAGCGTAGGCTTGGCGATTGCTTCGCCCAGCACCTCCGCTCGGTTCGCAATAACCAACCTGATCTCCCGGTGGCTCAGCACTTCAACTCCCCATTCCAAATCCGATCTTTCTGTCCTGGGCCTCCTCCATGGCCAGAGTGAGGACCACCGTAAATTGGAGGAGCAACTCCTCATAGTTCACTTGGGCAGTTTGCACCCTAGCGGTATGAACATTGACCTCTCTAATTTCAGGTAGTACTTACTTTCTCCTCCCCTTCCCAGCTCTCCCACAGCCCACTGTCTCCACCTTTTCCTTTCTTCTTCCCGCCCCCCACCCCCCCTCCCCCATCCTCACATCAGTGTGAAGAAGGGTCTCATAGAAACATAGAAACATAGAAATTAGGTGCAGGAGTAGGCCATTCGGCCCTTCGAGCCTGCACCGCCGTTCAATATGATCATGGCTGATCATCCAACTCAGTATCCCGTACCTGCCTTCTCTCCATACCCTCTGATCCCCTTAGCCACAAGGGCCACATCTAACTCCCTCTTAAATATAGCCAATGAACTGGCCTCGACTACCCTCTGTGGCAGAGAGTTCCAGAGATTCACCACTCTCTGTGTGAAAAAAGTTCTTCTCATCTCGGTTTTAAAGGATTTCCCCCTTATCCTTAAGCTGTGACCCCTTGTCCTGGACTTCCCCAACATCGGGAGCAATCTTCCTGCATCTAGCCTGTCCAACCCCTTAAGAATTTTGTAAGTTTCTATAAGAAACGTTGTCTATTTCCTTCGCTCCATAGATGCTGCCTCACCCGCTGAGTTTCTCCAGCATTTTTATCTACCCAGGAATGTATTTATAGTCAGAGGATGGAATTGTTTTGCCACAGCGACTGTGGAGGCAGACAATGGATATTTGTAAGGCAGACATAGATAGATTCTTGATTGGTACAGGTGTCAGGAGTTATGGGGAGAAGGCAGGAGAATGGGGTTAGGAAGGAGAGATCGATCAGCCACGATTGAATGGCAGAGTTGATGGGCCGAATGGCCTAATTCTACTCCTATCACTTATGACCTTATAACCGTATAATAAAATCCTTTAATTTCTGCTTCATTGCTGATCCACCTACTAGTTTCCCTCAGCTACTCACAAGGAACACAGACTGTAATCTAAAATGGCCATGAGGTTCCATTCTCAAGCCCGGTGGGTTGCACCTGAACTGGAGTGGGACCTATATCCTGGGAGGGAGATTTGCTCGTGCTACTTGAGAGAGTTTAAACTAGGTAGGCAGGGGAGTGGGTCACTAAGCAGGAAGGAGGCAGATAAATAAGAGGTTGTGGGGGTTATATACTATAGGCAATGAAAGCAAGATTAGCAGACAGGATATGCAAGTGCATGGTTAGACAGTGAGGAAAGACAGATAGTTTTAACTACTTGTTTCAATGCTAGAGCTTAACAGATAAAACGGATGAACTCGAGTTGTGAATTGGCGGAGACGATTAGTGTATTAAAGCCAGAACAGAAATATTTATGGCACAGAATAAGGCAGAACTTGCAGCTCAATATTCATGGGTATGAATACTCAAGCCGTGATAAAAAGATACAGGTGAGAGGAGAAGTGGTTTCCCTGTTTGATAACGGAGGACATAGCTACAGTGCTCAGAGTGGATATTCTTGGGGGATCGTTCAGTACAGCTGTGTGAGTAGAACTTCCTTTTTCTAAGGAAGGGAATTATCACTTTGATGGGAAAAACACACAAAGTACTGGAGTAACTCAGTTGGTCAGGCAGCATCACTGGAGAACGTTTCAGGTTGGGACCCTTCTTCAGACTGATTGTGAAGGGGGGATGGGGGAATGAAAGCTGGAAGAGAGGAGGGCAGAACATACCTGGCAGGTAATAGGTAGATACAGGTGAGGGTTTCTTTGATAGGCAGGTGGTTGGACAAAGGTTGATATGAAACAACAGTATGTGTGAGACGAAAGGATGGATGAGTTACAAATTGTGAAGCTAGAGGTACGATTGTAAGTGGAAGGGGTGAACAGAGGGATCTGGGAATAACTGTGCACAGTTCCCTGAAAGTGGAATCTCATGTAGATAGGGTGGTAAAGAAAGCTTTTGGTGTGCTGGCCTTTATAAATCAGAGCATTGAGTATAGAAGTTGGGATGTAATGTTAAAATTGTACAAGGCATTGGTGAGGCCAATTCTGGAGTATGGTGTACAATTTTGGTCGCCTAATTATAGGAAGGATGTCAACTAAATAGAGAGAGCACAGAGGAGATTTACTAGAATGTTGCCTGGGTTTCAGCAACTAAGTTACAGAGAAAGGTTGAATAAGTTAGGTCTTTATTCTCTGGAGCGTAGAAAGTTAAGGGGGGACTTGATAGAGGTCTTTAAAATGATGAGAGTGATAGACAGAGTTGACGTGGACAAGCTTTTCCCATTGAGAATAGGGAAGATTCAAACAAGAGGACATGACTTCAGAATTAAGGGACAGAAGTTTAGGGGTAACATGAGGGGGAACTTCTTTACTCAGAGAGTGGTGGCTGTGTGGAATGAGCTTCCAGTGAAGGTGGTGGAGGCAGGTTCGTTTTTATCATTTAAAAATAAATTGGATAGTTATATGGACGGGAAAGGAATGGAGGGTTATGGTCTGAGTGCAGGTATATGGGACTAGGGGAGAATACGTGTTCGGCATGGACTAGAAGGGTCGAGATGGCCTGTTTCCGTACTGTAATTGTTATATGGTTATATGGTTATATAAAGAGGAACAGGTCCTGGTGGGGCCCAGGGGAGGGGAGGGGAGGGAGTGGTTGGAAAGTGGGAAAGGTTTAGGGAAGAATGGAGAGGTGGGGGCTTGTGGTTACCTAAAACCAATTCAATGTTCATAACACTGGGTAGTAAGCTACCAAGCGGAATACAAAGTGTTCCTCCTGTTTGTGTGTGGCCTCACACTGGCAATGGGAGACCTAGGACAGAGAGTTCAGTACGGGAATAGGAAGAAGAGTTAAAATGGTTAGCAACAGGGATATCCAATAGGCCATGGTGGGACCGGCACAAGTGTTTGGCAAAACGGTGGCCAAGTCTATGCTTGGTCTCGCTGATGAACAGGAGGCCACATTGAGAGCACTGGATGCAGCAGGTGAGATTAAAGGAGGTGCACATGAATCTCTGTCTCACCTGGAAGAGCTGCTGTGTTCCCTGGATGGGGCTGAGGAAAGCAGTGAAGAAAGCGAATGGTATCAGTGAAGAAAGTGAATGGTATCAGTGAAGAAAGTGAATGGTATGTTAGCATTCATAGCAAAAGGATTTGAGTATAAGAGCAGGGAGGTTCTATTGCAGTTGTACAGGGTCTTGGTGAGACCACACCTGGAGTATTGCGCACAGTTTTGGTCTCCTAATGTGAGGAAAGACATTCTTGCCATAGAGGGAGTACAGAGAAGGTTCACCAGACTGATTCCTGAGATGGCAGGACTTTCATATGAAGAAAGACTGGATAGACTCGGCTTGTACTCGCTAGAATTTAGAAGATTGAGGGGGGATCTTATAGAGAATGCTGGGGAAGCAAAATGTAATTCCAAGAAATGCCGCCAAATTCTTTTAAATTCTTTTAAATTCTTTTAAAATACCTATTTATTTTTTACTAATAAGTGTACATATGTGTTAATGGTTGTCGTGTTTGTATTTTTTTAACCGGAGGAGATGTAATGGAATTTCGTTGCACAGTATTGTGCAATGACAATAAACGTATTCATTCATTCATTCACCTTATAGAAACGTACAAAATTCTTAAGGGGTTGGATAGGCTAGATGCAGGAAGATTATTCCCGGTGTTGGGGAAGTCCAGAACAAGGGTTCACAGTTTAAGGATAAGAGGGAAGTATTTTAGGACCGAGATGAGAAAATCATTTTTTACACAGGTAATCAGGTATCAGGGGGTATGGAGAGAAGGCAGGTACAGGATACTGAGTTGGATGATCAGCCATGATCATATTGAATGGTGGTGCAGGCTCAAAGGGCCTACTCCTGCACCTATTTTCTATTTAAGTTTACTAAATAATGAGGATATCTCAGATTTCTCGAATACAAAGCCTCATCTTGGGAGCATAGGCAGTCGCGACGGAGAAATTGAGACGAGGGGATAGTGTCTTTGCAAGAGGCAGGTTGGAAGGAAGTGCAACATATCACTTTGACGGGACAGTATGGCCCCCTAATTGTCAGTGTGAATTAAAGGAGAAGATGTGTTAGAAGATTGCAGGTTGGTGTAAAAACAATTGGGTAGAATTAGTGAGAGAATTTAACACCCCTTACATTGACTGAATCTCCCATAGTATAAAGGGCCAGGATGGGGTGGAATTTGTTAAATGTATCCAATGAAGCTCTCTTAATCACTGTGCATTAGAAGTTGCAATGGAAGACCTCCTTTTGGGGAACAGGATAAGAAAAACTATTGACGTGTTAATGGGCAAGGACTTTGGGATATGTGCCAACAATCCTTTAACTTTTAAAGCAGTTATGGGGAAGGATAGGAATGGCCCAGAAGTTAAGGTTGAAAATTGGGCCAAAGCCGTTTTGGAGGCATTAGGAGGAACTGGCCGAGATCGATCGTGAGAGTCTGTTTGCACGTAAGGAGACAACGTAAGGACTCTCCCGACGCCGGGGCAAGACCACCAGGTGAGAACGGCCAGGAACATCGGGCCTCCGTAGAGGCAATTGCGGTGGCCTCAATAGGCCTGACTTTGGGGTGAACTTGGGGTGGGGACTGGACATTGTGCCTTCCCCCACAGTGCTATCCACTGTGGGGGGATGATTTTGTTGTCTAATGTAATCCTGTAAGTCTGTGACCAAGATGGCTGCCGTGAAGGGAGAGTGGACGCTGGCGCGCTTTGGCTGCCGCTGCTCTCTCTTCACATTGTGTTTTTGATTTTCTGTTTTTGGATTGAATTCTGTTTTTAATTTGTGTCTCTATGATGTCTTTATTACTTATATTATATTCTGATTGTATGTTTTTATTCCTATTAATCTATGTAAGGTGTCCTTGAGATGTCTGAAAGGCGCCCATTAAATAAAATGTATTATTATTATTATTAACTGGCAAGTGAGAGGCTTTCAAATGTGAGATTGAATTGAATTGAATCCTTTATTTGTCATTCAGACCTTTCGGTCTGAACGAAATGTCGTTGCCTGCAGCCATACATGTAATAATAAACAACACACAATAAACACATCCACCACAGTGTTCACCAAGCACCTCCTCACTGTGATGGAGGCAGAAGTCTTAGGGTTACTGTCTTTTCCCTCCTCTTCTCCTCTCTGCGCTGAGGCGATACCCCACCTGGGGATGGTAAGTCAGTCCCGCGGTTCAAGCTCCGCGGCCCGGGGGTGGTCGAAGCTGCCGCCCTCCAGTCCAGCGGACGCAGCTGTTGCCACGGGAGCTCCAGAAAACAGGCACCAGCCTATGACCTGCGAGCTCCCGACGATGTCGTCCACTGGCCCGCGGCCGAGCCCCAGATTCAGGTCGCCGCTGCCAGAACGCCGCCTCAGCCACCGGAGCACCGTCTCCGCCCCGCACCGGGCCGCCCACACGGGAGCGTCTCAGCCCCGCACCGGGCCGCCCACACGGGAGTGTCTCAGACCCGCACCAGGCCGCCCACACAGGAGCGCCTTCCAGCCGGGAGCCGGGCCGCCCACACGGGAGTGTCTCAGCCCCGCGCCGTCCACCCTCACCGGAGCGCCGAGTCATGCCGCTGCCCGAACGCCGCCGCAGCTCGAAGACAGCCAGCCTCGCGTTGGTGAGTCCTGGCTGGCTCTACCTCCGTTTTCCTCCCTCATTCCAAAAGCATGTGGATAGGTTGTGTTTCAGAAGGAACTGCAGATGCTAGAAAATCGAAGGTACACAAAAAGGCTGGAGAAACTCAGCGGGTGCAGCAGCGTCTATGGAGCGATGAAAATAGGCAATATTTCGGTCCAAAACCCTTCTTCAGACCCTTCTTCATGTGGATAGGTTAATTGGCCCTTTGTAAATTGTCCCTGGTGTGTATGATGCAAAAGTGGGATAACATAGAACTAGCGTACAAGTAATCGATGGTTAGCTTGGATTCACTGAGACGAACAGCCTGTTTCCATGCTGTATCACTAAAACTAAAATTAAATATGGTAAACTTATTTTATTTCTCTATTCACATTTTTGGAATGAGGGTATCATGAGAAAGACCAATATTTATTGCCCATTCCTACTTGCACCAAGAAAGTTGTAGTGACCCATTTTAGTAATCACTGCAAAGTATTCTCACAATACTGTTGAGTTTCAGGATTTTGACCCAGTAATGAGTCAGATGTTATACTGTAGTTGCAAGCCAGGTGTAGTGTTAATTGGAGGGGTGGTGTTCCCAGGCAACTTCTTCCTTTTTCCTTGAATGTACTGTTGAGCGGTGAGGCTAGTTGTCCTACATGGAAACATAGAAAATAGGCGCAGGAGGAGGCCATTCGGCCCTTTGAGCCAGCACCGCCATTCATGGTGATCATGGCTGATCGTCCCCTATCAATAACCCGTGCCTGCCTTCTCCCCATATCCCTTGACTCCACAAGCCCCTAAATGAGTAGCTCCTAGATGACTAGCTCCTAGATGAGTAACATTTTGTACACACACACTGCAGCCACTATGTGCTGGTGGGTTGGAGAGAGTGAATGTTGATGATGGAGAATGGGGTGCAAAGCAAGCAAACTGCTTTATGTAGGAAAGAACTGCAGAAACTGAAGATAGACACAAAGAGCTGGAGTAACTCAGTGGGTCAAACAGCATCTCTGGAGAAAAGGAATAGGTGATGTTTTGGGTCGTGACCTTTTCTCTGAAGAATGGTCTCGACCTGAAAGAGCACCAATTTCTTTTCTCCAGAGGTGCTGACTGACCCGCTGAGTTACTCCAGCTTTTTGTATCTATCTCTGGTTTAAACCAGCATCTGCAGTTCCTTCCTACACTTTGGAGGTTACTTTGGACAAGCGGAAAAAAAAGCTGCCTTGCGAAACAAAAACAGTCTTGGGTTTCTATGTCATCTCCCCACAGTAATCTGACACCCTTGTCTCTTTAGAATGCTGTTCATCACTTTCACTGCATATGCCCATTGGTGACAAATCACTCCTAATGGAACTTGGGCAATGACAGTCTATTAAACAATGTAACATACAGCCTTTTAGCATTTTTAACTTACAGTATCAAAAGTAAACGTAACACTTTTAAAAAGATCTTCATTTTTGAAAATCCAGCATTAGGTGGAGGGGGGGTGGGGGGTGAAAACTTTGTTAGTGTGAGTTCGAAACACACAAGGTTTCTTAGGAACACAACAATCAAGTTAGAGCTGAACTACTTGTACAATAAATGTAGAAAGAGACATGTAGAAACATAGAAACATAGAAAGTAGGTGCAGGAGTAGGCCATTCGGCCCTTCGAGCCAGCACCGCCATTCAATATGATCATGGCTGATCATCCAACAGTATCCTGTACCTGCCTTCTCCACATACCCCCTGATCCCTTTAGCCACAAGGGCCACATCTAACTCCCTCTTAAATATAGCCAATGAACTGGCCTCAACTACGTTCTGTGGCAGAGAATTCCAGAGATTCACCACTCTCTGTGTGAAAAATGTTTTCCTCATCTTGGTCCTAAAAGATTTCCCCCTTATCCTTAAACTGTGACCCCTTGTTCTGGACTTCCCCAACATCGGGAACAATCTTCCTGCATCTAGCCTGTCCAACCCCTTAAGAATTTTGTAAGTTTCTATAAGATCCCCCCTCAATCTTCTAAATTCTAGCGAGTACAAACCGAGTCTATCCAGTCTTTCTTCATATGAAAGTCATATGAATGTACTGACTGGGAATATTATTATGAATAAAGTAAATGTTTGAAATAAAGAAAAAAGATGTGTATGTTGCTCAGCAACATCGCAGAGCTCTGGGATTTAATCTTTAAGAAGGAACTGCAGATGCAGGAAAATCGAAGGTAGTGTGGGTGTGGGTGTAGTCAGCGGGTGTGGCAGCATCTATGGTGCGAAGGAAATAGGCTAACCTGCCCACTTCCCTCACCCACCCCCCTTCTCCCAATGCTACTGAATGGGAAGTGGGTGCAAATACAAAGAACAGATAAAAAGAGAATAGTGCAATATATTTTTAAAAAATGACAATGGACAAGGTAGATATGAAATAATGAATGGGTGTTTGATTTAGCTGGAGGGTTGACAATTGCGGTCATAATAGAGCAAGGCATCACCCACCTCCATTCCTGCCCCCCAGCTCTCGACCTTCTCTTGAGCTGGAGGGTCTGAGGAAATGAGGTGTGAAGAGGAAGGTTTGCTGTCCGGGAGTGATGCTCTGCAGGCTTCCCTCCTCACACACGTTTCACAGGGTGCTGGGGTTGACAGATCCTCACCGCAGAGTAATGGGCAATAAAGAGCTGTCAGAGCAGTGCCTGATAATGGCCACCTGGACAACACACTAGCCTTGAGACCGTCAGGGCTGCGATTCTACTGTCGGTTAATCCAATGCCTTCCAGCTTTGTCACATTTTAAATTATTATAGCATGTCGCCCTGTGAGACCGGATGCGGAAAGAGCCTGTAAATTAGGAGAAAACAAAACAAATTAAAATACAAACTTTCGGAATGTGACTACAACAGCTCCGGGAAATTGGAAATTAGAACTCGGTTTCTTACTTACTTTGATTTGACATAAAACCCAGTCTGGAAGAGGCACATCACCAGCAGCACAGTCCATCCACTGGGAGTGGCTTCAAGCGCAAAGGATGTTAAGAGAGGTCATTAGTTGTACAAAATTACGAGAAACATAGATAGATTACATAACGGGAAACTTTCCCCAAGAACAAACTAGATGATAAGGGATAAGATCTTTAGCAGGAATCTGAGGAGGAATCTTTTTCACCCACAGGCTCTGCACTCACTGCTTGAGTGGCAGGTAGAGGCGGGTACTCTCATAGCATTTAAGAAGTATCTATCAAGCACTTGGACCACCATGCATTGGAAAACAACAGGTTAAATGTCAGTAAATGGGATAAGTATAGATGGATACTTGTTGGCCAGCATGGACATGATGGGCCAAAGAACCTATTTCTGATCTGAATTACTTTTCTTTCATTTTGCACTAATTTTTGTATTTATTGCTGTACTTATCATTACTCTATGTTTGCTGTTTACTCTGCGAGCTTCATGTGAATTATGGGCCTGTCCCACTTAGGCGATTTTTTAGGCAACTATAGGTGACTAGTTTGTCGCCACATGTTCGTCGGTGGTCACCGGGAGTAGTCTCCTCAGTCGCGCTAAATGTCGTAGCTTCTTTCTGGATGCCGCTGAATTTTCAATATGTTGAAAATGTTTTGGCGAAAGTGGGTTTGACGCCAATGAGAGTAGCTTGACTTCTCCTGGCATAGGTGCTGTCATAGGTTGTCGCCAGGATGACGTAGGTTGTCGCCAGTTTTTTGGCGATCTGTAACGTTTATGACAATCGCCGGCAGTTGCCTAAAAAATCGCCAAGTGCAACAGCCCCGTTAGGAATTTCATTGTGCCCAGGTGCATTTGCCCAAGAAACTAATCTGAATCCGAGTCTAACTGAATGGATTACTTCATGCCGTTTTGGGAGAATGTATGATAATTGACCCAAAACGGCACACTTTCCTTCTCTCCAGAGATGCTGCCTGTTCCGCTGAGTTACTCCAGCATTTTGTGTCTATCCTTTAGAAGTCCCTAATTACAGTTAACCCTCGGTGTAACATACCACAGAGAGGGGAGGTGATGTCCTTTATTGCCAATTTTGTCCGCTATAACAGAGTAAGGGGTGTAAATATTAACTAGTCTAACGCAAGGCTATGTGGGATGAAACGCGACATCAAGGGAGGGTTAAAACAGTGGGGATTCACTCTCCAAGGAACCGCAGAGCCCTCGGCCCCACACACAGTGCGCCAAGTACAGGCGCCGCCTTCATGCTGCCCGCACTCTCCGCTCCCACAATCGGAAGAAGGCCACATAGCACCAACTCATTGGGTAACCTGATGCAAGTGGAGGGGCCATGCAATGGGAGCCCTGTGTCATTACCAGGCAACCAAGGCACGTGTTTCCAGGGCGACACAGGTGTGGTGGTGCCCGTTGCGTCTGCATCCAACAACCTGGGACATTGCTTTAGGGCAGCCACTGCAAACCAATGCACCTCTCAGCTACCAAAATGCTTCAAAGCCAATAAAATTCCAATGATGTCCTGTCATTGTTGTATTAGAGTGTAACTAATTTATGCAGAGCAAGCTCCCACAAGCAGTTTTGCGATAATGATCAGATAATTTTCCTTTGTATGGTCATAAAGTCATAAGTGATAGGAGCAGAATTAGGCCATCATGACTGATCTATCTCTCCCTCCTAACCGCATTCTCCTGCCTTCTCCCCATAATCCTTGTCACATGTAATAATCAAGAATCATATCTCTGCTGAACATCTTAAGTATGCAAGTGTGAGGATAGCTCCTCTCCTTGCTATTTGTTTTACTGGCTTTATGATTCATGGCTTGTTACCAGACTCAATGTTGTCTGTCCTGTTAGTGCCGGTCATTAAGGACAAAGCTGGTAAAGTAGGTAGCCTAAATAATTACAGGCCCATAGCTTTAGCCAGCATATTGTCAAACATTTTAGAAAGAGTTCTGCTGGATAGAATAAATGAGTTTGTTAACTCCACAGATAACCAGTTTGGCTTTAAAGCTAAACATGGCGCTAACCTATATGCCCTAAAGGAGATTGTAAACAAATATAGAGGCAAAAACTCTTCAA
Source organism: Amblyraja radiata (assembly GCF_010909765.2). NCBI lineage: Eukaryota > Metazoa > Chordata > Chondrichthyes > Rajiformes > Rajidae > Amblyraja > Amblyraja radiata. Next base: position 21,282,997 of record NC_045959.1, on the reverse strand, counting down.
TCCTTATGTGCTTTATTGATGCTTCCAAAGCCTTTGACCGTGTTAATCACAGAAAAGTGTTTGGTAAAATGAGTCAAAGAGGGGTGTCTAAATACATTGTTAGAATTCTGGCCTACTGGTATGCCCACCAGACTATGCAAATAAAATGGGGCAATAGGGTCTCTGCCCCATTTGGGGTTAGCAATGGTGTTAGACAAGGGGGAATTTTGTCCCCTGTCCTTTTTAATCTATATATTGATGATCTGTCTAAACAATTGAAAGCCTGTAACATTGGGTGCGTGATTGGTAATATTTTAGTGAACCATATTATGTATGCAGATGATCTTGTGGTCTTTAGTCCATCTAGCGCTGGTCTCCTGCAGCTCCTTACTATATGTTCTGTGTATGGTGTGGAACATGACATTAAATATAATGCTAGTAAGAGTGCTGTTATGATCTGTAGAACCAAAGAGGATAAATGTCTAAAATTTCCGGATTTTAAATTGTCTGACAATAATCTTAGTGTCTGTAATAAGGTAAAATATCTAGGGCATATTATTACAGAACAAATGACAGATGATGAGGATATTTATAGGCAACGACGCATGCTGTATGTACAGGCAAATATCCTCTTGCGTAAATTTGGTGCGTGTGCAGATGTGGTGAAGATGTCGCTATTTAGAGCATACTGCACACCCCTCTACACTGCGCACCTGTGGTCGAACTATGGAAAGACAAGTATGCAGAGACTAAAGGTGGCATATAACGATGCCATGAGAACACTGCTAAGGAAACCTAGATGGTGTAGTGCCAGTAATATGTTTGTGGCTGCAGGAGTCAGTACTTTAGAAGCTATCCTAAAACTAGATTAGATTAGATTAGATTAAACTTTATTAATCCCCTTATTCAGGGGAAATTCTGATGTCCTTGCAGCACACTAATAAAAATACAACATAGCATTCAAAAAGAAGTTCAACACAAAAACATCCCCCCACAGTGATTCCCACTGTGGGGGAAGGCACAAAGTCCAGTCCCCATCCTCTTGTCCACCCAAAGTCGGGCCTAATTGAGGCCTCCACAGTCGCCGCCACGGCGCCCGATGTTCTCGCCGGGTGATGGTGCTCCGGCGTCGGGAGAACCCCCAGCGGCTTGGGGTGCCAGGAACGGCCGCCTTCCCACCGGAGACCGCGGCTTCCAAGCCAACAGACCGCGCCGAACGGAGCTCCGCACACTGGCGATCTCAGCAAGAGATCCCAGGCTCCGGGATGTAAAGTTCAGCGTCGCAGTTGGCCGCTCCACAGAACCGCGGCTCCACGATGTTCTCATCTGCGGTCCCAGCATACTGGAGTTCCAGCGCGGCGACCCAGGAAAGGCATCGCCCGCTCCGCAATAGCGCTCCAGCGCTGCACCGCCGCCAAAGCCGATGTTCTGCGCCGCCGCCAAAGCCGATGTTCTGGCCAGGTCCCCTCAGGGAAACGTCGCTCCAGGACCCGCTGGTAGGCCGCAAGGAAAGGTCGAAGGCGCTGCTCGGAGGAAGGCAACCCCTCCGACCAGGTAGGGACTCGAAAAGCAGTTTCGCCCTTCCCCCCCCCCCACCCCCCACACATAAAAAGATTAGGCCCCCTGACTACACACTCAACGTACTAAAAATAATAAAAAAAGAAGGGAAAAAAAACGGACAGCTGCAGGACAGGCAGCCGTTCAGGACAGCGCCTCCTCCTAATAAGACATCACATGTATAAATTCATTTGCAGGATAAATGACTCTAAAAATGTGATTATTGTGGCCTTGTCAAACATAAGGGTTAGCACTACACGCTACGAATCCCAGCTGTGGAGACACTGGTATCGTTGTCTCGTTGTAGGACATTGATCATTCTTTTAATCTGGATTTTTAACATGTATTGTGTTTTAAAAATATATATAATTTATGATGTTTTTATTAGATATATTAAGATTTTATATGTATTTTATGATATTTCATATGCAATGCATTTTTTATGTAATGTTGCCCCTTGTCTGGACCTCGAGTCCGTAATAAAGTTTATTATTATTATTATTATTATTATTATTATTATTATTATTATTATTATTATTATTATTATTATTATTATTATTATTATTATTATTATTATATATAAGAAGGAACTGCAGATGCTGGTTTAAAATGAAGATAGACACAACAAGGAGTAATTCAGGCAGCATCTCTGGAGAGAAGGAAAGGGTGACGTTTCGGGTCAGACTATCTATCTGACTTAAATATATGCATTGACTTGGCCTCCACAGTCTTTGTAATTTAATATAGGATTACAAAGTACTGGACACCAAAGAGCGTTCTCTTCCTCCACTTCAAGATAGACAACAGCAGGGAGATTGTTGTTTATTAGAGCACGCTGTGTACAGGCTGCATTCCAACAGTGACAACACTTCTAAAAAATTAGCTCATTGGCTAAGAGTCATCAGAAGATGCTTTTGGATTGCAAGTCCTATTCGTCCATCGGATCTACATCTCTTTCCACCATAACATTTTACTTGTCCTCAAGACTAGCTCAGAAACCAAGACTAGTTAATGCTTACTTTATAAATGATGGTCACAACTCATGAACAATTTTGAAAATTATCAGTGTTGGATACAGATGGCTTGTCAATGCTGAGAAGGGATATAATGTCTGGATTATTATAAGGAAGGTTTATTTTTCCTGAATGAAAACATATAGGCCTTCTGAAAACAGCGTTCAAATATTAACGTAGAAACAGCTAATGCCCTTGTACACAGTCTGACTTTCCACTATTTAAACAAAGGTGTTAATCCTTGTAAAATAAACTGGCTAGCACTTCCATTGAAATTGAAGGCAGAAAAGTTGAATGGTAGCATGTTATACACTCAGAGATGGAGACCTTCATGTCTGCAGCAGTTTTCAGGACTGAGCCTGTCTAAACATCTTGAATTATATTTTGAAGTAGAGACTGAAGTTTCAAGAGGAAAAAAAAAACAAGTTGTTGCAGGAGTACGTGGGCCAGGCGGCATCTGTGGAGGGAAATGACCAGTCAATGTTTCAGATTAAAAACCTTCATTTGGATTGATGGAGAAGAGGGGAAGTAGCCAGGAGAAAGTGGCGTGGGGGTGGAGCTGGTAAGCAATGGGTGGCTCCAGGGAAATAAGGGTTGATTGCAGATGGAGTCACTTGGGGAGGGAAGTGAGGTGATAGGTGAAGGCCATAAAGAAGAGTGTACAGATAGGGGTGCAGATGTACTCCATTTTATTTGGGCAATTTAGAACACTGCGTCATGAGACTTCATGGAGTTAGCCAGCCTACTTCATGGAGTTGGTCCCAGAGAGCAATCAACGCATGAAGTCTTTGTTATATTACAACCTTAGTGAACTCGTGGACTTAATGAACAGTTGGTTCAAACATTTGCAATAACAATTTACTACAGAGGAAGGGTTTGTTCTGAAAATGTGCTGTAATTGGAACTAAGAAAAGTACAGCACAAGACCAGGCCCTACAGTCCACAGCATCTGTGCCGAACGTGATGCCAAGATAAACTAATCTCATCTGCCTGCACACCATCCATATCCCTTCTGAGTGATGCCAAGTGGAAGCCCGAAGACAGAGCCAGTGGCAGTGAATTAAGATGGAATTGTAAGGATGGTCACAATTGAGTGGTGGTATTGATGGATGCCAAACATTCGAAGGTCATGACAGGTCTCTTGCCATTCCATTTAAGGACCATCATTGATAAATTAATTGCTGTTTGAAGAAGGGTAGAGATAGATGTATTTCTTGATGCACCCCATTGCATAGCTGCAGTGTTGGTCTTTTTTTTCCTCAGAGGTGTACAAGCACTTGAGTGTGACTATTAAACTGTGGTTAGGCCCAAAGTTGAACAGAATGCAAAACCAAATGTATTCTAGTGTTGGAGAATTGGCTGCAATAACATAAGTGACCACAAGGCCATGTGTTCTGATCAATTGAGTGTTTGCAGCTGCTGCCTAAGTATTCCATTGAATCAAGGGAGACTGTTAAGTAGCCTTCTGACCCCATTGAATAGCCTTGGGTATTTGCATTGTTCTGGTCCGAAATATCAATGAGCGTACTTGTTTGAAGTGTTCTTATGTCGACCTTTCAATGAGGAACTATAAGTTTACAAATGGGTGAAGATGTATGCAATAAAGGCATACAGTCGCAGAGATACATTTGTATTGCAGCAGGTATAAGGCTTGACAGATAAAAGTGGAGTGTGCAATGAAGAATATCTTTCATATTATTATGCTGGACGGTGATGACAAGTGGACATTCAATTACATCTGTGGTTCTGAGAAAGCTAGTTGCAGTGAAAATCTAAAAAAAAACGTGGACTCTGGGAAATCTGGAATAAAAATAGAAATTGCTGGAAGCAGGTTCGGCAGCACCAGCAATTTATATTTTTTATTTGTGGAACGAAATTCAGAGCTAATGTTTCACATCTGAGACTTCTGTCAGATTGGTGAAGGTTCTTGGATCAGAAATGTTAACTCTGGTTCTCAAACCTCTCTTGTTATATGGTCTAGCCAAGTCTATGAACTAAGATTTTAGTTTAGTTTAGAGATACAGCATGGGAACAGGCCCTGTTGGACTGATCCCTGTACACTAGCACTATCCAACATGCCAAGGACAATTTACAATTTTTACAGAAGCCAATAAACCTACAAACCTCTATGTCTTTGGAGTGTGGCAGGAAACCGGAGCATACGGAGAAAACCGCATGGTCGCAGGGAGAATGTACAAACTCTGGATCAAACCCAGGACTCTGGCGCAGTAAGCAGCAACTCTACCGCTGTGCCACAATGCCACCCCAATGGTGGCATCTGTTTATGAATTATGTCCATTTTAAACTCCCCTAAGCTCATTTTTGAATTGCAGTATAAATTAGAAATAGAAGAGTACAGCAGAGGAACGTACCCTTCCACCCACAACGCCCGTGTCAACCATGCCAATTTTAACTAATCCCGTTTGCCTAATTGCCTCCTAAATGTTACCATTGTATCCGCTTCCAGCACTTCACCCTTGCATCTGGTTCCAGGTACCCTCTGCCCCCTGTTTATATATAAAAAAAGCATCATCAATCTCCATAGACTTACCGCATCTCACCTTAAAGCCATGCCCTCTAGTATTTGACATTTCCACTGTGACTATCTTCTCTATTTATTGGTGAGAAAAGAGAATGAATGTGAAGGAAAAAAATAATGTTATGGGACTTGAGAACAGTTCCAACGACAAACTCTGCCATTTCCATGCCTCTAGAAATCTTGGCATGGAGTTTCTACATTCGGGGATTTCATCGTCCCTTCTTCATTTAGCTCCGCTGCTAATCCTGTTGTTTCCATTCACCCTGATGCTGCTGGAGTCTTGGTTGCTGGTTCTCCCCTCAGTCAATCTTGGCAGGCTGTAGGTAAGTTCCTCTGATGGCCAGGTGAAGCGATGCATAGTTGACCGAGACAATGTAAGTACCCCTGATCTGGAGGATATTGCGGAGAGTCACCAGAGTACTGCAGGGTTCATTAAGTCAAACTTTCATTAGACCAGGATGGTCTCCACTTTACTCTGATATTCATGGGGTTATTATTGTAGCGTGGCTCAATTGGTATGTTTGATGCTCTGAATGGAGTGAGCTATGATGTGAGCAAGGGACTACATTTGTTCCCTAAAATCCACATTCTGTGGCAGTGTGGCCTCTGGAGAATGAGAGACAGCTCAGACTGACTCAGAGTGAACATTTAGTGCTAACTTCCAGCACTGCCCTCAAGAAAGGACCTTTGATGCTCTCCCAACAGCTGGACATTGAGAGAATGCATCCCTTCCTGCAAATGAATGCATATGTTGTGAAATGGGAGTTCCAATGATCATATGACCTCTGTCTACAAGTGCCAGCATTCTGGGGAAGCTCACGATGACCATAAATTCCTGCATTCAATCAGCGTGCTCCAGTAGGAGAAATAGTTGAAGTCTCCTCTTCTGGACTTGCATGTCTCAATGAACTCTGAAATAGAATAGAGAGCAATAAAATCCTGAGATGTAGTAAGGATCAGCAGCTGGGATCTGGAATGACCTTGAAATTGCGAGGCAGCGAGTAATGCCCCTGTCCCACTTAGGAAACCTGAACGGAAACCTCTGGAGACTTTGCGCCCCACCCAAGGTTTCCGTGCGGTTCCCGGAGGTTGCAGGTGGTTGCCGGAGGTTGCAGGTAGTGGAAGCAGGTAGGGAGACTGACAAAAACCTCTGGGAACCTCCGGAAACCGCACGGAAACCTTGGGTGGGGCGCAAAGTCTCCAGAGGTTTCCGTTCAGGTTTCCTAAGTGGGACAGGGGCATAAAGGTGATCTTGGCCTTGATTGTGAGAGCCATCCAGCCAACTGTGGGGGGATCCAAAAACACGCATATGTTGGAAGTTTGAAACAAAAACAGAAAATGCTGGAAATACTACAGTGCAGGGGGCATCTGTGGAGAGAAAACATAGTTTAACATTTCAGGTCAAGGACCTTTTGTCAGTTACGTAGGTATGTGAGCTTGCACTGTAGGTTTTGATGAGGTCACAGACCTCGACGATGACTGCCTGATTGAACACAGTCTGAGTAGACACTGCTCTCCAAAGAAACCTAGATACGAGGAGATGGCACAGTGGTGTAGGCAATGGAACTGTGCCTTACATCTCCCGTGTCCTGGGTACACTCTTGATCTCAGCTCCAGTCTGTGAGAGTTTGCACGTACTTCATGTGACTGTGTGGGATTCCCCCAGGTGCTCTGGTTTCCTTGCATTGAAAAGTTGGTAATAGTTGGACTGATGGAGTCAAGTGGAGGAGGGGGAGAGGTGGTGTTGGGTGATAGAGGCAGGTGAGTGTTAGGTGGAAGGAGACAAAGAGAAAAGAAAAGACAAGTTGTGAAGAGGTGAGGATGCTGGTCCCTTGGAGGGTGGTAAGTAGTGACACAAAGTTTATCATCTGGAATCTGACAACTAAGGTAGATGGTAATGGAAAAATAGTAGAACTAAACAGGGAAAGGCAATTTAATGGTTGAAATGTGTGGATGTTAGATGGATGGAACCAGGGAGAGGGAGATGAAAATGGATGATGGTTGACTTGGAAATGATATGGAAAAGGGGACAAATACGGCAGGATCGGGGGTGGATCTAAAGAAGAAAGACACAGAAGATAATGGTTGCGTGAAAATGGAAAATTGAATGGTCATACCATTGGGTTACAGATGACCTAGATGGAATATGAGGTGTTGGAAGGCTGAGGGTGGACAGATCAGTGTGAGAATACATGACATGCATCCAGGAGCTTAGAATGGCCATTGCAAATGGAGTGTAGATCCTCTACAAATCGGCCCATGTGCCTGTGATGCTGCCGCAAGCAAGATTTTCATTAATTATATTTGTGCATTCAACAATAAGCTCAACTTGACTTGACATGAAGTAGGTGGGCTGAAGAGTTTGATCCCCCTCCGGATGTGGCTTCGCTGGGAGATACATTTACAAAGCACTCTAGGACATCTGAAGTTGTACTGCCAACGAAGAAGGTGAAAGGGGAAGGGAAAGCACTCCAGAGGACTTTCATGTTGCTTTAGATTAACCTCCATCCATGCTGGCGATCACAATGCCCACTGCGATCACAGTTGGTGCTGCTGCCACCTCACAACTGCAGAGTCCTGTTCAATCCTGTTCTTGGGTGCTGTCTATATGGAGTTTGCATGTTCTCCCTGTCACATTCTGGGTTTCCTCCAGGTGCTCTAGTTTCCTCCCACATCTTAAAGATGTGCGTTTATTTTTGAGATACAGTGCGGAAACAGACCCTTCTGTTCACCGGTGTACAACCAACGATCACCTCACTGTTCTATGTTATCCCCAGTCTTGCATCCTGCACAGTAGGGGCAATTTACAAAAGCCAATTAACCTACAAACCTGCACGTCTTTGGCATGTGGGAGGAAAGCGGAAGCACCCGCAGATATTCCACGTGATCACAGGGAGAATGTGCAAACTCCACACAGACAGCACCGGATCCAGGTCTATGGTGTTATAAGGCAGCAACCCTACCGCTGCACCACCCATGCTACAAGCTGATAAATTAATTGGCTGCTGTAAATTGCCCCTGATGTGTCAATAAGTGGTAGAATTTGGAGATGCTTGATGGGAGTATGAGAAGAATAACACGCCTTAGGATAGGATTAATGCAAACATCAGTGCTTGACAGTGAGTGTGCACTTGTTAGGCAAATGGGCCTGTCTGTTTTGGTGCTGTATCACTCTATGGCTCTATCAAGACTTCATGGGGTAGTTCTGTTACCTTAGCAATGAATGTCATATTTCAGCATATTTCCTAATGATCAGGGTAACTATGAGATCTTCAGCCTGAGACTTCATGGTGTAATTGTGTTACCTTAGCAATGAATGTCATATTTCAGCACATTTCCAGATGATCAGGAGTCACTGCCAAAACCTTCATTGATTGCTAGAATCATGGACACTTTGTAAGCTGTGCAGCCATGGTGTGAGTAGCCTTACTACTTTGGCACTGTGAGCCTCTGAGTCTACATAACTGTTGTGAACTTTTTGTGTATTTTCGTCAATGTCCCTTTATCCCTTTCATAACTTTGAGAGGGGATCTGCACACTGCAGCCCAAGTGTGGGCCGGCCAAGAAACAAAACAGATTTGGCATAACATTGCCCCTTTCAATTCTAACCCCTCAGAAATTAACCTGATGTGGTTCGTTCATTGTGAATTTGAAACATGATGAGGTGCTAAAGGAGCACAAATCTTGTAAATCTGATGTATTCTGGTGATTATCAATATCTGCTTATTGAAAATCTCAGGTAGGGAGCAGGGAGTTGTTTCTCTTGGGTTTAATAAGAAGTAAATTTAAAATAAAAATATTTTTTCTTGCTTTGGAAATGATACACCATTTAAAGAAATTCCAATGCATTCCACATATTAAAATTAACTTACTACCAACTTTGGTTTGCATCCACTTGTGATGTAGTAAAAATATACAACTCAGATATTGAACATTATGTGACATTGATTTCAATCTATTAGAATGCGGGATATTGATTGTGTTTTCTCCATTTGTTTATCAAATCATTACTAACAATCACCCATTACTCATTGTTTTTCTGTATCTATGTCACAACCTGCAGCACCAAGATCAATCATTGTATATCTTCTTGTCGTATTTGCCTGTGCACAACTGGCTACTATGTTTCCTACCACCCATAAGGGGACCACTCGCTCATTACCATTGTTGCAAAATGATGGGCCGTCGAGGTGTTCCCTCTCTCTCAGGATGAATCTCCCTCCATCTCTTGGGATGTACAAAGGTGCCAGAGTTGCACGAATACACACAGAGCAGCCACCACTGTTTGTGAGAAGGGTCAAGAGGAGAGTGAATGAGGGGAGTAAAGGGGAGGTAATGAACAAGGGCCTGGGCCTCTCTGTGTGAATGTGTGTGCGGCACTTGGGTGTTTATTCACTTCACTATGTATGTTGAGGGTCATGCCACAGAGTCTGGCTTCCATTCTCCTTGGATCTCCTTTACCACTAGTCAAGTCCTCACTCTGTCAAGTCTGTTTGGAGCTAAGTGTGCAGACAGTACTTAAAATGAGCGACACACATATATGTCAGGCCTTTTATGGACAATCTCAACAGGGAGAGACCTGAAATCGCTCCTCTATGATAACCTAGGACTCGGAAGGCTCTGTCCATGACATTGCCTTCCTGAGTGAGACACAATGGGCATGAGATCCCCAGTTCAAAGAATAAAATTGTGATTATACTGTGATCTGCAAGAGAAAAAAAATTTAAGAAGGGATGCCATCTCTATGGGATGAGCTACACTTACAAGAATTAGTTAATCTTGCTTCTCATTGAATCTCTTATGGGATATCTGAATGTCCTACAGCCCAGTCACTCATTCGCACAGTGAAGCAGCATCCTACTGGTATCAGCACATATGCCTCAACCTGGGAAATTATAGATGAAGACCTGGAGGACTTCCACTCCAAACTTGAAAGTACCCTAACCTGCATTTGCAGTCATGTCTATAGGAAGAGGGGTGGGCATCTTATATGTTAACATGGCTGGGTGGCGGCATATTGGAGGAAGTTTGTAGCCCACAAATCCAGAAATTGACCTAATGTTTAATATCTCAGCATGTCATAATAGAATTGGCTCCATAAATGTACAAGCTGTGAGCAAATTATGTATGCAAGTGTGAGTCTGGTCCTCTGTATTCTTAGAAGCATAGAAACATAGAAAATAGGTGTAGGGGTAGGCCATTCGGCCCTTCGAGTCTGCTCCACCATTCAATATGATCATGTCTGATCATCCAACTCAGTATCCTGTACCTGCCTTCTCTCCATACCCCCTGATCCCTTTAGCCACAAGGGCCACATCTAACTCTCTCTTAAATCTAGCCAATGAACTGGCCTCAACTACCTTCTGTGGCAGAGAATTCCACAGATTCACTGTGTGAAAAATGTTTTTCTCATCTCTGTCCTAAAAGACTTCCCCCTTATCCTTAAACTGTGACCCCATGTTCTGGACTTCCCCAACATCGGGAACAATCTTCCTGCATCTAGCCTGTTCAACCCCTTAAGAATTTTGTATGTTGTTATAAGATCTCCCCTCAATCTTCTAAATTCTAGCGAGTACAAGCCGAGTCTATCCAGTCTTTATTCATATGAAAGTCCTGCCATCCCAGAAATCAGTCTGGTGATCCTTCTCTGTACTCCCTCTATGGCAAGAATGTCTTTCCTCAGGTTAGGAGACCAAAACTGTACACAATACTCCAGGTGTGGTCTCACCAAGACCCTGTACAACTGCAGCAGAACCTCTCTGCTCCTATACTCAAATCCTTTCGCTATGAATGCTAACATACCATTCGCTTTCTTCACTGCCTGCTGCACCTGCATGCCTACTTCCAATGACTGGTGTACCATGACACCCAGGTCTTGTTGCATCTCCCCTTTTCCTAATCGGCCACCATTCAGATTATAGTCTACTTTCCTGTTCTTGCCACCAAAGTGGATAACCTCTCATTTATCCACATTATACTGCATCTGCCATGCATTTGCCCACTCACCCAACCTATCCAAGTCACCTTGTAGCCTCCTAGTATCCTCCTCACAGCTAACACTGCCCCCCAGCTTCATGTCATCCGCAAACTTGGAGATGTTGCATTCAATTCCCTCATCCAAATCATTAATATTTATTGTAAATAGCCGGAGTCCCAGTACTGAGCCTTGCGGTACCCCACTAGTCACTGCCTGCCATTCTGAAAAGGACCCGTTTACTCCTACTCTTTGCTTCCTGTCTGCCAGCCAGTTCTCTATCTACATCAATACTGAACCCCCAATACCGTGAGCTTTAAGTTTGTATACTAATCTCTTATGTGGGACCTTGTCGAAAGCCTTCTGGAAGTCCAGAAATAACACATTTGGTGGTTCTCCCTTAGCCACTCTACTAGTTACATCCTCGAAAAATTATATAAGATTCGTCAGACATGATTTACCTTTCATAAATCCATGCTGACTTTGTCCAATGATTTCGCCACTTTCCCAATTTGCTGCTATCCCATCTTTAATAACTGAGTCTAGCATTTTCCCCACTACCGATGTTAGACTAACTGATCTGTAATTCCCTGCTTTCTCTCTCCCTCCCTTTTTAAAAAGTGGGGTTACATTTGCTACCCTCCAATCCTCAGGAACTACTTCAGAATCTAAAGAGTTTTGAAAAATTATCACTAATGCATCCACTATTTCTGGAGCTACTTCCTTAAGTACTCTGGGATGCAGCCTATCTGGCCCTGAGGATTTATCGGCCTTTAATCCATTCAATTTGCCTACCACCATTTCCTGACTAATCTGCATTTCACTCAGTTCCTCCATCTCATTTGACCCCCGGCCCCTGCTATTTCCGAAAGATTATTTATGTCTTCCTTAGTGAAGACAGAACCAAAGTAGTTATTCAATTGGTCTACCATGTCCTTGTTCCCCATGATCAATTCACCTTTTTCTGAGTGCAAGAGACCTACATTTGTTTTAACTAATCTTTTTCTCTTCACATATCTATAAAAACTTTTGCAATCAGTTTTTATGTTCCCTGCCAGTTTTCTTTCATAATCTATTTTCCCTATCCTAATTAAGCCCTTTGTCCTCCTCTGCTGGACTGAATTTCTCCCAGTCCTCCTGCTGCTTTTTCTGGCTAATTTGTATTTCATCTTTTGTTTTGATACTATCCCTGATTTCCCTTGTTATTCACGGATGCACTACCTTCCCTGATTTATTCTTTTGCCAAACTGGGATGAACAATTGTTGTAGTTCATCCATGCAGTCTTTAAATGCCTTCCATTGCATATCCACCATCCACCCTTTAAGAGTCAATTGCCAGTCTATCTTGGCCAATTCACGTCTCATACCCTCAAAGTTACCTTTCTTTAATTTCAGAGCCCTTGTTTCTGAATTAACTTTGTCACTCTCCATCCCAATGAAGAACTCAACCATATTATGGTCACTGTTGTCCAAGGGGCCACGCACAACAAGACTGTTAACTAACCCTTCCTCATTACTCAATACCCAATCTAGAATAGCCTGCTCTCTCGTTGGTTCCTCTACATGTTGGTTTAGAAAACTATCCCGCATACATTCCAAGAAATCCTCTTCCTCAGCACCCCTACTTAGGCAATTCTTAGACAACCTTGGACAATCTTAGATTCTTAGACAATCAATTTAGGTTTAGAGGGATATGGCCCAAATGCAGGCAAATGGGATTAACATCTTGATCAGCATGGATGAGTTTGACCAAAGGGCACATTTCTGTGCTGAATAACTATGATTCTATGACTGTGAGACTATTATATTCATAATAGTCATATGCATAGTCTTCATAGTCAAGAGATATTGAGTAGAATCTGAAGAAGAATCTCGACGTAACTGGAGTAACTCAGTGGGGCAGGCAGCATCTCTGGAGAGAAGGAACGGGTGACGTTTAGGGTCGAGACCCAAAGAGTCTCGACCAGAATAGTCACTCATTCCTTCTCTGAAGAAGGGTATCAACCCGAAACATCACCCATTGCTTCTCTCCAGTCATGCTGCCTGTCCCGTTGATTTGCTCCAGCATTTTGTGTCTACCTTTGAGTTGAATTCCATCAGAAAGAGTAGTTCAGCTGAGATGCTATAATTGAAAACCTGCAAGGACTGTTTGTTCATATACATGGTACTGCATGCTAATATGTTGACAGTTGGCTTAAATTAGAGGGAAACGGGTGAAGACATTTCAACGTCTGTTGTAACGGCTAATTTTCAACCTTTCCAGTGTCCTCTTTTCCTGTTTCCATTACTACACAGGTACAGTAGGAGTGATCTTATGTCGACCCAATAGAACAGATCTTCCAGTCGTTATTTCCAGTTTAGTTGGTTGTTTATTGAGGTAGTTGTACAAACGAAGAGATGAACGTACCAGGCTTTCCTAATTCTGCATGCAAGTTGTAGCTGTCTGTTCTGTCCCTGGCCTGGTGAGAACTATATGCACTCCCTCCCTGAGCCTGCCCCTTCCTGTCCCCTATGATCTAACATATACACCCCCTGTGCATCTAATGTCCGCCCGCAAGTGTCCAAAATAATACTGCAAGATATATCAAAGCAAAATAATATAATATGCCAACAATATAATATGCCAACTCACGTCGCAGCGGCCTCTGCAGTCCGTCTGTCTTTTTATTATTTTTAGTCTTGATTCAATGTAGTTTTTATTTTTTTTGACGGGGTATGTGTGTGTGTGGGGCGGGGGGGGGGGGGGGGGGGGGGGGGGTGGGGAAACTTTTAAAATCTTTCCCCTGCACGGAGAACCCGACCTTTTCCTTGTCGGGTCTCCGTTGTCGTTGGGGCTGCAACGTGGAGCGGCCTCCAGCAGGAACGACCTAGGGCTCCAGTCGCGGAGCTGCGGACCTACTCACCATCGTAGAGCTGGCCGAGTTCGGAGCGGGAGTAGCGGTGGTGGCGCGCTGCTGCGACCCGACACCCGGAGATTCGGAGGCTCCAACCGCAGGTCCGGTGGACAGTAATATCGGGAGCCCGCGGGTCCCTGCTGGGAGACCGCTTTTCGGGGCTTCCGCAACGGCGACTTCTCCCGCCCGAGTTGCGGGGTTGAAAAGTACCTGGAGCGGGGCCTTACATCACCGCCCCGCGCGGCTTGGAATGGCTGCGGGACTTTGCTAGCGCCCGCCGGGGGCTCCAACACCAAGACCCGGAGTGCGGCCTTGCACCACCCGGCGCGGTGTTAATGGCCGCAGGACAATTATCATCGCCCGCCGGGGGCTTTGACTCTGACATCGGGAGGGGAATGGGGAGTGCAGGGGAGAGATAAGTTTTTGCCTTCCATCACAGTGAGGAGGAGATGCGCTGTGATGGATGTCTGTGTAAATTGTGTTGTGTCTTGGGTCTTTTTCTTGTGTGTATGACTGCAAAAACAACATTTCATTTGAACCTCAATGAGGTTCAAATGACAAATAAAATTGTATTGTATTGTATTGTATAAAGATAAATGGTTCCTATAATCTGTATTTTTTTCCCACCTAAAATACAATGCCATTGTGAAGATGAATTTCCAATGAAAATGGCTTCCCATCTGAAATGCAATTAAAAATATACCCTCAATATAATCCATTCAAATTGTGTTTAACCCAAATATATGACTTTGAAACATATTGCATAATTGTATTAAACAGCTGAGACAGATATCAGACAGGAAGGGAAAGGAGGGGATTGGGGAAATGGGAAAAACTGAACCCCTGTTTGCTCAGATTTTGAGAAGAGTATAGTTGTTACCAGATAATAGTTTTATCTGAAAGGTAAGACCTTGGTAATCAGGAGATGAGTGACCTGCTTTGCCACCTGAAGCAATGCTTTACATGATCACCATTGGACTGACCTGTGAGTCAGTTATGAACATGTGCAAGGCTATTCACAGCATGGAGGAATAGAGACAAAGGACTGGGTTTCAAAGTACCAGTTGTTAATTTAAAGCTATTTTAATCTCTCAACCTCGTCAACCAACTTTACCATTTGTGGGCACATTTAGCCCTGGTGACCTTATTGCAACAAGATGTAGAAACAAAATAATAAGGAAAACAAAAAAAGCTTGAAAAATGGTCTAGCTTAATGTCTGGATGACCCAATATGACTTTAGACTTTAGAGATATAGTGTGGACGCAGGCTCTTTGGTCCATTGAGTCCATGGTGACCAGTGATCACACTGTACACTAACCTACACACGTTAGGGACGATTTTACAAGTTGCTGAAGCCAATTAACTGACAAACCTGTACATCTTTAGAATGTGGGAGGAAATCAGAGCATCAAGAGACAACCCACGCGGTCACAGGGAGAACGTACAGCACCTGTAATCAAGATCGAACCGGGGTCTCTGGTGCTGTAAGGCAGCAATTCTACCATTGCCACACTATACTTCAGAGCTAGAGTGCAGCTTTTGTTGAACTGAGGAAAAACAGCAGCTAGTGGGGATATCACGAGCTCTCATAAACAGGAGAGAGAAATTGATTGTTAATTAAGTATTGGAGTCCTAGAATCAAACAACACGGAATAAGGCCTTTTGGCCCATCTGGTCCATGCCTACTAGGTTTTATAACTGAGCTGATCCCATTTGGCTGTGTTTACTTGTATCCCTCTGACAGACAAATATTGGTCCCAGTTGGATCTCAGTTCGACATCTCACCTGAAAGTTGGCACCTCCAATGCTGCAGCTCCCTGCTTTGGAGTTGAAATGGATTTTGCTGTTATTTGAACCGATGAACTTCTGACTCAGATCTGCAGCTGACACCCATTATCATACCAGACAAGATGAACTCTCGAGAGACCATTTCACAAGAGCTGATGCTTCATGCCAGACAGAAAGCTGTTTCTTTGCTGCAAGCAACTCAGTGAATGACTTTGTTTACCAAATATGATTCAATAAAATTTCATTAGCTGTTTCCCGAAATAAGAAGGAAAGTTAACGTCTGCTCCAGTCAGCAGAGTTCTCGACTCAAAGTTAAACGTTTCTCGCTTGAACCCAAAGATCTGCCCTGATTCTACAGTCCTCTACGTAGCAATGTTACAAAATTTTGAGATTTTAAAAATCAAGTCTGTAATTTATCCCATCAGATAAAGCATAAAAATAAGTTTAATTTGACACCTAATTCACTTTCATATCTCAAGTATTTAAAAAGTTATGGCCATTTTCATACTCGGAAATGAGCATCTTGTTCCCTATTGATTTTCTATGGACATAACAAAAAAGTTGTGATCGTGAACAGTCAAAAGCCCATAACTTTCTTAAAAATTAAGAGAACTGAATGAAATTTTCAGTTATCATAGATTGAAGCATTCTGAAACAAATATAAAATAATCTTACTTGGATGACCTGAAATTAAAGCATATAATTAGTTAGTTACCTAATTGTAGCTAATTTCAGACTTCAATTACTAGATCTAAACATCTATCCATTTCTTAATAAATGATTAACATTTTTAAATAGCCTAAATGTCCAAATAATATTCACAAATAATTCACAATAAAAAATGATTTTTAAATCTCATTTACATTAATTTATAGACCAAATGGAAGGAATTCAGTGTTCAATTGCTGTAAATAAATGCCCATTTAAATCAGCTTTCCAGTGGGTCCCTGTGGAACGCGCTGGTTTAGAACGTTCACATTGCGGTAGATTTGTGCCCCCAAATGCCGAGAAAAATACTGCGCGATATAATGGGCCCAAAATGAGCTACTCGCAATATTAAACTTTGTATAAAGGGATCTTTAGAAGCCCTTTTTAATGTAAAAATATACAACCTACCTTCTGCTATTTGCTTTATGAGACCCTGCGGTTGCTGGCGGTCGCGGGTTTAGAGATTGATTTTTAAACTACTATAACTATTATTCAAGGCCTTTAAACCTAATAATAGCTTTTGCGACGGGGTCTTCCAGCGATTTTTCGTTAATAATTAACTAGGCTGAACATCTTCGATTTGAACAGCCTAGAGAAAATCGCGTTTTAAACCCGCCCCCTCTAAACGGCGCCAAAATCGCGCACACCCGCAGCGGCAGATTTTCAAAGACGCTTCAGGTAGGCTTTGCAACATACCTACTCTACGCAGAGAGTGCTGCACGGCAGGTGCTGCTTTCCGATATGATGTTCAACTAAGTCCCTGTATATACTGTCAGGTGAAGAAGAGCAAGGGGAATGTGTGGGAAGGAACTGCAGATGCTGGTTTAAACCGAAGATAGACACAAAATGCTGGAGTAACTCAGTGGGGCAGGCAGCATCTCTGGAGAGAAGGAACGGGTGACGTTTTGTGTCGAGACCCAAAGAGTCTCGACCAGAAAAGTCACTCATTCCTTCCCTGAAGAAGGGTATCAACCCGAAACATCACCCTGTAGCGGCACCAAACATAGTGAATAAAGGTGAGACGTCAGGCCAGTTCAAAGAGTCGTTTATTCAGTGGTGACACGTTAGGTTGGTGCGCTAACTATATTACAATGTTGCTGTAGCTGAGCAAGGTTGTTCTCTCGGGCTCAGCTACCTGTTAATTCCCCAAGGTCTCGAGGCGAGAGACCTTAAGTACCAGGACACTCCCTCTAGCCGATGACGTCACGTGCCCGCCCTCGTATCTCCTGACGAGGGTTCGAGCATGAGGGGCCCGTGTTTAGGCTGACGCCACAACCCATTCCTTCTCTCCAGAGATGCTGCCTGTCCCGCTGAGTTATTCCAGCATTTTGCGTCTCTTCGAAGAAGTTCAAGGGATTTTCCCCAGTATCCTGAGGAAAACTCTTAATCAACACTACAAAAGCAGATGATCCTGTATTCTATTTGTTGCTCTTTGTGAGATGCTGTGAATTAGCCTCCGCAATTCCCTCATTAAAAACTGACTGTTTTTACTGCAGTAATCTTGGAAGCTAAGTAATTAAGGCATACGAGTTGTGATGTGTTGCACTTTGATATGTCAAATCCGGGCACGGTTGCTCTACACTTACACAGTTAATAATAGAGCAAGGACTCTGCAGTATAGTGGGTTCTATATCTAGACGGCATAGGTTTAAGGAAAGATGAAGAGATTTAAGAGAGATCTCAGGGGCAACCTTTCACTCAGAGGGCCATCCGTTTCTGGAATGAGCAACCAGAGAAAGCTATAGAAGTGGATAGAATAGAATAGAATGCCATTTATTGTCATTCAAACAAACATGGTTCGAACAAAATTTTGGCATGGTCAAAAGTTGAGTCAAAGAGCCTGTTTCCATGTTAAATAATTCTATCACTCTATGACTACATGATAACACTTCAAATAGTATATGGTTTAGAAATTGCATATGATGTGAAGGAACCATATGAATTATATTAAACTATTTCCTGAAGGCAATTGAAACTGAAATATTTTTAAACGAGAACATGATACTCTGTCGGTGGTTATAAAGAAAAATGTAGCCTAGGTGGATGTTTTGCAGGCTTCTGTCTGTAACAGGAGATTGCTGAGCATTTGATGATGCAGTTTGAGGAGACGGAGCACTTTGGGGTGGAACAGTGCTGATGGAAGGTTGGGTAACCAGCACTGAGGCTTCTGATACAGAGCGAGGGCCATGCTTAAATTACACCAGTGTGTGATGGATGCCGGGTATTCCAAGAGAACCTAACAGAAAAAGCATCTCCTATACCAGATCATTGCATCACGAGTCGGTTGACTCTAACCAGTCTTGGGGAAGAAATGGCACTGAGGGAAGAATAAGGGCTCTGTTAGCAATGAGACTTTGAATTTGCCAATTGTGGAGATGGAACTATGGATGACAGCATTTGTTTGCATGTACATACCTGAGAAAACATGGGGTCTACATTATGAGGAATGTGGGTAAGCGCAAGGCTCAGGATAGCATCTCTCTTTCAGTGTCTCACAAGAGCCCAGAGGGAGAGATTGGTGGTCGGACATTGTTTGCTTTAAAACGGGCAGGAGGTGGTCAACCAGTGCCTCACAGTGGACCTGATGCCCTTGGGAAGCAGGAGAGAGATTTGGCAGTTTCTATTTCACATGTCCCAGCATTACAGTGTTTTTAGATAGTGTGTACATTTCCCTTGTGTCTCAGTTATATTTAGTTACACATAAACTATAATTATTCTTAAAGCATAACAATTATATTGTATTCCACTAAATACTGGACGAGTTATTAAAAATACTTAAAAGTAGTTCAAATGGGAAGTGCATGGACTTCAACAAAACAAAATACACGTAGGTGAATGAAAACCGCAGGGTAAAATACTCACATATGTTCAGCTCTGCTGTCCAAAGATACATTTCTCCTTAATTAGCTGTTAATTGTAAAGTTTCTTGTGCAAAGTGTTATAAAGGAGGCATGAAATGGGTCTAGTGGTGCCGTGATTACTGGATTAGCAGCCAAAGTTTTGGTTGTTAATATTGAGACATGTTCAAAACCTATCAGAGCAGCTGGGAAAATAAGTTTAATTAAATATAATGAATCTGAGATCAAAGGAAATATTGATTTCACAAATAAATAGTTTAGATTTAGGCGAATGAGAAGAGATCTCATCAAACTCATAAATCTCTTAATGGGTTTTACAGGCTAGATGAGAGAAAGACATTTCCCTTGGCAACGAAGTCAAGAACCAAGGGACATGATTTCATTGTACAGGGGAACAGAAATGTGGAGAGAAGGTCTCGCAGAAGGGTCTGAAGAAGGGTTTCGGCCCGAAACGTTGCCTATTTCCTTCGCTCCATAGATGCTGCTGCACCCGCTGAGTTTCTCCAGCATTTTTGTGTACCCTTGCAGAACTCCTGTCTGAGAGAGGATGAGAACTTCTTCAAATGAGTCATACCTTGAGGAGATTTTGCAGTGGAGCTGTAAAATGTAGACACAGAAATCCAAAACGTTGCCTGTTTCCTTCGCTCCATAGATGCCGCCTCACCCGCTGAGTTTCTCCATCATTTTTGTCTACCTTCTAAAGTAAAACAGAAGCTGGTTTACAAAATAAGTGCTGGAGTAACTTAGCAGGTTAAGTAGTATCTCTAGAGGACAAGGATAGGTGATGTTTCAGATTGGGACTCTTCTTCAGACTGATTGTGGTGGGGAGAGAAAGCTGAAAAAGAGGTAAGAGCGGGACAAAACTTGACAAGCAATATGCAAAACATGATCAGAGAGCAGGAGGAGAGCAGTTGCTATTACGTGCAGGAAGGAACTGAAGTTTAAATTTGGTTTAACTTTTTCTGGGTTTTTTTTAAACAGTACATATTGTTCCTTGTGTCTACATTTTACTGCTCCATTGCGGAATCTCTTCAAGGTATGCCTACTTTAAAGGAGTTCTCCTCCTCTCTCCGAGGGGAATCCTGTGTGACCATCTCCCACTGCTCATCCTCTATGATGCCTGCTGCTCTCCCACTCTATGGCCATGTTCTGCCTCTCACTGATCAGGTTTTGTCCCGCCCCCACCTCTTTTCCTGCTTTCACAACCCCCACTAAAATCAGCCTGAAGAAGGGCCATGACGCAAAATGTCACCTATCCATGTCCTTCAGAGATGCTGCCTGGTCTAGGGAATCTGTGGTCTATGAATCTGTGGAATTCTCTGCCGCAGAAGGTAGTTGAGGCCAATTCATTGGCTATATTTAAGAGGGAGTTAGATGTGGCCTTTGTGGCTAAAGGGATCAGGGGGTATGGAGAGAAGGCAGGTACAGAATACTGAGTTGGATGATCAGCCATGATCATATTGAATGGCGGTGCAGGCTCGAAGGGCCGAATGGCCTACTCCTGCACCTATTTTCTATGTTTCTATGTTTCTATGTCTACTGAGTTACTCCAGCACTTTCTATTTAAGCCAGTATCTACAGTTCCTTGTGTCTACAAAATTATCACATAATTTCACATCACATGACATGACATGGGGAACTAGCACACAGGAGGACATGAGGCCTGGAGTGGATCGGCCACGATCATATTGAAAGGCAAGATAGCCATGAGAGACCAAGTGACATAGAAATATAGAAAATAGGTGCAGGAGTAGGCCATTTGGCCCTTTGAGCCAGAACCTATACCTGCTCCTATTCACTTGTGTCCTGGAGCTGCATTACAACAGCGACTAGACTTCAAAAGAAGATCATTATGAGCTTTTGGCTGTTGTAAAACCATGAAAGGTACTTTACAAATGCAAGTGTTTCTGACATAATTTAACATGCAAAGCTAATAATACAGTGTACAGCATAAGAACATGACCTTTGTCCCATGACCATGGTGCCATTTTAAAACGCACATTTGCCTGAACCTGGTTGAACTTCCTCCAGCCCTTGCCTGTTCATGTGGTCCTGATTCTAGTTGTTTAAAATAATTTTGTTTTCCATAATAGATTAATGAATGAAGTCAGGGAGAGCAAAGTCAGCGGACAAGAAGGAGCAAAGATTGCTGGGCTTTAGGCTTTAGTGATACAGCATGGAACCAGGCCCTTCAGCACACCAAGTCAGTGCCAACCAGCAATCACCCCGAACACAAGCATTATCCTACACACTAGTAACAATTTACAGAAGCCAATTAACCCACAAACCTGTACGTCTTTGGAATGTGGGTGGAAACCGGAGCACCCGGAGAAAACCCATGCAGATCACAGGGAGAACGTACAAACTTCGTACAGACAGCCCCCGTGGTCAAGATCAAACCTGAGTCTCTGGCGCTGTGGCAGCAACTCTACCGCTGTGCCACTCTGCCGCCCCTGAAATAAAGAGCAGGAGGATAGGCTTGCTGTGTGCGGTGGCAGAGGGAGTTAGTATTAGTCCTGGGACTCACTGTTTAACACTAATGATTTAGACGTCAGATTCAAAATCGCAATGGTCTGCATTTCGTTGTCTCTGTACTGTGCACTGCACAATGACAATAAAGTTTGGATCTGAATCTGAATCTGCATATGATACCACATTGGGGGTGGGAGGAGGTGGGGTTGGGGGAGGAAGGGAATAACCATAAATTTGGTGAATCCTAAACTGTTACAATTACAGGAGGTTATTAACCATGACATCGTACAGCCATGGACACAGGTCATTTGGCCCAATTCATCCATGCCAACCAGTGGGCACAACTCCATATTAATCCCATCACCCAGAAATAAGGAATAGACAAATAATTAACAAAAGGTGCTCAATACAAATAAATGAATGTGCTACATTCAGCAGCGAAAATACAGCAAGCACTTTAGAAATTGCGAGTCTAGGTTGGGTAAGGGAACCAAAAGTTCTCTGAGTACAAATATGCCACGCACTGAAAGTTATACCACAGGTTAGCAAAGCCATAAAGGAATCAATGATTCAATGATTCAATTATACTTTATTGTCACATATGTCTAGGTACATTGAAATGCTTTGTTTTGCAAACAAACCATGTAGCAGACCTCATCTAGGCAATGCACAATTGTCACCATGTTTTGGTACGGACAAAGTTACAAAGGTTCACCGAACAATCCTATCTACGTTAGCAGCCCCACCCCCCATCGGGTCCCCCTTCATTCTCAGCAGCCCCTTATTGGGTCCCCTATTCGCAGCCTGCCCCCCAACCTACTGGGTGCCCCCTTTGTTATCGGCGGCCCCCCACCGGGCAGCTCTCGGAAGCCCTCTTTGCTCTCCAGCGGCCCTCCTTGGTCTCTGTATACCCTCCTCACTCTCCAACGATCCTCCTCACTCTCCGACAGCCCTCATCGTTCTTTGACGACTCTTCGGCCAATCATGCACTAACGTTTATTTCTAGAGGGATAGCAACAGACACTAGGAAAGTTATGCAAAACCTATATTGAAGCTTGCTTTAGACCATGCTCAGTGTACAGTTCTGGCCACAATATGATATAAAGTACATCGAGGCACTAAAGATCGTGCATGGAAGGTTTACAAGGATGATCCCAGAAATGTGAGAATATGCATTACAGGAAGGGGTGAACAAATTGGATCAGATTTCTCTGGAGAAACTCACGTGGTGTAATGAAAGCAAAGGTTAATGCAGAGAGAGCATTCGCTCAAGAACAGAGGAAGCTGCAGAAAGTTGTGGACAAGGCCAGGTCAGTTATGGATATTGACCTCCCCAACACCGAAGGAATCTACAGGGAGTGCTACCTTAAGAAGGCAGCTAATATCGTCAAAGATTCATACCATCTTGTCCACACTCACATCTATCTGTTATCACAATCACATTCATAATAATACTTAAGATGTTTTTGAAGGAACTGCAGATGCTGGAAAATCGAAGGAAGACAAAAATGCTGGAGAAACTCAGCGGGTGAGGCAGCATCTACGGAGCGAAGGAAATAGGCAACATTTCAGTCAAAACCCTTCTTCAGACAATAATACTATATTAGCCAAGTATGTTTTGCAACATACGAGGAATTTCATTTGCCAAGTCAGTCGTACCATAAAAAGCAACGGAACACACAAAATACATTTTAACATAAACATCCTCACTGTGATGGAAGGCGAAATAAAGGTGAAATCTCTTCCCTTCCATGCTCTCCTGCAGTCGAGGGCCTCGAGCACTCAGTTGACGGGACGATCTTGACTTCCGTAGCCGGCTTGGTTTGGGCCCTCCGTATCAGGGTGATCAGCTCCTGCATCAGGGGGATGTCAGCTCCCCCGCGCCAGCGATCGAACCCCGTGTCAGGGCTGGTCGAGCCTCTGCATCTAGCCTCTCCGGACACTGCGAGCCCTTGATGGTAAGTCCGCAGGCCGCAGTTGGAGTGATCCCGGGCAAGGGATTGGCTCCAATGTTAAGTCCACGCCCCGCGGTGAGGTCTAAAGTCAGTCCGAGGAGGCCTCCATCTCCATCGATGGTAGGCCGCAGATCAACCGGAGATTCAACCCGGAAAATAAGCGCATCTCCGGCAAGGTAAGAACTGAAAAAAAGTTTCCCCTGACCCCACCCCCTCCCCCCCCCCCCCCACATAAAACAAACCGGAGAACATTTACACAGATTTTTAACACACACAAAAAATTTGAAAAAAGACGAAAAAACAGACAGACTGTTGGCGGGGCTGCCAATCATTTGGTGCCCCTGGTGGAAGCCGAATTAGGAAGAAGGTACAAGAGCCTGAGAACCATTACCTCCAGCTTCAAGAACAGGTAAGAAATTAATTGTTCCGGTCCCAGTGCTTATGACAATAAAACACTCCTGACTCTTGAACTAAATATTTACACTGTTGGGGTAGACTGCAACTAGAATCCATCAATACAAGGAAGACAACAAGCAACCCACCAGGAAATTCAGAAGCACAAAGACGGACAAGAATGCGGAACTCAATCCCACAAGGAGTAGTTGAGGCAAAGTGTATTAATGCAGTTCAAGGGAACATGGGCACGCATTAGGGAGTTTGGGAGAGATCATCCCATGCCAAGAAATTAGACCCAGCGTTGAATAACACCTGCCGCTCAATCACTGGCTGCTTGAAGCCCACCAACATAAACAACCTGCACCTCCTCGCTGGCATTGCCCCTGCTGATGTGAGACGGGAAGTCGCCAGCCGAGTAGAGATGACCAAGGCCACCAGTGATGAACGCCACCTCCTCTATGGACGTGTACCCCCGGCCCAACGGCTGAAGTCCAGGAGAAGCTTTCTCAGCCATGTCCAGCCCCTAATAACATCACGGGAAGAAACCAGACTCCAACTATGGACAAAAAGGCTTGAGGACGACCCCCCTCCTACTGACATGGGTATCCCTCCTTCTGAAGCCCTCCCTCCGGGCTCAGAAGCACCATGGGTCCAGTGGAAGACACTCAACCGCCTGAGAACAGGAACAGGGCGATCAAAAGCTGCCATGGCCAGATGGGGCTATGAAACTGGCCAAACCACCTGTGAATGTGGAGAAGAGGACCATACAATGCAGCTCTGCCTTGTCTGCCCCCTACTACCCAACCAGTGCAGCTCAAAGGATCTTGCAGTGTTCAACAAAAACGCAAAGGACTGTGTAAAGGAATGGGAACTGTCATATAGTCAACCAGCTTCAAAGACACGAAAAGAAGAAGAGAGGGAATTAACTTAGGAGGAATAAAAGGGGGAACGCAGAAGAGGAGAATATATGCCAGCAAGGACCTGTTGGATCCAAATAACATGTCTCTGTGCTACAGTACGTATTCCATGTCATCCCGCACAAAAACACGACAGCTTATAGAAGTTTGAGGAATGACAGTGACAACAATGTTGCACTAGTTAGTGAATAATGAGCTGTTAAAGCAACCTGTTTAGATAAACAATTAACAAATGACTATTTGTATAAATGAAAATGGGGCAATTAATCTACTTCATACATCTGCTCTGTGTGTGAAGACTGTAAACTAGACACAGAAATGAAAATGACTTTTACTATTATGCACTAAACAGAACAGACTGTCTTAGAAATTAATGAAGACAGTAGTTTATCTTTATGAAAAGGGATATAGTTAAAGTGGCCTTTGAATGAACCGCATTCTGAAAGTGCTTCAAAATATAATTACTGCAATATAAATGAAGGTGCTATTGAACAGCATGGAGAATCTCTGCTGTATAAATAGGTCCTTTAAAATAGCTTGTAAACCAGGAAAGAATATTGCAATTCATTCTGAATCAGATGAGGATTTGAACAATAACAACCTAGATTTATACAGCATTATCAATGTAAAAATGCATCTTGAACATGAATGTCAAACCATAGAAGGAGTTTGGTGCATTTGCATGGGAGCAAAGGTTTCAAGGGGTTCAAAGGTCTGTTTATTGTCATGTTAAGGTACAGTGAAACTCAAATCACCCAGCAGAAGCACAAGCTCCCCCAAGAATGATGATTGTATTAAGGACCTACTGCCGTATGTGTGCAGTACAATGTAAGGTGGTCCTACAAAAGCATCTTTATCTGTATTCTTCTGGATAGTGCAGAGGGAGACATCATCAGCAGCCAAAAGTCTTGCCAGAAAAGAGGATATGAGAATGGCTACTCAACAAAAAGAAGGAAGCATAGTGAGGGAATTAGGTGAGAGTCTATAGACTGGAAGATTTTACTTGTCCTGGGCGAATATGCAAGCATTAAAATATGACCCAACGTTTATCATCAAACTGCTCGGAGGGAGAACATAGAGCCTTGTCAAATACTGCTCAAGCCTCCTTGGGGAAATGTTCCTCTCATACGCACATTCCCTGGCACATGGACGTGTACAGGAATTACAGGGATGTTTTTGTCTAATCTATATATTATGTATGCAGATGATCTTGTGGTCTTTAGTCCATCTAGCGCTGGTCTCCAGCAGCTTACTATATGTTCCGTGTATGGTGTGGAACATGACATTAAATATAATGCTAGTAAGAGTGCTGTTATGGTCTGTAGAACCAAAGAGGATAAATGCCTAAAATATCCTGTTTTTAAATTGTCAGACAACAATCTTAGTGTCTTTAATAAGATAAAATATCTAGGGCATATTATTACAGAACAAATGACAGATGATGAGGATATTTATAGGCAACGACGCATGCTGTATGTACAGGCAAATATCCTCTTGCGTAAATTTGGTGCGTGTGCAGATGTGGTGAAGATGTTGCTATTTAGAGCATACTGCACACCACTCTACACTGCGCACCTGTGGTCGAACTATTTAAAGACAAGTATGCAGAGACTAAAGGTGGCATATAACGATGCCATGAGAACACTGCTAAGGCAACCTAGATGGTGTAGTGCCAGTAATATGTTTGTGGCTGCAGCTATCCTAAGACACCACATGTATAAATTCATTTGCAGGATAAATGACTCTAAAAATGTGCTTATTGTGGCCTTGACAAACATAAGGGTTAGCACTACACGCTACGAATCCCAGTTGTGGAGACACTGGTATCGTTGTCTCGTTGTAGGACATTGATCATCTTTTAATCTGGATTTTTAACTTAAGTATTGTGGGTTTTTGTTAAATATAAATTATGATGTTTTTATGTGATATACCATGATTTTATATATATTTATGATATTTGATATGCAATGCATTTTTAATGTAATGTTGCACCTTGTCTGGACCTTGAGTCCGTAATAAAGTTTATTATTATTATTATTATTATTATTATTATTATTATTATTATTATTATTATTATTATTATTATTATTATTATTATTATTATTATTATTATTATTATGATGTGCCTCCTCTGGTTGCCTCGTTTCTCTACCAGTTTCTTGATCCATTGGCAAACGTGCTAAGTCAGCTTCCCGGGAATGTTGTCACAATAATACAATTGAATGGAGTCAGCTTAGAGAACCTCTGAATGAGCTCCAATTTTATGAAATGCATGAAAAAGTTTAAATTGCTGAAATAAATTCAGAGATATTTGAATAGCAGAACAGCAAAAAAAAAAGCAAGCGGTAAAAATCCGAAATAAATACAGATTGTGCTGGAAATACTCAGAATGTTGGCGGAGCATCTGTGTGGAAAGAAACAGTTCAAATCGGTGACCTTACACCTAAATGGTCCCAAGGAAGGGGATCCGCTTCCAGAGAAAGTAAACTATTTCCCATTGACCAGAGAGTGTGAAGAGAGAATGTCATTGAAGTGCACAATTGAGCAAATGAGACTAAGTAAAGTAGTAAGAGGAGAGAGCATTAAGGTGAGCGGCAGAATAATTAGGTGTGTGAGGAAGATTTTTATCTGCAGATTATATTTTACACAGAGAATGAGCATTAGTTTGATAATGGAATGTTCTGCCTGTAAAGGACAGAACCAGCTTCAATGGTGAATTTTCAAAGGGATTTGTTGGAAAAAGAAAAATAATTCGAAATCTGAAAACAGTCTGAAGAAGGGTCTTGACCTGAAACGTCACCCATTCTTTCTCTCCAGTGATGCTGCCTGTCCCGCTGAGTTACTCCAGCTTTTTGTGTCATTCTTTAGTGTAAACCAGCATTCTTTAGTGTAAACCAGTTCCTTCCCACACAAGGGAAAAGAATACAGGGTTGTGGAGAAAAAAAAGCAGGGAGTAGGACGAATGAAAAAATCCATTAGCAAAGCTACTGCGGGTAGATATAGAGATCAGCTTTGACATTCAAAAGTTGAACAGGATCAAAGCTGATCAATCCATTACTATACATGTCTAATCAGTGCACTAAAACTGTGACAATCAAACACCTGCAGATATTGGAAGTCTGATATAAAAGTTAAAAATGATGGACAGGCATCATGCATGGAAAGAGAAAGAAAGTTTAATGTTTCATTTCCAAGACTCTTCGTCAGAGCAGGGAAATGCAGAGCTGCCAATGAATCCACAAAGTCCTAATGGGAATGCTGTGGAGTACAAAGTGCCAGGTCATTCCAAGTGTTTTATCCGGGATAAGTAAAGGGGCAGACACAGCAGGCCAGGTCCATGGTTGATGCAATCCATGAAACATGGCCAGACTCTACTAACATTATCAAACAAAGAATTATTTGCATACAAATAGAAAATCCTCTTCATTAGAGAGCTGAACATCTATTCATCTTTCAGTAATGAGCTCTTCAATGAAATAACAAGCAAGGTGATTTTTTTCAAGAAGACAAGATCATCAGAAACAGAAACTGTAACATGCACCTGACCCATTGAAACCTGGCCAAACTGAGCAATCAGGAGAGAAGGGCCTGGGTCAGGGAGGTGACCAAGAGCCTGATGGTCACTCTGACAGAGCTGCAGAGTTCCTCTGTGGAGATGGGAGAACCTTCCAGAAGGACAACTACATCTCCAGAAACCTACCAATCAGGCCTTTTGGAAGAGTGGCCAGACGGAAGATACTCCTCAGTAAAAGGCACATAACCGACCGCTTGGAGTTTGCCAAAAAGCACCTAAAAGACTCTCAGACCATGAGAAACAAGATTCTCTGGTCTGATGAAACCAAGATTGAACTCTTTGGCCTGAATGCCAAGCACCACGTCTGGGGGAAACCAGGCACCGCTCATCCCCTGGCCAATACTATACCTACAGTGAAGCATGGTGGTGGCAGCATCATGCTGTGGGTATTTTTCAGTGGCAGGAACTGGGAGACTAGTCAGGATCAAGGGAAAGATGAAAGGAAAAAGTACAGAGAGATCCTTGTTGAAAACCTGCTCCAGAGCGTTCTGGACCTCAGACTGGGGCGGAGGTTCACCTTCCAACAGGACAATTACCCTAAGCACACAGCCAAGACAACACAGGAGTGGTTTCGTGACAAGTCTGTGAATGCCCTTGAGTGGCCCAGCCAGAGCCCGGACTTGAACCCGATCAAACATCTCTGGAGTGACCTGAAAATAGCTGTGCATCAACGCTTCCCATCCAACCTGACAGAGCTTGGGAGGATCTGCAGAGAAGAATGGGGGAAATTCCAGTTGCTTAATTTTGCCCAATCTTCCGCAAATCTTCAGAAATTACCGAAATACAGGTGTGCCAAGCTTGTAGCGTCATACCCAATGAGGCTGTAATCGCTGCCAAAGGTGCCTTAACAAAGTACTGAGTGAACTCAGTGAAGGGTCTGAATACTTATGTAAATGTGATATTTCAGTTATTTATTTTTAATTACTTTGCAAACATTTCTAAACACCTGTTTCCACTTTTTTATTATGGGGTATTGTGTGTAGATTGATGATTAAAAAATGAATGTAATCCATTTTACAATATGGCTATAACGTAACAAAATGTGGAAAAAGTGAAGGGGTCTGAATACTTTCTGAATGCACTATACACTAAACCAATTTAGCTACATACCTGTACGTCTTTGGAGTGTGGGAGGAAACCGAAGATCTCGGAGGAAACTCACGCAGGTCACGGGGAGAACATACAAACTCTGTACAGACAGCACCCATAGCCAGAATTAAACCTGGAATCTGGAGCGGTAAGGCAGCAATTGTACCACTGTGCTACTGTGCCACCCTCTAATATTCACATATCGTAAGTTAAAACGTTTAGCGGGGATGAGTTTCAAGATAATTAAAAGGTTAAATCAACATAGTAACAGCCATGATTTAAAAGTTTGCCTTTCATACAATCAAACATCATAACATGCATGACAAGAGGAGAGATCAAATGTTCACGAGCTGTTTGGGAAAAGGGATAATCTTCAATTCTCTACCATAACACGACAATGTATTAAGCTTTGTTTTAAAGTTAGTAACTTTGCCGACCATCTAACTGTTGTGTTGATCATGTACTCCGGGTCAGTTATAAAAAGGTTTCCAATCCATCAGTATTTAATAACATGATCATTGATCACATCACTTGTCCTGATCACTTTAAACAAGTGGAGTAAATTGAAAATTAACATTTCCAATTTTTTTTTTTAAAGCATTATGGAATACATTCTTTCAAAATAAAATTAACACCTTGCAACATTCTTAATGGCCATAAATATCACATTCATAATAAATCACTGGACTTATTTTGTGAATACTTTTATTTTTTGATCCCTGTGCTGCCTACACCTGTTGTTTAGCCCTAGTTACAGGCTCACTCATGCTGTAACTATTGCTCTCATTCATTACTCAGCTGCTGATCAGTCCCATATTCCATTTTGTAGGCAACACAATGGGTAGGAAGTCATTTGTACAGCAGATAGTTAGTCAGAGGCTGGTTCACAGGAGGAATGATAGGCCTTTATTGTTTTTCGCTCAACCGTTTTAGTACTATGTTCCTTTTATTTGAGATGGATTGTGGGTGCTTTCTTTTGCACAGACTAAGGAGGAGGTGTGGGTCATGCAAGCAGGGTTGATGTCCTGTGAGGGCTCGTCTTGGCTCTAAGGTTTATTTGTTTGGCGCAGAGGAAAGATTTATGTCACAGGCTATGCAAAGTGTAAAAAAAACAGCATTATGGAAGAGAAGGCAAATGTTTGCTTGTTCTAACTAAGCTCTCTTATTCAGCTCTACAGCTGACCAAATCAGGGAAGGTAAACACAGCATGTCTTCTCGCCCAGGTCCGGCAGCACATTGTCTCAAACACGGGGCAGGGTAAATACCACCATATTATTGCTGCATATTTCCACTATTTTTCAATGTGACATCAATGAAAAGAAGGCATGTGTTATCATAACCTTCAGGGTCCGCTTGAATATTTAGGGAGAAGTCAGAAGCGATATAGCCTCGTGGTTTTTAATATATTTTCTTTAAGACCCTGGAGACGTGATCATCCCCTCTGACGAGTAGCCACTGAAGATTTGAGGAAGCTTGGGCAGAATTAAGCAACTGGAATTTATTGCGTCATGTCTCATCGCATTCCTTTAGATGATCTTCCTCACACTCTCCCCCATCACCTCCTATCTCTCATAATGTGGCAGGTTATGTAAAGTTATCCCAGATTGCATTAAATTATGCGGTTAAAGGACAAGATGTGATTCTCATTTAATCCACCTTTGCCAAATAGCTAACATTCCTCATCAGTCTGAAGAAGGGTTTTGGCCCGAAACGTTGCCTATTTCCTTCGCTCCATAGATGCTGCTGCTCCCGCTGAGTTTCTCTAGCATTTTTTTGTGTACCTTCGATTTTCCAGCATCTGCAGTTCTTTCTAAAAAACAATATTCTTCATAAACCATCTTCTTCCCAACTTTTTTCCACCAATCATCAGGTTATTGAACACTACAAACTCCAACTAAACCCCAAACTACAAATTGCCTAGATTGCACTAGGGACTTGGGGCTTTGTTTTTTTTTGTCTTTGCACAATATTATATATTTTTATATGTTGAACTTATTTTTATTGTTTATTAGACCAAGTGCAAACCTGTTGGGTCTGCTCCCCCAACGCACCGTCCGCTACCCGTAGCCCCCATGGGAGGCGTGGGGGGCAGAGAGGGAGCGGAAGGGGGGCAGAGAGGGAGCGGAAGGGGGGCAGAGAGGGAGCAGGGGGGTGGAGAGGGACAGGGGTAGAGTTTGAGGGGTGGGGGGGTAGGTGAGCAATGTCATAGGGGAGGGCTGGTTCCCAAACGCAAACCTCCCTCGCTCCCGGTTCCAGGCTGCAGGCTCCAGGCAGGGCCTGACTACGGGGGGAGTGGTCGGGGGGGTGACGTCACTCGCAGCACGAGCAAGAAGACAGCCGGGTTTTTTTCAAAGTTTTTTCAGATTTTTGAACATTTTCATTAATAACACGAGACATAAAGCATGATTTTTTCAGATAAGGTGATTTTGGACAGCAGGGGGAAAATCTCTACAGGAATATGTAAATATTTTACCGTTAGCGGGTCGTTTTTTCGAGAAGATGTGATTATACACAAACACACACACACTCACAAATAAATAAATACACACACAAGACCAGACTTTTATTAGGTACTAGACCAAGTGCAGACCCGCTGGGTCTGATCCCCCACGCGCGGTTGGGGGGGGCGGGTGCTGCGGCTTCATATGCGCACTAACCACCCCACACACACACGGGGGGAGGGGGTAGAGGGGGGTTGAGAGGGGGGTTGAGAGGGGGGTTGAGAGGGGGTAGGGGGAGACAGGGTGGGGAGAGGGGTGGGAAGGGTGAGAGGGAAATGGGGGGGGAGGGGAAGAGAGGGAGGGGGAGAGAGAGGGGGAGGGGAGGAGGTGGGGAGAGAGGAGGGGGGAGAGATGAGGGGGAGTGGGGAGAGGGGGGAGGGAGGGGGGTAGATGGGAGAGGGGGTTGGAGGAGGGGAGATGGGGTTGGAGGAGGGGAGAGGGGGTTGGAGGAGGGGAGAGGGGGTTGGAGGAGGGCAGAGGGGGTTGGAGAGGAGAGGGGGTTGGAGGGGGGGAGAGGGAGGTAGGAGGAGGTTGATGGGGAGGGGAGAGGTGAGGGGGACAGAGGGGGAGGGGGGGCAGAGGGGGAGGGGGCAGAGGGGGAGGGGGACAGAGTGGGAGGGGGGCAGAGGGGGGGAAGGGGGGAGAGAGTGGGGAGGGGAAAGAGGGGAGGGGAGAGGGTCCCGTCCATTCAACGCGCGGTTGCGGGGGGTGGGGAGGTTGCGGCATCACACACACTAATCACCACTACCCCCCCCCACACACACACGAACAACCAAACCAGAAAAACAAACAAACACTAACCACAAAACCAACAATTTTAACGCAACGAAACCAAAACCCACCCTAACACACAAAAACATATAAACGCCACCCCCCCCAACACACCAAAATAACCACACCAACATACAAAATAAACACCTCCCCCAACACACACAATAAAAAAAATCACACCAACACACACACACACACACACGCTAACCAACCCCCCAACACACACACTAACCACCCCCCCAACACACACACACACACACACACTAACCAACCCCCCCAACACACACACACACACACATGCGCACACACACACACACACACACACACACACACACACACACACAAACACACACACACACATGCGCACACACACACACACACACACACACACACACACACACATTATATTATATTATATTAATATTATTCATTGGCTCCTTTTACCCCATCCCCACCCTATCTTGAGGGGCAAAGAGAGTGGGGCAGAGAGAGAGAGTGAGGGCAGAGAGAGAATGGGGAGAGGCAGAGAGAGAGGGGCAGAGACAGAAGAGCAAGCGACAGAGGGAGAGGGGGTGGAGGGAGGAGCGGATGGGTGGTTGAGGGGGAGGGTGGGGAAGGAGGGGAGAGGGAGATGGGGAGAGAGTGGGGAGGGGGAGATGGGGAAAGAGTGGGGAGGGGGAAGGGAAAGGGAAAGAAGAGGGGAGGGGGAAGGGAGAGAGGGGGCGATGAGGATGGGGGAGGGGAGGCAAGCGAGGAGGGTGGGGAGACAGGGGGAGGGGGAAGGGGGTGGTAGAGGGGAGAGGAAGGGGAGGGCGGCCGAGGGGGATAGAGATGGGTGGGGGGGGAAGGGTAGGGGAGAGGAGAGGGGGAGAGGAGAGGGGTGGGGGAGAGGGGAGAGGGGGAGTGGGAAGAAGAGGGGGAGGGGAGAGGTGGAGAGAGAGAGGAGAGGGAGAGAGAGGAGGGGGGAGAGAGAAGGGGGAGAGAGAAAGGGGAGGGAGAGAGGAAGGGGGGAGAGAGAGAAGGGAGGAGTGGGGGAAATTAGGAAGGGGGAGGGATGGGGAGACATCTCCCACCCCTGTCCAATTGTGATATCATATGTAAATGAGATCCATTGTGATTGTACATCTGTGAGATGGCACTGTGACTCATGCAGCAGTTTGGTTTTAGTGGGACCACGTGAAGTTTCCAATCTCCCACACCTGTCCCATTGTGATGTCATATATGTAAATGAGTTCCATTGTGATTGGACATCTGTGAGGTGGCACTGTGACTCATGCAGCGGTTTGATTTAAAATTGATGTTTAGTGAACAATTTTATTCAAAATCTGGGGAAATAATTGACAAAATCTAAGGAGTGGATTTCTGAAATCATCAGTTAAATCCCTACCAAAATATGTAAAAATCTCCACATTTTTGCATCTGGTTTTCGAGGAAATATGTTTCACATGCAAAATGACACACACACACACACACACACACACACACACACACACACACACACACACACACACACACACACACACACACACACACACACGCGCGCACACACGCACACACACACACACACACACAGTTTTAAAAGTATACTAGACCAAGTGCAGACCCGTCGGGTCTGTTCCCGCAACACGCGGTTGCAAGGGGGGGCGGCCTGACGTCATCGCGCAACGCCACACGCTAGGCGTACGCCATCAAGACGCTGCGTACGACGTCAACACGCTGCGTACGAGGTCAAGACGCTGCATACGATGTCAAGACGCTGCGTACGCCCGTCAAGATGCTGCGTACGCCCGTCGAGACGCTGCGTACGCCCTCAATGCACCTGCGGGCCGACAGGCCGTTGTCGCGCGGGATTTTCGGACCGTGCAAGCCTGCGGGGACGGCGAAAAGTAGCGAGGGAGCAGCCGATCTGTGCTTTCCGCCAGCGTGACAGAGCCGGGCCGTGGGGGGGGGGGAGTGGAGGAGAGCCAGGTGGCAGCAGTGAAATTTGCTAGCGAAATGTGAAAAATGTCGGCGTTTTTGGAGGAGAGCCGGGCGGCAGCAGCCGTTATGATGGCTGGCCAGCAGGAGGACGAAAAAATGAGTGAGGGGGGGAAGGATTTTATTTAAAATGTGTACATAAAAACGACGAAATTTAACGAGGAGCGGATATGCGAATGTAAAAGTGAAATCGTTTACGAAATGGAAAAAATCTCGGAGTTTTTGCATGTGGTTTTGGCGGACCAACGAATCAAAGGCCAAAAATCTAATCTGAAAATCTAATTTGGCATACACCCACAAACAAACACACCACACACACACACACACACACACACACACACACACACACACACACACACACACACACACACAGAGTTTTAAAAGTAGATAGATAGATAGATAGATAGATAGATAGATAGATAGATAGATAGATAGACAGACAGACAGACAGACAGACAGACAGACAGACAGACAGACAGATAGATAGATAGATAGATAGATAGATAGATAGATAGATAGATAGATAGATAGATAGATAGATAGATAGATAGATAGATAGCTAGATAGATAGCTAGATAGATAGATAGATAGATAGATAGATAGATAGATAGATAGATAGATAGATAGATAGATAGATAGATAGATAGATAGATAGATAGATAGATAGATATGATTATGGTGTAAGCTGAATACTATGTTTACATATCTGTGTGCCACTGCAAATAAGAAATTAATTGTACTGTTTCAGGTCCAATGACTCTCTTAACTCTTGATTCAGGATGAAATGCTATTGTCTTTACCTATCTGTGGCCAAATTTCTTTACCTGTGAATCCGCACGAACCAAATATTTTTCAGTGGACAATTTTCCTGATAGCCAGTGCCCCTGTCCATTTAAAGCCTGTTAGTGCCATATTGGAGCACAACTGAGATGCAATGGTGTAGTTGTTCTTGATTGGTGTTAGCAATCTTATAGTTGCAAGTGGATGCAGGGCACAACAGCAAGCAATGGCCAGCTGAGCCAAGAGACCTGTTTGCATTCCAGAGTCAAAGTAACTCAGCACAACTGTTGCCTCGGCGATAGGTAAAATGGAAGCCCTCATTCAATAAATCTGGCCATCAATGGGCCAGTCCCAGAAGAATTCATCATAGAAACATGTCCACCGGAGAAAGAATCTGCAATCTCTCCCTCAGCCAAATTTACAACAAGAACTTGCATTTATGTAGGAAATGATGCAGGAAACTAGCCTGATAATGTCAAAAGGTTAATTTGCTTGTTGAATCGGATGTAAGGAAGGTAAGTGCAATGCTAGCATTTATTTTGAGAGGGCTAGAATAGAAAAACAGGGATGTATTGCTGAGGCTTTCGAAGGCACAGGGTCAGACTGCATTTGGAATATTGTGAGCAGTCCTGGGCCCCATATCTGAAGAAGGGTGTGCTGGCGATGGAGGAGGTCCAGAGAAGGTTTACAAGAATGATTCCGAGGATGCCTAGGTTAACATATAATGAGCATCTGATGGCACTGGGCTGTACTCGCTGGAGTTTAAAAGTATCTGTGGGAGAACCTTATTGAAACTTACCAAATACTGAAAGGCCTGGATAGATTGGAAGTGGAGAGGATATATCCACTGGTGGGAGAGTCTTGGACCAGAGGGCATAGCCTCAATATCAAAGGATGCACCTTAACGAAGCAGTAGATGATTTATTTCTTCATCAGGGAGTGGTGAATCTGTGGAATTCATTACCACAAACGACTGCGGAGGCCAAGCCATTGGGTATTTTTTGAAGCGGTGATTGACAGATACTTGATTGGTAAGGGTATCAATGTTTAGGAGAAGAAGGCAGGAGAATGGGGTTGAGAGGGAGAGATAGATCAGCCATTATTGAATGGCAGAGTAGACTCGATGGGCCGAGTGGCCGACCTGCTCCTATGACCTATGGACTTATGGGTAACTTCCCCTACTGCAATGCAGAAAAATTAGTTGAGTTGCGTATCAAGAGGCAATCAATAAAAAATTAAGAATGTGGCAAAGGGGAGGTTATTAGCCTAGTTTTTTTTTTCTCCAAAAAAACAGTCACAGTAGTTAAAGAGGATTGGGGAACGAATCCCAAAGCTTTGGCGCGCGACTATTCAACGTGGAAAAATTAAATTCAGAAAAATGCCAAAACTGGAGAAACACAATCTCAAAATATTGTGGTGTTATAAGTTAGAAATGAAGGAGCAAGACCATGGAGGGATTTCACACAAGATTAAATTTAACAAGGACAATTAACCTACAAACCTGGCTATATTTAAGAAGGAGTTAGATGTGGCCCTTGTGGCTAAAGGGATCAGGGGGTATGGAGAGAAGGCAGGTACAGGATACTGAGTTGGATGATCAGCCATGATCATATTGAATGGCGGTGCAGGCTCGAAAGGCCGAATGGCCTACTCCTGCACCTATTTTCTATGTTTCTATGTAAACATGCATGTCTTTGGGATTTGGGAGGAAACCGGAGCACGCAGGAGAAACCCACACAGTCACAGGGTGAATGTTCAAACTCCATGTGGTCACAGGGAGAACATTCAAACTCCACACAGATAGAACCCATGTCTCTGATGCTGTGAGTCAGCTGCTCTACTATCTGTGCCAATGTGCCATCTGATGCATTAAATGTTTCTCTTTCCACAGATACTGCTTGACTTGTTGAGTTTTTCCTGCATGTTTATTTTTCATTTCCAGGACGTGCAAACTTACACCTGGGACCAAATGGTCGGAACCATAAATTTCAATGATCTTATCAAGAAGTCCTTAAAATATTTGTGCTAAAATCCCCTCATTTGACTCGGTGTTACATTTATTTTGATAATTGCTTGTGTGAAGCTTTCTAATGTTAAAGGTATCATAGAAGTAATAGACATTCTTTCAAAAGTAATTTGTGTTATATTTCCTACATCACCACAGCGACTTCAAGATGGTTGAGAATCAGAGGGGAGTGTTAGCAAAGCTGTGGAACATTTTACATAAATGTAAATTTGTTTTTTTAATATAAAATTAAGCATTATAGCGCGGCACGGTTTTCGCTGAGGTAGAGTTGCTGCTTTATAGCGTCAGAGACCCTGCTTCGATCCTGAATTGAGTTTGGACGAAATCTCCTCTGATTCTTCCCAGGACCTGCGGGGTTTTTTCCGTTTGCTCCAGTTTCCTTGCACACTCCAAATAAGTACAGGTTTGTAGGCTAATTGGCTTGGTAAAAATTGTAATTTGTCCCTAGTGTGTATAGGAGGACAGTGTTAAGGGCCTGTCCCACTTAGGCGACTTTTTAGGCGAGTGCAGGAGACTCTGTGCTCGCCACATGGTCGCCACATGTTCGCTGGTGGTCTCTTGTGAGTCTCCTTCATGGTCGCGAGGAGTTCCCACATTCTGGGAACTCGTCGCGGCCTCAGTATGGTCGCCGCAAATTTTCAACATGTTGAAAAGTTTTCTGGTACCAAAAATTGGTCGCCATGGAGAAAATCGATACTTTTGTAGTCTTTGATGCAGTTGTAGCGGGGTCGCCACGTAGTTATAGGTAGTTGAGCTAGTCGTAGGTCGTTTTAGTTCATCTCCTTTGCCGACCAGGCATTTTCATTGGCTCATTGGGGGGGAAAAAACATAAGCGCGAGTTTTCAGAACCAAGGAGAACCGACCGGTAATGTTAAATGCCCGACGAACTTCACAGCTATGTATCTCTGGCTTATTAAAAGTTGGCTGGCTTCTTAAAAGTGTCTCCACTTCCTTCTCCCCCCCCCTTTTCTGCCCCCCTCTCCCCCCCCCCCCCTTCACTCCCCCCCCCCCCAGTCCCCACCCCCCCCCCCTTCCTCGCCCCCTCTCCCTCCCCTCCCCCTTCCCCCCCCTTCTCCCCTTCCCTCCTCCCCCCCTCTTTTAAAGGACTTACCGTTCACTGTGCTCGCCGTCTTAACCTTCCTGTTCATCACGGTGTGTGCCTGTATCACCTTGGCTTTGCACCGTGTGAATTTCAGACAGTGTTCCCCCGCTTTCCCAGGCCCCCGCCTTTAGAAACATAGAAACGTAGAAACATAGAAATTAGGTGCAGGAGTAGGCCATTCGGCCCTTCGAGCCTGCACCGCCATTCAATATGATCATGGCTGATCATCCAACTCAGTATCCCGTACCTGCCTTCTCTCCATACCCTCTGTTCCCCTTAGCCACAAGGGCCACATCTAATTCCCTCTTAAATATAGCCAATGAACTGGCCTCGACTACCCTCTGTGGCAGGGAGTTCCAGAGATTCACCACTCTCTGTGTGAAAAAAGTTCTTCTCATCTCGGTTTTAAAGGATTTCCCCCTTATCCTTAAGCTGTGACCCCTTGTCCTGGACTTCCCCAACATCGGGAGCAATCTTCCTGCATCTAGCCTGTCCAACCCCTTAAGAATTTTGTAAGTTTCTATAAGATCCCCTCTCAATCTCCTAAATTCTAGAGAGTATAAACCAAGTCTATCCAGTCTTTCTTCATAAGACAGTCCTGACATCCCAGGAATCAGTCTGGTGAACCTTCTCTGCACTCCCTCTATGGCAATAATGTCCTTCCTCAGATTTGGAGACCAAAACTGTACGCAATACTCCAGGTGTGGTCTCACCAAGACCCTGTACAACTGCAGTAGAACCTCCCTGCTCCTATACTCAAATCCTTTTGCTATGAAAGCTAACATACCATTCGCTTTCTTCACTGCCTGCTGCACCTGCATGCCCACTTTCAATGACTGGTGTACCATGACACCCAGGTCTCGCTGCATCTCCCCTTTTCCTAGTCGGCCACCATTTAGATAATAGTCTGCTTTCCTGTTTTTGCCACCATGTATGGTGATGTTTGCGATGTGTGGGTGTGGGTGTGTGTGTGTGTGTGTGTGTGTGTGTGTGTGTGTGTGTGTGTGTGTGTGTGTGTGTGTGTGTGTGTGTGTGTGTGTGTGTGTGTGTGTGTGTTCCATTCTGACACTCGCCGTTCCATTTCCCGTTTTTTCAGCGAGTGCCGCGAACTTGACAGTCGCCGGCAGTCCGCTGAAAGATCATCCAAGCGGGCAGCCCCTTTAATGTGCGGGGATCGCTGGTCGGCGCGGACTCGGTGGGCTGAAGGGCCTGTTTCCCTGCTGTATCTCTAAACTAAACTAAACTATGCTTAGTTCAAACTCAGCAGTTTGCCAGGATATCGAAAATAATGGAAATTCGACCAGACTGTAAAATAGCCTTGTCCCTATAAGGAAACCTGTTAAAATTTCCTTCCATACAGGTATGCACTCTAACCTCTCTTTCCCTGATTTTCCAATATTTACTGCGCTCGTGTGACCCTGATAATCGCCCCTGGTGGAGATCAGAATTAATTTTCCATGTTTCATCTGTTGGGATTTAGCTAGTCTATTATTTCAAGTACTTCCGATATTTAAAAAAAACCTCACACTCTACCTAAAAATTAAGAGCTACCGAGGGCTTTTTAACTCAATAGCATAAGTTAATGTAATGTAATAATATAATAGTATCACAGTCCATAAATTCTCACTGAAAGAAAGCATTAAGTGGAGCTGTTTCATGCTGAACATGATATCACTTTGGGATTGACTCTTTTGTTTGGTCTCTGTAGAATATGCTCTCTTCAGTACAGTAATCTGAAAAATTTAGTGCACTCAATCAATAATGTGGTCAAAAGCATAAATCATTTGCACAGTGTATTGGAATGACAACCAGTAAAGGTCAAACTAGAGGACTTGGCGCCTCCTTCACAGTTCTAGTGTCAAATTAAAACTGTTGTGGCTAAAGTTCTGTTGTAGTGCGTGCTGTGCCGACATTTAGTTGGACTTGATATGCATGTATAGCCTCTTTATTAACTCACCTTTTGTTCTCCTGCAGATATGGGAGGTGAAACTGGGTTTCACGATGGGGGGGCAGAAGATAAAGAGGGGCGGAATTAATTTTTTTTCTCGACCTCCTGTTATGAACACCCCCTAGCCCTCAGCTTCAAGTTCTGTAGTATGGTAAACGCAAAAAGCTTGGGGTAACTCAGCGGGTCAGACAGCATCTCTGCAGAAAAGGAATAGATGACGTTTCAGGTCAAGAACCTACTCAGACTGAGAGTCAGGGGAAAAGGAAACAAGAGATATAGACGTTGATGTTGAGAGATATAGAACAAATGAATGAAAGATATGCAAAAAAGTAACGACAATAAAGGAAACAGGCCATTGTTAGCTGTGGCCGACATGAAAACGAGAGAATGAGACTCAACAGGACAACTTTGAACCTGGTACGACATGGGTGGGGGAGGGATGGAGCGAGGGGAAATGCAAGGGTTACTTGAAGTTAGAGAAATCAATATTCATACATTGGATTGTAAGCTGCCCAACGAAATGTGAGGTGCTGTTCCTCCGAGGGAAGTGTGGTAGATCCCTCCAAAATTTCTGCCTTACCGCCATTCTCTTTTCCACCTATGCTTCGCAGCTACATTTTCAACTAACCTCTGGAAATCCCTTTCTAAACCACTCCACCTTTCTATCCTCTTTTGAAAGGTTCCTTTAAAATCACCTCTTTTTGCCCAGCTTTGGGCCATCACTGTACCATTCACTGGTCGGGGCCATTCACACAGAGAGTGGTGAATCTCTGGAATTCTCTACCACAGAAGGTAGTTGAGGCCAGTTCATTGGCTATATTTAAGAGGGAGCTAGATGTGGCCCTTGTGGCTAAAGGGATCAGGGGGTATGGAGAGAAGGCAGGTACAGGATACTGAGTTGGATGATCAGCCATGATCATATTGAATGGCGGTAGAGGCTCGAAGGGCCGAATGGCCTACTCCTGCACCTATTTTCTACGTCTATGTTTCTATGTACAGTGCCATGTTGAATTTTGCTTGACCCTCGTGAAAAGGTTTTGTAATTAATCAGCCAGGTGGCCAAAAGATTGGTGGACATGATACAGTTTGACCCATGCCTTTGGGGAGGGAAGGTTTAGGAAGAGAGTTTCTGAGCTGACAGCATAGCTGCTGTTGATTAAAAAGATTAAAATCAGAATCGGTAACGAGTTCAGGAGCATTCATATCTCCGAGATTTAAACAGACAAAATACAGCTGATGCTGGAAATCTGAAATAAAGAAAGCCATCAACCTAAAATGTTAACTGTTCCTCTCTTGCTGAGGCTGCTTTTACTTCTGGAAGGAACTGCTGATGCAGGTTTAAACCAAAGATATACATAATGAGCAAGAGAGAGGCAAGAGTGGACGTTGGACTGCTGGAGAATGATGCAGGAGAAATGATAATGGGGAATAAAGAAATGGCAGAAGAGTTGAATAACTTTTTTGCTTGGACAGGTTGGGAGAGTGGGCAGAGAAATGGCAGATGGAATATAGTGCAGCAAAGTGTGGAGTTATGCATTTTGGTAGTACGAAATAAAGGCGTAGACTATTTTCTAAATGGGGTGAGAATCCAGAAATCAGAGGTGCAGGATTCCCAAAAAGTTAATCTAATAAAGAAGTAAAGAAAGCAAACTCAATACTCACAGTTATTTCAAGAGAGCTTGTATACAAAAACAGGGATGTAATGTTGAGGCTCGAAAAGGCACTGGTAAGGCTGCATTTGGAATGTTGTGAGCAATTCTGGGCACCATATCTGAGGAAGGATGTGCTGGCTCTGGAGGGGGTCCTGAGGAGGTTTACAAGATTGATCCCAGGAATGAGTATGTTAACCTATGATGAGCATATGTCGCCACCGGACCTGTACTCGCTGGAGTTTAGAAGATTGAGGGGGAACCTCATTGAAACATACAATAGTGAAAGGCTTGGCTAGAGTGGATGTGGAGAGGATGTTTCCACTGGGACTAGAGGTCATAGCCACAGAATTAAAGGACATTCTTTTAGGAAGTAGATGAGGAGAAATGTATTTAATCAGAGGGTGGTGAATCTGTGGAATTCTTTGCCACAGAAGGCTGTGGAGA
Organism: Amblyraja radiata; assembly: GCF_010909765.2. Classification (NCBI taxonomy): domain Eukaryota; kingdom Metazoa; phylum Chordata; class Chondrichthyes; order Rajiformes; family Rajidae; genus Amblyraja; species Amblyraja radiata. The sequence continues at coordinate 21,240,082 of NC_045959.1, read as the reverse complement.
CTGTCAGTGGATATGTTTAAGGCAGAGAAACATAGATTCCCGATTGGTACAGGTGGCAGATGTTATGGGGAGTAGGCAGGAGAATGGAGTTAGGAGGGAGAGATAGATCAGCCATGAGTGGAGTAGACTTGATGGGCCCAATGGCCTAATTCTACTATTCCTTATGACCTTAAGATAGACACAAAATGCTGGTGTAACTCGGCAGGACTGGCAGCATCTCTGGAGAAAAGAAATAGGTGACGTTTCGGGTCGAGACCTTTCTTTAGACTGAAGAAGGGTCTCGACCTGAAACGCACCCATCCCTGCTTTTAGAGTATTGGATTCAGTTCTGGGCACAATGGTAAAGGAAACATGTTGTCAAGTTGGAAAGGGTACAGAGAAGATTTACCAGGATGTTGCCAGGACTCTAGAGTCTGAGCTATAGGGAGATATAGCTGGGACTATTCCTTGGAGTGTAGGAGGATGAGGGGTGATCTTACAGAGCTGTATAAAATCATGAGAAATTGATTTGGTGGAGGCAGAGTCTCTTGCCCAGAGTGGGGGAATCGAGAACCTCTATCAATGCTGCATGAGTATTACTAACATATATCTCAGAGACTTGTAGGGCAAATATTTTTGAGGAAAGGAAGCAATAAAAACACAAGGGTGATAGTGAACTGGACGCAGTGCAACTTAAGAGTGCAGGCAAGAAAACCTTAGATGACTTCAATAACATTTGCAGAATTTTCTGTGTTTATATCAAATTAAATCATCTCGGGTTCACAAACATATAAAGGGTGACACGGTGGCGTAGCGGTAGAGTTGCAGCCTTACAGCACCAGGTTCGAACCCGACCACGGGTGCTTGTCTGTACGAAGTTTGTACTGATTGTGGATGATCAGCCATGATCACATTGAATGGCGGTGCTGGCTCGAAGGGCCGAATGGCCTACTCCTGTACCTATTGTCTATTGTTCTCCCCGTGACCTCGGTGGGTTTCCTCCGAGACCTTCGGTTTCCTCCCACACTCCAAAGATGTACAGGTTTGTAGGTTAATTGGCTAGTATGTGTAGGGTAGTGTTAATGTGCGGGGATCGCTGGTCGTTGCGGACTCAGTGGGCCGAAGGGCCTGTTTCCGCGTTGTATCTCTAAACTAAACAAAACTAACGGAATATTATTGCCTGGGATATGCAGAGGTTATATTAATACTGAGCATACTCCAAAGGATCTCTGTCTGAAGAAGGGTTTCGGCCCGAAACGTCGCCTATTTCCTTCGCTCCATAGATGCTGCTGCACCCGCTGAGTTTCCCCAGCAATTTTGTGTACCTTCGATATTCCAGCATCTGCAGTTCCCTTTTGAACGATCTATTACGTTCAACTGATTGCCCTGCCCACACCTTCTTAGACCCCCTCCCCTTCTCTCTTCCTGCTCTTTGCCTCTTTTTCTCTGCCCCCCCCCCTCCCCCTCCATCCCTGCAGTCCCTTTCTGTTTCACCATTTCCCTCCCTGATCCTTTTCTTTCTCGCTGTCCTGGTTTCTCTCTTTCTAACTTTCTCCTCCCTCTCTCTGTCTTTCTCTCTGGCCTCCCTCTCTTTCCCACTCCCTGCTTCCTCTCGCTTTCTCAGCTAGTTTTCTCTTCTCTCTCTTGGTTTCCCCCAGTCACCTTTCGGGAACTCATGTTGGCCGCTCACCCGCCAGCACTCTGAGAGAGATCTCACGAGAGCGCCACCTCTCCAGCTCCGATTCCCCAAACAACCACCTCGCCTCCCTCCTCTCCCTCCCACTCCCTCCCTCCCTCCCTTTTTCTCCCCTTCTCCCTCTCTCCTTGTCTCTCTCCCTGCCTCTCCATGTCTCTCCCTCTCTTTCCCTCCACGTCCCCAACCTTATTTGGCCTAAATTTACAATCATTTCCAAAAAAAACAGTGGCACACCTAACAATGAATCACTGCCATGGTGCTTCACTGAACTGCCACCCTAGATTATGTTCACAAGCTCATAGTGGGGTTGTGGGACCACAGTTTCTGACAGAATAATATTGATGACAACATTTATTTTACTCTCAAACAGTTCCTGTGCATGTCGTTAAGTGTTTCTGTTATACTGAGAGTGCATGTGCAGAACTGTGTGACCGCAACTCTTGGTTGTAATGTGCTCCACATCTTCTTGAAGTCACGTTTAGGAATGCAAATCCTTTCTTGCATTTAAGTTGCGCTTGTGAGTCAGGCAGGGCTACCATTTTGACAGTGCAATTCATTCGGTGGGGCCAGTCATGACTTATACCTGCAATATCTTCTGCAAGAGTGCAAGGTCTGCAAGGCACGGCACCATGATGCAGCTTATAGAGCTGCTGCCTCACAGCTCCCGTGACCCACATTCAAACCCAACCTCCCATGTATGTGGAGTTTGCACATTCTACCTTGAGTTTCAGTTTAGTTTAGTGATGCAACATGGAAACAGACCCTTCAGCCCGGTGAGTCTGATCACCTGTTCACACTAGTTTTATTCGACACACCAGGGACAGCCAGGCAGCATCTGCGGAAAGAGAAACAGAGTTTCAGATTAATGACGTCTTCAAAATATTTTCAGATTTGGTCCATAGATTATACCTTAGACTTTAGGTTTTAGAGATACAGCGCGGAAACAGGCCATTCGGCCCACCAACTTCATGCCGACCAGTGATCACCCTGTACACTTGCGCGTCAGTTTTTTCAACTTTTTAATTTTTTTTTAGTATGTTTAAAGTATGTATTTTGTGTTTCTCGGTGTGTTTTGTGTGGGGGGTGGTGTGGGGGGGTGAGGTGGAAACCGCTTCGGTCGCCTCCTCCATGGAGAGGCGACTTTTTCCAGGTCGCCTCCCCCGTGGCCTAACATCAAGGATCGGCGCGGCCTTTCCCGGAGACGCGCCCGGGGCTTCAGCGGCGGGCGCAGCGTGGACTCTCGGCGTGGAGCGGGTGAGCCCTCGCTGGGGCTCGCTGTAGGGGAGCGCTCCGTTTCGCTGGCCCGGGGTAGCCGGCAGCCTGAAGTCGCAGCCTGAAGCCGCGGTCTGCAGAGCTCCAGCTGGTGCGGCGTCTACAGCCCGGCATCCCTCGTGGGGGACCCGGGGGAAGAAGAAGCCATCACTGCCGGCCGCGGCCAACTTCTACCGCGGGGCCGGCATGGACTTACCATCACCCCTGGAGGGGAACTTTGACCGCCGGCCCTGCAGTCTACGGTGCTTCTGGCTGCGGCGGAGACTTTAAATCTCGACCGCCGGCCTGCGGCCTGCACCATCTTAAAGCCGCGGTCTCCGGTGAGGAAGAGCCGACCCTGAACTGACTCTGGACTCTGGTCCTGTAAACGGGGGGGAAATGGAGGAGGACTGGCCAAATTTTTGTGCCTTCCACCACAGTGATGAATGCTGTGGTGGATGTTTGTGTTACATTTTTATTGTGTGTTCTTTATTATTGTACCGCTGCTGACAACCCAAATTTCCACCAACCCTGGTTGTGTGGCAATACATTATATCTATCTATCTATCCTACACACTAGGGACAATTTAGAATTTCACCAATGCCAATTATCCTACAAACCTGTACTTCTTTGGAATGTCAGAGGAAACCAGGGCACTCTGGAGAAAACCCACATGGTCACAGGAGAGCATATCAACTTTGTACAGATAGCAGGATCGTACCCGGGTCTCTGATGCTGCAAGGCAGCAACTCTACCATTGTGTCACCGTGCTCACATTTTGTGGAAATGTGTGGTGTCATATCTGCAGCCAATTCTCAGCCAAAATGTATCTTCCGGTCAGAAGGGTGTGGGGTCAAATCACACTCCAGATACTTGCACAAGGAGATGGGACACATCAGTGCAAGACATGCAGGAGCATCACACTGTTACAGGCATTTTCAGTCTACTTATGGAAATGATGCTCCAGCAGCCCTCCCGGGGGAAGATAATGGACCCCACGGCAGCCTGTTCAAGTCAAGAGTACCGACAATGAAGCAATGAAATTCTTGCTTTCTGAAGCGTAACAGGCCTGTCAAGGCAATAACACTCAGATAATATATAATAATCAAAAATAAAATAAATTAATAACCATAATACAAGCTAACTGTAATAGTGCAAAATCAAAGTCCATAGTTCAACCAAAGACATAGTCAATGGAAGATCAGAGCCACTGAGGTCAGTGTTGTGTAGTGTGATGGTTGCTGGGAAGAAGCAATTCTTGAACCTGTTGGTCACATGTTTTCAGGCTCCTGTACCTCCTTCTCCATGTAAGTAGTGAAATGAGAGCATGGCCAGCGTGGTGTGGATCTGTGATGATATTAGTTGCCTCCTATAGACCCTTGTGATGGTGGGGAGATCAGAACCTGGGATGGACAAGGCAGTATCTACCACCCTCTGTACTGTCCTACACCTGGACTTGCCAAACCAGGCCATGATGCTACCAGCCAGTATGCTCTCCACCGTACAGCCGTCAAAGTTCAATGGAGTATTCATTGGCATTCCGAACCGTTTCAATCTTCTGAAGAAGTAATGGGCCTGTCCCACTTAGGCGATTTTTCAGGCGACTGCCGGCGACTGTCAAGTTGCCGGCAGTCGCCTGAAAAACTGGCAACTGGAACGGCGACTGTCAGAGTGGAACACACACACACATCGCTTCCTTCACCAGCCCATTATGCAGGCAGGAGACAGGACAACCGGGGAACGCTGTCTGAGTGAAATTCACACGGTACAAAGCCAAGGTAATACCGCGATGAACAGGAAGGTTGGCGCTGTAATTAAGACGTCTAAAGCAAAGTGTACAGTAAGTCCTTTAAAAGAGGGGACAAGGAGGGGGGGGGGGGGGAGGTGGAGAAGGTGGGAGAAGGTGGAGAAAGAGTGAAGGCAACTTTTAAGAAGCCAGAGAAGTACTTGCTAGAATTTAGAAGATTGAGGGGGGATCTTATAGAAACGTACAAAATTCTTAATGGGTTGGACAGGCTAGATGCAGGAAGATTGTTCCCGATGTTGGGGAAGTCCAGAACAAGGGGTCACAGTTTAAGGATAAAGGGGAAATCTTTTAGGACTGAGATGAGAAAAAAAAATTTACACAGAGAGTGGTGAATCTCTGGAATTCTCTGCCACAGAAGGTAGTTGAGGCCAGTTCATTGGCTATATTTAAGAGGGAGTTAGATGTGGCCCTTGTGGCTAAGGGGATCAGGGGGTATGGAGAGAAGGCAGGTACAGGATACTAAGTTGGATGATCAGCCATGATCATATTGAATGGCGGTGCAGGCTCGAAGGGCCGAATGGCCTACTCCTGCACCTATTTTCTATGTTTCTATGTTTCTATACATGGCTGTGAAGCTCAGCTGACATTTAACATTACCGGTCGGTTATCCTTGGTTCTAAAAACTATTGCTAATGGGGTTTTTTCCCAATGAGCCAATTAAATTCAACACCACACACCGGCAACAACCTACGAGAACCTACGAGAACCTTCGACCTCCTGGAAACCCACTACGACCTCTTGGCGACCCACCTACAGCGCGAAAATTCTCACTACGCTCTACGGCGGCTTCATTCTAGTCGCCGCTAATTGTTCAACATGTTGAAAATGCGCGGCAACCATAATGAGGCCGCGAGTATTTCCCAGAATGCGAGAACTCCTCACGACCATGAAGGCGACTCCCTGACAACTACCTGCGAACACGTGGCAACCATGTGGCGACTGCATAGGCTCCTGCAGTCGCCAAAAAAGTCGTCTAAGTGGGACAGGCCCATAAAAATCAAAATAGGACGTACATGGTAAATGGTAGGGAATTGAAGAATGCAGGTGAACAGAGGGATCTGGGAATAACTGTGCACAGTTCCCTGAAAGTGGAATCTCATGTAGATAGGGTGGTAAAGAAAGGTTTTGGTGTGCTGGCCTTTATAAATCAGAGCATTGAGTATAGAAGTTGGGATGTAATGTTAAAATTGTACAAGGCATTGGTGAGGCCAATTCTGGAGTATGGGGTACAATTTTGGTCGCCTAATTATAGGAAGGATGTCAACAAAATAGAGAGAGTACAGAGGAGATTTACTAGAATGTTGCCTGGGTTTCAGCAACTAAGTTACAGAGAAAGGTTGAACAAGTTAGGGCTTTATTCTTTGGAGCGCAGAAGGTTAAGGGGGGACTTGATAGAGGTCTTTAAAATGATGAGAGGGATAGACAGAGTTGACGTGGATAAGCTTTTCCCACTGAGAGTAGGGAAGATTCAAACAAGGGGACATGACTTGAGAATTAAGGGACAGAAGTTTAGGGGTAACATGAGGGGGAACTTCTTTACTCAGAGAGTGGTGGCTGTGTGGAATGAGCTTCCAGGGAAGGTGGTGGAGGCAGGTTCGTTTTTATCATTTAAAAATAAATTGGATAGTTATATGGACGGGAAAGGAATGGAGGGTTATGGTCTGAGCGCAGGTATATGGGACTAGGGGAGAATACGTGTTCGGCACGGACTAGAAGGGTCGAGATGGCCTGTTTCCGTGCTGTAATTGTTATATGGTTATATGGTTATAAAGATGTTGATAAGAATTCTTTGTAATTCCATCAATGTGCTGTGCCCAGGGCAGATATCGGAGATATGCACAGACAGGAACTTAAAGCTGTTGACTCTCTCCACTGCCATCCCATCGATGAAGACAGGTTCATGGAACACTGGTTTCCCCTCCTGAAGTCAACATTGATCTTCTTGATCTTGCTAACATTGAGAGAAGATTGTTGTTCTGGCACCATTCATTTAGATTTGCAATCTCCCTCCTGTATTATGGCCCATTGTTATCCATTATTCATCCAACCATAGTGGTATCATTGCTGAATTTAACGATGGCATTGGTGCTGTGTCTAGGTACGGTCATGTAGATAGCGAGTGTAGAGCAGGGGAATGAGCATGCAGTCTTGAAGTGTTGAAGCTTGCTGAAGAAGAGCAAGTGTTATCCCTCAGTCAACCACTTCTCACAGTGGGAGGTGAATTTTTGGAATTCTTCTCTCCAGGGGGTTGTGGGGGCTGGATCATCGGAGCGGATGTAGCTACATTGTTAAATGATTGGGAAATTGAGGCCAATGGGGAACTGGCACAGAAGAGGAGATGAGGCCTGGGAAAGATGGTAATGTGAAGAGAATAAATTGGGTTAAGGCAGGATTAATGGTTGGTTTATGGTCAACAGCGTCAGAATAGGAAATTGTTCTTCATTACTCAGGTGATGTCCCTCAGATCACAGGTAAGCCCAGGGCTTTCTTCAGCTGTTCATGAGGTGACTGGGCAGGATTTCCACCTGGGGAGAGGCAGGAAATAGTTGCCACCATCTCAATCTCTCAGCTGACTGTAATCACTTTATCCAAGCACTGGCCAAAGGTGTAAAATTGATGCGAGAAGGGTTGATACTCGTCAGCAGGTTTAGATCTATCTCAACCAAGAGGCAAAGAGACAGATAGGCTAAGGTGCAGGAAGTTATGGAAGGAGGTTAAATATTTCTTCTCAGGACTAGAGCCATGATCAGAACAGAGTAGACTTGATGGGCTGAGTAGCCTCTACTGGCTCCTAGTTTCTGATGGAACCCTGACAACCCCCTCAGGGTGGTGAGTCAATTGATCCCATTGCAGTTCTGTGGGTCCTGTGGCATTTGGACCAGTAAACTCCATCTCAGAGTGCTGCAGATGGGGGTGTGTGGTGGATTGCTGTTGGTGCTTTGGTTGCCATGTCACCTTGTCAGACAAGCTTGAAGTTCGGCATGCTCTCACATCACCACACTGATCTGTAACAGGCCACAGAATCCTATCAGCCACTGAACTCGAGTTTTGTCCTTGAATCATTTTTCATCCACCTTCTGGAAATTCCCTGTTATAACATAGTGGGGGGCCTGCCTCGGACAATGAGGGCAACATGATCTATCCTATAGAACAGGCTGAGAGTGATCAGAGAATTAATGCAGGGGGGGATTGGCTCAGAAGAGGACCTTAACATTGCTCTGCCAGTGGATTTTGCAGAGACATTTGTCAACATAGAACACAACAGGGCAGGAACAGACCCTTTGGCCCACATTATCTGCACCGAACATGAAGCCGAGTTAAAGTAATTTCCTCTGCCTCCACCAATCCTTATTAATACATTTGAAATCTATTAGACTGAAATGCTATTAATGTATCTGCTTCCATCACCACCCCTGACGCCATGTTCCAGACACGTACCACTTCCTGCAAAAAAACGTTCCCCTTTAAAATTCACCCCTCTCAAAACCTTTTCCCTCTCGTCTTTTGCATTTCCACACTGGGATCAAGGTTTTGATGGTCTACTCTTTCTATGCCTCTCATAGTTGGTTTAAACTTGTAACAGGTTCTCCCGTCAGCCTCCATTATTCCAGAGAAAACAATCCAAGATTATCCAAATTACCTTTATCCCTGAAAATCTCTAATCCAGTCAGCATTCTGGTAAATCCCATCTGAACCCTCTCCAAAGCTTCTAAATCCTTACTGTAATACACACAATATGCGGCTGAAACAAAGTTTTATAAAGCTGTAACATTACTTCCTGATTCCTACTCTCAATTCCCCGATCTACGAAGTCATGTATACTCTTTGCCACGCGATCTACTTATGTTGCCATTTTCAGTGCATCTTCAAGTGTTGTAAGTTATCTGCTGTAGATAGACAACAATCTCAGTATAGAAGACGAGGACTGGGTAATTCTTACATTGTAGACCATGAACTTGGCACCAGATGTTAGTGTAAAACTAGCAGCAGACCTAATCCTACCAGGGTGCTTCAGTTATAGTAATGCCCCTGTCCCACTTAGGAAACCAGAACGGAAACCTCTGGAGACTTTGCGTCCTACCCAAGGTTTCCGTGCGGTTCCCGGAGGTTGCAGGTGGTTGCCGGAGGATGCAGGTAGTGGAAGCAGGTAGGGAGACTGACAAAAACCTTCGGGAACCGCACGGAAACCTTGGGTGGGGCACAAAGTCTCCAGAGGGACAGGGGCATTACTTCTCACCAGTCATTCAATCAGGAGCTAGGCAGGCAGACAGTAAAATTGTGTCACATAAGATTGCAGATGCTGGAAGCTTGATCAAAACACAAATTGCTAGGAGAACTCAGCAGATCAAGCAGCATCTGTAGAGGTAAATGAATAACCAGATTTAGGTTCCTGATGCAGAGTCTCAACCCAAAATTTCAACTATTCCTTTGCCTCACAGATGCTGCTCGATCTGCTGAGTTCCTCCAGCAGATTGCTTTTGCAGCAAAGGGTAAAAGTTGTCCTAATACGCCTCTAATGGGAATGAATATTCTATCAGGTTAGGAGGGAGAGGTAAATCAGCCATGATTGAATGGCGGAGTAGACTTGATGGGCCGAATGGCCTAATTCTGCTCCTACCACATGATCTTTTGATCTTATGATCTGCTGCACTTGCTGGAGCTGTTTAATGAGCAAGGATGGCGATGGAGTCAGACTGATGAGTGTCCCAGTCAAATACTACGACCAACTGGGTGTTTGAAAAGCACGTACTGTTTTGGTCCCTTTATCTGAGGAAGCATACATGAAGTGTCGGATGCAGTTCAAAGGAGATTCCTCAAGCTGTGATGAGAGGATTGTCCTATTCAGAGGGGCGAAGCAAGCTGAGTTCTTTGAAGAAATATTTAAAGTGTAGATAGATACCTTTTTGAAATATCAGGGTGTTGATGTCCATGAAACGTATAGAAACTTCTTAAGGGGTTGGACAGGCCAGATGCAGGAAGATTGTTCCCCGATGTTGGGGAAGTCCAGAACAAGGGGTCACAGTTTAAGGATAAGGGGGAAATCTTTTAGGACCGAGATGAGAAAAACATTTTTCACACAGTGAGTGGTGAATCTGTGGAATTCTCTGCCACAGAAGGTAGTTGAGGCGAGTTCATTGGCTATATTTAAGAGGAAGTTAGATGTGGCCCTTGTGGCGAAAGGGATCAGGGGGTATGGAGAGAAGGCAGGTATGGGATACTGAGTTGGATGATCAGCCATGATCATATTGAATGGCGGTGCAGGCTCGAAGGGCCGAATGGCCTACTCCTGCACCTATTTTCTATGTTTCTATGTTTGTATGAAGATCTGGCACAGAGGAAGAGTTGCCTGGGCAGATTAGTCATGATCATACTAATGGGGCAGGCAGGCTGTGGCCTACGCCTGCTCCTATTTTCTTGTGTTTGTGTGACAGTGTTCTGTGGCACACTCCAGCAAGTGCCCCAGTGCACTGTACTATTGCACCTTCAAGAGGAACGATGGGAAAGAGAAAACAACCTTTAAAAAAGACTCAGTAGAACCAAAGTCCGGGAACAAATAGCCAATGGCAACTGTGCAGGCTTTGTGCTACTCCTGTGGTCCTGACCCTTTAAGGAAACTGGGAATTAATTAACACCATTTGATGTTGTGCAGTTCTTTAACAAATATTTCCTGGAGGGTTATGTCAACCATTTCCTGCTCTTTCATCGTTGCCGTGTGATTGAGCTACAAGCCAAGACACCTAGCAGTGTTTCAGCTGCAGCTGGTGACTCGGGGCTTGGTGCCTGTATTATGGAGAGTGATGCAGGAAACAAAACGGCTTCACTTAGAGGGGGCACAGTGGCGCAGCAGTAGAGTTGCTGCCTTATAGCACCAGGGATTCGGGTTTGATCCCGACCATGGGTGCTGTCTATACAGAGTTTGCCCATTTTCCCTGTGACCACATTCCAAAGGTGTGCGGGTTCGTAGGTTAATTGGCCTCTGTAAATTGTCCCTAGTGTGTAGGATAGAACGAGTGCATGGGTGATCATTGGTCGGCGTGAACTCAGTGGGCCGAAGGGCCTGTTTCCATGCTGTATCTCTAAACTAAATTAAACTTACCTTCCCTGCACCTTTCAAGGCAGTGCAAGTCAAAGCCAGCTGTTTCCAAGACGAGCTAGGTAATTATCCTCAGTGCCCGGATAACTAAAGTAAATCGAGCTATCTTGTTATTATAACTACAGAAACAAGGAACTGCAGATGCTGGTTAATACATAAAAGGACACTAAGTGCTGGAGTAACTCTTCAGTCCCAACCCGAAAAGAAGGGTCCCGACCCAAAACGTCACTGATCCATGTTCTCCAGAGATGCTGCCTGGCCGGCTGAGTTACTCCAACACTTTGTGTCCTTTTTCATTCTCGCTGCACTTGTTTTGGGAGCTTGCTGAGAATTTTCTACACTGCGCAGCTTTGAAAATTCTGCATTGGGTGGAAGCATTTTGAGATGCATCCAGATTGTGCGATTCTCCTGCCTTTCTTTAATCCCTCTACATTCCACTTTTCCAAGGAAAAGAATGGGAACGGAAATGTACAAATAGTGTGGAGATGAAGATAGGTTTAACACTTTAAGAGGTGCCACCAATTAGATGAGATATTAAACCTTCTGATTATTCAGCTGCATGGAAAAATATCATGCCGATGTTTTATACAAGTGTAAAAGAGTTCTCCCCAGTAAGCTGGTGGTGGAGACACAAGATACTGCAGATGATGGAAACTTGAGCAAATAAGAGAGTGCTGGACAAACTCAGCAGATCAGACACCATCTGTCCATTCCCTCCATAGATGCTGCCTGACCCATTGAGTTCCTCCATCATTTTGTTTTTTGGCTGCCATTTATCCCTTGCTCAATATGATATTAGAACAATACAACACAGAAACAAACCCTTTGGGCCACAAGTCTGTGCTGAACATGATGCCAAATTAAACTAATCCCTTCTGCCTGCATGTGATCCATATGTCTCCACTTCCTGCATGTTCATATACTATCTAAAAGCCTCTTAAACGCCATACTGTATCCATCCATCTTCCCAGAGGCATTACGTTCCAGGCACCCACCAACTCTTTATGTACAAAACGCCCCACACACACCTTCATTAAACTTTTCTCCTTTGACTAATATAAACTAATATCTAAAACCAATTTATCAGGTCACTGCCGCACTGTCACTTAAGGATCTTACTACACAGAAATTGGGTGTCATGGTCCTAATACTATTCCTAAATGATCATAATTTGTTGTAAATTGCCATGGGATACTTTGAAAGGAATATTGGGGGTTTTATGAAGATAGAATCATGGAATCATCCAGTTTCATGGCATCGAGTTCTTGCTGGCAATCAAGTATCCATTTACAGTAATCACATCTTCTTCACCCCATAGCCCCAGATTCATTGAGTCGTACAGCACATAAACAGACTCTTCAGCATTTCCAAACCATACCAATCATCAAACACCCATCTACTAATCCCACTTTATTCTCCCACATTTTACCAATCACCTACAAAACCAGGATAACTCACCTACAAAATGGAGGACAAGCTCTTCAGATGTGAAGGGGAAACCAAGCTATGAGGATGCTATGAGGCTGCAGGGTGACTTCGATAGGTTGGGTGAGTGGGAAGATGGGGGGAGGTAGCGACTGGGAGAGGATGTGTGGTTTGGCAGGAAGTGAAAAATATTTAGTGGCTACAGATCTTTGTATATGTTTTTCACCTAGCAAACCAAACAATTATGTACAGCTGTTCTCAGGTTCCATTTTTACAGATGTTCAAAAGTCAAATTTGTCCTTAAGTTGGAAAAATACACAAAAGCTCTCAATAAGGCAACCATACTTCAATGGTATTGTAATGAATGGCATTAAAAGCACATAAAGGCTGATGCGAAGGAACAATGATTAAAAGTGGAGAGAGGAAACTTGTTCTGCCCTTTGCAGGAACTAACGTATGTACATACATCAAACTTTGGAATTTATTAATATGTTGGAGATAGTTCTTATTTATGGGTGTTCTGTTGGGTGTTTGTAACCCAGGAATGGCCGATTATATAAAAGCAAAAAATCTACAGATGTTTGAAATATGAAATAAAAGCTGATAGTGCTAAAAAACTTTTGACAGATTAAGCAGCATCTGTCAAAACATTTAAAACATTAGGCCAATGAAGTTGCATTAGAAATGCAGAGGTACTTACTAAGGAAAGGGATGTGGTTGTGGAAGTGAGTTTTGGTAAATATCTTACAAAAACAAGAAGGGAAACAAAAGTTATTAAAGGTGAATAAAGTGAAATAAACAAATGAATTTCCCATGAGAGAGAAGAGCTGATTCAACACGGGCATTCCTGGAAGAGATGTGGCAGTGAATGGCAACTGTATTAGTGGGCATATGTATGTGAGTGTATGCATGTAGGTGTGTGTATGTGTGTTCATTGTGTGCATGTGTGTGCATTTGTGTGCGTGTCTGTGTATGCCTGTGTGTGTCTGTGTGTGTCTGTGCGTTTGTGTGTATGTCTATGTGTGTGTGTGTTTGTGTGTGTGTCTATGGATGTGTGTGTGTGTGTGTCTATGTATGTGTGTGTGTGTGTGCATGTTGGGGGGGGGGTATGTGCATTGGGTGTGCATTTTGGCGTGTGTGTATGTGTATTTCCTCTTCTCTGGAACTCTCTTGGCATTTTACATATATATGTTTCAGTCTGAATAACAAATGACCACAAACGACAGCACAAAAGAATTACAGAGTGGAGTAAAAGCAAGTTCATTGTCAACAGAAACCTCCTGCTGAGGAATTTCAATTTCATATATCTAATTATCGCTGTCAGTTAGAAGAATTGACAAAAAAAAGCATTCTTTGTTCTCCCTCTATGCCTCCTGCATCTCACTCTCAATTAATTCCAGCACACAAATATGACTAATTGTCTTTCGCAGTGGAGACTTTGCGCTCAGGCTGAGTGTAAATAGATGTCGAGGTACTGCAAATGCTACTGAGAGCATTCATTGCTTAATGATATTGCAACACAATGGACATGCATAATTCAGGTGACCACACTCACTTTCAGCATGAGATTTTTTGAATGAGATTAGGATGTCTCATCGTTTGGAACTGTTTCCTCCCCCTTATGCACCACACTGCCACAGCCATCCCCCCCCCCCCCCCCCCCTTCCCCCCCACCCGCCCTCTTCCCTCTGCTGACTGTGACACAACAACCATAAATCAGCTTGACCTGCAGAAGAAAATCTCTGTCATTGAAATGCCAGCCCGAGTGGCACGGCACCCCTGCCATTGAGTCAAAATCCTTCCACAGACACAAGCACAAAAGCTTCCTGCCAGGATGAGTGAGAGAGTGCCACGTGGGCACGGATGCTACCTGCTGAGGGTCTAGTTTCTCCCTCGGGTGAACAGAAAAGTTTTGTGACGTTTTTTTTCAGGCAAATTAACCCAAGGTTATCTCACACTCAACAGTGTTTACATTTCATAGAAACATAGAAAGATAGAAAATAGGTGAAGGTGCAGGCCATTCAGCACATCGAGCCGGAACCGACATTCAATAGGATCATGGCTGATCATCCGAAATCAGTACCCCATTCCTGCTTTTTCCCCATATCCCTTGATTCCATTAGCCTGAAGAGCTATATCTATTTATCTCTTGAAAATATCCAGTGAATTGGCCTCCACTGACTTCTGTGGCACAGAATTCCACAGATTCTCTGGGTGAAAAGGGTTTTCCTCATCTCAGTCCTAAATGGCCTACCCCTTATTCCTAAACTGTGACCCCTGGTTCTGGACTCCCCCAACATCAGGAACATTTTTCCTGCAACTAGCCCTTCTAATCCCTTAAGAATGTTATATGTTTCTATAAGATCCTCTCTCATTCTTCTAAATTCCTGTGAATACATGCCCAGTCGATCCATTTGTTCATCATATGTCAGTCCCACCATCCCGGGAATTAACCTGGTGAATCTACGCTGCACTCCCTCAAACAACTTAATTGATGGCACAGTGCACTGATATGTCATGAAAGGGAACTATCTTTCTCCTTCATTCCCATCACTAATTTAACTACAGTGGTGGTGAGCTCATGTGTGTGTTGAGGTATGTATATGTCATTCTGAGGTGCTGGAGCTGATGAAAAGAGTGTATGAAGGAACTGCAGATGCTGGTTTATACCAAAGGTAGGCACAAAATGCCGGAGTAACTCAGCGGGACAAGCAGCATCTCTGGGTAGAAGGAATGGCTGACGCTTAAGGGCTGAGACCCTTCTTAAAACTGAGAGTCAGGGAGAGGGAAACAAGAGATATTGAAGGGTAAGGTGTGAAACTGAGAAATCAAAGGGGACAAAGCTCAAGGAAAATGGGGAATAGATCATTGTTAGCTAGTGGAAGCATACGAGCACACAATGTAAAATTGTGGAGTATAGTCAGCATTCGGGGAACTAGAATGGGGGAGAGTTACTCCAGGTGAAAAATAGAATGCAGCCACTGCAAAGGCTCAGCTAGGGAGGATCACAGAGTGGTGTCCTACCGCTTCTGGACACTGCTTCCAGGGAAGGATGAGGGAATTTGGTACGTCTCCAATGAGTCTGGCTAATTTCTACAGATGAACCATAGAATAGATTCCATCTGGCTGCATATCAGCTTGGTTTGGCAGCTGCTCTCCCTAAGACCGCAAGAAATTATTGAAAATCATGGAAGCAGCCCAGTACATCATGCTAACCAGCCTCCCCCCTTCAACACCATCTAAACTACATACCTTGAAAACTTGAAAGCACAGACCAACCGCCAGTTTCAAGAACAGCTTCTACACCACTGCTGTCATACACTTGAACAGACTTCTCATATGCTTAGGACAAATTCACAATCTAATCAACCATTCCTTCTCTCCAGAGATGCTGTCGCTTCCGCTGAGTTACTCCAGCATTTTGTGCCTAACCCAATCTTCCAATCTACCTTCTTGTGGCCCTTGCATTTTTTATCTGCACTTTCGCTGCATCAGTAACATGATAGTCTGCTCTCTGTTTATTTTGTCTTTTGCACTAACTATTATACTTGTGTATGGTATGATTTACCCGGACAGCGGTTTTTCACTGCATCTTGGTACATGTGACAATAATAAACCAATACCAACATAGACCGTGCCCTTTGCAACAGCCTCTCGCCAATTCAATTATTTAGGATGAAGCATTAGTGGCATTGATATATAGTAAGGATATGTATTGAATAGCTTGGTACAATAAATGCAATAAGTAAAGATAATGAGATGATCTGATTGTAGTTACTGCATATATTATCATTAAATTATATTTTTTGGTAAATAAAATCTTCATTAAATATTCAGACTCGACACAAAAATAGTTAACAAACTACTTTACACCTGGGGTGGCATTTGTGGCAGGAGTATTTTTTTTCTCACCTGGATTATTCAAGGGAGCTCTTTAAACAATAAAATCTTTATGTTGTTTTCCTGCATTATACTGCTGGTTATGCTTTGTTGACCTATTGGCTTTTGGTCATCCAATGTGAGCGCTGACAGAAGAGCAAAGGTAAAGAAGCAAGAGGAGGTGCTGCTTCACCCCATGAGCCCGCTCCACTTTTCAGTAAGATCACAGCTGATCTGACCACAGCCTCAGCTCCAGTATCTGTCCATCCTTCCAACTCCTCTACCCCAGAATTCTATCTCTGCCTTCATCACATTTAATTATTGCACAACCCACTGAGTTGGAGAATTCCATAGATTCATAACTGTCTGAGAAAATAAATTGCTCCTCAGATAGACACAAGGTGCTGGAGCAACTCAACTGGTCAGGCAGCATCTCTTGAGAAAGGATGGGTGACGTTTTGGGTTGGGAGCCCTCTGTAGACTGAAAGTAGGGGGATGGGGGGGGGGGGGGGGGGGGGGACCAGGACATCAGGGGTGAGAAAAGACCAGGACATCAGGAGCCGGCTAATAGCAGTTATTGAGGCAGGTGCAATGACACCATTTGGACAGGTAAATGGATAGTAAATATTTAGATAGATGGGTAAAATATGGACAAAGGAGGCTGTGCAAGATGAGGCCTTTGTGTATCAGGGATGAATTTGACCAAAGGGCCTCTGTGCTGGATGACTATGACTCTCCTCGTTGATAGGATTCATGCAGGAAAATAAGTGAAGGAATGGCATTCATAGAAACACAGAAACATAGAAAATATGTGCAGGAATAGGCCATACAATATGATCATGGCTGATCATCCAACTCAGTATCCTGTACCTGCCTTCTCTCCATACCCCCTGATCCCTTTACCCACAAGGGCCACATCTAACTCCCTCTTAAATATAGCCAATGAACTGGCCTCAACTACCTTCTGTGGCAGAGAATTCCAGAGATTCACCACACTCTGTGTGAAAAATGTTTTTCTCATCTCGGTCCTAAAGGATTTCCCCCTTATCCTTAAACTGTGACCCCTTGTTCTGGACTTCCCCAACATCGGGAACAATCTTCCTGCATCTAGCCTGTCCAACCCCTTAAGAATTTTGTAAGTTTCTATAGGATCCCCCCTCAATCTTCTAAAATCTTCTAAATTGGAATAACATAAGAGCCAACGGGAGCTCGATGAACCAAATGGTTGTATTCATTTTCCTAAATGGAGGTATGGGATAAATGGAATGAGACTGGGTAAGTGAACAATTTGAATGTAGGAAGGAAAGAACTTTATTAATATCTCAGCAAACTTCACAACCAAGGGAATTGGTTCCTTTCTGTGCTATAAACTGTCAGCAATTGAGCCTGGTGGCTTCAAACAAATATTACCCCCACTCCCTGAATGTAAAATAGTTGGTCAAAAAATCAATAAGAAATTCATGGATACTTCTTCACTCAAATGAAAATGTGCAGCTCACTACAGCTATGGTTGGGGCAAATAGCATCAAAAGATTTATGTGGGTGCTGGGGAAATAATATTGGAGGCAAGAATAAAGTGTGCTCCATTTACCAAAGAAAACAGGGGCCACAGTTCTCTTATCCGAAATACAATGGCCTTTGTCCGTTCAGTTCTGCTCCAGCTTTTCATGGTACATGAAGTTTGAATTATTTTATTCCCAGTTGACAATGAGGAATACGGCTCAGGTATGAGCCACAGGAAGAGGGAGGGGACAGAAGTTATTTCAATCACCATGTTCCCCCGTTCAAATTCAAAACCATGATATGAGATAACATTGAATTGAATTATCCGAGTTCACTGAGGTTGTTCACTCATCCCTGTTTTTTTGACAGATCTTTTAATACTTCAACAACAGGATGATGTAACTCATTTAAAAACATACAAGATTAAACCAGATTGGATATACTGCCAGTAACAAGACAGTTTCGGAGCAGGAAACATTCCATTCAAAAGGCGATCGATATCCGGAATGATCTTCTGGATGGGTTGGTGGAGGCAAAATAATTCTAAAAGGTCTGAGTTCTGTGTCGGGGGAACAAAACATTTCCACAGATGGTCAACAAGACGGTCTAAAAAAAAAATGTCGCTTCTCAGCAGAAACCTCTTCAATTGGAAAATTGTCAGACATGACCTGGGTGACCAAATATTAGACACTGACCTTCAGCAAAACAAGCATTGTAAGCAGAAGATAGACACAAAATGCTGGAGTAACTCAGCGGGACAGGCAGCATATCTGGAGGGAAGGAATGGATGACGTTTCAGATCAAGGCCCCCATTCCTTCTCTCCAGAGATGTTGCCTGAACTGCTGAGTTACTCCAGCATTTTGTGTCTACCTTCGATTTAAACCAGCATCTGCAGTTCGTTCTTACACATGTGCAGCTCCTTCCTAGTCATTGTAAGCAGCAATTTGTTTAAAATGGGTTTAGAGAGGTAATGGTCCATTTGTTTCTGGTGAAAAAGGCAAGAGAAGATAAGTACTTCTACCTCTCTGTGGGTGTAATTCACAAAGTCATCATTTATTGCCCATCCCTCAGTGGTGGTGAGTTGCCATCCTGAATGGCTCTGGTACTTGTGATGAGGACGTTCCCAGAGAGTTGTCGGGGAAATTTTCCAGTGTAGTTTTTGGAAGAATTTCAATTCAACATTTAAGCATGAATTGGTGTTGATGTTTTATTGGTCCCACGATACTGAAATTGAACTGCATATGATTCATCAACATTCTTTTGCATGGTGTGTCATTTTCTCGGTCCATCCATATTAACCGAGAAGTTAAAGGGCTTTGAACAAATGAGTTCTTCAAAGGGGCGTCCATTTCCCATGAGTGTGTTGACATCACTGATCCAAACTGTCATGCAGGGTTCTATTTATTAACAGGAACAGGAGGAAGCCTTTCAACAAATCTGAGTCTGCTTTACCATTCTATGAGATTACAGTTAAGAGCTTAACTGCACATTGACTCATTCATGGTCACGCAGCATGGAACCAAGAAACAGGACCTTCAGCCCAACAAATCTGCATCAAACAATATACCCATCACATGCAAACAGTGTTTTTTCACTGTATCACTGTATCTTAGTACAATATGACAATAAATAAACTAATGCCAATCATAATACCAAAACTGAT
The DNA here is from genome assembly GCF_010909765.2 of Amblyraja radiata. Taxonomy (NCBI): domain Eukaryota; kingdom Metazoa; phylum Chordata; class Chondrichthyes; order Rajiformes; family Rajidae; genus Amblyraja; species Amblyraja radiata. Next base: position 21,220,783 of record NC_045959.1, on the reverse strand, counting down.
TCCATTTATACTCTCCACATTCTCACCAATTCCCTGCAGATTTTAACACCCTACATCCCAGGGGCTATTTACAGTGGCCATTTAACGTAGTAATCCGCATGTCTTTCGGATGTGGGAGGAAACCAGTATACTCAAAGAAAAGCCACCCAGTCACAAAGACAACATCTCAACTCCACATAGATAGCACAGGAGGTCAGGATCGAACCAAGTTAGAAACATAGAAAATAGGTGCAGGAGTAGGCCATTCGGCCCTTCAAGCCTGCACCCCCATTCAATATGATCATGGCTGATCATCCAACTCAGTATCCTGTACCTGCCTTCTCTCCATACCCCCTGATCCCTTTAGCCACAAGGGCCACATCTAACTCCCTCTTAAATATAGCCAATGAACTGGCCTCAACTACCTTCTGTGGCAGAGAATTCCAGAGATTCACCACTCTCTGTACGAAAAATGTTTTTCTCATCTCGGTCCTAAAAGATTTCCCCCTTATCCTTAAACTGTGACCCCTTGTTCTGGACTTCCCCAACATCGGGAACAATCTTCCTGCATCTAGCCTGTCCAACCACTTAAGAATTTTGTAAGTTTCTATAAGATTCCCCCCTCAATCTTCTAAATTCTAAAGTTACTTGAGCTGCCTTAGCTGAGCCAGTGTACCACTACCTCCATTCCACTCTCCTATCTTTTATACTTTTTCCAGCAAAATTCTATTCCCTGAGATTAATTCATTGAGCTACTACTTACTGCTGTTCTTGAGGAAGACAGTTCCACCTTTCTCCCATTCTTTGAGTGAATGAGCGCTTTGTAATATCTTTCTAGAATTCCACGCCTCTGCAAGCTTGTATCCCCTTGCAGAAAATCCTCCACCCTAAACACTACGTTTTTCCATCAACTCGTATATTGTAAGGTGAATACAAGAAAATTAGGAGGAAAAAAGCTAAAATGGCTATTAGAGAGGCAAAGAGAAACCACTGTTGATTTATCAAGGAATGTGCAGTGTTTTATAGATACATAAGCAGTGGAACAAAAGTCAACAGGGTTAGAAGCACACAGAAATATGCATGTATTTAACGGTATTTAACGACAGCAAGTATGACTACCACGGTAATCTTTGTACTTGCTTTTGAGATCTGTGCACACTGTGTGTGCTCGCAGAAGTCTGTGTTGTATGACTGCTTGTCAGTACATTGTCCTGTCTGTATGTGGAGCCACGTCAAAGAAGATTGACAATAAAGTTTTCTGAATCTGAATCTGAATCTGAATGATTAATGCTCAATAATAATTAGAAGATGACTTCACTTTGCTCAGTATTTTCCAGGAGGCGGATGTCGTCCCAGATAAAAAACATAAATAAAAAGAGGTAAACATGATTGATAATGGACCTTTTTTATCATAAATTGACATGTTACTTAAACTTAGTATTGCACTGCATACCATTTTAAATATGTAGCACTCTTGACACTGAAACTATGTGTGAACAGTACTTCCCACAGCAGAAACTATAGCCCTTCATTAAGGTTGGTACTCCTAGTGTAGTTGAATTAGGAGCAGCAGTAAGCCATTCAGCACCTCAAGCCCGCACTGCCATTTAATAAATACTAGACTAAGTGGGACCCGTTGCATGGGAGGGCTGGTCCCCCAACGCAATATTCCACCTCTTCACCAATTCCAATATACACACACACACTCACACACACACACATACTCACACATACACACACACTCACTCACACACACTCACACACACACACTCACACTCACACATACACTCATACACTCACACACTCACACAGACACACACATACACTCACGCACACACACACACATACACTCACACACACACACACATACACTCACAGACTCACACACACAAACGCTCACACACACACAATCAGCGCGACCTGTCCACTAAGCGGAGGTCACAAAATGAGCGGGACTTTTGGACTAAAGACAATCGGACCTAATAAAGCATTTATTCCTTCCAAACACAGTCGACTTAATAAAGCATTTATTCCGTCCAAACACAGTCGGACCTAATAAAGCATTGCAGTTTCAAGCTTAGGCAGGGCAGCAGGCCAAACAACTCATGGCATTGTCATTTCATTTCATTTCATTTCCAATTAAGCATTGCACTTTCAAGCACAGGGCAGGGCAGCAGGCCAAACAACTCATGGCATTGTCATTAAGGGCTAACAAATCATTTATTGCAAGTACATTGCAGACTGTACTTGATTCAGTTGATTCACAGCTTCGGATGACAGTCGTGGCCTCTCCCTCGCAATCTTGCAGAGTGACTGACTCACGTCCAGGCTTCCGGGGTTTTATATTCCTGCCCCCCCCGGAAGGGGCGCTGATTCATCGTGCTGATTGACAGGCGAGAGGACCAATCAGCTGATCTCAAGTTTTTTTTAAACATAACTTTTTTATTTTTCATCGATGGGAAAAATCCTCAGGGCTGGCTCAGCGGAGGAGAACTGTGAGTAAAATGGCCAAAAATCACAGCGATACAGGGTAGCATTTTTTCTAAAATCAATATACAGCGCAGACAAGCAGTGGTCAAGATGAGACTTTTAATTATATAGATGTGGCTGATCTGTCTGTAGTCTCAATTCTGCCTTTCTGAGTTCCATGTATCTTCCTATAAACGTCCAACTACCTCTGCCTTAAGAGTATTGAAAGATTCTTCTTCCAGCTTCGATGAGGGTCCGAGATTCATGATCAAAGCAAGTTTTGATGCATAGGACTTTGACTCTAGCATCCATCTACCTTTCTGGAAAGGAATAAAAATCCCACAATGTTATTTTTGAAAATGAGTAGAGCACTCTCCATGGCAACGTGCCAATATCACAAATCATAGGATTGGATCTAGATGTTGATTTCATTGGTGCAAAGAAGGGTCTTGACCCAAAATGTCACCCATTTCTTCTATCCAGAGATGGTGCCTGTCCCGCTGAGTTACTCCAGCATTTTGTGTCTATCTTTGATTTCATTGGTGTTGGTGTGATTGGTGTTGGTGTGCGCAAAATAGTTGCTGTGTTTCCAAAATTATAATGGTAATTATTTCACAAGCAGAGCTAACTAGTTGGATTATTGAGTTCAATTGTGCAAAACGCTGGTGATACCGCACTTGAGTGTGCAGTTTTGGTCACCTTATAATAATAATAAGGATGTCATTCAGGTTGAAAAGGTGCAGAAAAGATTCACAAGGTTGTTGCTGGAACTGGACACCTTGAGCAATGACAGATCCGATAAACTGAGACTGTTTCCCTTGGAGGCAATGAGGCTGAGGGGTAACCTTGTAGAGATTTATATAATCTTGAGAGCCATATGAATAGAGAATAGTCAAAATCTCTTTCCCAGGACCTAAAACTGGAGGACAATTAAAGGTGAGAGGAGAATTATTTAGGAAGGCACCTTGGTCAGCATTGAAAAGTCAGGCCAAAGTGCCTTTTTATGTGCTATATAACTCTATAACTAATGATCCAGAGATCTAGGCTAATGATCCCTCCTCTATGTAGTGAATTCAAATCCAGCAATGACAAAGAGGAGATTTAAATTCAATAGTTTAAGTAAACTCTGGAATAAAAATAATGGCAACCACCAAACTTGCCTTGTTTCCTGGTACCCTTTTGGGAAGGGTGCTGCTGAGGTTATACAGTTTGGAATCTCTAAGGCCGTCTATGTAATTCCAAACCACAGCAAAGCATTTGAATGAGAATGAGAAATAGTCAGGAAGTTATTGGGGAAGGACAATAAATGCTGCCTCCCCCCCCCCGCCCCATTCTACGGATGAATTTAAAAAAGTAGTTTGTTCGATGTAAAATATTTTGGGCTGGTCTTTGGTTGAAAAAGTTGTTATATAAATGCAGATTTAGAATATAAATCATATATGCATTCTGCTTCATTAAACTGAAGGAATACCATTCAGCCCGTTTTTCTGGAAAGATCAACAATGTCATTCAGACGTCAAAGGTCATATAGTGGCCATTTCACACACTTATGACTTTCCAGAGCAAGGATAGAACTGAAGTGCACAAGGGAAAGCCATTTCACAGGGAAATCTAGAGGAGGGATTAAAGGGACAGGGCACACCTTTGAAACTACCATAAAGCTCCCTGCATCCCTGAGTAATACCAATAGTGGTCCCCTCTCCTTCTAATCAAAAATAGGTGCGAGCAAAATCTGAGAGAGAGAGAGAGAGAGAGAGAGAAAAATGAAGGCAAAGTTAAAAATCACAAGAAAAAACTGCATTTCAACAGAGCAAAATCAAATAGGCGTTGCGCTATTTACAACTTGGAAATAGCGCTGTATTTATTCATTAACTTTTATTTGGAGAAGGACAGGAGTATTAAAATAAATCTTCTGAGGGTTTTATTTCCCTTTCTGAGAGAAAAGAAACTTTAAAAACTCAGTCAGCCTACCATGCGGTGAGCGTTAAACAGATGCAAGGATAAAAATGTCAAGTGGGGAAACACAAAGAGAAATATTGCTATTTTCTGTGAGCTGCTTTCAAGTCAAGTCAAGTCGAGTTTATTGTCAAGTCAACCAAGAGCTGTTTGCTCCGTTGCCATGGTACAGCCATCAAGATTTCATGATTTTGTTCTGCCCGCTTCGTGTTCCTCCAACAATGTGAACTTAGTCTGACCAATCTGGTGGACTGCTACTGCTTCAAATGAGAGGGAGGGAGAGAGGGAGTGAGAGGGAGAGGTAAAGGGAGAGGGAGAGAAGGAGAGAGGGAGAGAGGGAGAGAGGGAGAGAGGGAGAGAGGGAGAGAGGGGGAGAGGGGGAGAGGGGGAGAGGGAGTGAGAAGGAGAGAGGTAAAGGGAGAGGGAGAGAGGTAGAGAGGTAGAGAGGTAGAGAGGGAGAGAGGGAGAGGGAGGGAGGGAGAGGCACTGTATACTTGTATTTATACTTACTCATTTTAAACATGTATGTCATGTTTTATACTTTGGCAATATAACAATGTTTTTTTATCATGCCAATAAAGTTTTTAATTGAAATTGAATTGAATTGAATTGAGAGGGAGAGGGAGAGGGAGAGGGAGAGGGAGAGGGAGAGGGAGAGGGAGAGGGAGAGGGAGAGGGAGAGGGAGAGGGAGAAATAAATAATTAGGGCAAAAGCCTGAAATCTGCCACAATGTTTTTGATATAATATTCACCTAATTCTCCTGAATCATGTAATCCCTTCCGTTCTACGTTTCAGCGAAGCTGATCATATTTTAAGGCAATTCTCATGTGACAGCAGATGATAGCAGGCTCTCGGAACCAATTGCTTAACCTCACCCTCCTGTAGAAAGGTCACGCATGAGTGGGATATGGCACAATGGTTAGTACTCACCTGTTTGAACACAAGGGACAACACAGTGGCACTGCGATAGATTTATCTCTAAACTAAACAAAACTAAACTAAATGTGGACAGTACAATATGAAGAGAGTGCACTGGTCATAGTGGTGCTGTCTTTCCACTGAGGTTAAACACATGCACGTAAAAAAACTCAAAGGCATTATTTCACAGAAGAACAGAGACATTCTCTTCCAGCATCAATGGACATGTGGAACGAACTGCGTGAAGAAGTGGTAGAGGCAGGTGGAACAACAATATTTTAAAAACATTTGAACAGGGACATGGATAAAGAAGGTTTAGAGGGATATGGGTTGAACAGTCCCAGAAAATGAGACTTGCTTGGATGGATATCTTGGTCAGCATGGAAGAGTTGGCCCGTTTTTTATGCTGTCCGACTTTCGCAGAAACACACATAGATACAGAAGCACACATACTGTATAATCACGCCATCCTTTCCTATAGTAACCCTCTCATCACCACCATCCTCCTCCCATCTTTGAAGTTCTGCCCAGTCCACAGGGATCAAGCCTCAAACTGAAGGAAAATGATACCCCTCAATGTGAAAAGAGAGATCTCAGTACCTGTCAACTACTGGTGCTGAATACAGTGTATATTAAAGATAAAACTAAGCTCACTATCTTTTTTCTGTACTGTCTTGTTATTACTTTCACCAAGTCCTGGTTTATAGTTATCCTTCAATCAAATCCACTAAAAAAAATGGTTAAACTGGTTAATATTGCTTAGTTGTTTTTGGAGCTTGCTATGTGTAAATTGGCTGTTGTATACCTAGCATGTCAATAATAAGTATCAATTAAGTATCTCACCCACATAAAGTACTTTGGATATGCTGAAAGGGGCTTGTAAGGCACTAAAGAAATGCAAATTTAAATGATATTTGGATATCAGTGTTGACAAAAATTAGACAAAATAATTTTAAAACATTTTGTATAGAAACCAATAGTTGACTTTTTGACAGTGTGTGGCATATATGTCAATTGGGCAACAGGATAATGAAAAGAGGAATTTCGAGATGACTGAATTGTGCCCTCTGTCAAGAGAAATGTGGGGTCCAGTCTTACCAGCTTTGCTCTGTTCATGCACAAGCAGTAATTATTCTTACTTTTAATCTCTGTGCAAAATGTTGTCTGTGCAAAAAGTCAACCATTTGTTTCTGTACAAAATGATATTTTTTATCATTTAGTCTAATTTTGCAAGCACTGGTATCCAAATATCATTCAAAGAGCAATTTGCAGAAGTGAATTACTAATTAAAGTGATCAAATACCAGAACAATAATGCTGTTCATTTACAGGCTAGATTGGCAAGCTGGTTCTATGTAGACATAGAATTCACTGCCAAATTGGTTTCTGAGGCTAATGACCATATTTTGAGCTTTTTTTATATAAGATACTTTTTGTCTTGCTTTAAATGGTTACCTGCAGAAATTATCTAACTCCTGAATCACTTCGGCAGCAGTCATGAAATGCACTGCAAAAATGTGTGTGCTTTGTTCTTTACTTGACTTTCGAAGTAAAATATTAACGCAGCTGGGTAGGCAGACAATAACATCTCCGCTTTAACCCAAGGAAGGTTTTGTTCTCTCTGAGCTTAATTAATCTTAATGGTATTACTGTGCAACCTTAATGTAATAATGGAATAATTGTTAAATCACGTATAAACTCTATTTCAAAATACACATGTGTCTGTATCATCAAAAGGCCCGAAAAATAATATGTCTCCGGACTGTGTTTTATGCATAACCAGATTCCTCAGCTTTGCCTGTTAGAAATAGAAGTTTTTCATTAACATGTAAACAGTCTGGAAACAGAGGGAAAAAGGTTGATAAATATACATTACCCACAAACAAAGGAGTAGTTGTGCTGGTCAGTCAGGGCTCTAAATTGTGAGTTAGTAATTGTAAATTCCAGGATTATATCTTTATTCAGTTGCAAATTATTTTTTTGTACTTTAATACTTTAGTTCTCAGAGTGCTATGAATAATGGTATCATTTGAATGCAATGGACACCTGGTGCAGTAAGCAGGGAATTGGAAGCTCCAGTCTAACCCAGTAAAAGTTGCCAAATTCACATTTTCCCAGCCTTTCCTTGTATGGCCCATTCAGCATCTAATTTCAATCTCCTTCAGCAAAAAAAAAGCTAGACACTTGTAACTTTATTCTCAGTCTGAAAAAAAAAAACTCCTGTTAAAGTTTGTGTGCGTGTGTGTGTGTGTGTCTGTATGTGTGTGTGTGTGTGTGTCTGTGTGTGTGCATGTGTGCACGAGGGTAAAAGAGAGAAAAAAAGTTATTTTTGCAATCTGTTAAGCGAACTAGCAATTTGAAAGCAGGGTTATGTTTCAGTGAGGGAGTTGGTGGGCAAGCACCTTCCAATTAAATACTGTAAAAAGATAAAATAACAGTGGCTTTACTACTGCCCAATAACGGTACTGAAGCCTGTCTTTGTTGATTTATTGTACATTAGCCAGTGAGCCATGCAAAGAACATTACATTTCTGAAAGGACTATTCGTATGCAACCTGCATCCACTCTAAAGACAATCGGGCCTGTATTGCGTTTTGCAAATTTATACCAGGATGTTGGTTTAGAGTGTTTCCCTGAAATGTTTTTCAAGTAAAGAGTCCACTTTCATGGGCAGGAGTGATTGAGGCATACAAACAAACCTTTGTTTAAGAACTCACAGATGTATGGGTAGAGCTGCCCTTTTGTATTCTGTACTGGGAAGTATTCTCCGATTTTGTGTTGTGAACACAACACCGGATTGTGGAGAAAGAAAAAAAAAAATCAGTTTAGAATAGGCGCGTTGTATAATCTTAAGCTTTTTCAGAATTCTTTTTCCCAAGGCTTTTTTTCCTTCTCCAGACATCCTTTTCTGCGCTATTAATATGGATTCAACAATTTCCATTTTATAGTGCCTGTAACTTAACAAAAACATCCTAAGTTGCTTCGCAGTTCAGTCATCTAACAAAAATTGAAGCTGACTTACACAAGGGGATATTAGACAGGTGAAACAAAGCCCGGTCAAAGAGGTAGGGTTTAAAGTGCATCTTAAAGGAAGAAAGAGAGGATGGAAGGTTGATGGAGGCAGTTCCAAAGCTTAGTGAACTGGCAGTTGAAGGCAAGGTCACCAATTATCAGGTGATTGAGTTTGTGGTGGATAGGAGGCCAGAACTGGAAAGGTCTGCAGATCTCAGAAGGTTTTAGGCAGGGCTGAGGAAACTTTTCATGTTGGAATGCTGCATTAAGTTAGCTGTAGTCTAATAAGGCCGCATCCAAGAAACTTCAATTAGATATGCTTCAAAATGTACATTATTTTGTAAAAATCTAACTACTATGTTCCAACTTCAGGAAAATGAAAACATTTTGTTAATTCTAAAGTGAACTAAGCTTTTAATGATTTTGTAGTGACTGCTTTTTGTGGGAAAGTATTTGAATATTTGGTTGCAACATGGAGATACGAAGTTTCAGCTGATCTTCTAGATGGGTATCCGTCATTTGTGACCTTAAGGGCGTCTTGATTTGGGTTAAGTAGGAGAATGTAGATTCGCAGCAATAAGTGGTTGAAAAGCAAGAAAGCATTTTCCATGCATGTTGCCGAAGACGTGGGTATTCTATTGCGTTTTTCCATACTTCAATCGGATCTTTCTTAGCATCAAATAAGGACTTTAAAATGTCATCTTCTGAGAGCTCAATCAATTCCATCTGTTGTTCTTTAGGAGCCTTGGAGACATCAACTAGGTGAGGTTGAAATGCTAATTTGAGTGTGATGTCATGATTCTCAAAGTACGTGAACCTTTCATTGTATTCTTTAATTAATAAGTCAATAAGAGTTGCGTATTCTTCAAATGATTTGCATGAATCCTCCTGCTCATCAATGACCTTCGCCAACTGGGGAAAATGTTCATCCGAAATTTCATTTTGAAGAAGAAGAGTTTTGAAAAAATATAGCTTTTTTCGAAATGCTTGGATTTTTTTGCCACATATCATATATAGACAGTTTTACCTTGCAAAGAAACATTCAAGTCATTTTGCTTTGACATGATATCACGCAGAAATGCAGTAATTCTATAGAAATCTTCTTTCAATAATTCACATTGCTGATTCTGTTCTTCATGAAATTTAACTATCTGTTCTCGCAAAGATAACAAATTTGCTAACACCTGTCCCTGCGATAGCCCACGCACTTTACAATGATATGCCAAATCCACACTGAATGCCTCATCGACCAACTTTAGCATATTACGAAACTGACGATGCCTTGTTGCATTTGCACGAATATAGTTAACAATACATAACTTGTTGCAAAGTGTCACTTAAAATAGTAGATTTAGCACAGAGATTTTGCTGATGTAAGATACAATGAAATGAAATGAGAGCATCTGGATCTGATAATACCTATTTTATCTGTGCAATGAACCCTTCATGTTTTCCTGTCATGGAAGGTGCACAGTCTGTACATACACTCACTAAATTAACCAAATCCAGTCAAACTTCACGACATTTATCTTGAAAGTTGTTGAAGAAATCTATTCCTCGTGTTCTACCCGTAAGAGTGCCCAAAGTGAGTAACTCTTTGTAGCAAAGAAAATGTTCTGTTATGGCCCGAATGAAATATAAAACCTGCGCTGAGTCAGTAGTATCAGTTGATTCATCCAGTGCAATTGATTAATATATATTTTCCTTTTGGAGTATTGCGTGAAGTTGTTCTGTTACGTTGTGGGCTAATTCATGCTGCCGATCTGCTTGAAAGAGGCAGTTGTTTGCATTTTGAAACCTTATCGGGGTCTAAGCATCCTACAACTTCGACAATGCATTATTTTACGATTTCAACATCGCTAACTGTCTTGCCCTTTTTCCCGAGTATATAAGCTACTTTATAAGTCGCTTCAGTAGCATTATTTCCAGGTCTTATCGCTGCTTGAAATAGCTGCCTTCAGGCACGGAAATCGCTATCAAAACATGGGGGGGACTGGGGGACCGGGGGAACACAATTTCTTGGCGGACGCGCACACACACACACACACACACACACACACACACACACACACACACACACACACACACACACACACACACACACACACCCACACACACACACACACACACACACACACACACGGCCTTCGGAGGCTTCAGCCGTGGGCCTTGTGGACAGCAATTAGTGACGTGGATCGTGTAAGTGGGACAGGCCCTTTAATTTCCCATCGAGTCATCAGCTCCCACTACTCGAGATGCAGGTGCTTTGTGATAAAAGCTTTTTCCTAAGGTGGATTTCCTTCTGAAATGTAGCAAACTGTATTGATCATGATTGACTCCAGGTGGCTATTTTATTTCAAGAGTTAAAACGTAATGGCAAGTATTATAAATGGCACATACAAAAGAAAGCTAACAAACCAATGAAGAAACCATCATTGGTGGTATAATTTTCAGTGGCACTCATCACCTGTTTGTCCACTGGTTTAGTTGTGAACAGGTGTGTTGTTGTCTTGTGGATCGCTGAAAGAAATTACCTGTTAAATTGAATGTGATTACTAACAATCGAGAACAGCTTTTATAAAGTGTGAATTGCTACATTATTATATGCATATCATTCAGTTTCTGGAAAGTTAGTTTGCCACCAGTGTCGTGGAATCAGACGGAGAAAAATCATGGGTGACCTTTCTGGTCGGGACCCTTCTTCAGACTTCAACCACTAGAGCTGCTGCCTCCCAGCGTCAGAGACCCGGGTTCAATCCTGACTTCGGGTGCCATCTATGTGGAGTTTGCCCATTCTCCCTCTGACCATGTAGATTTCCGGGTTCAATCCCACAAGTGTGCCGAAACATCACCCATCCTTTAACTCCAGAGAAACTGCCTGACCATCTGAGTTACTGCAGCACTTTGTGTCTATCTTAATGTTTGGAGTTTTAAATAATCCTAACGTCAGATGGGAGCGGTGCCCCAGGCCCACAGCCAGCGCAGAGAAGCAGCGCTAAATCCAGATCAACTCTGCCTGTTAACTTACCAGCCCTACCTGGACTTATGGGAACGACGGCCCTGGTTTACAGCCAGCGATGAGAAGCAGCTCAAAATGCAGCTCAACTCTGCCTGTCTCGCCGGGTTAACCTACAGCCCTGCCTGGACTGACGGGACACCAGTCCGGAGCCGTGGAGCTAGCGCTGCTTCTCCGCGCTGGCTGTAAACCTGGGCCATCGTTCCCATGAGTCCAGGTAGGGCTGGTGGGTTAACAGGCAGAGTTGAGCTGAATTTAATGCTGCTTCTCTGTGTTGGCTGTAAGCCTGGGCCATCGTTCCTTTATGTCCAGGCACGGCTGTAGGTTAACCTGGCGGGACAGGCAGAGTTGAGCTGGATTTAGTGCTGCTTCTCTGCGCTGGGTGTGGGCCAGGGGGCACCGCTCCCGTCTGACTCCCGACGTCTTTGGCCACCCCCGGGCATGGGGAGGGGGGTACCCGGGTGGGGACGGGGATGGTCCAGTGGCGATTGCGGCGCTGGAGACCCGGGATCGATCCTGGCTGCGGATGAGGCACAGGTCTGTGACCAGGGCTGCCGAGAGTTGATTTTTGCTTGTGACCCTATGACCTGGGCATGCAATTCAAGCTCCGCTCTATGATCTTTGCTCCACGGACATCTGCCTCCTCCAGTCACCACGCGCTATCCTCAGTCCCACCCCCACTGTCCCGCGGAAAGCGGAGATTGCACCGAGTTTTAAAATCCGGATTACAAAAAATGGGGTGGATCGTCTCCCACCTCTCAAAACAGGGGGGGTGGGGACCTGTCCCGCCTGTCCCTCCCCCCCCCCCGGGATTTCCGCCTCCCTGATTCTGCCTTTGCCTTTGCTTTTCATCTTTTCATTTCTGCAATGCAACCTTTCACGCCTCACTCTCTAATTTGAAATATTTGTGGTCCTTATGAATGGCATAATGCTAATGAGCATTGAATTTCTTCAATGTTGATATTGCAGTATCACAAAGCAAGCAAATCATCGTATCTTTAGCAGAAACAAGATAACATTGCAGTTCCCATTCCCAATCCTCATTAAAAACTCTTTTTTCTTCCCACAGCATTCTCTTGGTTTTCTTTGACATGATGGGCTGTTAATCAGACAGAATTTTAAAAATACAGTCGAACAATCCGCTGTTTAACTATTCTCAAACTCAGCTTCAAACGGAAAGCCACGTGCACCGCTATCAAAAGTTGATAATACTGAAGACTGGATGGCCAGCGGACTCTCCCCGACATTTTCCCTCTCGTCAACCAGCCTCAGGCCATAGTGGCGCCAGTCAGGCAGGGAAGATAATGTACATTCTATAGTCGCATTACAACAAAATCATGAGCATAACAGGTGTTAAAATAGCCCTCATGACTTACTAATTGTGGCCGTCAGTCGGGGAGGATTATTTTGTTGAATCTTCTATTACCCTTTGGTATTTTAAATTCGTTCATTTTTAAATTAAAATTAAAATAATAAAAGACGAACAAAAACATATTAGTAAAAATAAAAGGATTTGTTCTACAAAATTTGGATTCATTCAAAAGGCCGCACTTAATGGCCTAGAAGGCCGCATGCGGCCTTAAGGTCGCAGGTTCCCCACCCCTGGTTTTAGGGCTCATCCGAGTTAGATCACTACAGAGAATGTGACTCTCTGCAGGCATGTAATGGAATTATTTTTGCATCCATTGACATCAACATATTTCTGAGTTGAACTTTCATGGAGCATATATCATCTTGCTGGAGTATTAGAGCAAGAACACCCAGAGTTTCACCACATAAACAACGTATAGGGACGGAAACATAGATTCAAACAGTCCAAATGGAAAAAAACCGAATCATTTCACTATTTTTTATGTTTTGCTGCTAAAAATAAAGTGAAAATGTTGGTGTGCGATTAAATAGTTCTTGTTGCCCCAAAGAGTAGTGAATTCACGGGAAGGCTCAATGCTGGAATATAATGTGAGTGAGTATTCTATCATTAGTTTGGAAGCAGCATCACAAAGCCACTGTGATCCACTGCACACCTGTGGCACTGAGTGATCTTTCAAAGCATAGCACACAGCTGGCAAAGTAACTAAATTGGCAAAGCAGTAAGAAGGGACTTAAGGAGGGAAATGTTTCAGAAGCAAGGAAGGTATTATGTCCAGCAATAAAGAACTGTGTGTAGTTGAATGGTGATGGGAAATGTGAACAGCCACAGTGAGTAGCAGAGTAGATTTCTCAAGGATTGCGTTGGATCAATTCAAGACTAACATAAACATCTTATCCCACCGCCATCTTATGCAAGTACAAGTCCAGATACGCTGAGGAACACTGTTACTTCTAAGTTAGAAGGTCATGGGTTTAAGCCCAACTCCAACGACTGGAATTGGTCTTAAATACGGTAATACAGCTCTATGGTAATGCTGACTATCTTTGACTAATGGAAATATCTGGCCTTCCATCATGTGCAATTCATTTATTGTGAAGAGATAGACACAAAATGCTAGAGTAGCTCAGCTGGTCAGGCAGCATCTCTGGAGAAAAAGAATGGGTGGCGTTTCAAGTCGGAATCCTTCTTCAGACAAAGAAGAAGGGTCCCAAACTGAAACAACAGCCAGACTTTTTTTCCAGAGGTACTGCCTGACCCGCTGAGTGACTCCAGCACTTTTTGTCTATCTTCGGTGTAAATCAGCATCTGTAGTTCATTGTTTCTATATTTATTATGCAGCCACTGTTATGGTTCAAGATAGAGAATATGTGATTTGTGGATACATCAGAATGGTTAGAGTGGGCCAGATGGAACTTTCCACTCCAGGACTTCTGACATAGTTGTCTTACAACTTTAGGCTGTGCACGCCATACGCAAGAAGAAGAAGAAGAAGATTTCACAGAAAGACACATTCATTTAGAGCCACTTCTTGGGACAGCTGGAGGTCTAAATCTCTCTGCTCAAAACACTGATTGGAAACTCCAGCTATTTAATAAGAGCCCACTGGATGAGCTTTTAAAGAGCCCTAACCAGCCGGGCCAGTGACCAAGGCTGGGAAGTGGGATTAATCCGAAATCAAATTTTTGGCTAGCACAAATATGATGAACCAAATGGCCTCCTACCATTCTCTAAGTTACTGTGATTCAATGTTTCTCCCCATGGCCTGGCAAATTTCTCATTGTTGAATGTTTAAACAGGTGTAAGGGATCAGAGTATGTCTGTGTCTTTAAATTAGTTGAGGACAATTAACTGTTATGGCTTGAAATCGTGACAGGACCCTTAACCCTAACTCTTGACACTATGACCTGGAAAATAATCGGTGTTAGTTTATTAAATCACAGATCAGTCAATAGAAGATTATCAAGTTATTTGGCTGCTTAATAATACTTTATGTCACTTGAAATGAATTTTGAAAACCTACTCAATGATCCTTTAAAAGGTGCTTGCTGTCATTGAATAAATCATTACACAGACATTGTGGAACATTTTTCTTTGAAGGTCACAGGTTAATGTGCCCTAAACTGACAACTTTGACTAAAATAACAGCCTTGTTCTTTAAAACACTCATAAGAAAACTCCTGGATATGAGTATCTTGTGTTTATGGAAATAAGCAGTGTTTAACTCTAACAATTACAAAAATGGTCCCCTCTTGACTCTGACAGGGCAACATTCTGTGAAATCACATTATATGGAATAGTCTGAGATGAACAAAGAAGATCTTTATCATTGAGCTCATGCACAAGAAGGATAACGAGACTATTGGACTTGGTTAATTTTAGCATAGTGCTGCCTTGATAGCAGTCCAGACCAACGAAGCCCTTCCAACATGCAGTTCAATATTGTCTTTACTTCTCAAGAGAGCCTTTCCTATTAAGTTGTCAATTGGTGTGTGACATTTTGCATATATTTTGCCCACGTATTGTTGACACTTGCTTGGTCAGCCAGACATTTCTGGCACCTGCTTTTGATCGTAATTAAGCACCTTCTTTTGAGATCGGAGGGAGGAGGGAGACAAGTTGTTAAATAGGTGTTTTGAGTGGCGCGGCTCTTGAATATCATCTAAAAAGCAGGAAACCAGAGGGAACCAAATAGGTGGATTTTCATCTGGGATGTGTATACTCATGTGGGCATGGTATTGCAGTGGAGAGGGTGTCACACTCAACATGTATTGCTACCTTATTTATGTTCATCAAAGGATTTTACTTCCCCTGTGTCTTTCCCTTTCTCTTCTTGAGCTCCAGCTAGGCGATATGTCACGACCAGGCTACCTGGCTAGGACATACCCAACTCCAGGGTGATCAAAGAGACTGAAACACATTGCCAGTTAACCTCGAGGAACATATCAGACGTGTTTTTCACTTTGCTAATTACCTCAACTTTATTTGTTTGCCTGCTTCTTTGATGAAGGCAAATAAAATATATGGCCATAAACTTCAACACTGTCTCTGGTGCTACAGAGGTTTTATGGTGAAGGCTGGTGTGACAATCATGTAAATGGGGTGGGGTATCTAAACTCTATGACTTAGTATTCGGGACCTGCCGCGTCTACTGTACTGGTCTTGGAGGCAATACGGTGCAGATTCACCAAACCGGTTCCTGGAGAAAAGGAGCAGTTCTGCGGTGAGAGTTATTTTTGTTTAACAAAATGTAACAGAGAATGTAGGAAAAATATTGAAAATAGGCTTTAGGTCATAGATTAATTGTGACCTTACCAATAGTGAAACTGAGCCTCTTCCTATGTGTCTATGAGGAGAGATTATGGTAGATTTATCATAAAATCTAGTGCCACAAGTGTGGGCCTTAAGGGCCTGTCCCACTTAGGCGATTTTTTAGGCGAGTGCAGGAGACTCTGCGCTCGCCTCATGATCGCCACATGTTCGCTGGTGGTCTCTGGTGAGTCTCCTTCATGGTCGCGAGGAGTTCCCGCATTCTGGTAACTAGTCGCAGCCTCAGTATGGTCGCAGCAAATTTTTCAACATGTTGAAAATGTTTCTGTGACCAAAAATTGGTCGCCATGGAGAAAATCGATAATCCTGTAGTCATAGGTGCAGTGGTAGTGGGGTCGCCATGTAGTTGTAGGTAGTCAAAGTAGCCGTAGGTAGTTTTAGGTAATCTCCTTTGCTGACCGGGCATTTTCATTGGCTCATTGGAGGAAAAAAAACGTAAGCACGTGTTTTCAGAACAAAGGAAAACCGACTGGTAATGTTAAATGCCCGCTAAACTTCACAGCTGTGTATCTCTGGCTTATTAAAAGTTGTCTGGCTTCTTAAAAATGTCTCCACTCCTTCTCCCCCTTTCTCCCCCCCTTCGTCCCTTCTTCCCCCTTCCCCCCTCCCCCCCCCCCGCTCTTTTAAAGGACTTACCGTACACTGTGCTATCCATCTTAACCTTCCTGTTCATCGCTTTGTGTGTCTGTATCACCTTGGCTTTGCACCGTGTGAATTTCAGACAGCGCCCCCCCCCCGCTTTCCCTGGCCCCTGGCTTTGCGATGTGTTTGTGTGTGTGTGTTCCACTCTTGACACTCGCCGTTTCACTTCCCAGATTTTCAGGCGAATGCCACGAGCTTGACACTCGCCGGCAGTCCGCTGAAAAATCGCCTAAGTGGGACAGGCCCTTTAGGACCTTTCGGGACTTGCCCCACCACCAAATAAGATCATGAGTTGTTGATGGAATTGCATGCATCATTACTGTATGTTTTTGATATTATCCTTCAAGGGTAATGGTGCATCTTTCCCAGAACCTGATGTATGTATATAACCTATTAACATGGATTCAGATGGCAGAATGGCATGTCATCAGAATGTCCATTGCGGTATGGTGGCACAGTGGTAGAGTTGCTGCCTTATAGTGCTTGCAGCACTGCAGATCTGGGTTCGATCCTGACTATGGATGTTGTCTGTACGGAGTTTGTACGTTCCCCCCCGTGACCGCTTGGGTTTTCTCTGAGATCTTCGGTTTATTCCCACACTCTAAAGGTGTATAGGTATGTAAGTAAATTGGCTTGGTAAATGTAAAAATGTAAAAATGTAAATGCAAATGTAAAAATTGTCCCTAGTGTGTGTAGGATAATGTTAATGTGTGGAGATTGTTGGTTGGCACAGAGCCGGTGTTTCTGTGTCGTATCTAAACTAAACTAAAAATGGGACCATCAGAATTTTTAGCAGTGGTTTACAAATATATTGTCTGTCAGAGTTTCCTTTCCATTGAAATCATGAGGGGTTACTAAGATTGCGGAAACAGGCCATTCAGCCCAACAAGTCCATGGCAGTGCTCATGCTGCATGTGAGCATCCTGCCAGTCTTTCCCACATAATCCCAACAACATATTCTATTCAGTTTTCCCCCAGGCTTCTCTTAAGCACCTCTTTCCTGTCAGGTAAAGAGGTTCCTCATGGCTTCCTTGTTGAAAAGAAAGACTTTCCTTTAGGTCACACCTCCCATAATCTCAGAAATTGCAAGATTTACAGGTAATGATGTAATTGTTGTGATGTGGTCAATGTGAGAAAAGTCAGACAGCAAGGTCTCAATGTGTGGCATTATGGTACAATAGATGAAACTGCTGCCTCAAAGCTCCAAGGACCCACATTTTGTCCTGACCTTTGGTGTTGTTTGCGTGGAGTTTGCACGTTTTTGCCATGACTGTATGAGTCACCCTGAGGGACTCCAGATTCCTCTCACATCCAATGAACATACTGGTCAATCACTTGGTTATTGTCGGTGGGTGGCAGGAGAATCAGGACGAGACAATAGACATGTAGAGATAATGGGTTACAGGGAAGTAATGAGGATAACATGATTGATAGGAATGCCCTGAAAGCCAGCGTAATTTAATGACCAGAATGGCCTTCTTCTATGTTATATGGGAATACAAAATAGAATCTGGTTAAAAAAATATATGATGTTGTATGATGCACACACATTGACCAGGGTGTATTCTTTCATTAGCACCATGGGATGTGTAATCCCTGGAATAGATCGCACCTTAGTTTAATGAGTCCTGCAAATGGTGGAAGAAATTATTATCTTATCTTTAGACTTGCCAAAATTGGAAAATGTCTTCTCAACATCGATCTTGCCAAAATTCCTTTATTGCAATCTCTAAATGAATGTCCCACAACTTCTTCTCAAACCAGTTCAGTTGTTCCTTATGGAAAAGCAAAAGTATAATGGGCAACTTATTAACACATCACTAATTGTCCACCTCTACTGTAACCACCTCTTTTATTTATGATTCAGCCAGACTGATGAAACCATATTTCAGTCCATGCTCTGCAAGGACAGTTTGAATTTACAGAAGGGTTGTTCTCTTTTAATGTTGGTCAAGCGCTTGCAGCTAAGATTTGATTGATTTTTTTCACACTCTATCTAATTAGATTTTGCAATGTAAATCATAAAGCTCACTTGACCTAGATGCAATTCCCTGTCAGCTGCTTGTGGCTCATCAGCAAATGCACTTCAAGTGGGTGTAGCAGTATGGAAGGATGTGTTATCAAGGTGGGAAGCAAAGGATGAGAGGAGTACCTTCAATATCTCCAATTTATTTTTTGATCCAGGTGTACATAGTAATAATAAAGCAATTCAAATCATGTGCTGACCTCAATACTGTTAAAATATCCCAATTATTATCCAACAAAGAAATCAATGGCAGTCCACAGATTGAGGTATTAGGCCAATTAACCCAAAGCTTGGTCTAAGAGAAAGGCTTTACAGGGCATCTAAAATTAAAGGGGGAAAGTGTTAATAGATGTAGGGAGAGAATTCCAGGTTATGGGAAGGAATTCCAACACTGGCTGTTGTCTGATTGGGTTCAGATTGACTGTGATTGGTTTTCATTTAAGACCCATATTGACCTGTAATACACAAGGGTTAGAGCAGCCAATGAGCTGAAATGCGGCATTGCTAGCAGATATAAAATTGATGCACTCCAATACTGAATGTGAGACTTCTAGTCATAGGATCGGGTTGAGCAGAGTCTCAATACCATTGATAGATGCCAAAGTTACTGTTTTATATGGTGCTGTATTTGACTAAACAAGTATTAATACATGTTGTTGCATACTTGGAACAGCAAATGAGGAACACAGGCACTGTAAGGGAACAGAATGGACACAACGATTAATCTAGCAAACTACTAAAATTGGTCAGCATCTGTGAAAGCTGTAAGTTTCGCTTCACGGCAAGTACTTTCTTTTTCTGGCCAGAGCCTTTCAAATAATGAACATAGCTGATTACTCTCACCCTGCCTCTTGAAATTAGATCGCAGGATATTAAGCATCGCTGCAGAAAACATCTCAGTAACTGGTGGAACGTCAGCCAATTTCTCAGCTCAATACCACGTCCAGACCAACAGGAATAGAAACTATATTCCATTTGCAACACTTAAGGGCCTGTCCCACTTTCACGACCTAATTCACGACCTCTGCTGAGTTTGCCCTTGACTCATACTCGCAGCATGGTCGTCACGAGGTCGTAGGTAGGTCGTAGCAGGCCGTGATGCTAGTCGAAGGTACTCGTGGCATCAAGTAGGTCGGGGCGTTTTTCTAGCATGATGAAAAATGTCCACGAGTAAAAAAGGTTGTGAAAGTGGGACAGGCCCTTAAATCTTCCTGTGTAAATAATTAAGTATAGAAAACAAGAACATAATATTTTTATGGCTCAGAAGGAGGCCAATTGGGAGGCCATTCAGTCCATTCTGGTAAATAGTAAAGCAATCCTTCAGATCATTCCCCTATACTTTCCCCATAACCATGAAAATTATTCATTTTTTATTTCATTGTCAGGAAATGAACAGTTGGTGGCAATGCAGCACTTATCGTTCATTCCTAATTGTCACCTGAAATAAAAGTACAGAGATAAGAGCCCATTATATCAGTGAGTTTGGATCATATATGGGTATGTTAGGTGAACTTCCCTTTCTAAGATATTAATCAATTTAATTCAATTTTCTTAGAGACATTGAATTCCACATTGAATCACTCTCATAAATAAGAATGTTCTACTATTTTTTTCAACATTTGAAATTGTTGCTTTTTTCCACTTGCCATTGAACCATGCATTAACAGAAACAGCTGCTGCCTATATCCTCTGTCTAAAGCTATCACAATGTTGTATTCTTTGTTAAGTCTCCTCTCATCCTTCTTTGCTCTATGACAAATAACCTCAGCTTCTCCAGTCCAGCCTTGCAGCTAAAATAGGAGTAGTAATGGAACAATGATCCCCTCAAGCCTCCAGATCTCCTAACCTCATTCCTACAGTGCACAAAAAAACTATAAATTACAACCTTGAAGATACTCAATGACTGAGCATCTACCTCTTTGGGTAGAGAAGTATAGGTATGAATGAAGATATTTCTGTTCATCACACACCTCTTCCCTCAAATCATTGCTGCTGAATTGTAGTCTTTCCAGCCAGAAGATATAATTTCTCAGAATATAGTCCCTCGCAATCGTGTAGCTGCAATAAGATCAATACTTAAGGACCTGTCCCACTTTGCGATTTTTTTGGCGACTGTGAGCGTCCTGCGGGTGACGCCCGGTTAGGGTCAGGGTTAGGGTCAGGGTTAGGGTCAGGGTTAGGGTTAGGGTTAGGGTTAAGGTTAGGGTTAAGGCTAGGGTTAGGGTTAGGGTGGGCTAGGGCTAGGGTTAGGGTTAGAGTTAGGCACCACAGATGGGCTGTAAAATATTCTTCCTTAAATGCATGGATTTGAAACGTTAATATATTAAAAATACAATAAAATCAATTGTGCAAAAGAAAAGATGTCCGAGTCGTTCAGTTTTATTTACAGACTAGGCTAAGTGGGACCAATTGGGTCCCAGTCACCATGGGCGGTGTGTGTTGGGGGGTGGGTGGGAGAGGAAGTGTGTATGTGGGCTGGAATGGTTTGCGAGTGGGGGGAGGAGGAGGGATATTGGGGGGCGGGGGGGTGTGGCGGGGTGTGGGGGGCAGGGAGGATGTGGGAGGGGGTGAGGGTGGTTCAGGGGGAGTGGTGTGTGTGGGTGGGGGGTGTTCAGGGGAGGGGTGTGTGTGGGCGGGGGGGTATATGTGGGCAGGGGGGTTGTGGGCGGTGGGTGTTCTGGAGGAGGGGTTTGTTGGTGGGGGAGGGGTGTGTGGTGGGGAGGTGGGGTTGTGTGGGGGGAAGGGGTTGTGTGAGGGGGAGGGGGATTGTGGGGGGGGGGGGGTGTGGGGGGGAAGGGGTTGTGTGAGGGGGAGGGGCATTGTGGTGGGAGGGGGGTTGTGGGGGAGAGGGGTGTGTGGGCAGGAGTGTGGCGTTGTGGGGGGGCACTGTGGGGGCGTGTGGGTGGGGGGGTTGTGGGGGAGAGCTCGGAGAAAAGACGGGGGAAGAGCCATGGGGGAGTGTGCATTATTACAGGGAGGGGGGCTGGAGCCAGCGAAGGGGGAACAGAGGTGAAGGGATTGGGGGTGTGATGAGGACTCACAGCGGGCGCTGGTCGTTCTCCTCCGCACGGCTCACGGATTCAATCAGCACGGCTTGTGGAATCAGCCCCGCCTCCGGGACGAACCCTAACCCTAACCCTAGCCCTAACCCTAAACCTAACCCTAACCCTAACCATAACCCTAACCCTAGCCCTAACCCCAGCCCTAGCCCTAACCCTAACACTAACCCTAGCCCTAACCCTAACACTAACCCTAGCCCTAACCCTAACCCTAACCCTAACCCTAACCGGGCGTCACCCACAGGACAGCATACATCAGCGTGTGACAGGGCGCATGACATGATGAGACACTCAAATGTCGCCCTAAGATTTTGAACATTTCAAAATCCAGGGGCAGCAGGGAGACACCGCACGTCCATACATGCGTCACTCCGCGTCACGCCCCTACCACACCGCAACAACCTCTTTTCAGGTTGTCGCCGAAAATGTCGCCCAAGTGGGACAGGCCCTTTATGGTTCCACATGTCACAGAACACTGCATAAATTCTGGGGCATAAGTCCACATTTTAAGTAGTATTATTTTCCAGTAATTTTCTTGAAAGGTTCTAAAAGATTTGACATACACACTGGTGTGACATTCACTGTAGATTTTCCCAAGCTGTGATTCATATCTCTGGGGCCAGACTCAGCCTATAATGTTGGTTGGGACATGGTAAACCACACACTCATCCCTTCCCTGAACATCAATCCACTGATGGTGGGGTTTTGGGAATCTTCTCCTCCCCAAATTCAAATCTGACATATGGGCCCATCCTCTTGAACCTGGCTCTTGAACTTATCTTTGCCATCTTCTTTACCAGGATTTGGAGTAACCAGCTTCCACTTCTGTCGCCAGACTTGTTATGTGTCTATTTCATTTACTGTGGTCACTTCAAGTCAAGTCAGGTTCAGTTTACTGAAGAAGGGTCTCAACCGGAAAACATCACCTATTCCTTCTCTACAGAGATGCTACCTATTCTGCTGAGTTACTCCAGCATTTTGTGTCTATCTTGAGTTTATTATCATATGCACAAGTACGGTGTGGCACAGGTACAATTAAAATATAAATGCAGTTTAATATATAATGAAAGCCAAGGCTATAATGGACAGCTGCAGGTAGATTGGAGATGATGAGGTTAACCATTGCCTAGGTTCAGACGTATCTTCCACATATCGAATCTGGCAGCCACATCTTTCGGGAGACATCCACCATTGGTGCCAGCAAGCCACTATTGTTGGTGGACATTGAGCTTTTCACCCAGAATATATTCTTGCTACTTTCAGTGCTGTTCACTGTGGAGCAGCATGGACTCAAACGGCTACAGGAGAATGGTATTTGTGATCTGGGGGAGAATTGCTTGCCTGTGTTTGAGCTGATGCCCTGAGATTTTTCAGGATGTAAACTCAATGTTGGGAACTCCAAAGCCTACTCTCTCCCACCTGTGGCCACGGCTAGCAGATCTTTCTGCCAAAGTGATGCAACGTACCCAAAGTTTGTGATGCATGAACCAGGCAGAGCATCTGCACGACATAGTCTCTGATTGCATCTACATTAGGCTGTTACTTGACTAAGGGACAGCTTTTCCAATTTTAGATAGATGATTGCAAGGACTTTGCAAGGCCTCTGTGCTAGGAATAACTTTGCCATGTCCAAACTCCGTGGGCGATTGTCTATCGCATTTTGCTCTCTCTTGCTTTAATGTGGTGGTTACAACAATTTTCTAGACCATTTAAGAACCAAGTACCTTGCTGTGGGTCGGATATACTGTAGGTCACACCTGGAAGAAACCAGAGAGGATATTTAATGAACCAGACGGGTTTTCACTACTGATAGATTTTTTTTTTAGATTCAACTTTATTGTCATTGCACAAATACAAGTACAGGTGCAACAAAATGCAGTTTAGCATCTAATCAGAGTGCAAAGTAGTAAAGGTAGTAGTACAGTCATCATTAACAAGATTGTTTCATATTTAAAAAAAATAAGCGGATTGAAATTCCACAGTTACACGATTGAGATCTGCATTTGAATGAATGAATGATTCAACAAAATAGAGAGAGTACAGAGGAGATTTACTAGAATGTTGCCTGGGTTTCAGCAACTAAGTTACAGAGAAAGGTTGAACAAGTTAGGGCTTTATTCTTTGGAGCGCAGAAGGTTAAGGGGGGACTTGATAGAGGTTTTTAAAATGATGAGAGGGATAGACAGAGTTGACGTGGAAAAGCTTTTCCCACTGAGAGTAGGGAAGATTCAAACAAGGGGACATGACTTGAGAATTAAGGAACTGAAGTTTAGGGGTAACATGAGGGGGAACTTCTTTACTCAGAGAGTGGTAGCTGTGTGGAATGAGCTTCCAGTGAAGGTTGTGGAGGCAGGTTCGTTTTTATCATTTAAAAATCAATTGGATAGTTATATGGATGGGAAAGGAATGGAGGGTTATGGTCTGAGCGCAGGTATATGGGACTAGGGGAGATTATGTGTTCGGCACGGACTAGAAGGGTCGAGATGGCCTGTTTCCGTGCTGTAATTGTTATATGGTTATATGGTTATATCTTTATTTCGAACGATTAAAAAAAAAAAGAAAAGAAAAGATGAAAATGTATAAATAAAAGGAAAATTATATATATACATATATATATACATAAATACATACATACATACATACATACATATACATGTACATATATACATACATACATATACACATATAGACACATCCACATATACATAATATATATGTACATACATAAATTAAAAAATCAAAAGCCAATTTCAACATAATACACATTAGACTCGTTCGAAAAGGGATAGGAAGAAGCCTATGCTTGTCAAGTCCTACCCCCATTCTTCACCATTAACAAATGCAAAATTCAATAAAATAAACTAAACAGACAATTCAAATAAAACTACTACAATCAAGCTATTAAGAAAAAAAGAACAAAAAAAGAAAAGAACAAAAAAAACAAGCACCATTAACATCTGTGAGATTTACATTCTCCTTCCTCATTACTGTACTTTTCAAAGATATATCTTTTGTACATTTTTTTAAATTGCATTATATTCATACTTTGTTTAATCGTTTCGTCAAGACCATTCCACAAAACCACCCCACAAATGGAAATACACATACTTTTTAAATTGGTCCGAGCATAATGCTGTTTCAAGTTTAGTTTCCCTCTAAAGTTATAACCCCCCTCTCTATCTTTGAACAGTTTTTGTAAGTTTACAGGTAGCAGTTTATTTTTTTGCTTTGTAAATTATTTAAATCCTTGGATTGTTTTTTTCATGCTATTGTGCTATTAATCTGGTAATCACGTACCTGTTCACCTCTCTCTAACATGCCATTATGCAGTTTGGCACTAATATATGCTTTGAAGCACCTGTTTTGTTAAAGATGCCATATAAATGGAAGTTCATATCAAAAGTCTTGAGCATTTTATGCTAAATGAGCCAAATGTATGCAAGTTGCTCAGTGCGTACATTTTCAGAGTCCCTTCTCAATCTCAGCCCAGCCCTCAGATTAGTATGGGTGTCAGAGGTTAAGGGGAGAAGGCAGGAGAATGAGGTTAGGAGGGAGAGATGGTTGAATGGCGGAGTAGACTCGATGGGACGAATGGCCTAGTTCTACTCCTATCACTTATGAATTTATGAATCCAAAGGATCAATTGTCTGAACACCCAGCCACAAACATAGCATGAAGGATGTTTGAATGTGCACACAGATGGGTTATGTTCAGTTCAACCTAGTCACCCCTGGGCAAATGGACTCACCTGGGAGTTAAAAGAGTTTGGGTCACAGCAACCCATAGGTCCTCTTTGATGCGTTTATCTAATTTGTTTGCAGTATCAACCTACCATGCAATAAAGTGAAAACAAATAAGCAAACTCCATATCATTGTCATTGAAAGGACTCATAACATTGCAAAGAAAATAACACAGATGAAAGTAGATTGCCCAAAGAACAAAGAGATTCTCTTTTGAAAGGGATTTATAGTTTTTTTGGTTGTTAATTAGATTTATTTTTTGCTTTTATGCTGTTGGACATTTGTGTATTTTACTGAATGCATTTTCCAGCAACTCAAATATTTTTGACCAATAGCTCCCCTTTCCACCCTTTTTTAATGCACAATGAAAAAGAGATGAATATCACAGTTGGAGAGGAAAAAAAGAACTTGTAAGGAGAGATTATTTTAATTTCTGCTGCCCATAAAATGAAGACCTCCTAGTGATTAAACGGATCTAAAATCTTGTGTATAATTATTTCTGCTGAATACCACTGGCTAACTCAACTAATCATGCTTTTATCACTGAAGTAGGCCAATAATTCATAAAGTCTAAATTATATGTTTGTCTGACATTCAGATTGAGATGGACTTTTGTAAGGTGCTGGGGTTTGTGTTGGTGGGTCTTAGACAGATGGGAATGGGAAGTTGTCCTGCTGCTTAGCCAAACCTCTCCAGCTAAGTGAGCCCAGCTAAAGCTTCAGGCTTAAGGGAAAAGAGTAAATAAAACCAGCTACAGCACCAACCTTAAACATAATTGCGTAAGGAGCATTATCAGCAGGAGAGATTAAAATCTTGGGAAGACAATGATATAGCCACATGGATGCAAAATAGGAGCAGGAAAGGTCCACAAAGTCCCTCAGGCCTGCCCAGCCACAAAATATGAGATTGGTTGATTGAAACATAGAAACATAGAAAATAGATGCAGGAGTAGGCCATTCGGCCCTTCGACCCATTCAACATGATCATGGCTGATCATCCAACTCAGTATCCTGTACCTGCCTTCTCTCCATACCCCCTGATCCCCTTAGCCACAAGGGCCACATCCAACTCCCTCTTAAATATAGCCAATGAACTGGCCTCAACTACCTTCTGTGGCAGAGAATTCCAGAGATTCACCACGCTCTGTGTGAAAAATGTTTTTCTCATCTCGGTTTTAAAAGACTTCCCCCTTATCCTTAAACTGTGACCCCTTGTTCTTGACTTTCCCAACATTGGGAACAATCTTCCTGCATCTAGTCTGTCCAACCCCTTAAGAATTTTGTAAGTTTCTATAAGATACCCCCTCAATCTTCTAAAAATTCTAGCGAGTACATGCCGAGTCTATCCAGTCTTTCTTCATATGAAAGTCCTGACATCCCAGGTATCAGTCTGGTGAACCTTCTCTGTACTCCCTCTATGGCAAGAATGTCTTTCCTCAGATTAGGAGACCAAAACTGTACGCAATACTCCAGGTGTGGTCTCACCAAGACCCTGTACAACTGCAGTAGAACCTCCCTGCTCCTATGATCTAAGAGTATTACATGTAGGAGCAGAATTAGGCCATTCGGCCCGACGAGTCTCCTCCACCATTCAATCATGGCTGATCTAAGTTTCCCTCTCAAGCCCATTCTCCTGCCTTCTCCCTATAACATGTGACAGACTCCCTGGACTCTACACTGGCCTCAAGCCCTCTTCTGTGCCAGTTTCCCACAACCTTCAATTCCCCAACCTTTTAAATATTTATCTATCCCCAACTTTAGATATATAATATAAGCTGGTCTTCACTACCCTCCAAGGCAGAGAATTTCAGAGATTTACCACCCTTGAAGAGAAAAGATTTTTACACACATTAGCATTAGACAACTGATCTTTTATTTTGAGGCTTTATTCCCTTAATCTCGGACTTAAATGATGAAGGAAAATTTCATCACGCCCAAGGAGATTTTGTTGAGATATTTCTTCTTTTTTTTAAAGTGTATCGCTAGTTTTGTAAATTCTGGCCAAAATAGAGCTAAAATAGAGCCAAAATAAAGCAGAGGATTCATGCATTCACAAGGCCTTTTGGCCATTTCTGTATTTATGTTTAAGAAGACATAGGCTGCTAGCTGGTGCAGGGAAGTCTAGCTCCCAGATCAGTACCTCAGAAGAGGGAAGTCTAAGTATCTTTGTAATTGTTAGTATGTATGAGAATCTTGCAGAGGAATCTTGCCGCGGGCCCGGTGGACTCGGCCGCGGGCCCAGTGGACGACATTGTCGGGAGCTCGCAGGTCACAGGTTGGTGACCTGTTTTTCCTGAGCTCCCACAACAACAGCTGCGTACGCTGGACTGGAGGGCCGCAGCTTCGGTGGCTTCGACCACCCCGGGCCGCGGAGTTTGAACCAGCCCGTTCGCGGCACTTGGATTCAGCCGCGGGACTGACATTACTCACCATGGTGAACTCACTGTGGTGGATGTTAAATTTGTGTTTATTGTGTGTTTTTGTCATTTTCATTATGTATGACTGCAAGGCAACAAAATTTCGTTCAGACCAAAAGGTCTGAATGACAAAAGTAAAATTCAATTCAATTCAAGGTATTGTAAATGCATGAGTTTGATTGGATTACTGCAAAGGGATTGTAAATAATGTAAATAATGTTGCAAGACAGTTACCCTGCTGTTTGTTGATTGGCCAAAGTGTTCAGCCCTGGCAGAATTGTTTTGTGTTCCAGGGTAAATGTTGCATTATTCAGTTAACAAGCTTCCTTCCAGAAGCTTCTGTAAGAAACATTGTTTAAGACTCTCTGTAATTGGGTTGGGGAACTGTCAATAATGTATTGATGTAATTGATATGTATGATTGGATTGTAAGGGGACCACCCCTATGTAGTTCGGCCCCACAAAGTTCATGGACCTATAAAAGGTAGCCCCATTTTAGATCGGTGTCGATCTTCTGGAAGGGCGCTTGGGACTGCGTGACCTTATGGGCAGTGTCTGCTTGCACGAGGCTGAAGGCCTTGACCAGGCAGAGACAAGGATCGAACCCGCAGTGGTTTAGGTATCGCATACTTAGGTTTAGGCATACTTAGGTTTCTTTACTCAGAGAGCGGTAGCGGTGTGGAATGAGCTTCCAGTGGAAGTGGTTGCGGCAGGTTCATTGGTATCATTTAAAAATAAATTGGATAGGCATATGGATGAGAAGGGAATGGAGGGTTATGGTATGAGTGCAGGCAGGTGGGACTAAGGGGAAAAAGTTGTTCGGCACGGACTTGTAGGGCCGAGATGGCCTGTTTCCGTGCTGTAATTGTTATATGGTTATATGGTTATATGGTTATATGGTATAGGGGAATTAGTGTTCGTTCTAAAAATAGAGATTAGTTGGCCAGTGCATGGGTCAGTGTTTTTACTGAACTAGACTAGGGGGGGATAAGCTTTAGGAGCGTATTTATAGTTTGAATTTGACCTCTAGTAAGAAGGCTAAATATTTAGACCTGGCTCTTTGGAACTTAGGAGCCATGAAATGCAGTTGATGCCAAAGTGAAATTAATAATTTTACATCTGGGATCAATGGAGAATAAGGAAGAGTACAACAATGGTTTCAAGGCCAGCTAATAAAATTAAGAGACATTGGTTGTGATTTAATTGAGCTTGAGGAACTAAAAGTCTTCTTCTGTTCCCAAGGTCAAGAGTTGATGCTGGGTGGTTTAGTAGGGAATGCCCAGGGACCAGAGCAGCCATGAAGCATGTAGATCAGGAAAGTGGTGAAACTGCAATTACACCTACTGACCTCAGACGGGGAAATTGTAGAAGAGAGCAATTGTCTCCAAGGAAGGGATCAGTCATTTAATGCTGGGGACCAGGTGAGAAAGGGGGATGGCCATAAAAGGATACCTTTCTTGGTGACACTCAAATTAAATGTTCTTGTAGTGATGGAAATTCACTTCAGAAGATGTCCGATGCATGCAGCACCAACGGGCAGCCAACCTGATCATTTATTTGGGTCATCACCAAAGAAAAATGATTACTTCATCAATTTGTGGATATTATGTGAGATCATTGCTCAAGATTGGGGTCACTAATTCCCCTGTGTTTCCCCCTGTGGTTCCGCTTTGTGAGTTGGATGGGATATATTCCCCATGAAACCAAGTTCTAACCCAGTTCAAGTGATGATATGATCAGATAATGTTTGGAATCAATCATTGGAGTCTATAGTCCATTACTATGTGCTCATTGTTTAAATTAAACATATACCACTCACTCTCTCTACACACAAGGAGTTATTTTGTGCTGTGGAACAGGATCCAGCTGGAAAATTGAGCAACCTTTATTCTAATTCAAGATGATGCCTCAATATCAAGTTTAAAGGAAAGACTGAAGATTCATTTCTCCGAGACTTTATTGTTAACATTACTCTTGTCTTTGTACCTTTGCCCCAGAGTCAGAAGGTTGTGGCTTCAAGTCCCACATCAGAAACAAAACCATAATGTTCAGTAGGGTACTCCAGTGCATGGATCCATTGCTGCAAATTAGGTGACAATTATAAACTCAACCTCAACCTCAACTTCAACCTCAACCTCACCTCACCTCACCTCACCTCACCTCACCTCACCTCACCTCACCTCACCTCACCTCACCTCACCTCACCTCACCTCACCCAACTAACACAACTCAACTCAACTCAACTCAACTCAACTCAACTCAACTTAGTCACCTTAGCTTCTGCAATTCCATTACTCCAATGAAAAACATAGGACCCAGCAATATTCATTGTCTCAAGCATATGGGCTGCCTGTAATCAAGCGGATTCTTGCTGTGCACACATTGGAATTGCCATTTCTCCTGGTAACAGCGACGGCTTCATAAAGAAATATACAGTAATGTAAAAAAAATGGAATTTTTGAAGATTGTAAAACTTGCTCAAAAAATTATTTTCTTCTCTATGTGTGGTTTTATAGTGTGACTCTGTGCCCACCTTAATCTATTTGGGATAATCTTGTAAATGTCATTACTACCATAGGGGAATAGCATCATACCCAGGAGATAATGGTAAAATAACATTTGTGGTTTCAAATTGCAATTGGGAACTGGTGCAATTGTGCTGCAATGAAGTGAGAACCATCAACCTTATTAAGGAATGATCATCAGGTTATACTCATCAAATGTCCAAGTCTATTATTGGTATTGACAGAAGGACAGAAGTCCATCAGGTCTTTGCCAGCTCCCAGCAGAAGCATCCCATCAGTCCTCCGCCTTGTTTCCCTACCTTTCAGCGTATTCTCTGCTACACCCATGACTATCAAATCCCATTCAAAGCCTTTGCCACTTACCAATGTTTGCAACTTGGCATGAGTTAGAGTAGCTAGTAAACCTACCAGTATATCATTGGGATGTGGGAGGTATTCACAGTACCTAGCAGAAACCTACCTCACTGGAAGAGTCCACACTCCACACACAACCAGATATCAGGATTTAGCTCAGACCACTGCAATTGTCGGAAAGAAGCCACAACCCCCATTAAATTGTGCGGCACAAAATTGTAAATAAATTTACTTGAATGAATTGCTGATGAACAGCTGTCCTCATGAGAGATAAATGAATGCTGCCTGGATCAGCGGTCAAAACCTTTGGACCACAGTCTAGTGATGGGACCATTATGCCATCATCAGAATTCTCATCACCAGGGTCTCACTAGGGTCAAGGCCAGTGCTCATATTAAACGTTCAGACACCTTGTGTATCTTAAAGAGCTTTCTATTCTGCAGGCATCTGATCCAGGAATCTATAGCAGGAAGTGAAGCCTACAAGGCATGGTGCACTATAAGATGTGAAAATGGGCAGAGCCACAATAATCTATGTCCATCCTGACTTTGGTTGTTATTGGTATTTACATGTTCTCCACATGATCACATGTTCTTCCTATGGGTGCTCTAGTCAACTCCCACATACCAAAGATATACTGGTAGGTTAATTAGTCACTGATAATTGGCAAAAACGCCAAAGAGGAATTGAGAGAAAATGCATGACATGGATGCAAGGAAAGGAGGAATGCGATTTATAGTATTACCCTGCTGCAGGCTAGCATATACTTAAAGAGGCTGCATGTCCTGTTCTTGTGAAGTAATAAGTAAGTGAGAATGAAACATTTTCACACAGAGAGTGGTGGGCATATGGAATATGATCTCAACATTTAAAAGACATTTGGACATGTACGAGGATAAGTAATGTTCAGAGGGAGATGGGCCAAATGCAGGCTGGTGGGTCCAGTGTAGATAGGGCATCTTGGTCGGCATCGGCAAGTTTGGTCAAAAAGCCTATTCCCATGTTGTATGCATGGCAACAGGCCTCTACGGCAACATCACTCGAATGGTGTTTGATGTTGGGAAACCATTGCCTTCATCTCCACAACGGAGGTCATGCCAAGTTAACCAAACTACTCAATATTCCAAGGAGTATCTACAGAAATTCCACAAAACCTACCAAGGTGAAAGGTTAGTAGGCAGTAAGCAGGAGAGTCCTTTACCCTTCCAATTGGAATTTGGAAACTAGTGCAACTGAGACCTTTGTCAGTTTTGAATTCTGCCCTGAACTTCCAACACCCTGCAGGTAACGTTTTTGCCATCTCCCATTGTGGTCTGTAATCCTTGGCCTGGAGAGAGGTTTTTGGAATGCTTGTGCTTTATTCGGCTGAAATATTTCTTAACATTTCATTAAAAAAAGGAACAATTTAAACTGAAGCAAAGATCACATGCAATCTGGGCATTTGTAAAAATATTAGATAACTTGCTCATAAAGTATCAGTCACAATTGTTCTAATGCAGCAACTTACTCAAATATGTGTAATTCTCATTAACCGACATGCAAATGTAAAGTCCTGGCTGCCAGTGAAAATAATATTACATATGGCAATGACGGATTTGCAGTGTCTTAAACAATAAACGTCATTTCATACATTCAATAACAAGATCTTTTTCATGTAAATATGCTATTTCTGATCCCATTGTTAATCATCTCTGAAGCAATGCTTCATATACAAAATGATAGCTAACCCAATTTACATGTGCCACATTTGATTTATTGCACAAACACTCTTCTCTGAGCAGTTAAATCGTCTATTTGGCAACATTTTTAAAAACAAAGCTGAATAACAAACATCTTCATCCAGTCAAGGCTAAAATCGCAGATACAAACTACCGATGACTCACATACGGACATGCCTGGTGTCCCATAGTTCGCAACAGATCCTGAATGGAAAACAGGACAAACCTGCATTCATGCAGCATTCACAGCCCAAGGTTAAGGAAATATTTGTTTGAAATTTCAGAAAACAAGGCAACCAATTTATCCCCAGAAAGCCCGAGAAACAGGAATGTGATAATGACCATGTCATCTTGTTCAATGATGATAGTTGACAGATAAATATTGGCCAGATTTGCCAGATATTTCCTTTGTGTTCCAAAAGGTGAATGAATGAATGAATGAATGAATGAATGAATGAATGAATGAATGAATGAATGAATGAATGAATGATTGAATGAATGAATGAATAAATACTTTATTGTCACATGTGACAAGTCACAGTGAAATTCTTTGTTTACATACCCAAGGTATACAAAAGTCGTCACATACAAAGTATATACAGTATCTGCGTCAGGTCCCCCTTTGTTCTCCACCTCCCCCACCCCACCCTCCCTCAGGTCAAATACCTATTGTCCATTGTTCTTCCGCCTCCCTCATGGCGGCTCACGCACGCCGGGTCCTCTATTGTCCGTTATTCTTGCCCCCTCCCTCACGCCAGGTCCCCATTGTCCATTGTTCTACCCCCCCTCCCCCCCTCACGCCGGT
The DNA here is from genome assembly GCF_010909765.2 of Amblyraja radiata. Classification (NCBI taxonomy): domain Eukaryota; kingdom Metazoa; phylum Chordata; class Chondrichthyes; order Rajiformes; family Rajidae; genus Amblyraja; species Amblyraja radiata. The sequence goes on along the minus strand of NC_045959.1, from coordinate 21,187,450 downwards.
CCCCCAATGCCAGGTCCTCCACGATCAGGGGGGGGCGCTGCTCTGGCAGCAGCCATGTCATGCAGCTCGTCAGTTTTTCAACTTTTTTTATTTTTTTTAGTATGTTTTAAAGTCTGTATTTAATGTTTCTTTGTGTGTTTTGTGTGGGGGGTGGTGTGGGGGGGTAAGGGATAACCGCTTCGGTCGCCTCCTCCACGGAGAGGCGAGTTTTTCCAGGTCGCCTCCCCCGTGGCCTAACATCAAGGATCAACGCGGCCTTTCCCGGAGACACGCCCGGGGCTTCAGCGGCGGGCACAGCGTGGTCTCTCGGCGTGGAGCGGGTGAGCCCTCGCTGGAGGGGAGCGCTCCGTTTCGCTGGCCTGGGGCAGCCGGCAGCCTGAAGTCGCAGCCTGAAGTCGCGGTCTGCAGAGCTCCGGCTGGTGCGGCGTCTACAGCCCGGGATCCCTCGTGGGGGACCCGGGGGAAGAAGAAGCCATCACTGCCGGCCCGCGGCCGACTTCTACCGCGGGTCCGGCATGGACTTACCATCACCCCTGGAGGGGAGCTTCGACCGCCGGCCCTGCAGTCTACGGTGCTTCTGGCTACGGCGAGGACTTAAATCTTGACCGCCGGTCTGCGGCCTACAACAACTTAAAGCCGCGGTCTCCGGTGAGGAAGAGCCGATCCTGGACTGACTCTGGACTCTGGTCCTGACCACGGGGGGGAAATGGAGGAGGACTGGCCAATTTTTGTGCCTTCCACCAGTGATGAATGCTGTGGTGGATGTTTGTGTTACAGTTTTATTGTGGTTGTGTGTTCTTTATTATTGTATTGCTGCAGACAACCCAAATTTCCACCAGCCTGGCTGTGTGGCAATAAATTATATCTATCTATCTATCTTTGTTCCTTCCTAAGGAAGGTGTTGTTGTGGTATCTTTGCCTCCACATAAGACTGGACAGAGCCTTGCTCTGAGCCACAATCAGTGGATGGCTCGACTGAGATGGAACTACGCTACAGCATTAGTTAGATTCAAATGTTAAATGACAACCTTCTGCGACAAAAGTGCTTTCAACCAATTCACAACTGTTTCGTTAAATGGCAACAGCCAACCGCGCAGTGTTAGGAATTACAACAATATTCATTATAACAATAGCCTTCCAGTACTGTTTTTTCAACCAATGTTTATTTTGTTCCCGTGAGAATAACATGGTAATGCATTAATTTCCTTTCTACTGAGGTATTTGGACATCAAAGCCAACTCATCAAAGAATATGTCAGCAAGTCGTATTCAAAATGTCATAAATTACCATTCTGCATCTTAAACAATTCTTTATCATTCACTTCAAAATGTAATTGCGTGATCAAAGCTGTAGACGATAGGCATAAAAATCCCATTTCCTTAGCCATTGTGCTCCATAAGGCAAACTTTTAAACATCTCAATAGCCATATTGAATTCTGTCAATGCCATATCTTTTATATAGGTACCAAGGAACGTGAAGATATATCCAAAATCTCACTGCATGTCATTCTTTTTTGGAGTTGTGCTTCCCAACACAGAAAAAGGCCCTTTGGCTCAACTTACCCATGCTAACCAAAATGCCCCATCTGCACTAGTCCTACTTCCCAGCATTTGGTCCATATCTTTCTAAACCTTTCCTATCTATGTACCTAACCTACTAACAACCCCTTACCCAGTTCCCTCTCTTTCCTGTTCCCCACCTGGATTCACACCCATTTCTTCCCTTCCCTCTCCCCCTGTCCCCTTCCACCTATATTCCTTTCTCTAGCTTCACAATTTGCCTCTCTTCTAGCCTAATCTCACACTTTTTGCCTCTTAATTTCTGATCTATGTACAACCATTTACCTATCAAAAGGGAAACTCTCACCTGTATCCATGTATCACATGTCAGGCGGCTTTGTCCTACCCCACCCTTCTTCCAGCTTTCCTCTTCCCCCCCCCCCTAACCAACCCCCCCCCCCAAACTCCCCCCATCACCACAATTAGTCTGGAGAAGAGTCCCATCCTGAAACGTCACTTATCCATGTTTCCAGAAATGCTGCCTGGCCCACTGAGATGCTCCAGCACCTTGTGTCTTTTTCATATACCAACTACAATTTGTATAAAAGATTACCTTTAAGTATTCTCCCCCTCACCTTGGGCTGCTGAGATTCAAGGGGGGACCCTGCGGGGGGGGAAGCACCAAGATCAAAAGGGGACTGGAGGGGAAAGTGGGGGGACACCTGCCATGTAACAGCAGGTTTGACGCTGTGAGCAGAAGATAAGTCCGTTCGATAAACTTTGTGAAACTTGGTCGGTGCCACAAACGTGACAACTCTTGTGTACTGCCTGGGTGAGGTCTGCTGTGTGAATTTACTGGGTTCTATGCAAAACAAAGTGTTTCACTGTACCTAGGTACATGTATCAATAAAGTATCATTGAATCATTAAATTTCACACTTTAGTTTTGGAGTCCCCTAGCATGGAAGATATACTTTATCTATATATAGTAACTGTGCCTCACATAATTTTTCATACCTCTATAATGTCACCTCTCAGCCGCCTTTGTGTTTCCAACTCGAGTCGAGCCCTCCAATTTAAGCAACATCCTTGTGATCTTTTCTTCATCCTCTTCAGTAACAACTAGAACTGCTTGCAATACTCAAGTGCGGCCTAACCAATGTTTCAGTAGACAATAGACAATAGGTGCAGGAGCAGTCCATTCAGCCCTTCAAACCAGCACCGCCATACATTGTTGGCTGTTCATCCACAATCATTACCCCGTTCCTGCCTTCTCCCCCTATCCCTTAACTCTGCTATCTTTAAGTGCTCTATCTAACTCTCTCTTGAAAGCATCCAGAGAATTGGCCTCCACTGCCTTCTGAGGCAAAAAATTCCACAGATTCACAACTCTCTGGGTAAAAAAAGTCATACGAAAAAGTCACACGACTGTAACATGTGGAGCCTGGCTCATAGAAGTATTTATGGAAGAGAGAAATAATATTTTGAAATATCAGGCTATTGAGGGTTCTAGGCTTCTGGATGTTCTCTGATCCAGAAGAGGAGTTGAGGCCTGGGGTCAATGAACAATGATTGTGTTGAATGGCAGGGCAGGCTTGACTGACCGAGTGGCCTACTTCTGCCCCTACTTCCTTGCATTCTTGTGTTCTTTGCCATCTTAACAACTCAGACAAACAATGAATTGCACAAAAACAACTTCATAGTAAGAGTTCAGCACTGACATGAACTATTTGGACTACATATCCTGTTTTTCAATTCTCAAGGGCAAATATTTTACCACAGAAAACAAATAAGTGCAATTGTTGGAAATCCAAAATGAAAACTGAAAATGACAAAACAATCAGAGGGTCAGCTAGTGCCTGTAGAGAGAACAATGAAAGTGACTGAAAGGTCACTGATCTGAAACAACAGCAGTGTCAGTAATTGCACAGGGTCTGTCTATTGTACAAGCACAGGATGAATTTAAAGTGTTAAATCATTTGACTTTCTCAAACCATGCAGAGCATACAACTGAGCTTACACAAAAATGCTGGAGAAACTCAGCGGGTGCAGCAGCATCTATGTAGCGAAGGAAATAGGCAACGTTTCGGGCCGAAACCCTTCTTCAGTCTGAAGGAGAGTTTCGGCCCAAAATGTTGCCAATTTCCTTCGCTCCATAGATGCTGCTGCACCCGCTTAGTTTCTCCAGCATTTTTCTGTACCTTCGATTTTCCAGCATCTGCAGTTCCTTCTTAAAACAACTGAGCTTATTGGACTAGAAAAAAAGTTTGTGGTTGTAAAATATTATAAATAGACTTGTCGTCGACTTTCTACTACTTAAAATCTGTCAGCTTTACCTACATCGATCACATCACTCCGACCTCTGTTATCAATGGTATGAATATAACTCACCATGGGAACAAACTTAGGTGAACAACTGATTTACTTTGCGGCATCCAAACTGCAAATCCCACCATTCTCCAATGAGGATCATCTGTCTAAACTGTGGTACCAAATAAAAGAAATAAGCTGCAGTCATAAAGAGCAACTGCAAACAATTATTGGATTTAAAGTCCCCAACTGCTATGAAATATAAAAGTTAATCTTTTCTCTTTCATTTCATGGGCAGCGTTTATTAATGAGGCAGCACTTTGGAACCTGGTCTGTTTGTTCTCTGACTTCCTGCCAATATTAATGATGACACACGATAACATTTAAAGTGATTCATTTGAACAATGCATGAGCACGTTACCATATGTGGAAAAAAGCACTCAAATATGCCATATTATCTCGACAACTAGGTTTTTTCTTACCATATTCATTTGCTGATATAGTTTCACTCATATCAAAGTTTGGCCACTTTGTTCACAGCAGGACAAAGAAACATCTCTGGGTGTTAATCTTGTCATTTAATGCTTTCAAAAACACAATTTCCTTTCAAAAACATGCAAGATGGATTTGTATTTTCCACCAATCGATGTTGCTTCCCCCATCACTGGTCTCTGTATGGATGACAACACATTATCATGGACACCACCATCCTCACATATTAATTTGTCACATTTTGACAATGCGCAATACACAAGGGTTACCCCAAATTCCTACCATATATTCCCATTCAAAGGATAGATAAAGTTGCATAGCTGTTTCCAAAATAAAGTCATTATATCAACATGCCCAGGATGGACTACAGAATAATAATTTATTCCTTGGAATGCAGGAGAATAAGGAGTGATTTTTTTAGGCAGATACAATCACGAGGGGCATAGATCAGTTGAATCAAGGACTAGAGAATGAGAGGGTATAGAATTAAGGAGAGAGGAGAAAAAATTAATGGGAACCTAAGGAACAACTTTTGGACTTAGAGGTTAGTGGATAAATGAAGGAATCTGCCAATGGGAGAAGATGAGGCAGAGATGCTGTAGAGAAATCGATCCGACATCCGTTCCATCAAGTTTTTTAAAAACATCGCTGGATAATTTAATAGCAGGAGTAAAATAAAAATCGACTTCTAACGCCGTCAACGCCGACAACGGGACGGATCTCACGTACGGGACAGATAAAGGTAAACCGTTTATTTTACATATAAACGTGCTTCTTAGGGTTACTTTAATCCAAATTTTACGTTGCGAAAAGGTGATTCAGGCCCAATACGAACCGGCAGTGTTTCCCCTGCTGATATGGGGTTTAAATTCACCACAAACCGCAACGTTCCAATTAATCCCATTCCACAAAATCCCACTCGCAAGATGATTTAAATGGCCATTAATTTACGGGAATTAAACACTAAATTCCTTCCATTTGGCCTATAAATTCATGAAAATGAGATTTTAAAATCATGTTATCTTGTGAATTCTTGTGTGAATGTTATTTGGACACTTAGGCTATTTAAAAATGTTAACCTTTTCTTAAGAAATGAATAGGTTTAGATCTAGTAATTTAATTTTGTAATTAGCTACAATTAGGTAATTAACTAATTATATGCTTTAATTCCAGGTCATTCAAGTAAGATTGTTCCATATTTGTTTCAGAATGCTTCAATCTATAATAACTGGAAATTTCATTCAGTTCTCTTAATTTTTAAGAAAGTTATGGGCTTTTGACTGTCCTTGATCACAGCTTTTGAGTTCCTAATTTCCGAGTATGAAAATGGCCATCACCTTTTTAATACTGAAGATATGAAAGTGAATTAGGTGTCAAATTAAACTTCTTTTTATGCTTTATCTGATGGGATAAATTGCAGACTTGATTTTTTAAATCTCAAAATTTTGTAACATTGCTAGATATAGGGGCCTAAATAACATATTTCGCAACAACAGATTAAAATGAAATTACACCAAAAACGAGATAAGATGTTAAATAAATATCCCACAGTTGCCCAGTCCATCACACAAACGAGACTTTCCACTATTGACTCCTTCACTGCCTTGGAAAAGCAGCCAACGTAATCAAAGACTGGTCCACTCCAGTCATTCCTTCTTCCCCCTGCTTCCATCTGGTAGAAGGTACAAAAGCCTGAAAGCACGCGCCACCAGACTCAGGTACGGCTTTTTTCCCTCTGTCATCAGGCTTCTAAATGGTCCTTCAATAAGCTAGGATATTGTTTGATTCATCTCTTCCTCATTGCGGACATTGGACTTTGTCTATGGAATTGATGCACACAAATGCACTACACTACTGAGAACTATATTCTGAACTCTATATCTTTGCTTTTGCTCTATCTAGTGCACGAAACTGATTGGACCCATGTATGGTATATCTGATCTGCTTGGATGGTGTGGAAAACAAAGCTTTTCGCTGTATCTCTGTACACATGGCAATAATAAACCTAATGCTAAATCTAATGATTGGGAAATGCAGGAGAGAAGGGAGTCCAAATTATTCACTTTAAGGGTAAAAAAACACACATCCTTTCAGATCTGTCACATTTTGGTTAATGACACGTAATCATGCATTTTGGGAGCAGGTGTGGACAGTCAACTCCTTAAGCCTGTTTCATCATTTAATAAATTCATAGTTGATCAAATTGTAACCTCAACACTGCATTCTTGCTTACTCACAGAAACCGTTCACCCCTTGCATACCAAATCTCTGTTCACCTTTGCCGTAAAAATATCCAAAGAATCTGCTGTCACTGCCTTTCGAGGAATAAAGACAACCCAAGACTGAAAAAATGTTATCTCAGTCTGAAATGGGTGAGCCCTTATTTTTAAGCAGTGGCTCTGATATGAGATTCTTTCACAAGGGAATACAGCTTTGTCACATCCACCCTGCCAAGTACGTTCAAGACTTGCATGTTTCAATCAAGGTCCTTTCTAATCTTCAGTTGATAAAAACCCAGTCTATGCAGCCTTTCCTCATTGGACAACCTGCCCATTCCAGATAACCGTCAAGTTAATCTTCAATGCTTCCTTAAAGAATTAGACGTGGTCTTGCCACTGCCCTATACCACAGAATAACCCTCAATTTTTGTATTTAACTTCCTTTGCAATGAATGCTAACATTCTGTTAGCTTTCCAAATGAAAAGGCTGCAAATTGCCTTGGGATATTTCACTGCACAAGATATTGTGCCTTTAAGCAGGAACTTTTGGTTATTTGTATACATGCTCATGCTAGAAAGTTATTGGGCAGGAGAGTAATGTGGATTCCGAAATGTGCAGGAAGAAACTGCAGATGCTGGTTTAAACCGAAGATAGACACAAAATGCTGGAGTAACTCAGCAGGACAGGCAGCATCTCTGGAGAGAAGGAATTGACGACTTTTCAGGTCTGAAGAAGGGTCTCGACCAGAAACATAATCCATTCCTTCTCTCCAGAGATGCTGCCTGTCCGAATGTGGAGTCCTGCTTTGCAGCTGTGAAACATTTTCACAAACATTTAGTTTGTCAATTTAAAGTCACAACATGGACATGGTTAAACTGTGCAGCCAGGTAAATAAATCATTACCTCTTAATAATATGTCTCAATTACAGTATATAAATCCAATTTGTTCAGGCTGTAATGTATCTGAGATAGTCATGTAACCCTTCAACTCATGGGGTCTGTTCCTCCCATCAAGCAATCACTTGCATTAATCCTGCACTTATCCCATTTTCTATTCACCCTACCATTGCATATATTCTACCATTCACCTCCACACGACAGGCAATTTACAGCGGCCACAACCCACCAATCCGCATGTCTTTGGGATGTGGAAGGAAACCTGAGCATCTAGAGGAAACGCATGCGATCATGAGGAACATAGCAGAAGGATTTGAGTATAGGAGCAGGGAGGTTCTACTGCAGTTGTACAGGGTCTTGGTGAGACCACACCTGGAGTATTGCATACAGTTTTGGTCTCCTAATCTGAGAAAATACATTCTTGCCATAGAGGGAGTACAGAGAAGGTTCACCAGACTGATTCCTGGGATGTCAGGACTTTCATATAAAGAAAGACTGGATAGACTCGGCTTGTACTTGCTAGAATTTAGAAGATTGAGGGGGGATCTTATAGAAACTTACAAGATTCTTAAGGGGTTGGACAGGCTAGATGCAGGAAGATTGTTCCCGATCTTGGGGAAGTCCAGAACAAGGGGTCACAGTTTAAGGATAAGGGGGAAATCTTTTAGGACCGAGATGAGAAAAACATTTTTCACACAGAGAGTGGTGAATCTCTGGAATTCTCTGCCACAGAAGGTAGTTGAGGCCAGTTCATTGGCTATATTTAAGAGGGAGTTAGATGTGGCCCTTGTGGCTAAAGGGATCAGGGGTTATGGAGAGAAGGCAGGTACAAGATACTGAGTTGGATGATCAGCCATGATCATATTGAATGGTGGTGCAGGCTCGAAGGGCCGAAGAGCCTACTCCTGCACCTATTTTCTATGTTTCTATGTTTCTATGCAAATCACACAGACAGCACCGGAGGTCAGGATAGAACCCAGGTTTCTAGAACTGTGAGGTAGCAGCTCTACCGGCTACACCATTGCCCTGCTCACAGCACTTGATTATTTCTCATGTGTCGAAGGGTGGATCTAGGTGGGCAGAGGGGCAAACACTGGTGCGATTTCTCCCCTGCCCAATCCCAATGTATTGGTCCACTAACTAATTGGAGTTCCCGACTAGCTATTATCTAACAGCATGGTTTGGCTGTGAACCAGTCCATCTTCAATTGATTCTGACATGCACCAGGCAAGCATTCTGTCGTCAGGCAATATCAAGTACATTCAAAAAGGAACAGTCCATTGACTGAGAAAAAACTAAAAAACCAAAGGTTTCTCAAATGAAAACCAGAGCCAACTTGATTCATAGCCTTCTGAAAATCTCAATGTATAATCTTTTCTCCCTCATATAGCCAATATATGATAAGGAAATAATATGAACTTCAAAAAAGTCAATTGCATAGCAGAGTGAATTTTAATAAATATAGTTTATTAGCATTTTAATGATATCTGTATATATTTTCACTTTCATGCATATTGCTGGAGATAATTTCTTAAAATGCACTAAGTGGGTGTGCATGAATGTACTTCATATCACACTTCATTGGAAAGCTTCATTTATTTTCTACTAAATTGATGTTGAATGGGCTAAATCATTATGTAAAAGCAATAACTGACTACAGAGTGAATTATACATTTCAGGATTATTTTAGGTACTTGACCTTGTCTCTTGATATCGCAATTCCTGACATTTGTTTCACACTATCACACTAGTCTGGGCAGTCAATAAAACAAGCATTTATTATCATCTAATGATTATACATTATTCCACCATAAAAGGCAGATACCATAAAACGCACTATATAATAAAACTGTATTACGATCGATACCAACATTTACTGCCATAAAAATGACCAAAATTATCAATTATCTCATAAATTCCATTTATGAAATCACAATTTAACAAATTATCCCAATTATAGGGCAATTCTGTAATGTTATTATATTGGTGCCCTTATTCAAAGGACATGTAACCATAATGGATCAAAAAAGGACAGATCTTTCTCCTCAGAGGATTATGCTGGAATACTCACCGCTCAGGAGAAGGATTTCAAGAACGTGAAATTAGACCACTCTGTCTCTCAAGACTATTGTGTAATTCACTGAGATTGTGGCTGGCCTGCACCTCAGTTCCATTTTCCTTCCTTCGTTCCACCGCTCTCAATACTCTGATCAAATAGATAGCAAAAGTTTTGACATTTTCACTTGACTCTCTGGTGCACAAGTTCATCCTGTGTGACATCTACTAAGCACAGAACTTCGCAGGGATTCCCAAAGCTCCTTGCCATAGATTTCAACTGCACTAGATATCGGAAGGACATTCAAAACTCAGGCCTTAACACTTGTGACTGAGGAGGAATTTCTAACTACTCAGAATCAACAGATTTTCAGTGGAGAGAGTTACAATTTCCATTTACGCATTATGGGCTGAAGTAATTCCTGGTAGAATTAGCCAGAACTAAGCATATTCCTGATTCATCTCTCCAACTTTAGTGTGACCTCCATATCCTACCCAAACACCGGCCTATCTTGCCTGATTCGTGATCTGCCCACCTCCACTACCCAGCACCATCCCTTATCTTCACTTACCTAAGGATCACTATAAAGTATCCCTAATTAGCTGGTTGCATCTACTGGGTCCATTATCAAGAATCTTTAGATGCAATACTAAGAAAACCTCAACACCCATCATAAGGCCAAGAATCCCAAACTCACAGCTCTCAGTTTTCCACAATGTTGTCTTTGTATTTGCACCAGAGATAACTACTTTTGGAAACCACTTTCCTACAATAAAGGAAGAAATACTTACATTAAAGTAGCACTCTTACTTACGTACATCTGATGCATTAACTTCAATACAATGTATAATTTAAACATAGTTAATGCATAGTTATCCTAAAGCCACCTTGATAACAGTGTGCTTACTTGGAATATTGGAATAAAATTCAACCTACACCCCCTCCCCACTCCTCCACATGCAGTCTCCTCCACCTGCCCCCATTCCTATTTGTCACCCCTTCACCCCTCCCCACATATATACACACACAGACATAGAAAACCGTACAAATTAACCAAATACTTGACAGCTTACATTACAAGACTTTGACTATCAAGTCAAGTCGAGTTTACTGTCATATGTACTAGTGAGGTAAGATACAGGTTTAATGAAAATCTTGCTTGCAACAGCATCACAGGCACATAGACTCACACAAACACGTAAGAAAGAGAAATTATATATTAATTGCACAAAGATTCTACAAGACAGTGATAAGATAAATACTGCAAAAAACAAGACATTAGTGCCAAACACAATTAGAAGAATACAAATTCATGGTAGAGCAGAGATGTCCGTAATGTTCAATTGCTGAGGTAGGGTTAGGGTTTTGTATAATGGTCCAATAATTTGATAGTTGTAGGGCAGTAGCTGTTCCTGAACTTAGTGGAGTGAGTCTTACTTTTTATGTAATGGGTCAAACACAGTCTCAGCCACATCCCTCGGTCTCGTCCCAAAACTATTCCTTTTCCCCAGAGATGCACTCTGACCCTCTGAGTTACTCCAGCTTTTTGTGACGACATCCCTCAGTAATGTAGAAACAAAGACCTACAGAAGCAGGTTAATGCACAAAAGGACACAAAGTGTGGGAGTAACTCAGCAGGTCAGGCAGCATCTCTGGAGAACAAGACTAGGCGACATTTCTGGTCGAGACCCTTCTTCAAACTCAGTAATCACTGCAGGTAAGCATAGCAACAGAGAGATCAGAGAGTTGTTTAGCTTTTGCATGAAACTACAACAAATGGTGAGAGAAATTCATCTTCTGCTCCGTTATGTTAAATGTTTAATGTAGGAATGTTTGCATAGCATGCTTTGAAATATAGTTGCACCAACTTCAATGAATCCAAATTTTGGAAAGAAATGTGCTGCCAGATGTTTTTAAATTATATGATTAGCTTAACCAATTTGATTCCCTATCATTGAGTGAAATCATGGCTTATCCTTTATTGTAATTATATTGTCCTGCTTGATTCCCACAATCCTTGTGTAGGAAGGAACTGCAGATGTTGGTTTAAACTGAAGATGGACACAAAAAGCTGAAGTAACTCAACGGGACAGGCAGCATAACTGAAGAGAAGGAACGGGTGACTGAAGAAGGGTCTCGACCCGAACGTCACATAGAAACATAGAAAACATAGAAAACATAGAAAATAGGTGCAGGAATAGGCCTTTCGGCCCTTCGAGCCTGCACCGCCATTCAATATGATCATGGCTGATCATCTAACTCAGTATCCTGTACCTGCCTTCTCTCCATACCCCCTGATCCCTTTAGCCACAAGGGCCACATCTAACTCCCTCTTAAATATAGCCAATGAACTGGCCTCAACTACCTTCTGTGGCAGAGAATTCCACAGATTCACCACTCTCTGTGTAATAAATGATTTTCTCATCTCGGTCCTAAAAGACTTCCCCCTTATCCTTAAACTGTGACCCCTTGTTCTAGACTTCCCCAACATCAGGAACAATCTTCCTGCATCTAGCCTGTCCAACCCCTTAAGAATTTTGTAAGTTTCTATAAGATCCCCCCTCAATCTTCTAAATTCTAGCGAGTACAAGCTGAGTCTATCCAGTCTTTCTTCATATGAAAGTCCTGCCATCCCAGGAATCAGTCTGGTGAACCTTCTCTGTACTCCCGCTAAGGCAAGAATGTCTTTCCTCAGATTAGGGACCCGTTCCTTCTCTCCAGAGACGCTGCCTGTCCCGCTTACTCCAGCTTTTTGAATCAATTTTCCCACAATCCTTGGTTCCTCTTGGGATCTAAAAATTCAAGTGTTCCTCAGCTAAGCCCAAGAGAGCACAGGATAAGCACAAGAGACCAAAATCCATGTGTTCCTCACTTAAGCCCCAAGGAGCACATGCTTTTGACCTTTCCCAATCTCAGACAATCCTCTAAGATAGACACAAAAAGCTGGAGTATCTCAGCGGGACACACAGCATCTCTGAGACGTTGAGATTCTTCTTCTGACAATACTCTGTGCTATTCACTGAGCTTCAGTATCTCACATCTCATGCCCATCACATCGGTGGAAGTGCAATGAAGCCTGAAGCATTCATGCCTCTGAGACGGAGATCCAATGAAAGTCTTTACAGGGGTGATGTTGTTGGGTCTTCACAATATATGTGAAAATGTACAAGACACAGCTGCCTATTTATATATGTTTGGTGCTCTTCAAATAGCTTCCCAAATTATTTGAGTCAAGGTTGGATCATAATCATGTCATCTTCCCTCATTTTCTTGTAAAAGAGGGGCATCTATGATATTCACCATCCATCATCCAAACATAAGGACAATCTTGGCCTAGACTCCATTCTATTCAGAATGACAATGCACTTCAGGCATCCATTACTAACCAGGGTTTGTATTGGAATATAACTTCTCCCACAGGCCCTACAAGAGTGTACTGGATCAAAGCGAGGCCATCCCTGATGTATCCTAAGCACTAGATGTTTGCGCCTTCTTGATAACCAACTGGCATTGCTCACAGCAGTCTTATCGCTAGGTGGTGGGGGTGGGGGGGGGGGGGGGGTGTACGGCTGGAAGGGAGCAATCTAACATCCCTTCTCTCTAGAGTTGCTGCCTGTCCCGCTAAGTTACTCCAGCATTTTTGTCTATCTTTGGTTTAAACCAGCATCTGCAGTTCCTTCCTACACCGCATTAAGATGTATCATTGGAGATCTGGACCTTCATTGTGGCCTTGATGCCTCACTGGGATGACATTGACACACAGGCATACATGCATACATACACAAGCCCATGTGAACACATATCCACTCACACACACCAATAAACAGACACGCACACATTCTGGAACAAGTACACATGTTACAACTTTATTGTTAGTTACTCTAGGTACTTAGGTTTTGCACTATTATGGTCCGGTTACCCGGTATTACTGATAATTAATGTATTGTATATCTATTTATGGTGTATTGCAACTGAAGCAACAGTAACCCTGTAAAGCTGCAGCAAGTAAGAATTTAATTGTTCCATTCCTTGTACATTTGACAATTAAACATTCTTGAAAAGCTGGATATTACTACAACCTCAAATAAGCTCCGAATTATTATTGTTACTATTATACTATTGCTGTTTGTTTTATTTGTGAGTACGTATGTGTGCATATGCTTATATATATATATATATATGTGTGTGTGTGTGTGTGATCTATATGTATGCGTATTTGTGAGTATGCACATGAACTTTTTTTTCTCTCTCGTTTACTATATTGTTTACAATGTACTATGTTTACATATTCTGTTGTGCTGCTGCAAGTAAGAATTTCATTGTTCTAGTTGGCACATATGACAATAAAACACTCTTGACTCTTGGCTCTTATGGATATACACACTCACACATGCTCATCTTGCACACAACGAAACAGCCCTTCATCACTGCATGATCATTCACAGACAGACACACACTCACTTGCACACACGCTGACACACACACATGCATTACTGATCCTTTTTCTCCAGAGATTTTTCCTTGATGTGCTGAGTTACTCCAGCACTTTGTGTCTATCTTTGCTATAAACCTCATCTGCAGTTCTTTGTTTTTACACTCGTGCACATATAGGCTGTCTCTGAGTAATGAGTATGTTTCACTTTATCAAAGTCCAAAGTCAGTTTTGTCCAAAAATGCACAAACATCATTCGATTTGATAACCACAACATTCACGCATTTTGGTAACCATGCCTCCACAGTATTGTAGTGAATGACATCAAAAGCGCATAAGACTGAGAAGAATTAAAAATTACTCAAAGTGAAAAGAGATGAAACAAGTTCTGCCATTTGTAGGAACAAACACATGTACATACAATAGACGTTTGAATTATATAACATTGTGGGAGCTAATTCACATATAGCATTGTCTATAAGCAAGGACAGTCTGTATGTGCAGGCACACAAATAGGCCCAGACTCATAAATTCCCGTAGCACAATAACCAGTCTTCATGGAAGAAATATATTGTGTTTTTTGTTGATTTAGTAAAAAGCCTTTGTCTAAATTGCTCATTAGTTCAAAGATCTAAAAACATACTGGGGTGTCGGAGCCCCCATGGCTGTGTTCTGTCCTTCATTGTCTTAATACTGTTACATTCAATTTCCCATGTCTATAAAGTTTATAATGGCATGGATCAAAAAACAATAGCACAATGCAGGATGCGATTTTCACAGTACCTCGCTACAAATGACAACAATAATAAAACAAAACCTAAAGATTTCTCCTCCTTCAGAAGCACAACATAAAAATATACTTCAGTCTGTAGATGGCTCTCGATCTGAAAAGTCACCTATTCCTTTTCTCCGGAGATGCTGCCTGACCCGCGGAGTTACTCCAGCATTTTGTGTCCATCTTCGGTGCAAACAAGCATCCGCCGTTTCTTCCCACACATAAAAATATACAAGTGTTGGCAATGTGATTCCTCATGCCTTTTCTACCATTCAAGAAAATCATGAATGGTCTTTAATCTGACCTGCATCTTTGACAAAGCTTTTCATCAATTCTACTAACACCTCCTTATGTGGTGAAATCACATTTAGCTTAAAAATGCCCCTCGGAATGACCTTCAATTTTGTTTCGACATTAAAGGCACTATGTAAGTTGAAGCTGCATTTACATCAACAACAGGCTCCATAAAGATGCCCACCACTTCGCCAGCGGGCCGGACTCAGAAAATCACCACATACACACAAATATGCGCTTCTCCCCCTCTATTTTAGCCACCCGCCTACCCAGCTTTCAATAGGTATCAGTAAAATTAAACTCCCCCTCCACATTTCTGTACTTCTCACACTTTATATAGATTATGAAATAATAATTTTTACATGGTATTATTAGAATCCGTGCACTTTCTTTACTTTAGTATATTTTTAATTCCATCTCCCTGCACTTTGCTTCCTCTGACTGTGGCACCATTGTGTTCAAAGGGTTTGCCTATCATTTACTACTTTACATTGTGGCTAATTAATGTTAACTAGTCTACAATAGGGCTCTCTTCTCATTTAATTCTGGTATTTTCAATCAAGTCTCTGTTATTTCAGAAAATAATTAGCTTATTCACACTTCATTAACATGCAATGTAATTTCTAAACATTTATCAAAATGATTTCTTATTAATTCTTTCCAATATTATCTCCTCTAATGAAACTGTTTAAAGTCTACCCAGGATCCCGCAAATGGTTGAAGCAATCTCAGATGTTCCGTGTAAAACAATAGCATAACTTGAGATTCGGGCCTATAACTGTTAATTAGTTCCTATGTTGGATAGGCCAGAAATGTCTCTGCTTGAAAGACCTTCTGTGCATTAATATTAACCCTTAAAGTATTAAGGTAACAAATTTCATTCTTACTAACCGGATAGTTAGGAGGCAGACAGTGTGTTGAGAATTAATATAAGCAGATTTTTTTTAATATTACTGTTTGTTTTTATGTGAATTACAAGCTGCAAGAATAAATCTTTAATGTTGGCTACCCAAGCTAATGTAAAATCAGTATCATAACACATTGAACTATAGCCCCTATAGGGAGGGAGGGAGCATTTTCAAATGTGCTGTTTTATAGCAGAAGAAATATTAAAATTAAGATGCTACCTGACATCCTGAACATACCAGCATTTTCTATCTTTACATCAGAGTTATAACATCTGCAACCTTCCACCTTTTAGTTTCAAAATGAGTCCTCAGAGCTCCCAACTTCTTACTGCTTTTAAACTAAATTGCTGCCGAGTTGCTTTCTGTGCTGCCTTAAACACGTTTCAAAGCTAACCACAGCCAAAAATTAAGTGCATAAAATTCTTATCCATGTTGTAATAAATATAGCATATTTCATAGGCAATAACCTGCTGACGAAACAACAACCCCCAAGGTTTATAGGACAATTTTCTCAGGAGAAAAGGCATTGTCAAATGTCAAAGCGTTTAATTCATTTATTTATTTACATGAATACGTGTTATTTATTTTCATATGAAATATTGATTCAGGATGCAAACTCAGAGACTGTATTTGTTAGAATCTGGAGCAAAAAAACAAACGGCTGAAGGAAGTCAGTGGACCGAGACCCTACTTTGGGACAGAGAGTGTGGAGGGAAGATTATCAGAATTTAGAAGTAAGAGGGAGGATTAAATAGTGACTGGTAGATAATGGCTGGAAATAGATGATAGTATAATGATAGGCAGATAGTGATAGGTGGAAGAGGGGAAAGGATAGTATTGAGGCAGAGGCTGGTATGTGATAAATGGAAATAGTTAAAAAAAATGGAGGGTTAGCAAGATTAGGAAGCAGAGTAAGGGGGGAAGATGGGCAGGTGGAACCAGGTTAGTAAAGGTGAACCAAGAGAAAAGAGGCCCCTGTTAATAGTATGCAGGTGATGGTAGATGGAGCCATGTGAAAGGGGAGAAGGATTCGGCCATCTCCTTGCCTTCTGCTGTCTTGCTGTGTCTTTGTGCTGATGGTATTATCATGCATGACAGTGGAGTCCTTCAACTACAGTTGTTCTTGAAGAGAGAAGGTGAAATAAAAGAAGGAATAGAAAAATAAAAGGAAAAATACATGGAGAGAAAAAGAAAGAGAAATGAAAAAATCTGTGGAATTCTCTGCCACAGAAGGTAGTGGAGGCCAGTTCATTGGCTATATTTAAGAGGGAGTTAGATGTGGCCCTTGTGGCTAAAGGGATCAGGGGGTATGGAGAGATGGCAGGTACAGGATACTAAGTTGGATGATCAGCCATGATCATATTGAATGGCGGTGCAGGCTCGAAGGGCCGAATGACCTACTCCTGCACCTATTTTCTATGTTTCTATGTTTCTATAAAGGGGGGAAAAAAGAGAAAAAAATAAAGATAGGGTGAAATTATGGCAGAAGTTAATTTTAATGAGGAACCTCAATTCAATTATGAGCTCAAGTGCTTTCAGTGAGGAGTTTGCACGTTCTCCCCATGATCACATGGACTTCTTCCGGGCGTCTGGATTTCTCCCACACTCAAAAGACATGCTGGGTAGTTAAATAGTAGATACGTTACTCATTTGTATATTAAGTAGTGAAAGATTCAGGGGCAAGTTGATGGGCCAGTGAGAGATAAGATGTTGCAGAGCGACAGGGAAAATAGAGGAGAGGAATAAGACTAACGGAAAGGTTCTTATCTATATAAGCCAAAAAGGATCATGGCGCAAAAAGGAAACAAGAAAGGGAGAAAGTCTTGCCTTTCGTGCACAGGAATGCTTTTAATGGCTGGTGTGTAGCAAGTTAGTATGAGAGCACCATGAGCACCATATCTAAATGGTGGCCGACTAGGAAAAGGGGAGATGCAGCGAGACCTGGGTGTCATGGTACACCAGTCATTGAAAGTGGGCATGCAGGTGCAGCAGGCAGTGAAGAAAGCGAATGGTATGTTAGCTTTCATAGCAAAAGGATTTGAGTATAGGAGCAGGGAGGTTCTACTGCAGTTGTACAGGGTCTTGGTGAGACCACACCTGGAGTATTGCGTACAGTTTTGGTCTCCAAATCTGAGGAAGGACATTATTGCCCTAGAGGGAGTGCAGAGAAGGTTCACCAGACTGATTCCTGCGATGTCAGGACTGTCTTATGAAGAAAGACTGGATAGACTTGGTTTATACTCTCTAGAATTTAGGAGATTGAGAGGGGATCTTATAGAAACTTACAAAATTCTTAAGGGGTTGGACAGGCTAGATGCAGGAAGATTGCTCCCGATGTTGGGGAAGTCCAGGACAAGGGGTCACAGCTTAAGGATAAGGGGAAATCCTTTAAAACCGAGATGAGAAGAACTTTTTTCACACAGAGAGTGGTGAATCTCTGGAACTCCCTGCCACAGAGGGTAGTCGAGGCCAGTTCATTGGCTATATTTAAGAGGGAGTTAGATGTGGCCCTTGTGGCTAAGGGGATCAGAGGGTATGGAGAGAAGGCAGGTACGGGATACTGAGTTGGATGATCAGCCATGATCATATTGAATGGCGGTGCAGGCTCGAAGGGCCGAATGGCCTACTCCAGCACCTAATTTCTATGTTTCTATGTTTCTATGTTTCTATGATAAGTTTTCAATTTTGACTGTCCATGTAGCTGGCTCCCATTTGACAAGGCACTCAGGACATCCTTGGAAGGCTTAGGTAAGGCATCTCCCTCTTATTCTACAAAAATCACTTCCAAAATCCATCTAAAGAGCACAGCATGAAGGGGTTCTGTGGAAAACCAATGGTATTTTGAGCATGGGATTAAGATCTGGGGTAGAGGAAAAGCAAATTGTAATTGCAGCTACTCTTCTTTGTGCAGAAGGTTCAACAGAATTACTACAAGGAGGCAACCTATCAACACTTTCAGAGTGCAATAAAACACTTCATGATTATGGCTTAAGAGGTCACAGTGGATATGTAAACATTCTCCCAGTTATTTATTGTCCATGATAACACTTGGCTGGGTTTTTAAAATAAGAAGACTGGAAAAGACCAGCTGGTGCTCATGAACCTTCAATGATTGACAACATTTTCACAGGCTGTGAGTGTTACATGTTTATGTTTTTATATTCTCTCGTGGGATTTGGGTGTCTCCAGGAAGGTCAACATTTATTGCCCCATCCCTAATCACCTTTGAGGAAGTGAAGGTGGTAGAGAGCTGTCTTTTTAAACCATTGCAATCCATGTGTGGATCCAAGAGGTGGAATTCTCTGCCTCAGAGGGCGGTGAAGGCCAGTTCTCTGGATACTTTCAAGAGAGAGCTAGATAGGGCTCTTAAAGATAGCGGAGTCAGGGGATATGGGGAGAAGGCAGGAACGGGGTACTGATTGGGAATGATCAGCCATGATCACATTGAATGGCGGTGCTGGCTCGAAGGGCCGAATGGCCTATTGTGTCTTCTTGAGCCTCTGTGGCTGGTGAAGAAGTTTCTCCAATGCTTGTTGGCCACCCAATAGACCGGGATGTCATCAGGGAAAGTTGCTGACTGGCCCACCCCAGGAGTAGGTGCCGAGGGATTCTCTGAAGCTTAGTGCAGCCAACGCCAAGGCTCTATGGGGGAGAACCAGAGTCTAGGGCCCTTCCCCTGCAAGACATTGAGGGGCAGAGTCAGTTGGGGACACCCCTCAAATAAGAGAAGGGCTATCACCCAAGGGTGCTTGGTTTAAGGATAGTTGCAAACACTACCGAATATGGCACAAATGAATGCAGACGTTGAGAATGTTTGAAGTTCAGTTGTTATTTTATAAATGATTTGTATATAGTTTTTATTCTGAAGAAGGTTTATTTTTGGAAATTTACAAAAAGTGCTGTTGTGGGGTAATGAATTCCAGGATTAAGACTGAGGAGAGAAGAGGTGACCATACTGTATATACTCAAGTGAGGATAGCATGTGACGGAGGGATAAATGGGGGTCTTCCCATGCACCTGCTGCACCTTCCAGAGGATTGAGATCGCAGGTTTGAGAGGTTGCAGGAGTAGCCTGGGCGGGTAATTGTCGTGCAAGTTGCAAAGATTGCACACAGCATCCGCTGTGCACCAACGTTGGAAGAAATGAATGTTTAGAGTGGGAATGGGGTGCTTATTAAGTGCACTGCTTGCACGTGGATGTGATCCAAAATCTAAAGCTTTGTTGCAGCTGCATTCATCCCAGCAAGTGGGGAATTTCCCATCACTCTCACTACTGCAGATATTATCTTTACATCGAAACAAAGCCTCTGATATTATTAAACTGAAAGCTAAAAAACCTAGATTGACCAACCAATTTCAGCAAGACGGAGTGATGGCCCAAGGGTTGCTGGCATTATTGTGTCCCTGTGCCTGAGCACGCACATTCTAGAAGGAAAAGTTATGAGCAGAAATACAAAGAAACGACTGAGACTGTTGTTCCTGTGCGTTTTCTCCAGTGACCACCACTGCGATTCTGGGGAGAGTGTTTTGTTTGTGCCGCCCAATTATACACTTGACTGACGTGACAGGTAAATATTAATAGAGTGTGCGGGTGGATGGAGATTATGGGTAAAAGAACTGACGCTAGGCAGAAATTGGCAACAAAAACGTGTCTTTATTGGATTACGAAGTGAATGGAAATGTCAGTGAAAAGAAATCGGGCATTTGAATGAAGAGGCACAAAGCAGGAAATGGCAGTAAAACCAATCAGGACAAGTGGAATTCAGTGCTTTATCATTATTCTTATATTATAAAAAATGCCTCTTGCACCAGAAAAATACACGTCTCAACAAGCCACCATGACTACCAGAACAATACATCCTCGGAGTTACTAATGAATTTTTATTTTGGATGCTGTTCCACACATCTGTTGTCAGAGGATTACTCCGTACAACACGTAGCATTTAGGAAATAAGTTAACAAATAAGCTTTGCCAGTCACATAGTGGTAGGTGTATCACCGGATGTCTGACTGAGAGAGAATTTTGAAAGCTCCCGGATCTAGTCTCACTGTTGAGCGGAGAAAGTAGTGTGTCTTGTGCCGTTGAACTAGTAAGAGTTAAAAAAAAAAACATGGTCACAGTAGGAAGCTCATTAGCAACAAATCATGTGTGGATATAATGTGATGTGATGCTTCCACAGTCAAATTGCAAATCAATACTCATGGAAAAGGCAAACAATTTATATATCAAATATACGGCAGAAAAGCTGGCTATTTGGCCCATTTTTGCCTATCCCTGCAATAGTCTGACTGTCTCGTTCTCAATAGCCCCACCACCATATCAGCATATGTCAACAAAAGTCGGCAAAAAACTGCAGATGTCGTGAATCCAAAAATAAAAACATAAATCAGTCATAAAGTAATTCAGCATGGAAACAGGCATTTCGACCCAACTTGTCCATGCTAACCAGGAGTTGGTCCCATTTGCCCACATTTGACCCATATTCCTCTAAGCCTTTCCTATCCATGATTCTGCAACTTTGGGGGGGAAATAACTTGTGTACATTCACCCTTTTTATGGCACTCATAATTCTATACACCCCTACAAGATCACCCCTTAGTCTCCCATTCTCCAAAGATTAAAGTCCCAGCCTGTCCAACCTTTCCCTATAATTCAGCACCTTGAGCCAAGAAATACTTGGAATACTCAGCAGACCAGGCAGCAGCCACTGGGAGAGACTTGGTTAATTTTCCAGGTCAAACACTCTTTGTTGGAACTGAGAATGAGAAAAAACAAGTTACTTGTAAGTTGCAGAGAAGGTGTGTGAGTGAAGGGTACAAGAGTGAAGGGTCTGAGAGTCAGAACCCTCTGCAGATTTTTCTAACAGGCTGTAGAAGGGTCCCAACGCGAAGGATCATCTGTGCATTTCCTCCATAGATGCTGCCCGACCTGTTGAGTTCCTCCAGCACTTTGTGCTTTGCTCAAAGTTCTAGCATCTGCATTTCCTTGTGTCTCAGTAGTATGATTTCACTGATGTTGGACAAAAAAGCTGGAGAAACTCGGCGGGTGAGGTAGCATCTATGGAGCGAAGGAATAGGCGACGTTTCGGGTCGAGACCCTTCTTCAGACTGATGTCGGGGGTGGTCGGAAAAATGAAAGGAAGAGGCGGAGATAATAGGCTGTGGGAGAGCTGGGAAGGGGAGGAGAATCGATGGAGAAAGCAAGGACTACCTGAAATTGGAGCTCAATGTTCATACCGCTGGGGTGTAAACTACCCAAGCGAAATATGAGGTGCTGTTCCTCCAATTTGTGATGGGACTCACTTTGGCCATGGAGGAGGCCCAGGACAGAAAGGTCGGATTCGGAATGGGAGGGGGAGTTGAAGTGCTGAGCCACCGGGAGATCAGGTTGGTTATTGCGAACTGAGCGGAGGTGTTGGGCGAAACAATCTTCAAGCCTGCGATTGGTCTCACCGATGTAGAGCAGTTGACACATGGAACAGAGGATACAATGGATAAGGTTGGAGGAGGTGCAGGTGAACCTCTGCCTCACCTGGAAAGACTGCTTGGGTCCTTGGATGGAGTTGAGGGGGAAGGTAAAGCGACAAGTGTAGCATTTCCTGCGGTTGCAAGGGAAAGTACCAAGGAAGGGGGTGGTTTGGATGGGAATGGATAAATTGACCAGGGAATTACGGAGGGAACGGTCTCTGCGGAAAGCAGATAGGGGAGGAAATGGGAAGATGTGGCCAGTGGTGGGGTCCCATTGGAGGTGGCGGAAATGTCAGGGGATTATATGTTGTATGTGACGGCTGGTAGGGTGGAAGGTGATGACAAGAGGGACTCTGTCCTTGTTACGAGTGGGTGGATGGGGAGTGAGAGCAGAGCTGCGGGGTATAGATGAGACACTGGTTAGAGCCTCATCTATAGTAGAAGAGGGGAACCCCATTCCCTAAAGAATGAGGACATCTCCGATGCCCTGGTGTGGAACACCTCATCCTGGGTGCAGATGCGGCGTAGACGGAGGAATTGGGAGTAGGGGATAGAGTCCTTACAGGAAGCAGAGTGGGATGAAGTGTAGTCCAGATAGCCATGGGAGTCAGTGGGTTTGTAGTAGATGTTGGTAAGTAGTCTGTTTCCTGCGATGGAGATGGTGAGGTCTAGAAACGGTAGGGAGATGTTGGAAATGGTCCAGGTGTATTTGAATGCCGGATGGAAGTTGGTGGTGAAATGGATGAAGTCAGTGAGTTCTGCGTGGGTGCAGGAGGTAGTACCAATGTAGTCATCAATGTAGCGGATGTAGAGTTCGGGGATAGGGCCACGGTACGCCTCGAACAAGGATTGTTCAACGTACCCTACAAAGAGGCAGGCATAGCTGGGGCCCATGGGCATGCCAATAGCTACGCCTTGGATTTGGAGGAAATGGGAGTTCACTATATTCGATACACATGACAATATTAAACCAATCCCAATGCTTACAGCATATATCTAAAACCTCTGACAGCTTTTATAGCCAGCAAAGCTCCGCCCTGACCTTTACCTGTTGTCAAAGACCTCCAGAGGATTTCTATCATCAGGACATATTCTAGGCCACCACATCACTCTGTTATCCGATGGAGCCCCTGCCGTCCCTGAGGACCTCATTATTCAACTCAAGGATCCATTTGGCCACCAAGATTGGCCTTAGACATTCACCAGAGCTAAAACAAGTGTTGGACTAACTCAATGGGTCAGACAATATCTCTGGAGTACATGGAAAGGTGATGTTTCAGGTCTTCAGACTTCTTCAGAACGGGAGGGGGGGAAGGGGGAGGGGGGGTGAGAAAGCTGCAAGAAGGGTGGGATAGGACAAAGCCTGGCAGGTAATAGGTGGATACAGGTGAGGGTAGTTTCTGATAAGCAGATAGTTGAACAAAGGCCAGAGATGAAAAAGCAGGTGTGTGACAAAAGTATTGAAAAATTGCAAATTGTGAAGCTGGAAGAAGGAATGTAGGTGGAGAGGGAGTGGGAGGGGAGAGTGTGAGTCCAGGTGGGGCACAGGGGAGAGAGGGGGGGCCATGAACGGGGGAATGGGGAAGGCAGCGGTGAGATGCTGCTTGACCCATTGAGTTATCCCAGCACTTTGTGTCCATCTACAATGTCTTCTTTCATAGATGTTAGCAGACCTGCCAAGTGTTTCAGAATTTTTTTGGGATTTAGATGTGAAGTTCTTTATTTCAAGCATTCTGCGGTGATCAGAGAAACATTCTCAGTCATGTCCTAATCGCACAATATAGTGGACTCTGCTGCTGGTTCCACTGAAGTCAACATAACCAAACTCTGGTAGCAGGGTGAGTCAGGAGGGCCGTCACAGAGAGCAAGGAGGACTGCCAAGAATGAAAGGAGTGGGACGCCTGCTGCCACGTACGGTGGCAGGCTGTAGGTAGAAATGTTTGGTGAAATTTTGTGTAACTTTGTTGGTTCCAAAACGTGGCGACACTCGTGTACTGTCTCGGTGAGTCTGCTGTATGTTGTTACTGGGTTGAATGCAAAATAAACCATTTCACTGTACCTAGGTACATGTGACAATAAAATATAATTGAGTCATTGAAAACACCACCTTTAAAGAAACCGTTAAACCAGCCTGCAGCAACTGAAACTCAATATCTCTCTCCCATTCTGAGCTCTGAATCCCAGCACACATTTTGCAGCTCTATCACAGGTTCCTCTGGCAGACCTTCTTTAAACTGTTGGCATAGCAACCCCCCCTACACCCATGCGCAAGTCATAACAATCAGGGGCTGGATTAAGTGGAGCAGAGCTCGTGCTTCACACCTCTGGTGTTCTCCAGTGCTTTCTGCGTGGAGTTTGCAAGTCCACCCTCATGACTTGGAAGTCCTCGTTTCCTCTCATATCCCAAGGATTTGCTGGTTTGTGGTTAGTATTGGCTACTGTAAACTACCCCTGGCAGAGAAAGACTGTCGGAGAATTGGGGGAGGGGAAGATAATGGGAGTGTGAAAGACTGTAGGCTGAAGGAATGTGATCAATGAATATTCTCTGAGAAACAGAATGGACCTCACGGGTTGAATGATCTCTTTCTATATCATGAGCAAGAAAGCAAGTCGACTGAACTTCCCTCTGGTGTCTCTGGCATCTTGCTGTGCATTGGTGCAAGATTTATTCCACCCTGAACTAAATTAGACCACATTGGGATGTAACACCAACTGATAAGACTCTAAACTATCTGCCTCCCTGTCTCTCTCACTTTCTTGAAGATACTCCTCAAAACCTATCTCTTTGGCACAGCAGCTGGCAAATCCATCCCCATCCAAACCCGTCAGTCTCCTAAATGCTCATTCGTATGCATGGAGTGTCGGTAAGTTGGGGCGGATTTGCAACGTCACCTACTCCTTTTCTCCAGAGATGATGCCTGACCCGCTGAGTTACTCCAGCTTTCTGTGTCTATCTTTGGCCAAACCTATGGCTGTCTGCCCCATTTCCTCATGCGAGATGGCATTCATTGATCTTCCATAAATGTTGTCCCCAGATTGCGAACACCCAACTCACCGACGTCCCCTTCATATGAACGAGCATTTAGGAGAACGACAGATTGGCAGTGGGGCTGCAGGCATCTTTCGCTGGGTGGGAACAGGAGCAATTCATGTGTAACCTTGTGGTGCCCCCATTCCCCACCTCCCACCGCTGCCACAACAATCGGGGGTTGGGTCAAGCCAAGCAGAGCTGGGAGCACTGAGCAGACTCACTCGTTCACTCACTGAGTCAGTGAGGTTGTCTGGTGGCATGTTCATTCTCCCATCACGACTGTTTCTGTAATCCTCTCCCGCACACTGCTTTTGTTAATTTCTAATTTACGAACGGTTCAGTTTAATCTTTCTCAGCGAAGGAACCCAATCATAATCTGATGACTGCCCGAAATACACCTGCGAAGTAGCTAGGGGTGTTTTTCCCCAGATTATAGCAGTTATAAGAACGCAAATTTGTGTTGTGCTTCTGTACTTTGTTCCAACTGCTTCTACATTTCATGAACGAGATGCAAATCTTTCTTTTCCTACCGTTCAGCAGTCATTAGGGATGTCCTAATGACAGAGGGAGAATTACCTCATCTCAATTTCTAACACAATCTTGAGTTGTCGCTCATGAGAATCCTTTTGTTTCATAATTTTTGCTGTCAAACAATAAAAATACATCATTTGGGCGTGTTTTCAATATCACCAACGCAGAATGGCCAGAACTTGCCACCATGGAATGTGAGTTGAAGGAAGATTTTATCATGTTTAAGAAGGAACTGCAGATGCTGGAAAATCGAAGGTACACAAAAATGCTGGAGAAACTCAGCGGGTGCAGCAGCATCTATGGAGCGAAGGAAATAGGCAACGTTTCGGGCCGAAACCCTTCTTCAGACCTTCATCACCATCAGAGTCTGAAGAAGGGTTTCGGCCCGAAACGTTGCCTATTTCCTTCGCTCCATAGATGCTGCTGCACCCGCTGAGTTTCTCCAGCATTTTTGTGTACCGAAGATTTTATCATGCTTGCTGTACTAATAGTTTGATGATGGGAGCAAAGTTTATCATTTGAGCAGACTTAACTGGGAGGGAAAAAATATCTATTATATGAGCCAGAATATTTTGTTTTAAACTGCAGATGTTGGAAAAATGAAACGAAAACCAAATGCTGAAAATACTCACCGGGTCAGCCAGCATCAGTGGTAAAATAAACAGTATTAGCATTTCAGGTTCGAGAGTCTTCAATAGAACTAGGAAAGAGAGAAAATAAATTATGCATAATCTGTTTCAATGACCGCACTCAATGCTCCATATTCAAATGAAATTTTAAAAAGCATCCACAGTGTCCCTTTCACAAGGATGGCAAAGGGTTAAAACATTAGGCTGGTAATCGGTTATTGCTGTTGGAATGTTCAAACAATGGCCCCCATCAGCCTTTAATCAGAATTAGTATGTGGGGATGAGATCTAGCACTTTACTGTTGTTAATGGGGCCTGTAAATGAAGACTGAATTGCTTGGCCTCTGAAGGCACAGTTAAACAGCCTGTTTACCGAGACATTACAGATCCCAGTACATCGATTGCATGTTCAACATAAAAATTAAAGCTTTATTCCCATTAGATAACTAGTTATGCTTAAAGATCACAGAGCTGCTTTTTTGTCTTTCTCCTGCTCATTGCACTGGACAGACATAGCAGGCAGCATCTTGTGTTGAATTGATTTCATGCAGAGTTTTGTCTGATAGATGCACCTATCTGGCCGAGATTATGACAAGAAAGCATTCTATAATCCTTTTGCCAATGTATTTATGTTTAACAGACAGTCAACTCTTATCACTGATTGATAACACTTAACTCAAAACATATTTAAGCATTAGGAATGTCAATATTTCCCCACCAAGTGAAGGTGACCCTTGATCTCTCGCTTGCTAAATGCGCATGGTGGTTTGCTGGTAAATTTGTAAGGGTGGTTATGTGGGCAGGCTGTTATGGATTTGCTATCTTAGCCTGAAGTGTTTGCTGCTGATTATGTGATTAAATCAATAATAATTTCTGTTTGGCTTCTGCGCTTCTTGATTCATGCTCTTTTCTACATGACAGATCAGGACAATGAGCTCAGGCACTTGTGCATAAGTGCTGTTTTATGGATAGCGACGCATCTCTTGTCAAGTGGTGGCTGAGTCTCTACGGTAGATAAGGGAAAAAATGTAATGCCGCCTTTTTTTTTGCGGCAAAGATGTCCTTTAAATCTGCCATGACGGGGTGCAGAGAGGGTGCATTCAGACCCAGAGTATCGAGACTTGGAGGAAATCACATCGTAGCTGCAAGCACTTAACCAAATGCAAATGCTTCACTACACTGCAACTGCGCCAACTTTGTAACCTTAGAATCTCAACCAATATGTGCCTGGAGGGCTATTACAGGCAATGTCTATGACTTTCCTTCACTCAGTGGTCTTACTTTCAATCAGGCCTTTGTGACCACTTATACCACTCAAGTGCCAAGCTGGTCATGTGAATGCTGGCACAGCTCATTCTGCTCACTGCTGAATGCCAAGGTGGAGGTGATGAGAGATAATGCTGAGTTGCTGTTTGGTAAGCATCCCGACTGTCAGGGATGGAGCTCCAGAGACCCATGGAGTGGCAAGTAAGCATTAACAACCAGCATCTTTACCTCATCGTAGGATCTGAGAGAACTTTACAGGCATCTTCTCAGATAAAACCAGGCTAGTCTTGAGGGTACACAAAAATGCTGGAGAAACTCAGCAGCATCTATGGAGCGAAGGAAATAGGCAACGTTTTGGGCCAAAACCCTTCTTCAGACTGAAGGGGGGTCTGGGGGGGGGCGGGGAGTAGAAAGGAAAAAGGAGGAGGAGGAGCCCAAGGGCTGAGGGAGAGATAGGAAGGGGAAGAGACAGCAAGGACTAACAAAATTGGAAGAATTCAATGATCATGCCCCCAGGATGCAGACTCCCATATGAGGTGCTATTCCTCCAATTTCCGGTGTTGCTCGCTCTGGCCATGGAAGAGACCCAGGACAGAGAGGTCGGATACGGAGTGGGAGGGGGAGTTGAAGTGCTGAGCCACCGGGAGGTCAGGTTGGTTAATGCGGACCGAGGGGGAGGTGTTCGGCGAAACGATCGCCAAGCCTCCGCTTGGTCTCGCCGATGTAGATCAGCAGACATCTAGAGCAGCGGATGCAATAGATGAGGTTGGAGGAGATGCAGGTGAATCTCTGTCGCACCTGGAATGACTGCTTGGGTCCTTGAATGGAGTCGAGGGGGGAAGTAAAGCGACAAGTGTAGCATCTCTTGCGGTTGCAAGGGAAAGTGCCCGGGGAGGGGGTAGTACGGGAGGGAAGGGAAGAATTGACAAGGGAGTTACGGAGGGAGCGGTCTTTGCGGAAGGCAGACATGGGGGGAGAGCAGCTAGACAACTGTTAAGACCGATACACAGAATTCAAGGAGCACATCTAAAGGAAGAGAATTAGGGAGAGATCAGTGTCAGAGGAAGGAATTCTAGAATTCAGGTGAGGTCAGCTGAGTGTTCAGCCATCAATGCTGAAGCTAAAAAGATCAAGGTCAGGAAAGAAACGAGTACCGGAGGAGCAAAAGGTTCTCAGGTGTTGTGGAAGAAATTACAGATATAGGAATGCGGTGAGGTCATTCAGGGGTTTGTAACCTGCTGGACCCAAAGTCAATCTGCTTGCATAAAGTGAGGGAGTGAAGGAGAATTGAAAAGTACAAAGGTTTTGCTTTTTCAACAGCAAGTTCTGAACTCGAGGCACTTGGTGCAAGTTAGGATTTAGCCGACTGTTTTAAATGGGAGGACTGCTAGCAGCGATGAAAGTCAGGAGAGAGCAAAGGGCCTGGTGAGGGAGATGTCTTATTTTAAATGGTTTGCAAGCTATATTATAAACATACCCACAGGGATATGTAACTGTAAACTCATGGAGTTAAGTACAACACAACACCAACATCGCACCTGATGCCAGCTCCTCATCTTAAAGAGTGGACGTAATTGTAGGTTAGCAAGATTCTCTTAACAAATGGAGAAACATTTATGTGGATAGCCAAATTTGAGAAAGATTCTCCACAATCTTCCACAGTTAATAAAGACAAAGACCTTTGTAAGGCAAGATAAGGTTATGTAAAGTGGTCGATGCTGCATCCTACATTTCTCTTAGAGATGGCATGTCTCTTAGTGAATCCTCCACTTTCCATGCAAAAAAAGCACAACACACATCTCCTTAAAACATTGCCCCTTCGCAACTTAAATCTATTGCCTCTTGCCTTTGGTATTTCCACCCTTGCAATCATGTGCTGAAGGTCTGGCCTATCTATGCCTCTCATAACTTTATATTCAGGCCCCTCTGCCTCTGATGTTCCAGAGAAAACAATCAATTTGGCCAATCTCTCCTTGTAGCTAATACCTTCTAATCCAGGCAGCATTCTAGTAAACCTCTTCTGTAATGTCTCCAAAGCCTCCACATAATTCCTATAATGGGGCAGCCAGAACTGCACACAATACTCCAAATGTGGTTTATGTAAAAGCCTATAAAGCTGCATCATGACTTCCTGGCTCTTATACACAATGCCCTGACCGATGAAAGCAAGCACACATAGAAACATAGAAAATAGGTGCAGGAGTAGGCCATTCGGCCCTTCGAGCCTGCACCGCCATTCAATATGATCATGGCTGATCATCCAACTCAGTATCCCGTACCTGTCTTCTCTCCATACCCCTGATCCCTTTAGCCACAAGGGCCACATCTAGCTCCCTCTTAAATATAGCCAATGAACTGGCCTCAACTACCTTCTGTGGCAGAGAATTCCACAGATTCACCACTCTCTGTGTGAAAAATGTTTTTCTCATCTCGGTCCAAAAAGACTTCCCCCTTACCCTTAAACTGTGACCCCTTGTTCTGGACTTCCCCAACATCGGGAACAATCTTCCTGCATCTAGCCTGTCCAACCCCTTAAGAATTTGTAAGTTTCTATAAGATCTCCCCTCAATCTTCTAAAAATTCTAGCGAGTACATGCCGATTTTGATTTTTAAGAGATATATACAAAACAGTGCAACACCATCACCATAAATAAAACAAAGTAAGAACAACAGCAATCCAAATAAAAAAAATAAGTAGATAGGGGAAAAAAAAAAGAAGTAAATAAATTTAAAAATTGGAATAAGACCGTGTGGTTCACTTACCATCTTAAAAAAAGAAAAAACATTACATTGATTAGTTATCAATCTTCTAAAGCATACGCCATACGCCTTCTTTAGCATTCTATTTATCTGTGTTGCCACTTTC
Organism: Amblyraja radiata; assembly: GCF_010909765.2. Classification (NCBI taxonomy): domain Eukaryota; kingdom Metazoa; phylum Chordata; class Chondrichthyes; order Rajiformes; family Rajidae; genus Amblyraja; species Amblyraja radiata. The sequence continues at coordinate 21,156,777 of NC_045959.1, read as the reverse complement.
ACGGAACTATGGACTTGGACCTCAAGATCCTTCTGTAAGTCAGTGCTGCTGAGGGTCTTGCCATTAATGCTATACTTTCCTCTCAACTTCCAAAACATCTCATTACTTGCTCGGATTAAACCCCATCTGCCATTTGTCCACTATTTTCTGTTGCTGATCTATATCCTGCTGTATACTGTCACAATTGTCCTCACTGTCCAATTTTGGTGTCGTCTGTAAACCTATTGACAAACCCATCTACATTTACATTCAAGTCTTTAATGTATATCACAAACAACAGAGGTCTCAGCACAGATCCCTGCAGAACTCCAGTGGTCACAAACCTCCAGCCAGAATAGTACCATCCGCCACAATCATCTGCCTTCTACAAGTAAGCCAGTTTTGAATCCAAATGATCAAATCACCATGGATCGCTTGCATCTTAATATTCTGGATCAACCTACTATAAACAATTTTATCAAAAGCCTTACTCCATGTAGACAGCATTGTTGCTCTTCCCTCATCATCATCTTTGTCACTTCCTCAAAAAGCACATCAGTACCCATGACGTGCTGGGTACCCAGTACCCAGTACCCAGTACCCAGTACCCAGTACCCAGTACCCAGTATCCAGTACCCAGTATAGGTGTCAGAGGTTATGGGGAGAAGGCAGGATAATGGGGTTATGGGGAGAATGGCAGGAGAATAGATCAGCCATGATTGAATAGTGGAATAGACTTGATGGGCCGAATGGCCTAATTCTACTCCTATCACTTATGACCTTATGACCTTATGACCTTATGACCTTATGACGGACCAGGCAGTGTTCACCACTTTTTGTAATCTCATTCGTTTCTGGGCATTCGAGTTGACGAACTAGGCCATGGTGCAACCAATCAATAAGCTCTTTACCGTACCCCTGTAGAAGTTCAAGGGAGGATTCGTTGACATCACTTCAATCTTCCAAGGCCCACATTCCTAATTGCTAATCAACTCTTACATACAATTTACACAGAATCATTTCTACCTGAAGATTGATTGAACTTATGCTAATCAAAATTGCACTGAATGTGTAAAAAACATAGCCTGCAAGATAGCACTCTAGTGAACTGGAGTGCACAAGTTCTGAGACTGGATCACAAAACTCTATCTGACGCTTGAGGGAGTGCTGCACTGTTAGGCAAAACATTAATTCTGGACACTATCCCACTCTCAGATCAAGGATCTTATGACATGAATTCAAAAACATACATGAGAGTTATTCCTGGACTTCCACTTACTATTTACAGTTTAATATGAATGGATTATTTAGGTTTGAATCACATTGCTGTTTGTTGGAGTTAACTGGATGCCATGTTTCTAACATTACATATCTCTTTGAAACAACCTCATTGAAAACCGCTGCAGGAAATTATAGAGGGAATTGAAGGGATTTTGTAATTTCTTTGTCTCATTCTGGTGAATGCATCTATAGTTAATGCACTAAGAGGTAAAAGTTGGTATCATTTTGATCAATGGTCATGCAACAAGTGGTTGGCATGACATTGGGTTCAGCAATTAGCATAGGTTCTTCTTATCGAGTTCACATCACAAGATTAGAAATTGTTCAGCCAGAGCTGAACACACTTCTCAGCATCTGCACAATGGCGTCTTGCGCTTCTTGCGCTTCTTGTGCTTCTTGTGCTTCTCCTACTTCTTGTGTGTAGTGGTGGAAAGATTGATGGAAACAGGATCACGATGTGAACGCTCGTTCCTTGACCCCAGCATAGGTTAAGAACAAGGTTCATATGCTCAATAGTACAGAAACTTTTGCTGTGGTTAGAATTTCATTACTGGTTGAGAGTGTTTAATGTGCTACATATCTCCTTCACTTGCTAAGCCAAAAAGAGTAGTTCAATCCATCAAAGCTGTCAGACCAATGGCACCAAATTTTGGAATACAATGTCTGCCATTGCCTTACGTTACATTCATAGCACCAGTGACAGGCGGTGTGATTCTAAGCACATGCCATCTCAGCCGCCTAGAACTACTTAATTCCAAAGATTTTTTGAGTTATTCATATTTTCAGTATCAGAGTATATTCAGAGTCATAGGGAGATGCAGCACAGAAATGGCCCTTCAGCCCTTCAAGTCCATGTTGACCATCATATAACCATATAACCATATAACCATATAACAATTACAGCACGGAAACAGGCCATCTCGGCCCTACAAGTCCATGCCGAACAACTTTTTTCCCTTAGTCCCACCTGCCTGCACTCATACCATAACCCTCCATTCCCTTCTCATCCATATGCCTATCCAATTTATTTTTAAATGATACCAACGAACCTGCCGCCACCACTTCCACTGGAAGCTCATTCCACACCGCTACCACTCTCTGAGTAAAGAAGTTCCCCCCTCATGTTACCCCTAAACTTCTGTCCCTTAATTCTGAAGTCATGTCCTCTTGTTTGAATCTTCCCTATTCTCAAAGGGAAAAGCTTGATCACATCAACTCTGTCTATCCCTCTCATCATTTTAAAGACCTCTATCAAGTCCCCCCTTAACCTTCTGCGCTCCAGAGAATAAAGACCTAACTTATTCAACCTATCTCTGTAATTTAGTTGTTGAAACCCAGGCAACATTCTAGTAAATCTCCTCTGTACTCTCTCTATTTTGTTGACATCCTCCCTATAATTGGGCGACCAAAATTGTACACCATACTCCAGATTTGGTCTCACCAATGCCTTGTACAATTTTAACATTACATCCCAGCTTCTATACTCAATTCTATCAGGCACTTAATTTTTGCTTACTCGACTCATTCTGTAACAATTTCACCATGACCAGCACATCAACCAAATATAGTGAGCAAAAGTCTCTGACATATCCCATTCTCTTACCGGAGAGGGACAGGTAAACTTCAATATCCTGTGGGGTTAAATTACAGGGAGAATGTGCAGAATCCATATCGACAGCAGCCAAGGCCAGGCTTAAACTTGCTATGGTACAGCAACGAACTGCTACACCACCATGCTATGCCTAGTCATTGGATAGAAACATTAAAAATGACAGTGTTCTTATATCTAATCCTTATTCTCACATGACACTTTTCCCTAACCCACAGACACCTCTGATTTACAAGCTACAGACGGTGTACTTTGCCTTCACGTAAGTCACCAAAACACTGCCAATATGCCTTCATCACTCAGGTACCCAGGATATCATGAAGGGTCTCGACCCGAAACGTCACCCATTCCTTCTCTCCAGAGATGCTGTCTGTCCCGCTGAGTTACCCCAGCTTTTTGTGTCTATCATTGTACACGCTTATTGTGCACACACTGAGAGCATGGCTTGTAGAATTGTAGAAATAGGTGATTATTTGGATGAAAATTGGTTTATTTGTAGCTATAGTGAAGAATCTGGGCAGAATATGAGCTGATAACAAAGAATCTCAGCTAGTATAACCATTTTAGAATCAAAACCATAATTAGAACACTTTGTTAACTCTAAATAGGTGTGTTAAAAATAAAATCAATGGAATTTACTTAAAGCTCAAGAAGCTAAACAAATCCTACTAATTGACATTGCATAAAGTCTCAGAGGGGTAGAAGCTTCTCGTGGGAAATATTTCCTAACACAAATAGCTAAATGGTCTTTTTGCAAACTTTATATTTTTCTACAAGACCATGAACTTTATTTCAAGTGCTTGCTTACCTAATTTAAAAACCCAAGGTAGCAATCAGATTTGGGCAGAATGAATTTCTTCGCTTCACCCTGGAGGTAAATTCTTTCCAAGAGTTATACTGACCTCCTAAACTATGAAGCGTGCAAACAGGATAACAATATCATGGGTGTATAAAGGAAATGTACAGTTTGGTTTTCATTTAATTGAATATTAGTTATATAGATAATAAAACTATCACAGTTAAACAGGTAATTAGAAGTCCTATTGTCCACACCAGTGTTTACGGCCATTTCTACATTGCCTTGCACTTATTTCTTTAACCCAGTTGACACATTGTGAGTTAGTGGCCACGTGAAAGGGACAAACTGTATGACTGATAATCAAGAATCAGCCAGTCAGATACCAAAAACCTTTGCTGTTTCCAATTGGGTGTTGAAAGGTGAGACACCACAAAGAGGGAGATTAGTGGTTCCCAAAAACAGGAGCAGAGAAGCAATGACATTGGAGTCGTGAGGTCTTGTAATAATAATAATAATACACTTTATTGTCATTGTAAATACATACAACAAAATTTCAGGCGCACTGCCTGAGCGGAGCTCCAACGTAACAAATAAATAATAACTAGACTAAGTGGGACCTGTTGGGTCCCAGCATCACACGGGAAGGCTGGTCCCCCAACGCAATATTCCACCTCTCCACCAATTCCAATATTGGTGGCCAGTGGGAGGGGGGTGTTCTGGAGTGCTAATATGGGTGTTGTGGGCTGAAGGGACTGGTTTCCAGAGGGCTAGTATGGACATTGTGGGCCGAATGGATTCTTGGGCTGGCGGCTCAGTCACTCAAGCCTGTTGTGCTGGCAGCTCACTCACTCACGGCTGGTGGGCTGGCAGCTCACTCACTCACGGCTGGTGGGCTGGCAGTTGACTCACGTAAGGAGTGTGGTCAGATTAGCCCAGATGGGGGAGAGGCGATGCTTTGTACCCATGTTTGATGTTGCTATAGACATGGTCTAGTACGTTTTTACCTCTTGTGGGGCATTGCACATGTTGATAGAATTTAGGGAGGACAGTCTTTAGTCTTGCTTGGTTGAAATCCCCAGCTATTATAAAGATCCCATCAGCAGATAGCAGATAGCCCAAATCAGTAGTAAGCAGATAGCCCAAATCAGTAGTGGTATTGGCATCTGACGGTATATATACAGCCATGATTATAACAACCATAAATTTCCATGGCATATAGAAGGGGCAACATTTTATGGATAAATATTCCAGGTCCGGAGAGCAGTGGTCGTCAATGGCCTTAACATCTGTGCACCAGCTGTTATTTGTGTGTGCACAAAGTCCCCTCCCACACCCCCCCCCCCCCCCCCCCCCCCGCTCTTAACGGAGTCACTGTTCCTATCGTGGCGCAGCCCGCTAGCCTGATAGCCTCATCTGGGATCAACGGGTTGAGCCACGTTTCCGTGATGATCGTAACGCAGCAGTCCTGGAAGTTTTTCTGTGAGGAAACCTCCAGAGTTCTCAGACCCTTTGGAAGTAGTTGTTGCTGATAATTTCAGATTGGATGTTCTCCAACATAGCTGATTGATTATTTTTGTTCCTAGTTGTTCTACATGGTACGCATGTTCCTCTGCATATATTTACTTTTCTGTATCTATACAGTAACATCTGATCCAGTTTCTATAACGTATAGTGTACTAAATCAGTCGGGCAAAATGCATGTTCTATGAAGGGATGGTGGAAGAGAATCTAGAACAAAATTTGAGTGCAGTAGCAAGGAAGTGCAGCAGTGTCAGAGGCGTAAATAAGGGCTCCTTTGGGAGCACATTTGCTTCTGAGTTAGAGATTATGTACTCCATTCCTGTCCATTGAGCCTTGAAACAAGATTGGTACCTGAGCGCAGTACTGAGGGAGTGCCACACTACCAGAATATGTCCTGTGGTAGACAAAAGTGCTGGAGAAACTCAGCGGGTGCAGCAGCATCTATGGAGCGAAGGAAATAGGCAACGTTTCGGGCCGAAACCCTTCTTCAGACTGATGTAGGGTGGGGGGGGGAGCGGGGAGAAGAAATGAAAAAGGAAGAGGAGGAGCCCGAGGGCTGAGGGAGAGCTGAGAAGGGGAGGAGACAGCAAGGGCAACCGGAAATTGGAGAATTCAATGTTTATGCCGCTAGGGTGCAGACTGCCAAAGCGGAATATGAGATGCTGCTCCTCCAATTTCCGGTGGTGCTCACTCTGGCCATGGAGGAGGCCCAGGACAGAGAGGTCGGATTCGGAATGGGAGGGGGAGTTGAAGTGCTGAGCCACCGGGAGATCAGGTTGGTTTAAAGCGGACCGAGCGGAGGTGTTCGGCGAAACGATCGCCAAGCCTACGCTTGGTCTCACCGATGTAGATCAGCTGACTTCTAGAGCAGCGGATGCAATAGATGAGGTTGGAGGAAATGCAGGTGAACCTCTGTCGCACCTAAAACGACTGCTTGGGTCCTTGAATGGAGTCGAGGGGGGAGGTAAAGCGACATGTGTAGCATCTCTTGCTGTTGCAAGGAAAAGTGCCCGGTGCTTTCCGCTGCTCTAGTGTCAGCTGATCTACGTCGGTGAGACCAAGCTTAGGCTTAGCGATCGTTTCGCCGAACACCTCCGCATGCAAATTTAGAGGTTAATTGGAATCTGAAAATTGACTCTAATGTGTAGAGAGTGGATACAAAAGTGGAATAACAGAATTAATGTGAATGGGTGATTAATGGGCCAACTCAGTGGGCCGAAGGATGTGTTTCCATGCCGTATCTCAAAACTAAACAAGCTTTTTCAAGGCTTCACCTTCACCTTCACCTTCGATTGAAAAGACTAGGCTTGTATTCACTGGAGTTTAGAAGGATGAGGGGATCTTAATAATAATAATAAATTGAATTTATATAGCGCTTTTCAGGGACTCAAAGTCGCTTTACAAGGCAAGGCAAGCCAAAAAACAAAAACAAAAACAAAAACAAAACAAAACAAACCAAAAAATGAGCAACAATTCAAGCACAGATGAAAAGGGAGGGGGATGTGGGGCTAAGGATAGGCAGAGGTGAAGAGATGTGTCTTGAGGCGGGACTGGAAGATGGTGAGGGACTCAGAATTGCGGATCAGTTGGGGGAGGGAGTTCCAGAGCCTGGGAGCTGCCCTGGAGAAGGCTCTGTCCCCAAAACTGCGGAGGTTGGATTTGTGGATGGAGAGGAGACCGGCTGATGTGGATCTGAGGGACTGTGAGGGTTGGTAGGGGGAGAGGAGCTCAGTGAGATATGGGGGGGCCAAATGTTGGAGGGCTTTGTAGGTGAGGACCAGGGTTTTGTAAGTGATCCGGTGGGAGATGGGAAGCCAGTGAAGTTGTTTGAGGACTGGAGTGATGTGGTGCCAGGATTTGGTGTGGGTGATGAGTCGGGCGGCTGCGTTCTGGACCAGTTCGAGTCGGTTGATGTAGCTGGAGCTGATGCCAAGGTGAAGTAAGTTGCAGTAGTCCAGTCGGGAGGAGATGAAGGCATCTCATAGAAACATATAAAATTATAAAAGGACTGGACAACCTAGATGCAGGAAAATGTTCCCAATGTTGGGCGAGTCCAGAACCAGGGGCCACAGTCTTAGAATAAAGGGGAGGTCATTTAAAACTGAGATGAGAAAAAACCTTTTCACCCAGAGAGTTGTGAAATTATGGAATTCCCTGTCACAGAGGGCAGTGGAGGCCAAGTCACTGGATGGATTTAAAAGAGAGTTAGATAGAGCTCTAGGAGCTAGTGGAATCAAGGATATGGGGAGAAGGCAGGCACGAGTTATTGATAGGGGACGATCAGCCATGATCACAATGAATGGTGGTGCTGGCTTGAAGGGTCGAATGGCCTCCTCCTGCACCTATTTTCTATGTTTCTATGATCCCATGCAACCCAATAAATTAACCTTATATAGCTTTTAAGCCAAATACTCCAAAGTGTTATATAATAAAGCACCCAGGAAATAAGACAGTTCACCATAAAACTGACAGGCGTAACTCATTTTCCATTGACAATGCTGGCCCATTGCATTGACGATGAGCATTCAATGCCAACATGTAATTATCTATGTGTAGGATGAAACTGCAGATGCTGGTTTACACCAAAGAAAGACACAAAATGCTGGAGTAACTCAGCAGATTATCAATTCTATTTTTAGTAAATGTAGTCAATTCAGATTCACATTAGATTACTGTCATATACATCAGGGTACAATGAAATTCCTTGTTTGCATGAAGCTCACAGGGTAATCAGTATACACACATCAACAATAAATACAATACAAGCAACGAGTGCAAAACGGCAAAATGGTGCAAGAATATAGTGCAATCTGAAGTATTGCAAAGATTATTAAAGAACAATAACAAAATAACAGAATAACCTAGAGGTGAGCGTAAAATTTAGAAGACGTGACAGGGTATGTGAAATACTGTAGGTAATTATTTGAAGTCACTACAAGGTAAACGGGTGGGGTCCACAATGGGGCAGCACAGTGGCACAGGAATAGAATTGCTGCCTGACAGCGCCAGAGACCAGGTTCAATCCTGACTACAGGTGCTGTCTGTACGGAGTCTGTATGTTCTCTCCATGACCTGTGTGGGCTTTCTCCAGGCACTCCGGTTTCCTCCCACACTCCAAAGACGTGCAGGTTTGGAGACTAATTGGCTTGGTAAAATTGTAAATTGTCCCTAGTGAGTGTGGGATGCTGTTGGTGTGTGGGGATCGCTTGTCGGTGCGGACTCGTGAAACGAAGGGCCCGTTTCCGCACTGCATCTCCAAACTATACTAAATTCACGAGTCTGGTAGCAGTGGAGAAAAAGTGTTCTTAAGTCTGGATGTCTAAGCTTTCAATCTGCTACATCTTTTCACAATAGAAGAGAGAACAGGAAAAGGCTAGAGTGGCAGTCATCCTTGAAGAAATTTTGAGATTCCTGATGCAATGCACAATGAAGAAACAAAGAACTGCAAAAATGCTGAAGTAACAATAGATCAGGCAGGTCAGGGCGAAGAAGGATCTCGACCCAAAATGTCACCTATCCCTGTTCTTCAGAGATGTTGCCTGACTTGCTGAGTTACTCCAGTACATTGTGTCTTTCAATGCACTGTGAAGTGGATTGGATGGAAGAAAACGACAAACCTGTAATGGATTAGGCTGTGTTCATCATTCTCTATAGGTTCAGGCGGTCATGAACAAAGGAGATGTCATACCAAACTGAGATGCAGCCCAGCAGAATACTTTCTAAGTGCATCAGGAGAGGTTTGAGAAAATCCCTATTGAATCTTGTCAGATACCTATGAAAACAAATACATTGAGATGCTTTCTTGATCACTGCCACAATGTGATGGAACCAGGTTCAGTTGCTGGTGATAGGGATGCCGAGGAACTTGAAGCCGTTGACCACCTCGACAGCAGTTCCATTGATGAGGATGGTGTGTTCACACCCTTGCTTACTTAGGCCAACAATCAACTCTTGTTACCTTGACACCATGACACGAAGTTCACAATCTCTTTCTTATACTGCATCTTATCATTGTTATTGATCGAGCCAACAATAATGGTGGCGAATTTAAAGATGGAGCTGGCATTATATGTGATCACACATCATGGGAGTGCAGGGAGTGGAGCATTTGAGAAACTGCGAAATAATGTATAGGCTGGTTAATTAATGGTTTGCCCAAGGGCCTGTTTCCACACTGCATGGCTCTATGATTCTATGAGTCACCTGAGTGGTTCAGTTATAGAGGTGAATAGGTACATTATTAAAATTATTGTAAAATTATATTTTTTATATTGAAAGTTGTGAATACATTTACCCATTTTTCATTTTCATTTGTTTTAAGTAATATATTCCATTTGTTTGCATTCTTTAAATACTACCTCGCTTATTGTTACCTCAAAAGGGATATACAAAGTATGTGATTGTATTTTCTGACTCCTGCTTGTACACCAGGCTTCTTTTTCATAGTTAACAAGTTGTGGCTGACATACCCCCTGCGTACCAGAGGCATCTTTGACCTGGGGGCTGTACCCAGGGATGCCTATTGAGACAAACATCAAGTGTTGCAGAAAGATCATCTAGTTGGCGAAAGATGCATTTTTCTTGGCCTGAAACTTGTTGGTCTTCCATTACAACGGGATGTCCCTAAAGGAATGCTGCAGACTGGCACTTCCAGGCTGCCGGAGTATATCCTGAAGATGTACTGAGGCTCACTGCATCCAACACAATGGCTCTTTGGAGAGGGACTGCAGCCCAGGGTCCTTTTGACTCTCAATACTGAGGGCCTACGCCTGCTGTAGAAGTCACTCAAACATTTGATGTTTGCATTAACGACAGATTGTAGGGACGACAGATGGCACAATGGGCTAAGTGTTCGGCTGGCAACCGGAAGGTAGCTGGTTCGAATCCCGCTTGGAGTGCATACTGTCGTTGTGTCCTTGGGCAAGGCACTTCACCCACCTTTGCCTGTGTGTGTCCTTGGGCAAGACACTTCACCCACCTTTGCCTGTGTGTGTGGATGTAATTATGTGAAGCACTTTGGGGTCAATGCAAGTTGACTAAAAATGTGCTATATAAATAAAGAAATTTAATTTAAATTTTAATTTAACCCAGAAGGTTAATAAATTAATAAGTGGCATTAGTACGAGATATGCAAAGTTATGACACTACCAATGTTTAAGAAGGAACTGCAGATGCTGGAAAATTGAAGGTGGACGAAAATGCTGGAGAAACTCAGCGGGTGAGGCAGCATCTATGGAGTGAAGGAAATAGGCGACGTTTCGGGTCGAGACCCTTCTTCAGACAGTCTGAAGAAGGGTCTCGACCCGAAACATCGCTTATTTCCTTCGCTCCATAGATGCTGCCTCACCCACTGAGTTTCTCCAACACTACCAATGTATACAGTACAACCAATAACATTGTTCATTTATGGACGGAAGAATGACACCATGAATGTAAAGGCCACCTTCTATTTTGTCTTTTTTGTCACATTTTGGTATTCCATATATAATGTTTTTTATCAATAAAATTTATTTTGAAATATAACAAAATACTTACCTCCAAATTAAAAGATAGTGGATACATCACCCAAGAGGCTTGAGCACAAAAATCCATGCTGGTTCATCAATGCGACAATCAGGGAGCATATTTCAGACTGGAATTTGACCCCCATCTGATCTCTTGGGTGAATCTCATGGTATTATTTAAAAGCATGACAATAATAAATAATATTTGACCATTATCTATCCTTCATCTAGCGCGTTTAATAAGTAGAATAACTGGCCCTAATCACATTACAATTTCTGGGAGCTTCCCGTGTGCTAATTGGCTGCTGTGTGTTTCTTGCATTACAACATTAACTTAAAGCTAGTTATTTGATTGGTTGGAATTTTTCTGTGACGGTGTATTATTGATTGCTGTACCAACTAAGAACATAAGAAATAAGTGCAGGAGATGACCATTTGACCCCTCAAGACAGTTCACCATTCAATAACTGTACTTTCTTGCCTACTTCATATATCTCTTGATCCCCTACAATCCAAACTGAACAAGCCTTAGTTACACTTTTTTTATGATATGAATTATATAAATTCTGCACTGAACAATTTATTCACACAGTGGTTCAGCTACTAGAATCATTGCCTCACATCTTTAGTGGCGCAGGTTCAATCCCAACCCTGGGTACTATGTGGAGTTTGCAGGTTCCCCTGTGACCTGCATGGGTTTCCTCTGGGTGCAATGGTTTTCTCCAACATCTCAAGGACGTGTGAGTCAGTAGGTTAACTGGCCATTGTTAATTGTCTGTTGTGTCTAGATGAGTGATAGAATTTGTGAGCAGTTTTTGAAAATGTGCAGAGAAATTTTTTTTAAAAAGGAATTGCTGTGGGAATTGCTTTTGTATTGTATTGTATTGTATTGTATTGTATTCAAATGTATTGTCATTGTCTCAGTTAGAGACAACAAAATGAATTTCCCTTACAGGCAGTATCATAAAAATAAAAATAAATAAATAATAATAAATAATAAAACATATTAAAAATAAAATAGAATTTAAAAAAAAGCACAAACACTGAAAGTCCACGACACAACATAACACAGTGGCACCAAGGTGAGGAAGGCACCATATTCCTGCCAGCCTCCCCTCCGTTCTTCCCAGATGTTCACTCGTGGTCGAGGCCTTCCTAGCACCCGCAGTCGCCGCCCCGGGTGGCCCGATGTTCAGGCCCTCTCGCCGGGCTGGTGGAACGCCGACACCGAACCCCGACGGTGAACATCCTCCTCCTCAGCGGCCCGGACCTCCCGATCAGCCGCCTCCCACAGCCCCTGAGTCCGCAGCCCCCGAGTCCGCAGCTCCCGAGTCCGCAGGCCGAGCCGGGCGGAGTCGCAGGACCCCGCGCTGTCCATCAGCGCCGCCCGCGTAGGGAGCCCGCAAACCGCAGCTCCAGGATGTCGGTACTGCAGGTCCAGCACTCCGGGCTCCAGACGGCGATCCCCGATAAGGCATCGCCAGCCCCGCGATGTTACAGCGCTGTCCCGCCACTGCTGGAGCTCTGGTCGATCCCGGCAGGAATGGCCGCGCCAATCCAGTAGGTAGGCCGCTGGGGGGGGGCGAGGACGCGACTCGAATAATAGTCGCGTCTTCACCAGGAAGCGGCTGAAGGACGGTATCCCCCGCACCGTACCCTCTTCCCCCACATAAAAACACACAAAAAACACAAAAAAACACACTTTTACATAACTAAATAAACAAAAAAACAAAAAGATACCGGGCTGTAGGTGGAGGCTGCTGTCACCAGCGCCACCTCCTAATCTGAGGAAAGACATTCTTGCCATAGAGGGAGTGCAGAGAAGGTTAACCAGACTGATTTGTGGGATGGCAGGACTTTCATATGAAGAAAGAGTGGATAGACTCGGCTTGTACTCGCTAGAATTTTGAAGATTGAGGGGGGATCTTATAGAAACGTACAAAATTCTTAAGGGGTTGGACAGGCTAGATGCAGGAAGATTGTTCCCGATGTTGGGGAAGTCCAGAACAAGGGGTCACAGTTTAAGGATAAGGGGGAAGTCTTTTAGGACCAAGATGAGAAAAATAATTTTCACACAGTGGTGAATCTGTGGAATTCTCTGCCACAGAAGGTAGTTGAGGCCAGTTCATTGGCTATATTTAAGAGGGAGTTAGATGTGGCCCTTGTGGCTAAAAGGATCAGGGGTATGGAGAGAAGGCAGGTACAGGATACTGAGTTGGATGATCAGCCATGATCATATTGAATGGCGGTGCAGGCTCGAAGGGCCGAATGGCCTACTCCTGCACCTATTTTCTATGTTTTTATGAATTTCGTAATTGGCTGCTTGGTGATGTTTAGTTTAGTTTAGTTTAGAGATACAGCGTGGAAACAGGCCCTTCGGCCCACCGGGTCCACACCGACCAGCGATCCCCGCTGGTATGCAGGAGGACCTGCTTACATGCTCTCTGAATTTTGACTATGCCAGAAGCTAAATTCCACTGGGTTGTCCTTAATGAAGTTCTACCCTCTGGTCATTGCTCAGTTGGTCACAGGTATTGACCTCCTCACTTTCAAAGGGATCTTTAGAAATTACTTCCTCAAGAATAGAGCTAATATTATTGCGATACAATATGATAGAACTTTATTTATCCCAGGAGGGAAATTGATTAAAAGCCCACATCAAGTCGCAATGCTCTCAAGTCGGTACAACAGCCTGTGAACCTAATGCCCCTGTCCCACTTAGGAAACCTGAACGGAAACCTCTGGAGACTTGGCGCCCCGCGGTTCCCGGAGGTTGCAGGTGGTTGCCGGAGGTTGCAGCTAGTGGAAGCAGGTAGGGAGACTGACAAAAACCTCCGGGAACCTCCGGGAACGGCACGGAAACCTTGGGTGGGGCGCAAAGTCTCCAGAGGTTTCCGTTCAAGTTTCCTAAGTGGGACAGGGGCATTCGCCTTCAGGTTCATGAACAGCTTCTTCTCATCAGCCTTAACCACAATCCCGCCTCAGGAATGAACAAATATGGATTTATTATTGGTTGTACCACATATTTTTCCTTACACTATTATGGTCTGGTTACCTAGTATAACTGATAATTAATTGTATTTATTGTTCACTGTATATTTATTTGTTCTGTTGTTGCCCTAATGTGGCTGTAAAGCTGCAGCAGTCCCAATGAATATGACTACTAAACATTCTTGTCTCTTGACTTGGACGTTTGACAGCTAGGATCTGGATTGAACTTTGTCTATTTGTCAAGTGCTAAGTGGCCTAATAAGTCCCCAAAGTGTCAAGTGAGAAGTGTCTGCTTATGTCTAATGCATCCACCCATCTAATTATGGGTGATGCAGCCCTAATGCATCTACCCATCTTATTGAATTACATTGAAAATGCACCAGGCACTATCCCGTCTGAAGTTTGAAACCCTTTCTTCAAGACATGTATTCCTTAAGGCTTCTTCTGCAATCACCCACTGCACCCAGTGACATAAATCTCAAGAATTCCTTGTAACAAAATGTAAATTAATTTATCCACATTTAAAGGCTTACACTTAAGCCTTTCCCTTTGGAATCCAAACATGACTTTTCCTCGTGATTCTTGACAAGTCTATATCCCCTACTCATACCCCTCTTCCCCCTACATGCCCTACCATAAAAAGTAGGCCATTCAGCCCTTAATTATCTTCTATTGCTCAGGACTATTCCATTGATCTGCAACACATTCCCCACAAAACTATCTACCTATTTCAATCTTTAATGCTCCAATGGTACCATCATCAACAGGATAGAAAACTACAAATATTTGCAAACCTTTGTGTCAAAAACAAATTCTTCATTACTCTTCTTAATAGCCTTGCTCCATGTTGTTATAGACTCACAGAGTTACACAGCAAAGAAATAGACCCTTTTGCCCAACTCATCATTGGTGATCAAGATGCCCATTAAGCTGGTCACATTTCCTTGCAGGTGATCCATAACGCTCTCCACCTTTCCTATCCATGTACCTGTCCAAATGTATTTTCAATATAGTTATTGTATCTGCCTCAATCACTTACTGTGGCAGCTTGTTTCATTAATGTACCACCCCCTGTGTGATATCTGCTAGATCGTAGTGTTTCTCTGCATCTACCTTATTAATAACTAACATTGCATCTAGATATGAGTAGCTGAGATTTCAGGGCACCCCAATCTTAAATCCTCTCAGTCAATTGAAAACAATGCAATACAAACAAAGCAAGTCATAGACAAATGAAATTAGGCTGAGTGCTTCATTTATCCAGATATTACCCTTGGCCTCATATACAGGCATAGGGTTGGGCCCCAAAGATTGCTCAATTGTTGGGCTGCCATATTAAGGATTAAGTCAAGTTAAATTGAGTTTATTGTCAAATGCACAAGTATGGTGAAGTACGTATAATGAAAATTTTGCATGCAACGACATCATTGGCACAAAGACTCAGACAGCACATGAAAACATAAATTATATGCAAATCACAATATATTCTTCAAGACAGACAAAAAAAGACTGTTAAAAAAAAACAAGACATCATTGCAAAACACTATTATAAACAAGTCCATTGCAGTGCAAGACAATAATAATAATAATAAATTTTATTTGCGGGCGCCTTTCAAAGTCTCAAGGACACCTTACAGAAAATTAACAAGAGAGAAAAAACATATAGTCGGAGTAAAATAAATAATAAGGACATCACCAATACACAAATTAAAGACAGAATTCGCTCCAAAGACAAAAAATCAAAAACACAATGTGAAGAGAGAGCAGCGGCAGCTAAAGCGCGCCAGCGTCCACTCTCCCTTCCGACAGCCATCTTGGACACAAACTAACATATTCACATTACACACAAAAAAATCATCCCCCCACAATGGATACCACTGTGGGGGAAGGCACAATGTCCAGTCCCCATCCCCAGTTCTCCCAAAGTCAGGCCCATTGAGTGTTCAGTGTTCAGTATTCAGTGTTTAGTTCCTGAGGTAAGATATTTCACTTCTGTTCACAATGACAAACAGAAAAGCCACCAAATGAATTGTTAATAATCAATATATCCTATGCAAGCACAATCTAAACAAAAACAGAAGAAAAAGCTTTATTAATCAATCTAGCCCATTTCTAAGTTTACCATTACAGTAGTTCTCCAGATAGAATTGGGATATAGTTTAGTTTCAGGTCATGCCAGCCAAACTCATGCCCTCTTTCAACTTAACTAGTTATTTACTTTAGGGATCTTTGGCATATTTTCAAGAGCTTTTCTCAGTTCTCGGCTTTCTTTTGAGGGAACCAGAAAATATATGTGTAATTTTCGCTGTTTTCTGAAGTATCTGATGGATGAAGCCCTTTTAATTCCAATTAAATGTATGATTTATTTGCACAAAATCATTAAGATCCAGGTATGCAAAGGAGTAATTTATTGGCTTTCTCATCTATGATCAGTAATGTTAGGTCACTTGGTTACACGTTGGTGACTTTATTGCCAAGTTACTCTCCCTGTCTCAAGAAAACCAGGTTCAGTACAACTAAATTTTGTGGAAGCAGACCAAGTGTTTTGGAACAAATTGAATTCTATTTGACTGCCAAATAATGTAGTCCATTCTTCGTAGACTTGTAAAATTGTTGAAGTATAGATATGTTGCAATTTGAGGCTATTTGGCCCACCCAGAATGTGCTGTCTCTTAATAGAGAAATCTTTTCCATTCTTTAGACTTTGCTTTAGAGATACAGTGCAGAATCAGGCCCTTCGGCCATGTCGACTAGTGATCACCCAGTGCACTAATACTATACTACACACTAATGCCAATTATTTTTACAACTTACCGAAGCCGATTAACATACAAACATATTTGTCTTTGGAGTGTGGGAGGAAACCCAAGTGTCACAGGGAGAACGTACAACCTCTGTACAAACAGCACCTGTAGACAAGATCAAAACTGGGTCTCTGGAGCTGTAAGGCAGCGATTCTACTGCTGCGCCACTGTGCCAACCCCAAAGTGTTCCTTTCCAAAGCTATTTCACTACCAGCCTGCAAATAATTCACTCTCAAATGCCTATCCAATTCTTCTTTTGAAAGTTCTGAATGTGTTTCCACCATCCCACAGTATTAGTGAGTTCCAGATCACCATCATCCTTGGTGTAAATAAGTATTCATTACATTCCCCTTTCTGACATTGATCCACTAGTTTGTATTTACACCACCTGACTTTGAGTGGCACATTGAGCTGCTGCCTCACTGTGCATGAGACCTGGGTTAGATCCAAAACTTGGATGCTATCTGTGTAGAGTTTGCACATTTCTGTGACTGGGTGGGTTTCCTCCCACATCCCAAAGACCTACAAGTTTGCAGGCTAATTGGCCATTGTAAATTGCCCCTAGTATGTAAGGAATGGATGAGAAAGTGGAATAACATAGAATTAGTGCAAACGGGTGATTAATGGTCGGCCTGGATTTAGTGGGCCAAAGGGCTTGTTTCCATGCTGTATCTCTTATCTATATTACTAAAAGTAAGATCTTGACCGCTTTTGACTTACTGTGATGTGATTTCCGAGAGAACGCCGCCACTTACGGTCGTCATTTTTTGGCCACCTCACTCAGAGCCCCACTCCGCCGGACTGGACCGGAGGATTTTTCTCATCGATATAAAATCAGAGAGATATTAATGTTTTAAATATTTTTGCCATTCTCTCTGCTGCCCCCACTGGCGGCAGGGGGGAGGGACTATAAAACCCGGAAGTATCATGGCTCACTCAGTCTCTGCCAGATGGAGGAAGCGAGAGGGTCCCAGCTCTCTGAGCTGCGAATAACACTGAACGCACGTCTACTCCACCGTGAGTCCCCGGGATGTGGTTTTCAGCAAATGTGTTTGTTGTTTGCAAAGTGTTTGTCCAATTGGGTTGGCTTTTTAAAGGGCTTTCAGCAAATGTGTTTTGTTTGTTTGCAAAGTGTTTTTGCCCAATTGGGTTGGCTTTTTAAAGGGCTTTCAGCAAATGTGTTGTGTTGGCTTGCAAAGTGTTTTTGTCTAATTGGCATGGCTTTTAAAGGGCTTGCTTGCATCAGTTTTCGGATGGATAAAGCGTGAATAAACATTTTATTAGATCAGGACTGTGCTTAATTTCAAAATTGGCGCTCATTCTGTGATTTTCGCTTAGTTGCAAGATGGCACTAATTACGTCAATTCCGGTTAGCATCAGTCAATTACGTCAATTCCAGTTTGTGGCAAGAAGCGAGAGGGTGACGTCAAGATGGCGCCAAGTGCAAGCGCCGTTGAATAATTCAAGAGAGCTGACTGCTCTATGGTGAGTATGTTTGTTGGATGTTATTTAAAGCACGTTTTTGCTTCAGCACCAGCAGCCTCTACGGGAGGCTTTTAAACATTCGTTTTACACAAGCTGCACAAGACCTATCAGCTGCTATGATTAATGTGTCAAACTGGTTGCAGTTTTCTGATCTACATCTTAATGTGTCAAAGACTGTCTGTATGTTTTTCTCCAAAAAGGCAAGCACTGATGGAGATCCTGATGTGTTTGTACATGGAACAAAACTTAAAATTGTACATGAGTTTAAATATTTAGGAATCGTGATCGATTCACAGCTCTGTTTCAAACAACAGGTGAAAAGAACAGTAAATTTAATTAAATTTAATTTGTCCAATTTTAGATATATTAGAAATAATTTAACTATTGATTCAGCCAAACTATATTTTAATGCAATGATTGTGCCATACATGACCTACTGTATAACAACTTGGTCATTGGCATGTAAGTCCACACTAAAGCCTGTTGAAATTGCTTATAAACAAGCCCTAAAAACTCTTGACAAAAAGCCCAGAATGTACCATCACTGTAGCATCCTGAAGAAATTTGATCTGCTGAGCTGGGAAAACGTAATAAAATATTCGGACTCGATTTGGTTTACAAAATCTTCCGTGGACTAGCCCCACCTCCGTTAAAGGACTTCATAAAGAAAAACACAAATAGGTCGACAAGAGCAGCCTCCAGGGGTGATTGTATAGTCCCGTTTAGGAAAAGTGTCTTTGGGCAGTCAGTATTTTCATATCGAGCGTCGCAGACCTGGAACGCAATACCATGCGTCATACGGGATCTGCCAACCCTTACCTCATTTACCAAACATCTAAAAACATGGTTACTGCAAAATCAAAACTGCAATCATAATCTACCTTAAAATTATCCTATGGTACTCTTTTATTGTTACTTTTTTACTTTATTGTTTGTTTTGTTTTGTTTTTGTCTTTTGTTTTGTCTCTTTTCTTATTGATTGATTGTGTTGTGATGTGTTTACCTTGTTTACCAGAGGGACTAAAGATGGAAATTAGCTACTGGCTACAATCTTGCGTATTACATGTAAATGTTTATTAATATGCACTGTCCCTAAATAAATAAATTACAATTACAATTACAATAAATTACAATTACACACTGTATATTCAACACATTCTGAAGTTACTTGGCATTTTAGTATTGGGTGAATGAGTGTGTGTGTGTGTGCGTGTGCGTGTGCGTGTGTGTGTGTGGTGTGTGGTGTGTGTGTGTGCGTGTGTGTGTATGTGTGGTGTGTGTGTGTGTGAATGTGTGTGTGTGGTGTGTGAGTGGTGTGCGTGTGTGTGTTGAGTGTGTGTCTTCGTGGGAAGAGCGTGTGTGTCGGTGGAATGAGTCGGCGTGTGTGGTGTGTGTGGAGATGAGTGTGGTGTGTGGTGTGTGTGTGTGTGGGATGATCTGTGTGTGTGTGTTGTGTGGAATGTAGTGTGTGTGTGTGTTGTGTGTGTGTGTGTGTTGTGTGTGTGTGTGTGTGTGTGTTGTGTGTGTGTTGTGTGTGTGTGTGTGTGTGTTGTGTGTGTGTGTGTGTGTGTGTGTGGTGTGGTAGTGTGGTGTGGGTGTGTGTGTGAATGAGCTATGTGTGTGTGTGTGTGTGAGTGAGTGTGTGTGTGTGTGAAAGTGTGTGTGTGTGTGTGTGAGTGTGTGTGTGTCTGTGTGTGTGTGTGTTGTGTGTATGTGTGTGTGTGTGTGTGTGTGTGTGTGTGTGTGTGTGTTGTGTGTGTGTGTGTGTGTGTGTGTGTGTGTGAATTAGTCTGTGTGTGTGCGTTTGTGAGAGTCTGTGTGTGAGTGTCTGTGTGAGGAGGAGGGTGTGTGTGATCAACAAATAACAAATAGTACATACTAGCACAACAGAAAGCCCCCCCCCCCCCCCCCCCCCCCACTGGCCAGCAATATTGGGATTGGTGGAGAGGTGGAATATTGTGTTGGGTGACCAGCCCTCCCATGTGATGCTGGGACCCAACAGGTCCCACTTAGTCTAGTCTAAACTAAAGCTGTAAACTAAACTAAAACTAAACTAAACTTGAGCCATCTGTTTAAGGGAGTAAACATTTCTCTATTTAGCCAATCTAACACTTCATCAAATCTCCTTTAACTTTAAAAGCAAAAAACTGCAGATGCTGGTTTATAAAAATAGGCGCAATATGCTAAATTAACTCAGCGGGTCAGGCCGCATCCCTGGAGAAAATGTACAGGTGATGTGTCGGGTCGGGACCCATCTTCAGAATGACCTCATCCCAAAGCATTGTCTGTCCATTCCCTTCACAGATGCAGTCTGCCCAGTTGAGTTCCTCCCAGCCCTTTGTTTAGCTCAAGATTCCAGCATCTGCAGTTTCTTTTAATTAGTTACAAAGAATAGAGAAGGTGCGTGTTGCCTGGCCTTGAAAGTGTTGGAGACTTGTACCCAGAGCACATCCAGAACACCTGGTTATAGCTCTGGGAGTTTTATCCTGACTCTGGGTTGATATTGCATTTCCTCACCAAAACTATCTTGAGTTTGCAGAGTTTGCAAGCCCTTTCCTTGGCTGCCTGGTTTTCCCTCAAATGCACTGGTTTCAAGGGGGGATGTGACAAATGGGATTGCATCCGGGGAGCCAGCATGAACTGATAGGCCAAACAGCCTATTTCTGTGTGGTTAGAAATTAATGTGGAGTCATGTTTATATTATCGGTGTAGAGACTAGAACTAACAATTTAGATGCACGTAATTACAAACCCCACCATGGAAGCACAAAGTTCAATTTGAATTCAGATTAACAAATAAACAGCAATTTAGCTCTTTTAAAGGAGTAACATTTTCCCAAGTTGCCTCAGTGTCAAACTACATTTGTCATTGAGGTACATCATGGCGGTTTGTTAAGCCCCTGTCCCACTTTCCAGAGTTACTCACGAATTCTCCTGAGTTTTCCCCTTGATTCAAACTCGGAGAATTACGGTAATAGCCAGCCGTAGGTACTCGGGGCTATTTTTTTTACTCGTGGATATTTTTCAACATGCTAAAAAAAAGTCCCGACATACCTGATGCCCCCGAGTACCTACTGGCTGGCATTACGAGCTACTACGAAATATCTACGGACTCGCTACGGACTCCTACGGACGCGCTACGGACATTCTTCATTACGGACATTAAGCGCCTTGAGTATTAGAAAGGCGCTATATAAATCCCATCCATCATTCTTCGAGTTTGAAGCAAGGGGAAAACTCGGGAGAATTTGTGAGTAACTCGGCAAAGTGGGACAGGCCCTTTACAGAACTGAGATCACCTCAGATGAGGGGAGGTGGCAATTTTAGTTCTAGTTTAGTTTAGATTAGTTTAGAGATACAGAGCGGAAATGGGGCCTTCGACCCACTGAGTCCTCGATCCCTGCACACTGAGTCTTTGGCTCGAGAGTCTTCGGCGAGGAGGATGAGGGAGGAGACTACGCCAAACATTGGCGAGGGTGAGACGCAGTGAAGAAATGACAGGTAAGCTGATTCAGTGTAATGCATGCAGGATGTTGGCGGTCAGGGACACTGATGGTGCCTCTGGCTGCTACAACTGTAGAAAGTGTGTCCAGGTTCAGCTCCTGAAGGACCATGTTGGGGCACAAGAGAAGCAACTGGATGACCTCAGAATCATCTGAAAAATACGACAGTTTCCTGGACAGGACCTACAGCGAGAATGTTACACCGAAGATACCGGAAGAGAGAAGGTGGGCAGCGATGAGGAAGAGAAGGAAGCTTGGAGTGCAGGAAACCCCTGGGGATCTACCTCCTGAAAACAGGTTCACTCTCTTGGAAGCTGTCTTTTTCACTCAGAGAGTTGTGAGTGTGGAATTCTCTGCCTCAGAGGGCGGTGGAGACCAGTTCTCTGGATACTTTCAAGAGAGAGCTAGATAGGGCTCTTAAAGATAGCGGTGTCAGGGGATATGGAGAGAAGGCAGGAATGGGGTGCTGATTGGGGATGATCACCCATGATCACATTGAATGACGGTGCTGGCTCGAAGGGCTGAATGGCCTACTCCTGCACCTAATGTCTATTGTCTATGTCTATTGGGACAGAAGACACTGCCAGTCTGACACGATGGACAGGTCTGCAAGTCAAAAAGTGGCGCTGAAGAAAAGCCGAAGAGACAGACGTCAGGCCAAGCCGTGGTAGTAGGGGACTCCATAGTGAGAGGTACAGACAGGGGTTTCTGCGGCAACAGGTGGGATTCAAGGATGGTGCGTTGTCTCCCTGGAGCCAGGATCCAGGACGTCACAGACTGATTGCAGGGCATGACAATAGACAATAGGTGCAGGAGTCGGCCATTCTGTCCCTTGTGAGGGGTGACATAGAATCAGGAGATGTAGAGTCAGTACGTATAGAACTGAGGAATTGCAAGGGTAAAAAGACCCTAATGGGAGTTATCTATAGGTCCCCAAACAGGAGCTTCTTCTTCTCCCGGGTCCCCAACGAGGGATCCCAGGCCCAGGACGCCGCGCCAGCTGGAGCTCCGCAGACCGCGGCTTCAGGCTGTCGCGGGCCAGCGAACGGAACACTCCCCTCGAAAGTCCACACTGCGCACGCGGCTGAAGCCCAGGCACGTCTCCGGGAAAGGCCGCACCGATCCTTGCTGTTAGGCCACGGGGGAGGCGACATGGAAAAAGTCACCTCTCCGTGGAGGAGGCGACCAAAACGGTTTCCCCCTTAACCCCCCCCCCCCCCCCCCCCCCCCACCCCCCACACAAGACACACAGAGAGACACCAAAAACACATTAGGACACACTAAAAAAAGTTGAAAAAACTAACGCGCTGCTGGCAGGGCTGCCAGCTTGCAGCGCCCCCACGACCTAATCAAGCTTGTACTGGAGCCTGCCAGGGAAAAGGCAATTCTGGATTTAGTGTTGAGTAACCGGATTTGAAAAGGGTACTCGAGGTAAAGGAGCCATTATGAGGTAGTGACCATAATATGATGTTTTAATCTACAATTTGAGAGTGAGAAGGGAAAATCGGAAGTGTCAGTATTACAGTTGAAAAAAGGGGACTATCGAGCCATGAGGGAGGAGCTGGCCAAAGATGACTGGAAGGAATGACAGTGGAACAACAATGGCAGGTATTTCTGGGAATAATACAGAAGGTACAGGATTCATTCCAAAGAGGAAGAAAGATTCCAAGGGTAGTAAGGGGAGACTGGGGCTGACAGTGGAAGTCATGGACAGTATAAAAATAAAAGAGAATCAATATAATAAAGCAAAGATGAGCAGGAAACCAGAGGATTGGGAAACTTTTAAAGAGAAACAGAAAACTATAAAGGCAATACAGGGAGAAAAGATGAGTTACGAAGGTAAGCTAGCCAAGAATATAAAGGAGGATAGTAAAAGCTTCTTTTGGTATGTGAAGAAGAAAAAATTAGTTAAGACCAAAGTTGGACCCTTGAAGACAGAAACAGGGGGGGGATAAAATTTATTGGCGCCTGCACACGCGCATGCGCACACATGCGAGGCTTCGGCCGTGGGCCCTGTGTCACCAACCAGGTAACATCGGGAGCTGACCTGGTTGGTGACCGAACTCCAGCTTCGTCCGCCCCGAAACATGGCTTCAACATCGGGAGCCTCAATCGCCTCGATGCAGCAATTTCACCGTGGGGCAGTGGAAGATCCTGCGGCCGATTTTAAGTTGCGCCTGGCGGGGCGATGAAAAGCCCCGCGAACGGGCTGATTCAAGCTCCGCTCTATGATCTTTGCTCCACAAAAGTCTCCCTCCTCCAATCACCGCGCTCTATCCTCAGTCCCACCCCCCTACATCTGCCTGCTGACCGACATCTCTCCCGTCCAATCGGCGCCCTCGATCATCAGTACCACCCCCTCTGTCTCACGGAAAGCAGAGATTTTTAATCGCTTTTTTTTCACCGAGTTTTAAAATCCGGATTACAAATGTGGATCGTCACCCACCTCTCAAAACATGGAGGGGACGTGCCCTCCTGTCCCCCCCCGGGATTTCCGCCCATGCAATTGGTGATAATTTTCCGATGTTCTCTTGATTCAGGATCAGTTCCTGTAGCAAATGTTATCCCACTTTTTAAGAAAGGCAGGAGGGAGAAAACAGGGACTTATGAACCAGTTAGTCTGACATCGGTGGTGGGGAAGATGCTGGAGATGAAATAACGGCACATTTGGATAGCAGTAACAGGATCGGTCTGTGTCAGCATGGATTTACGAAGGAGAAATCATGCTTGACTAATCTTTGGGAATTTTTTGAGATGTAACTAGGAAAATGGACAAGGGAGAGCAAGTGGTTGTTGTGTACCTGGACTTTCAGAAAGCCTTTGA
Source organism: Amblyraja radiata (assembly GCF_010909765.2). Lineage (NCBI taxonomy): Eukaryota > Metazoa > Chordata > Chondrichthyes > Rajiformes > Rajidae > Amblyraja > Amblyraja radiata. The sequence continues at coordinate 21,132,478 of NC_045959.1, read as the reverse complement.
TAAGGTCCCACATAGGAGATTAGTGGGCAAAATTAAAGCATGGTATTGGGGGTAGGGTACTGACATGGATAGAAAATTGGTTGCCAGAAAGGAAACAAAAAGTAAGGATTAACGGGCCCCTTTCAGAATGGCAGGCAGTGACTCGTGGGGTGTCGCAAAGGCTCTGTGCTGGGACCGCAGCTGTTTACAATATACATTCATGATTTAGATGAAGGGATTAAAGTAACATTAGCAAATTTACAGATGACACAAATTTGGGTGGCGGTGTGAACTGTGCAGAGGATGCTATGAGGATGCAGGTCTTGGATAGATTGGGTGAGTGAGCAGATGCATGGCAGATGCAGTTTAATGTGGATAAATGTGATGTTATCCACTTTGGTGGCAAAAGCAGGAGGCAGATTATTTTTCTGAATGGTGTCATGTTGGGAAAAGGGGAAGTACAAGGAGATCTGGGGATCCTTGTTCATCAGTCACTGAAAGTAAGCATGCAGGTATAGCAGGTCGTGAAGAAAGCTAATGGCATGTTGGCCTTCATAACAAGAGGAGATGAGTACAGGAGCAAAGAGGTAATTATGCAGTGTACAGGGCCATAGTGAGACCATACCTGGAGTAATTTTGGTCTCCAAATTTGAGGAATCACATTTTTGCTATTGAGGGAGTGCAGCATAGGTTCACAAGGTTAATTCCCGGGATGGCGGGACTGTCATATGTTGATAGAATGGAGTGACTGGGCTTGTATACACTGGAATTTAGAACAATCTTATTGAAACATATAAGATTATTAAGGGATTGGACATGCTAGAGGCAGGAAACGTATTCCAAATGTTGGGGGAGTCCAGAACCAGGGGCCACAGTTTAAGCACGGAGATGAGGAAAAACTTTTTCACCCAGAGAGTTGTGGATCTGTGGAATTCTCTGCCTCAGAAGGCAGTGGAGGCCGGTTCTCTGGATGCTTTCAAGAGAGAATTAGATAGAACTCTTAAAGATAGCGGAGTCAGGGGATATGGGGAGAAGGCAGGAACGGGGTACTGATTGTGGATGATCAGCCATGATCACAGTAAATGGCGGTGCTAGCTCGATGGGCTGAATGGACTACTCCTGCACCTATTGTCTATTGTTTAACACAATCCTACACACACTAAGAACAATTTACATTTATACCAAGTCAATTAACTTACACACCTGTACGTCTTTGGAGTGTGGCAGGAAACTGAAGATCTCAGAGATAACCCATGCAGTCACAGGGAAAACGTACAAACTCCACGCAGACAACACCCGTTGTCAGGATTGAACCTGGGTCTCAGGCGCTGTAAGGCAGCAGTTCTACCGCAACCTATTGAGGGAGAGAATTCAAAAACTTGGGGCCAACTCGGAACTTGGGCTCTTGGTAACTAAAAACATGCCTGCAAGCGGTAGATTGTTAAAATCATGGGATGGAGAGGACCATAACTGGACAAACAGAGAGGTCTCAGCAGCTTAAAGGGCAGGAGAAGTTTACAGTAATCATGAAATAAAGTGGTGGCACTGTGGTGTTGCTGGTAGAGCCACTACCTCACAGAAGCAGAGACCTGGGTTCAATCCTGAACTCAGCTGCTGTCTGTGTGGAGTTTGTACATTCTGCTTGTGACCTTGGGGGTTTCCTCTGGTTCCCACCAACATTCCAAAGAATTGCAGGTTAATTGGCTTCTGTAAATTTCCCTTAGCGTGTAAGGAGTGGATGCGAAAGTGGGATCGCATAGGACTAGTTAGAGGAGGGATTTGGTGCCAGAGGGTCTGTTTTTATGGTGTATCTCTTAACTCCAAAACAAAGAGCTGAAAAGATCAAAAGATGTCCTTGGATTATTGCGTAAATCCATCAGTTCCTCCCAGAAACCGACCATTCTGACTGAAACTGATGATATGGCTCCAGACACAAAATCATTGACTTGAAACGGACCTCGTTGTACAAGAGCAACTAGGGCTGGGAAATAAATGCTGGCCTTGCCAGTAACAGCCGCGCCTCAAGCCTAAGTAAAGAGAAATGAAAAGTTAGGGCCTTCTGCAGTTTTTAAATAGCCTGCCAGTTTCACTACTTCTAATAACTCACTTCTGTTGCTAATCGCCTTTCTATGTTCTTGTTGGCATTTGTGTTCTTGGGAGAATTTGTGCCAATTTTTGCATACATTGCGCCTTTTTTTTGCCTCTGCAGTGCAATCATGGCACCAGCCTTCTCCAAGACAGTCTGGCTGGGACAGAGAAGCATGGGAAAACATGTGGCTATATGGTGAAAACAGAAAAAACAGGCCACAGTGTAAGCGTGAGATAACAAGCCGTCAAGACCGTTTAATTGTTTAATTATCATAAGTACCGACAACGGAACAATGAAATTCATCCTTGCAGCAGCTTTACAGGCCTGAAAACATAATAATAAAAAATGCAATAAATCAATAACCATATTATTTGGGATAAAACAAGGTTCACAGAGCAACCAAAGACACAGTCCATCAAGCTGTAACAGATCTTCAAGCCTGTATTGGTATTGCAAGCAGTTCATGTATTAGCCACGCTGAATAATCCTAGATATCCTTGACTGAGTGACCAATGGCCCAACAATCTCAGGTTTGTATACCCTCTGACTGAAGTAAGTCCTAACTCAACAGATGTACTTCCAGTAATGGCTTCAAAAAGTGATGAGGCCCACTTCCAAAAGACGTGGTCTGCATTTATTGACTTGCTACAAGTATAAGGTGCAACAGTAATTTAAAAAATAAATGGTGCCAGGATCTGGTAACGGGGGATGAAAAATATGGTGTATCCCTTTGTGCGTGTTTTTTTTTATAATAGAGCAATTGATTCTCTTTCTTTCTTTCTTTTCTAGGGTCTATTTCTTAACTTTCTTCTCTAACTCTTTTTCTAATGGGCTTTTTTTTCCAACACTTTCTCGCACTATCACGACTCTTTCTCACTTTCCTTACTTCCTTTATTTCTATCTTTCTTAAAGCTCAAAAAATGAAGGGGTACAACAAATGTAATAAGATATATGTGGTGTGTACTACTCTAACTTATTGTACTTCTAATAAAGAAGTAAATAAATAAACATTTCAAAAGGTGATGAGGCCAGGGAAAACCTAGACAATATTTCCTCTCGCTAAGACAGGTGCTTGGTTTAATTGTAGTCCATTACTTTCATTATGTAAGATTGTTGCTGAGCAATGTTTTCAACAATGGAAATTCATGTGACCTTCCGATCAGTGGCCTGTAAGTCATATGGCACGGAAACAGACCCCACACCAACCATCAGGCACCATTTACACTAATCCTATTTTATGTTCTCCACATTTCCATCAACCCCCTCCACCCCCAGACTATACCACTCACTTGCACACCAGGGGCAGTTACAGTGGCCAATTACCCTGTCACCTCACTCATATTTAGGCTGTGGGACAAAACCAAGGTACCAGGAAGAAACTATATGATATGATACGATACGACACAATAGAACTTTATTTATCCCAGGAAAGAAATTGATCTGCCAACAGTTATAAAACACAAAATACATAAAACATGAAATTAAATTGATGAGTGGAAAGGATTGGGGATGTGCAAAGATTTGGGAGTGGGGTGGGGGTTGGGGGGGGGGGGGGGGGAGGGAGTCAGTCTACCCTACAACAGAAGGGGGGGGAGTTGTACAGTTTGATAGTGGCATTCTGCATCTTGGTGGAACCGGTCTGTTGCTGAGGGTACTCCTCAGGTTGACCAGTGTGTCATGGAGGGGGTGAGCTGTATTGTCCAAGATGCTCCGCTGTTTGAGGAGCATCCTCCCCTCCAAGGGAAAGTCATACAGTTGCATCCAATATAAACTCCACATTGACAGTGCCGGCGGTCAGGATTGAACCAGGGTCGCTGGGGCTGTGAGGCAGAAACTTACCATTTGCATCACTGTGCCACCCCAAGTGCAGCCGTTAGGTCCCACTGCTCTCAGGGATGTCTGTTAAATTGTGACAATATTTGGTCCTGTTTCAATCACTCTGCTGTTGCGCCACATGGCACAGCACATGGAAGTGACACATCCATTTGTTTGTAAAGAAAGGTCTTTGATCTTTGGTTTCAGAACTTTTAATAGGATGAATCATTTGCACTGTTTACAGCAATTTTATTGGTTCAATGTTCAATTTCCTTCATAATTGTTGACAGGTTTCGCCATGTAGGACCACGCTTACCTTTTCCGAAACATTAGTGTTAATTCACATATTGCCTCATTGATCCATAGTTAGTCAGAGGTACAGATATCCAGACAAATTTCATGATTGTATTTATTTTTAACTCAGCACTTCCCATAATTTCAAAAGTCTAGTGTTGTGCAGTCAGATTTCGGAGTCTCACCCCTGTGATTTTCTGCCCATTAAAAATAACAGAACAGCAACATTGTGAATTTATATGACCCTTTTTAACATAATAGGTACTTCAATGAGTGCGCAGGCAATCAGAGTTCGACAACAAGCTGAAAATGATTATTTTAGGACAGGCAGCCGAAAACATAGTCAATGTGTTAGGTTTTATGAAGCAACATAAAGGATGTGGAGAGCTTTAGGAAAGGAATTCCAGAGCCTAGCGCCTTGGCAGCTGAAGCCACAGCCGATAGTGACGGAGCAATCAAATCCTGGGGTAAGCAAGGGCCAGAGGAGGAGGAACATTAAAACTTTGGAATGTGGCAGAGTTTCCAGAGGCAGGGAAGGGCCACGCCATAGAGGGATATAAGTACAAAGGGAGTAAGTTCCAGAGTCGCAAGGACTGCAGAAGTTGGAATCTTGAGCATAATGCAATGTGCTGGAGGAACTGTGTGTCAGGCAGTATCTGTAGAGGAAATGGACAGCTGATGTTTTGGGTCACGACTATTTGTCCAATTTGGCACAGGGCAGCACAGTGACACAGCGGTAGAGTTCCTGCCTTACAGCGCCAGAGGCCCGGGTTCAATACTGACTATGGGTGCTGTCTGTATGGAGTCTGTACGTTCTCCTTGTGACCGCATGAGTTTCCTCTAGATTCTCCGGTTTCTTTCCACATTCCAAAGACGTGCACGTTTGGGGTTAATAGGCCTCTGGAAATTGCCCCTAGTATGTTGGACTGAACTAGTGTGTATGGATGATCGTTGGTCAGCATGGACAAGGTGTGCTGAAGGGACAGCTTCCACTCTGTATCTCTAAACTAAGGAGGCAATGCAAGTGAGAGAGCACAGGCATAATGGGTAAACTAGACTTGGATGACATGGTCTTCAGAGAATGACAAAAGATTGCAATGCTCAGTAGATACTGAGTCTAGTGTTTACAAAACTATACATCACACAAGGGCATGATCAATGCAGAAACGCTATTAGAAATCAGTTAACAGGCTGGTATAATATCAAAACAGAGTATTTTAGACTTAGATGGATAGATTATGTTCATCAAGGCTGTGGCTTAGAACAAAAGAAAGAACTAAGATTAGTGACAACTTCAAATGTTCTGGAGTATGGTGTACAATTTTGGTCGCCTAATTATAGGAAGGATGTCAACAAAATAGAGAGAGTACAGAGGAGATTTACTAGAATGTTGCCTGGGTTTCAGCAACTAAGTTACAGAGAAAGGTTGAACACGTTAGGGCTTTATTCTTTGGAGCGCAGAAGGTTAAGGGGGGACTTGATAGAGGTTTTTAAAATGATGAGAGGGATAGACAGAGTTGACGTGGAAAAGCTTTTCCCACTGAGAGTAGGGAAGATTCAAACAAGGGGACATGACTTGAGAATTAAGGGACTGAAGTTTAGGGGTAACATGAGGGGGAACTTCTTTACTCAGAGAGTGGTAGCTGTGTGGAATGAGCTTCCAGTGAAGGTGGTGGAGGCAGGTTCGTTTTTATCATTTAAAAATAAATTGGATAGTTATATGGATGGGAAAGGAATGGAGGGTTATGGTCTGAGCGCAGGTATATGGGACTAGGGGAGATTATGTGTTCGGCACGGACTAGAAGGGTCGAGATGGCCTGTTTCCGTGCTGTAATTGTTATATGGTTATTATTATATGGTTCAAATGATGTCAGTAAACATTAGATCAAATGACAAAATATCTGATGCTTGTTGCTCTCTCACTACTTCCTCATCAAAGAAACCTCAGTTATCAAAGGCGCAAGAGACTGCAGGTGCTAGAATCTGGAGCAAAAATATAAAGAGAGTTGCTGGAGCAACTCAGCGAGTTCGGCAGCATCTTTGAACAAAACTGGACAGTCGACATTTCGGGTCACCCGAACCTCAGTTATTCTTTACATTGTTTCTTCTCTGCAACTCTAGATTTCTCTGGCACAAAATCAAAGAATCATAGAAATTTTACTGTGCAGACGGAGTTAATTTGTCCCATCAATGCCAGTTCTTTCAGGGCAATCTGGTCAATCAAATTCCTCGGCTCTTTCCCCATAGCCCAATAAGTTATTCTGCATTATGGGCCTATCTTTTTCACTTGTTGTCAACGATAACTTAACCTATTCTTCTTCTAAAAGCCATGATTGACTAAACTCCCACCACCCTTACGTGTAATGAGTTCTAGATGATCCACATTCTCTGCAAGAATAAGTGTTTCCTTCATATAACTTCTGTATCTTTGTACCCTCACTGAAACCTGTGACTCTGGCCATTGATCCATCTGCTAGCGAGATCAGCATAACCTACGCCAGCTATGATTTGGTTGACCCCCATCAGTTGGAACTTATAAGAGGAATGTACTAGTCAACCGTTTTAAATAAAACTGCTTTATTCATTTGAAAACTACAATGTCCTATAGGAACCCAGTAGATCTGGCATCTGTGAAGGCAATGGACAGGCAAAGTATTGGGTCAGGACCCTTTTTCGGTCCATCAGTATGAAGAAGGATCCTGATCTAGAATGTCATCTGTGCATTCCCTCTAGCCCGCTGAGTTCCGACAACATTTTGTGTTTTTGCTCATGATTCCAACATCTGCAATTTCTTGTGTCTCTGCTTTATTTTTTTTATTGTGTCAGCATTTCTGCTTTACAATGTGGGACATTTTAATTGTTGCTCTAAAGGACTATTCTCATTGCAGTAGCAACATGCAAGGACCTGAACTCACCCTGGCTTATCTTGCTTTGCTAGCAGGCTTTCGTGACTAAAGAGCTTGTTTGGTAATTACTATAAAATCAACTTCAGATCAAATCTTCATGACCCAACTAATGTCAAAGAATAAATAGTTCATAATAATGTCATAATTCATAAACATCAGGCAGAACGTACAGACTTTCCTGCCAGACCAGACCACTTCAGCTACATTTACGCCTTTATGTAAATTGTATTTATTTAATGCCAGCTGCACTCCATAAATTTTCCATAATGATCATGAACTGCTTTTTTTCCCCCCACAAACTCCCCATGTCTGTTCCCAATGAGCTGTCAATGAAATTTGTATATAATACCTTGAAATCTGTCCTGCCACTATAACCCCCATTGAGTTCGACAATAATGTGGTGAGGTTAGTAAATTCACTGCAGACACAATAGACTACAGATGCCGGAATCTTGAGCAAAATACAAAGTGCTATAGAGACTCAGCAAGTCAGGCAGCATCTGCCTGAAGAAGATCCCCACACTGGAATATAATCTGTCCAATTCCCTCCACAACTGCTGCCTGGCCTGCTGAGTATTGATTTTTGTGCCAAATTCACTGATTAATTCTGAGGATATCTGGCTCATGCTAATCACCATAATAACCAGATCCCATTTTTATCCGATTGATTGATTTTAGACCACAATACCTAGAAATATTGTGGGAGATAGAATATGATGCATTGGTGCAGCTTGTAGAGTTTATACTTCACTGTGCAGGTTCAATCCTAACCTCAGATGCTGTCTGTGTGGAGTTTCCATGTTCTCCCTGTGGTCATGTGGTCTTTTTTCCAGGTATTCTGCCTTCTTCCCAAAGCCATGCAGATTGGTTGGTTATGTGATAAGTGATAGGAGTAGAATTAGGCCATTCGGCCCATCAAGTCTACTCTGCCATTCAATCATGGCTGATCTATCTCTCCCTCCTAACCCTATTCGCCTGGCCTCTCCCCATAACCTCTGACACCTGTACTAATCAAGAATTGGTTAATTGGCAGCTATAAATTGCTCCTAAATTGTGGGTGAGTGGTAACATTTTGTGGGAGAGAATATAAACAGAATTAATGTAGGATTATTGCAAATGGATAATTAATGGTCAACGTAGAGTCAGTGGGCTGAATAGCCAACTACATGCTGTATCTCTCCATGATTCTTGCACTACCATGGATTCATTTTATAATTGTGCATTTTTGCACTAATGGCTTTTTGTAACCTTTATTGTTACATACTGTCTTGTAGAATTTACATGTAATTTATGTATAATTGATGCATAACATGTTGTGCATTTTCTGAGTCTGTATACGTGTCTGAGGAAAGACATTCTTGCCATAGAGAGAGTACAGAGAAGGTTCACCAGACTGATTCCTGGGATGGCAGGACTTTCATATGAAGAAAGACTGGATAGACTCGGCTTGTACTCGCTAGAATTTAGAGGATTGAGGGGGGTTCTTATAGAAACTTACAAAATTCTTAAGGGGTTGAACAGGCTAGATGCAGGAAGATTATTCCCGATGTTGTGGAAGTCCAGAACAAGGGGTCACAGTTTAGGGATAAGGGGGGAGTCTTTTAGGACCGAGATGAGAAAAAAAAAATTGTTTACACAGAGAGTGGTGAATCTGTGGAATTCTCTGCCACAGAAGGTAGTTGAGGCCAGTTCATGGGCTATATTTAGGAGGGAGTTAAATGTGGCCCTTGTGGCTAAAGGGATCAAGGGGTGTGGAGAGAAGGCAGGTACAGGACACTGTAGGTACAGGTACAGGTACAGGACACAGCGAGACAGGGCACTGAGTTGGATGATCAGCCATGATCATATTGAATGGTGGTGCAGGCTCGATGGACCGAATGGCCTACTCCTGCACCTATTTTCTATGTTTCTATGTTTCTATGTGATGCTGCTGCAAGCAAGATCTTTATTGTTCCTGTACCTCATCTTATAATATATATACTTCACACATAATAATAGACTTGACAACTTCTCCTTAATAGATTAAGAAAATCTATTAAAGAAGAGGGAATTAGGAGCAACACTAGCAAGTTTGCGGATGACACAAAGCTGGGTGGCAGTGTCAACTGTGAAGAGGATGTTAGGAGGTTGCAGGGTGACCTGGACAGGTTGAGTGAGTGGGCAGAAGCGTGGCTGATGCAGTATAATATAGATAAATGTGAGGTTATCCACTTTGGCGGCAAAAACAAGGGGGCAGATTATTATCTCAATGGGGTTAGGTTAGGTAAGGGGGAGGTTGTACACCGGTCACTGAAAGTTGGCTTACAGGTACAGCAGGCAGTGAAGAAACCTAATGGAATGTTGGCCTTCATAACAAGAGGATTTCAGTATAGGAGTAAAGAGGTTCTTCGGCAGTTGTATAGGGCTCTGGTGAGACCACATCTGGAATATTGTGTACAGTTTTGGTCTCCTAATTTGAGGAAGGACATCCTTGTGATTGAGGCAGTGCAGTGTAGGTTCACGAGATTGAGCCCTGGGATGGCGGGACTGTCATATGAGGAAAGATTGAAAAGACTAGGCTTGTATTCACTTGAGTTTAGAAGGATGAGGGAGATCTTATAGAAACATATAAAATTATAAAAGGACTGGACAAGCTAGATGCAGGAAAAATGTTCCCAATGTTGGGCAAGTTCAGAGCCAGGGGCCACAGTCTTAGAATAAAGGGGAGGTAATTTAAGATCGAGGTGAGAAAAAACGTTTTCACCCAGATAGTTGTGAATTTATGGAATTCCCTGCCACAGAAGTCACTGGATGGATTTAAGAGAGAGTTATATAGAGCTCTAGGGGCTAGTGGAGTCAAGGGATATGGGGAGAAGGGGTTATTGATAGGGGACGATCAGCCATGATCACAATGAATGGCGGTGCTGGCTCGGTCCAAATGGCCTCCTTCTGCACCTATTTTCTATGTTTCTATGTTTCTAAAATAACCAGTTTGCTGCTCGCCCTCATCACTTTTGTTTTATTAACTGTATTTGAATAAGCATTTTGTTGTTGATCCTTTGACTGAATGAATCAGAAGAGATAAACAGGACTGCCACTGTACAGAAATGACCACACTCAGCATCAAGTTCTCCAATTCTCATCCTCCCTCAGCTTCAATCCATGTTCTTTCCCTGCATTAGCAACTATTCTCAATGAGAACCATAGCAAAACCATAGCTGTTAACCATAGCAAAACAGCCTAAGCATCACTCGTCCCAAAAGGTCAACCATCCCTTTGACTCCACAGATGCTGCTTCATCCACTGAGTTACTCTCATAGTTTGTCTTTTGCTTCAGATTCCAGTATCTGTAGCCTCTTATGACTCCAAGATACGCATGGACATAATAGGGCAGATTTATAAAAGCTGGTACCGTTTCTGTGTGTTTCTTTGTTTCGCTGCAAGCAGAAACAATTAGAGAGAGGCAGTAAACAGAGCATACTTTATTTTAAAAAAACAGTTCTGAACCAAACAGCAATGACTGGTACAATGATGTATCAAGACCATTCCACCTAGTCCATTCAGTTTTTGAGAGCACCTTTAAATTTACACTACAGCTTGATCAAAGAAATAGATGTTCAAGGTTTTAGAGTAGAAAAGGCTGAGGGAGAAGTAGAGGCACAGGTTTAGAAAGAGACTTCAATATTTCAAGGACTTCACATGGAGAGGATGACCATCAGTGATGAAGCAACTAATTGTGGGAATGATCAAGAACCCAAAGTTTTTGCAGTCAACTTTGCATCTGTTACGAAACAATCCTATTCTAACTGTTAATCCCTGGAGCTTATTTTCAGCCAGAACTCAATGAAAGAGAATGAATGAGTGAGTGTAAAGCATTATAGACTAGAATTTAGGTTCCCAATCTAACATTTCCAGAAATTGAAGATTAATCTCCAGGAACTGCTGCAAACAAATCTGGTGATAAATCACACAGATATATTTCAAAATAGTATGTATTTTCTCAGTTTTCTAATATGCAACAGTTCAACATGGAAACATTGGTGATGGAACAACACTGGCTGCTTGAATGATAGTCAAGAATCATCCATTCAGTTATATGGCAGTCCTTTTACATCATTGGGGACCAACATGCCAGCTATTCAATGGGAGGAGATTAGGAGAGGTGCACAAGAGGTCATGTGATGAAACATCCCAGAATGCAACGAGAGTTGGCAACCTTAGTTGCAACACATTGGACATCAATGTAAGAATTGCACAAGAACAGACAGAAGACAAACATCAGAGAGAGAAGTTTTCTTATTCCAGGAACTACTGTCTGGCTACTGTCTACCATTTTCAGGTCTATTGATTATCCTCCTAAAAAGATCATAAATGATTTCAACAATTTTCACAGTTATTTGTCAGTGCTGTTGTGTCAGCAAATTTCAGCATAAAAGTTGCCTTTTAAAACCCTGCGGACTTTAGTGTAAAGGATGATTTATTTGTGTCTGCTTTTGAAACTCAATTTATATGTCATACACTAGCAAAATATGCATCAGTTCACAATACTGATGGAAGAGTATTTATTTTAAATTCAAATACTTGTACATAGTGAGCATTTGTTGATGCCTTTATCACAAGATGTCTCATTTTGGAAACCAGTAATTTTCTGGGCAGAAATACAGCCAGAATCTGCAATACTTCACAATTTTTAATGAATGGTTAAAAGCATTTACTTTAGACTCTAGAGATACAGTGTGGAAACAGGCCCTTTGGCCCACCAAGTCCACACCAACCAGCGATAACGCATAGTCAGCATTCTCAGCTCTTCCTTTCAGCTCATCAGGACAATTTCTATCTTGTTTGTTTGTAAATTTGAACTTGGACAACGTAGTTCCTTAAGATATAAAAGAAACTTTTTAAAGAAACATAAACACATCAACTTTCAAGTTGTTAAAAACAGTTCACATCTTCCTCCACGTTATTATTTCTGCATGAAGCCTAATGTCTGACGAGTTCATATCCCACAGATACTGACTGACCTGCTGAGTGTTTCCAGTATTTTATGTTTTTATTCCAAATAAGTAACAAGGATAGCCAAGGGTTGAAACAGGAAGGGTGCAAATATAGGGAGATTTACATATACGCATGAAGCACTTTTCTCTGTTTGGTAATACAGGTTGATTTTTCTACTCACCCCCGTGCCTTTGGGATCTAGGAAGAAACCAGAGCACCTGGGAGAAACCCATGCAGGCACAGAGGGAACATGCAAACTCCATACAGACAGCTCCAGAGATCCGGATTAAACCTAGGTCTTTGTGCCATGAGGCATGAGGCAGCTTCACATTTTGGGCCAGCTTCACGAAGATGACAAAAGTGTTAGAGTAGCAGAAAATTCACCAGTTTCAACTGCAAAAATAATGCTTCATTTTTCCAATGACCAATGAAAAACACAAACAAGGTTACACAAAAAAACAAAGAAAGGCAGGTTTCACCAACATAATGAATCACTGAAGAGGAGTCTTTAAACAATGAATGCCAAACATTTATGGTTGAAACAAGGAACTGCAGTTGCTGGTTTACAGTAAAAGACACAAAGTGCTGGAGTTACTCAGCAGGCCAGGCAGCATCTCAGGAGAACATGGATAGGTGACGTTTACATTGGGATGGTTTACACTCAACCCAGGTCACACCTTGTTTTCACCTCCCATGGGATACCCTCAAATGTGGCTCTCATTATCCTGACAGCTTCACTGTTGTCATTGGAAATTGGATCACCTTGAGAGTTTTTTGACAGCTCGCACTATCAAAGTGCTGGAGTAACTCAGTGGGTAAAACAGCATCTCCGGAGATCGTGGATAGGTGACGTATTAAGAAGGCAGCTTTCTTCAGACAGGAGAAGGGTCCCAACCTGAAACGTCACCTATCCATGTTCTCCAGTGATGCTGCCTGACCCGCTGAGTTCCTCCAGCACTTTGTATCTTTATGTGTAAACCAGCATTTGCAGTTCCTTATTTCTGAGATCTTTTCATTGTTCCCCCCGTCTTTTAAGTTCAAAACATAAATAATTGAACATTTATATAATTATCGCAATCAATACAATATTTTTAAGAAGTAAATTCACAAAAACTGATTCAACTTTAGTAAATTAAGTTGCAAAATCATATAATAAGGTAAAAGACAATAAACCTTTCAGCTTTGTTTACCTTTTGAAGTGAAAATTGGGGAATGGATTCAAATGTTTGATCCTCCAGCAGTGGGCGGTGTGAAGGTGAGGGTCCATGTGAGAGGTTTATCCAGTCATTCGGCTCTGTTCATTACTGATTTGTCCTCCAGCAGCGAATGTGTTTTCTGCGCACTGCTGTTTGACAGAACCATCATCCAGCCACAAGCTTGATTTGGTCTGGTGTTTGTTCCCCATCTAAGCAGGTTTCTTGCTGATTGGAAAGCATCTGAATGCATATGAAGAGGATAAATGTCTAAAATTTCCTGATTTCAAATTGTCTGACAATAATCTTATTGTCGGTAATAAGGTAAAATATCTTGGACATTCTATTACAGAACAAATGACAGATGATGAGGATATTTATCGGCAAGGACATATGCTGTATGTACAGGCGAATATTCTCTTACGCAAGTTTAGTGCGTGTACAGATGTGATGAAGATGTCTCATCATATTGCACACCATTCTATACTGCAAATCTGTGGTCAAACTACAGAAGTTTACACAGACTAAAGGTGGCTTGTAATGATGCCATGAGAATACTGCTAAGGAATCCTAGATGGTGTAGTGCTGGTGAACTGTTTGTGGCTGAAGGAGTCAGTACTTTAGAAGGTATCGTAAGAAATCATATGAATAAATTTATATGCAGGATAAAGGGTGTTGGTGAGACCACACCTGGAGTATTGCGTACAGTTTTGGTCTCCTAATCTGAGGAAAGACATTCTTGCCATAGAGGGAGTACAGAGAAGGTTCACCAGACTGATTCCTGGGATGGCAGGACTTTCATATGAAGAAAGACTGGATAGACTCGGCTTGTACATGCTAGAATTTAGAAGATTGAGGGGGGATCTTATACAAACTTACAAAATTCTTAAGGGGTTGGTCAGGCTAGATGCAGGAAGATTATTCCCGATGTTGGGGAAGTCCAGAACTAGGGGTCACAGTTTAAGGATAAGATGGAAGTCTTTTAGGGCCGAGATGTGAAAATCATTTTTTACACAGAGAGTGGTGAATCTGTGGAATTCTCTGCCTCAGAAGGTAGTTGAGGCCAGTACAATGGCTATATTTAAGAGGGAGTTAGATGTGGCCCTTGTGGCTAAAGGGATCAGGGGGTATGGAGAGAAGGCAGGGATGGGATACTGAGTTGGATGATCAGTCATGATCATATTGAATGGCGGTGCAGGCTCGAAGGGCCGAATGGCCTACTCCTGCACCTATTTTCTATGTTTCTAAATGATTCTGAAAATGCAATTATTGTGGTCTTATCAAACATAAGGTTTAGCTACTACATGCTACCAATCTCAGTTGTGGAGATGACAGCAGCTCAGAACTAACTCAAAGGACGTTGAGCTATCAGTCGCACAGTGCAGTGGTATAGGTGTCTCGTTGTAGGACACTGATTTTTCATTTTATTCTGGATTTTACATTATGTATTGTGTTTTTGTATATAGTTTATGATGCTCTTATAAGTAATTTTCTAAGCTTTTATATGTATTTTATGGTGATTTTATATGCAATGTATTTTATATAATGTCGTCTCTTGTCTGGACCTTGAGTCTGAAATAAAGTTTAATAATAATAATAATAATAATAATAATAATAATAATAATAATAATAATAATAATAATAATAATAATAATAATAATAACAATAACAATAATAATAATAATAATAATAATAATAATAATAATAATAATAATAATAATAATAATAATAATAATAATAATAATAATAATAATATGCACCACCATTTAAAGGCAACAATGTTTAATCCTGCTCCCACATTCAACACAGTGAATGCGCGTCGTTGAGCCTCAGTTCAAATGTGCTGCTGATCCCAGCCTATACTCAACACAGCGGTCGGTGTACATAGGAAGGGCTTGTATTTCATCAACTTAAACAGCGGAGAGTTTCAGGAAAACCTTAGGCTGGAGATTAAAGATGTAAGAAGATCAAACGTAATTAAGCTGAGCTGTTTGCATAGAAGGGGAAGCATTTTAAAAGTAAGATGTTGACCAAATGTAGCCAGTGCAGGTTAGTGACCACAGTGGTGCTGGGTGTGTGGCACTTGATGTAAGTTGGGAAATGGACAACAGAGTAAGCATATGGACAAGAGCAATCTTTGACAAGAAACCACCCAAGTGACCGTCAGAAGAGCAAGATGACAGCAGCTCAGAACTAACTCAAAGGACGTTGAGCTATCAGTCGCACAGTGCAGTGGCACAGCCAGGAGAGCTGTTGACCTGCAACACCAGTGACCTGGGTTCGTTCCTCACCTCTGGTGCTGCCACTGTGGAGTTTGCATGTTTTTCCTGTGACCATATGTTTTTTTCTCTGGCTGCTGCGTTTTCCTCCCACATCCCAAAGACTTGCAGGTTGATGGGTTAATTGGTCACTGTAAATTGCCCCTGAGTGTGGGGTGAATGGTAGAATCTGGAGGGGATCAAACAGAACATGTGAGAATTTTAAAAATAATAAATATAGGATTAGTGTAAATAGCTGCTTGATGGTCGGCATGAATTTGATGGACTGAAGGGCCTGTTTCTGTGCTGTATCTCTCTATGACTATTCCACGGAATTTGACGATATTATGCGGAAAAAACTGTCGGCGCCTTTTAACTTTTCCCATATAATAAACAGAATTCTGTCTCCAAATGATAATTCAATGTGAGATGTACTAGAAGCATGGACATTGCCAGAGCTGGGAGCTGTATTACCCAAACTATCCATGCCAGCTAAAACAAAAACATGTTGTACATCTTGAACCCATCACTGTTCTTAATGATGTGAAACCATTCAGTTTTGGCTACTTTTTAGCAAAAAACTTATTATTATTGTTGTTGAAATAAAATTAATTTTAGTCCTGGAAAGAACATGTGGTTAAATGAGTTTATAAAGTATTTGGACTCATATGACCGCTATGCTCATTGCAAATAACTGGAATGTGCATCAAATTAAATTTTATCTGTTATATGGATTTTCAGATGTATCGGCTTGTACCCACAGCCATCCAATTATCAGTTGAATAACAGCAGCTGTCTGTGCGGAGTTTGCACTTTCTCCCACGTGACAAAAATATATAAATTGTTCTCAAAGTGTAACTCTCTGGGGATCCCTTACATATCGAAATTACCCAAGTCATACATATGTTTGTCTGCTTTCAGAGACTTGAGCACCAACATTTAGCCTGTCTCTCATGTGTAGTTCTGAGGGAATGCTGCTCCGTCAGAGATTAAAGGGCCTGTCCCACGAGCATGCGACTGCATGCGGCAAGCGCGACCTAACGTGGTCCCACTTTGATCTCCGGAGCCGTATGGAGTTGTGCGGAGCTGGATCCGACATCGCGCGGGGCTCCGAAAAACTGACTGTTCAAAAATTCCACGCAGCAACGGCCTGCAGGCCCACAGCCGCATTGAGGCCGTACGCACCGCCTCGACGGGCCTACACCCCGTCTCGACGCCGTACGCACCATCTCAACGCCGTACGCAGCGTCTTGACGGCGTACGCCTAGCGCAAACTTCCCGTGGACTTCGCTCGAACTTCACGTCAACTCGACCTCCGCACGGCCCCCGCTTCCGGTTTGGTCGCGCTCACCGCATGCAGTCGCATGCTCATGGGACAGGCCCTTAACATTCTGTTTTCATGTGTTTGTAAGAATGTCATGGTTCTAGTTCCAAGGCGAATGGGGCTGTTTTCCCCAGATGGTCAATATGCCTTTCGTCTGCCCCCCCACCCCCCCCCCCCCCCCCACCCCCATCACCCCCCCTTCCCGTCACACATTAAAAGGATCAATATCACAAAAAATAATGGTAATTAATTTGTTGTGAATTGCGATAACTTGTTTTATGCACACTGACTCCTGCTTTTCCCATGATACAACGGGAACTACATTTCAACAAAGTACTTACCTGCTTGTGAATTGCTTGGGATGTGCTGAAAGGGAAGCAGAGAGTGCTATGCAAATACAATCTCTCTTTCATGAAAGATGTATAAACCCTCACCTAAATTGTGGGATGATCTTCAAAAATTGTAGCTATTTTTGCAGTCAGAACGTGCAAAATTACAGAAGAGTTATGTCTACATTTATTAATTGTGGCAATTTTAAAAGTCAATAGACATGTTTGCTTTTTGGGGAGAAAACAGCTTGAACTACATAAACACTTATTAAAATGTTTAAATCGTACCGTTAAATCATGCCTGTCAATTATTATGCCTCAGTAACTATTATTTCTTTTCTGAGCACACCATCTTTGGGTACTGTATTTTATTGTTCCTGTCCACGAATAGAACTGGTTTGGTTTGTGAGGTCCATTGCTGACACAGGCAGTTTAATTTAGTTTAGTTTATTGTCACGTGTACCGAGGTGTAGTGAAAAGCTTTTGTTACGTGCTAACCAGTCAGTGGAAAGATCTGAACATGGAAAGAGGCCTTTCAGCCTGAAGCCATTGCCAACTATAAACTATGTTTAAACTAATCCTGCATTGGTCCTATATTTTATTTACCTACATTTTTATCATCATCTCCCAGATTCTATCACTTTCTTACATGTTGGCGACAATTTACTGCAGCTACAAAGTAAGAGGGGAAAGATTTGATAGGAATTGATAGGAATTGATAGGAACAATTAAAGCATGGAATAATCTCCACCCTACTATAGTTACCCAACCAGATGCAACTAAATTTAAAGTAGCTCTTTCTTCCCAATAACCCTTTCTGGCTTAATCCCTCCCTTCACCACCTCCAGTTTAAATTTCATTTGGAGTATTTTGGAGGACCAAGAAACCAAGAACCAAGAAGAACCTTAGCGGCATTTTTTATATCAGAGGGGGATGGATATATGGAACGAGCTGCCAGAGGTGGTAGTTGAGGCAGGTACCATAACAGCTTTTAAAATATATTTGGACAGGTACAGGAATAGAAACATAGAAACATAGAAAATAGGTGTAGGAGGACCATTTGGCCCTTCAACCTAGCACCGTGAATATGATCATGGCTGATCATCCAAATTCAGTACCCAGTTCCTGTTTTCTTCCCGTATCCCTTGAATCCGTTAGCCCTAAGAGCTATATTTAACTCCCTCTTGAATATATACAGTGAATTGGCCTCCACTGCCTTCTGTGGCAGAGAATTTCACAGATTCACAACTCTCTGGGTGAAAATGTTTTCCTCATCTCAGTCCTAAATGGCCTACCCTTTATTCTTAAACTTGGTTCTGGACCTCTGGTTCTAGAATAGGTTAAGAGATATATATATGAGGCAAATGAGGGCAGATATGGTCTGCATGGACAATTTGGGCTGATAAGCCTATCTCCAAATCATGCTGTGATGCACTATGACAAAATGCTTTCTACAACACAAATGTAGAAGTTAGTGAGGGTTGTCGGGGACATGACAAACTTCCGAACCATTCTAAGAAAGTAGAGACATTAGTGTGCTTTCTTGGCTATTGCTCTAATATAGTTGGCCCAGGACAAATTGCTGGTGATATTTCTTCCTAGGAATTGGAATCTTTTTATCATCTCTCTTTCCATGTCTTGTCCCTGGGATATCATTGGAGACCAGTGTTCCTGGAGGAAATGCCTATGGTCACTGGGAGAAATAGGCCAATTGCCAATATCTTTGCACCATTATTGATTAATCAGCATTCCTTCATGTGAAAGCCTAGTCATCCAACATAGAACATAGAACAGTTTATCATTCGACCAGGCCAATTGGCCCACAACAACTATACCATATATGCTGTTGAATTAAACTAATTTTCTCTTCCTGCATGTGCTTCATATCCCTCCATTTCATGTATATCCATGTGGCTATCCAAAAATCTTGTAAATGCTGGCATCATATCAACCTCCACCACCACCCCTGGCAGCGAAATTCAGGCACCTACCACTCTCTATGTAAAAAACTTGTCCCTGCACATGTCCTTTACACTTTGTACCTACACCTTAAAGCTAGGCCCTCTAGTCTTTATATTTCCTTCCTGGGAGAAAGGTTCTGACTGTTTACCCTGCCTATGCCTCTTATAGTATATACTTCTACCAGGTCTCCCCTCAGACTCAGATGCTCCAGAGAACACGGCAGTGGGTCAGTTCGTCAACACTTGGGATGAGCATGAGGGCTATGATGGTTTTGTGGCTAAACGGGTCACTGTGCAGATCTCAGCCTGGGAAACAAGAAGGACGATAGTATTGCTTATATAGTGCATTCAGAAAGTATTCAGACCCCTTCACTTTTTCCACATGTTGTTAAGTTACAGCATTATTCTAAAATGGATTAAATTCTTTTTTTTTTATCATCAATCTACACACAATACTCCAGAATGAAGAAGTGAAAACAGGTGTTTTTAAATGTTTGCAAAGAAATTAAAAAGAAATAACTGAAATATCACATTTACATAAGTATTCAGACCCTTTGCTCAAAATTGAGCTTAGGTTCATCCTGTTTCCATTGATTATCCTTGAGATGTTTCTACAACTTGATTGGAGTTCACCAGTGGTAAATTAAATTGATTGGACATGATTTGGAAAGGCACACACCTGTCTATATATGTAAGGTCCCACAGTTGACAGTGCATGTCAGAGCAAAAACCAAGCCATGAAAATGAAGGAATTGTCCGTAGACCTCCGGGACAGGATTGTGTCAAGACACAGATCTGGGCTAGGGTATAAAACAATTTCTGCAGCATTGCAGGTCTCGAAGGGCACAGTGGC
Organism: Amblyraja radiata; assembly: GCF_010909765.2. Classification (NCBI taxonomy): domain Eukaryota; kingdom Metazoa; phylum Chordata; class Chondrichthyes; order Rajiformes; family Rajidae; genus Amblyraja; species Amblyraja radiata. Next base: position 21,112,504 of record NC_045959.1, on the reverse strand, counting down.
CTCCGTCTTTCTTAAATGGAAGAACTTTGGAACCACCAGGACTCTTCATAGAGCTGGCCACCCGGCCAAAATTAGCAATCGGGGGAGAAGGGTCTTGGTCAGGGAGGTGACCAAGAACCCAATGGTCATTCTGAGAGAGCTCAAGAGTTCCTCTGTGGAGTTGGGAGAACCTTCCGGAAGGACAACTATATCCGCGGCACTACACCAATCAGGCCTTTATGTTAGAGTGGCCAGACGGAAGCCACTCCTCAGTAAAAGGCACATGACAGCCCGCTTGGAGTTTGCCAAAAGGGTTGCTTTCTCTGGTGCTCTGGTTTGATAAAGCCAAGATTGAATGCCAAGCGTCACGTCTGGAGTACAGAGAGATCCTTGATGAAAACCTGCTCCAGAGCATTCTGGACCTCAGACTGGGGCGGAGGTTTACCTTCCAACAGGACAACGACCCTAAGCACACAGCCAAGACAACACAGGAGTGGCTTTGTGACAAGTCTGTGAATGTCCTTGAGTGGCCCAGCCAGAACCCGGACTTGAACCTGATCAAACATCTCTGGAGGGACCTGAAAATTGCTGCGCATCGACGCTCCCCATCCAACCTGACAGAGCTTGAGAGGATCTGCAGAGAAGAATGGGAGAAATTACCCAAATACAGGTGTGCCAAACTTGTAGCGTCATAGAAACATAGAGACATAGACAATAGGTGCAGGAGTAGGCCATTCGGCCCTTCGAGCCTGCACCGCCATTCAATATGATCATGGCTGATCATCAAACTCAGTATCCTGTACCTGCTTTCTCTCCATACCCTCTGATCCCTTTAGCCACAAGGGCCACATCAAACTCCCTCTTAAATATAGCCAATGAACTGGCCTCAACTACATTCTGTGGCAGAGAATTCCAGAGTTTCACCACTCTCTGTGTAAAAAATGTTTTTCTCATCTCAGTCGTAAAAGATTTCCCCTTTATCCTTAAACTGTGACCCCTTGTTCTGGACTTCCCCAACATCGGGAACAATCTTCCTGCATTCCTCCTTTAGAATTTTGTAAGTTTCTATAAGATCACCCCTCAATCTTCTAAATTCTAGCGAGTACAAGTCGAGTCTATTCCAGTCTTTCTTCATATGAAAGTCCTGACATCCCAGGAATCAGTCTGGTGAACCTTCTCTGTACTCCCTCGATGGCAAGAATGTCCTTCCTCAGATTAGGAGACCAAAACTGTACGCAATACTCCAGATGTGGACTCACCAAGACCCTGTACAACTGCAGTAGAACCTCCCTGCTCCTATACTTAAATCCTTTTGCTATGAATGCTAACATACCATTTGCTTTCTTCACTGCCTGCCACCCCTGCATACCTACTTTCAATGACTGGTGTACCATGACACCCAGGTCTCATTGCATCTCCCCTTTTCCTAATCGGCCACCATTCAGGTAATAGTCTACTTTCCTGTTTTTGCCACCAAAGTGGATAACCTCACATTTATCCACATTATACTGCATCTGCCATGCATTGCCCACTCACCCAGCCTATCCAAGTCATCTTGCAGTCTCCTAACATCCTCCTCACAGCTAACACTGCCTCCCAGCTTCGTGTCATCTGCAAACTTGGAGATGTTGCATTCAATTCCCTCGTCCAAATCATGAATGTATATTGTAAATAGCTGAGGTCCCAGCACTGAGCCTTGCGGTATCACACTAGTCACTGCCTGCCATTGTGAAAAGGACCCTACTCCTACTCTTTGCTTCCTGTTTGCCAGCCATTCTCTATCCACATCAATACTGAACCCCCAATACCGTGTGCTTTAAGTTTGTATACTAATCTCTTATGTGGGACCTTGTCGAAAGCCTTCTGAAAGTCCAGATATAACACCTCAACTGGTTCTCCCTTATCCAATCTACTAGTTACATCCTTGAAAAATTAAATAAGATTCGTCAGACATGATTTACCTTTCATAAATCCATGCTGACTTTGTCAAATGATTTCACCACTTTCCAAATGTGCTGCTATCCCATCATTATACCCAAGAAGACTTGAGGCTGTAATCGCTGCCAAAGGTGCCTCAACAAAGTACTGAGTGAAGGGCCTGAATGCATATGTAAATGTGATATTTCAGTTATTTCTTTTTAATTACTGTGCAAATATTTCTAAACACCTGTTTTCGCTTTTTTATTATGGGGTATTGTGTGTAGATTGATGATAAAAATAAATGAATTTAATCCATTTTAGAATAAGGCTGTAACCTAACAAAATGTGGAAAAAGTGAAGGTGTCTAAATATTTTCTGAATGCACTGCAGTTGGTTGAAACACAAGCAGGCTTGATGCATAGACTAACTAGTTCAGATGTGTATCGGCAATCATTTGTGTCTTTCACAATGTACTTAGAAAGGATAGAAATGGTACAGATGTGCTACAATGCTAGCAACTATATTCTGCACTGCACTCTGTATCTTTCCCTTTGTTCTATCTACTGTACTTGATTGTATTTAGATCAGATATTTGTATTATCTGATCTAATTGGATGTCTTACAACCCAAGCTTTTCACTGTACCTTGATATGCGTGACATTAGTAAACCTAAACAAAATGCTCTTATTGCTACCAATAGTCTTATGTCACAAAATGAGCTTATGTCATATCTGTGCACGCTGAATATTGCCATAAGAAAATGTAAGGATATAGTGTTAACAAAGCTTTGAGAGAATAATCAGATGCTTACTTATGCCCCTGTCCCACTTAGGAAACCTGAACGGAAACCTCTGTAGACTTTGCGCCCCACCCAAGGTTTCCGTGCGGTTCCCGTAGGTTTATGTCAGTCTCCCTACCTGCAACCTCCGGCAAACACCTGCAACCTCCGGGAACCGCACCGAAACCTTGGGTCGGGCGCAAAGTCTACAGAGGTTTCCGTTCAGGTTTCCTAAGTGGGACAGGGGCATAACATGATGGCATCACAGAAAGCCAAGGATGGTACATTTATATTGTTGAAGGGTCTTCACCCATTCCTTCTCCAGAGATACTGCCTGTCTCACTGAGTTACTTCAGCATTTTGTGTCTATCTTCGATTTAAATCATCATCTACAGTTCCTTCTTGCACATATTGTATTTATATACTGTATGTAGTGCAAACATTTGGAGATTTAATTCAATCAATAAATACTAGAGATTGTAGCTAGCACAAGGAATAAAAAGGGCTGGAGAAATAGTCAACGGAATGGAAGCATTTATCAAAGCATCCTGGAGTGACTGCTCCTAGTGGGTGTATAAAAGGAAGGTAGATACATGTGGAGCGGCCTTTTGGCAGCAGCTGTGCTGATGTGCAAGTACCGTGTGGACGGTAAGTGTGAAGCTTTGACTCGAGAGGCTTTGGCATAGAGGCTGATGGCAAGATAAAGCACAGTCTGTATTCTCTTCTTTCTGAAACTTTTCTTGGACAAGTACAGTAAATATGGCAGTTAGGGCAGTTATCTGCAGGATGTGGGAAGTCAGGAAGACTTCCAGTGCCCCCAAGGACTATGCCCGTCGGGAGAGCGTCCAGCTGCAGCTCCTTACAGACAACGTTAAGGAACTGGAGCAGAGCTGGACAACCTCATGATCATCCGGAAGACTGAGGAGGCCATAGATCCGAGTTACAACGAGGTGGTAATGCCTGGAGTGAGAGCAGAAACTAGGGTGACCACCAGGAAAGGGAGCAGGGATGGAGTGCTGAGGTCTCCTGTGGACATTCCCCTCAACAACTCCTATGCCCCTTTGGATGCAGTTGGGGGTATGACCAGTCAGGGGAGGGCAGCAACAGTCAGGTCAATGGCATAGGCCCTGTCTCTGAGTCACAGCAGGAAAGGTTGTAGTCAGTGATAGGAGATACTTGTAGGAACAAACTGCAGGTGCTGGTTTAAACTGAAGATAGACACAAAAAGCTGGAGTAACTCAGTGGGACAGGCAGCATTGGAGAGAAGGAATGGGTGATGTTTTGGGTCGAGATCCTTCTTAAGTGGGATACTTCAGTTTGATGGAGATACAGTAGATTATGTGGCATCAAATGAGACTCTAGGATAGTGTGTTGCCTCCCTGATGTCAGGGTGAGGGATGTCTCTGAGCAGCTGCAGAACATTCTCATTGGGGAGAGTGAGCAGTTGGATGTCATTCTGTACGTTGGCAGAAATGACATAGCTAGGAAAAGGTAGACAAAAATGCTGGAGAAACTCAGCGAGTGAGGCAACATCTATGGAGCGAAGGAATAGGCAACGTTTCGGGTCGAGACCCTTCTTCGTAGGAAAGGTAGAAAAAGGGATGAGCTCCTGCAACGTGAATAAAGGGTGTTAGGCAAACGGTTAACATGTAGGACCTCCAGAGTAGTAATCTACTGACTATATTTGGACTATTGTGATGTGTTCCGGGGCAGACATGACCTGTACAAGAGGGATGGGTTGCATCAGAACTGAATGGGAACAACAAATATCCTGGCCACAGGTTTGTTAATGCTACTCGGGATGGTTTAAACTGGCAGGAGTAAGGCAAGTCAGAGGCTGGAAGTCAATGAAAATATATTGGTGGAACAGAGAAATAAAAAGGGGATGATCACTTTGTTGGGAGTACTATTGCCCCAAAATAATCAAAGGGAATTAGAAGAACAAATATGCTGAAAGATTGCAAGCAACTGCAAGAATCAGAGCGTTATCATAGCAGGAAATTTTAACTTTCGCAATACAGATACTCCTCATTCACGTAAGTGTTGCGTTCCATGAATGCTTATGTAAGTCAGATTTTATGTTGGTCAGAATTACCGTCCCCATCCGCTGCCTGAAATAACTCAGAGTCTGGAGAAGCTTCCCGACCCGAAACGTTGCCTGTCCATGTTAACCATATAACATATAACAATTACAGCACGGAAACAGGCCATCTCGGCCCTACAAGTCCGCGCCGAACAATTTTTTTTTTCCCTTAGTCCCACCTGCCTGCACTCATACCATAACCCTCCATTCCCTTCTCATCCATATGCCTATCCAATTTATTCTTAAATGATACCAACGAACCTGCCGCCACCACTTCCACTGGAAGCTCATTCCACACCGCTACCGCTCTCTGAGTAAAGAAGTTCCCCCTCATGTTACCCCTAAACTTCTGTCCCTTAATTCTGAAGTCATGTTCTCTGGAGATGGTGCCTGGCCCGATGAGAATCATGAGGGAAATTGATGGGGTGAATGCCGGATTGGGGAATCAAGATCTATATGACATAGGTTTAAGGTAAGAGGAGAAAGATTTAACAGGAATCTGCTGAGGGTCAACTTTTTCACTCAGAAGGTGGTGGGTATATGGAATAAGCTGCCAGAGGAGGAAGTTGAGGCAGGTACAATAACTATTTAATAAAAAAACACTGGAATAAGTATGTGGAAAGGAAAGGTTTTGAGATATATGGACCAAATGCAGGCAAATGGGACTGACTTAAGTGGGGCATATTAGTCAGCATGGTTGGGCTGAAGGGCCTGTTTCCATGCTATATGAATCTTTGATTATATGATTTTATGCAGCTTTAGAGGTTTCGTGAATGTTCCCCAGTAAATTGCATTTGCAGATGGACTGAATCTCAAACAGATTGTGTCCAAGTTGTATTGCTTTCAGGATTTTATATTTGACTTGGCTACCCACCTTGGACATTTCATTGAAGTGGCACTGACAACTGCCACATAAATTGTCCAAAATGAGGCAGAAACATAACAACAGTTTATAATCACCAGTCAGTGTAAGCTTCATTTCCCAAACATGCTTCACTTCACATGGGTGCCAAGAACTTGAATTTATACTAACTGAGCACAGTGTCAGTGAAAACCCTTCACAGAGAGGATGGTTGCCTGCCAAGGAAACATGGAAGGGAAAATTTGTGGAACCTTGAGGAAGAACTAGACATGAAGTAGATTAGCACAGAACCTACACAATGAGTGCAAACAATGGAAACCATCGAGATTTTGAAGTTAGAGAAAGTTATCCATTTTGGTGGCAAAAACAGGAAAGCAGACTATTATCTAAATGGTGGCTGACTAGGAAAAGGGGAGATGCAGCGAGACCTGGGTGTCATGGTACACCAGTCATTGAAAGTAGGCATGCAGGTGCAGCAGGCAGTGAAGAAAGCGAATGGTATGTTAGCTTTCATAGCAAAAGGATTTGAGTATAGGAGCAGGGAGGTTCTACTGCAGTTGTACAGGGTCTTGGTGAGACCACACCTGGAGTATTGCGTACAGTTTTGGTCTCCAAATCTGAGGAAGGACATTATTGCCATAGAGGGAGTGCAGAGAAGGTTCACCAGACTGATTCCTGGGATGTCAGGACTGTCTTATGAAGAAAGACTGGATAGACTTGGTTTATACTCTCTAGAATTTAGGAGATTGAGAGGGGATCTTATAGAAACTTACAAAATTCGTAAGGGGTTGGACAGGCTAGATGCAGGAAGATTGCTCCCGATGTTGGGGAAGTCCAGGACAAGGGGTCACAGCTTAAGGATAAGGGGGAAATCCTTTAAAACCGAGATGAGAAGAACTTTTTTCACACAGAGAGTGGTGAATCTCTGGAACTCTCTGCCACAGAGGGTAGTCGAGGCCAGTTCATTGGCTATATTTAAGAGGGAGTTAGATGTGGCCCTTGTGGCTAATGGGATCAGAGGGTATGGAGAGAAGGCAGGTACGGGATACTGAGTTGGATGATCAGCCATGATCATATTGAATGGCGGTGCAGGCTCGAAGGGCCGAATGGCCTACTCCTGCACCTAATTTCTATGTTTCTATGTCTATGTCTATGTTTTGCATATCTTTTATTAATTGCTCTTTATCCTTGTTATCATTGTCCATATCTCTCGTGTCCCTTTTTCCCAACTAGTCTGAAGAAGGGCCTCGACCCGAAACGTCACCCATACCTTCTCTCCAGAGATGCTGCCTGTCCCGTTGAGTTTCTCCAGCTTTTTGTGTCTACCTTAGATTTTGAAGTCACAGTTCAGAGCTACAATCGCTGGAACTGCAGACTGATACAGCAGCAGATTGCGCCATCATCTAGAGGAGCAGGTTCTGCCATCTACCTTTAACCAACTGCATGGTTAGTCTCAGGGCACACTCTTGGTAAATGCTCAGGGGGCTGAGACAGATGAACTGCATGGTGTGGTATAATGACCAATCGGGAAAAACTGTGGTTGTAAAGAGTGGTCTCCAAGCACAGGGAGCGACTAGTGTGATCAGACAAGAGTTAGCTGAGAGAAACATAGAAACTTAGAAAATAGGTGCAGAAGGAGGCCATTCGGCCCTTCGAGCCAGCACCGCCATTCATTGTGATCATGGCTGATCGTCCCCTATCAATAACCCGTGCCTGCCTTCTCCCCATATCCCTTGACTCCACTAGCCCCTAGAGCTCTATCTAACTCTCTCTTAAATCCATCCAGTGACTTGGCCTCCACTGCCCTCTGTGGCAGGGAATTCCATAAATTCACAACTCTCTGTGTGAAAACGTTTGTTCTCACCTCAGTCTTAAATGACCTCCCCTTTATTCTAAGACTGTGGCCTCTGGTTCTGGACTCGCCCAACATTGGGAACATTTTTCCTGCATCTAGCTTGTCCAGTCCTTTTATAATTTTATATGTTTCTATAAGATTCCCCCTCATCCTTCTAAACTCCAGTGAATACAAGCCTAGTCTTTTCAATCTTTCCTCATATGAAAGTCCCGCCATCCCAGGGATCAATCTCGTGAACCTACGCTGCACTGCCTCAATCACAAGGATGTCCTTCCTCAAATTAGGAGACCAAAACTGTACACAATACTCTAGATGTGGTCTCACCAGAGCCCTATACAACTGCAGAAGAACCTCTTTACTCCTATACTGAAATCCTCTTGTTATGAAGGCCAACATTCCATTAGGTTTCTTCACTGCCTGCTGTATCTGTAAGCCAACTTTCAGTGACCGGTGTACAAGGACGCCCAGGTCTCGCTGCACCTCCCCCTTACCTAACCTAACCCATTGAGATAATAATCTGCCCCCTTGTATTTGCCGCCAAAGTGGATAACCTCACATTTATCTATATTAAACTGAATCTGCCACGCATCTGCCCACTCACTCAACCTGTCCAGGTCACCCTGCAACCTCCTAACATCCTCTTCACAGTTCACACTGCCACCCAGCTTTGTGTCATCTGCAAACTTGCTAGTGTTGCTCCTAATTCCCTCTTCCAAATCATTAATATGGAAGGGAGGGATTGGAAGGAGGGATTGATTGGGATGATGTGTTTGGTGAAGGCAAAATTCTGATATGGACAGGGAAAATGCAATTTTAACTTTACAGCTGGATGATAAGAATTTTCCATTTGCAACTTGATGCGGCAGCTCAGACAACTGCACTTCAGAATGCAGTTTGCAAGCAACCTCACAAAGACAACTCTGATTTGGATGAATGTCCAAGTGTGGATAATAAATCATTTTACAACCAAATGTGTGAGTTTGTTCACTGATCAAGAACGTCTCAGAACATAGAATAGTATTTCCAATCAAGTGAGAGATGAATCCTGGACCAGTTGCACTCCGAACATACTAGCACTGTCAAAATAAAAACAGTTGGCAGAATCTTTATAAATTGTCAAGTTGCATAAAGATTTTAGGTCGGTTGCAAATCGGTGTTAAATAAAGATTTGGAAGATTTTGTGTCAATGTTCACTGCCTGACAAAGGAGCAGAACTAAATCATCAAAGGCATTCTTCTGGACGTGTGTAGGAAGGAACTGCAGATACTGCTTGGGCAGCTTACAACCCAACGATATGAATATTAACTTCTCTAACTTCAAGTAACCCTTGCGTTCCCTCTCTCTCCAATCCTCCCCAATTCTAGTTCTCCGACTAATTTCACTGTCCTCCTGATTAAATGTTACTGGTTGTATGCCTCATCGTCACCTTTCCCTCAGCTAACAATGATCCATTCTACATTTTCCTTGAACCTGATTGCCTTTGATCTCTTGTTTTCACACCTCACCCTTCCATATCTCTGTCTCCCTTTCCCCTGATTCTCACTCTAAAGAAGGGTCTCAACCCGAAACGTCACCCATTCCTTCTCTCCAGAGATGCTGCCTGTCCCGCTGAGTTACTCCAGCATTTTGGGTCACTCTTCTGGACATTATCATTTCAGAGAGACCATTGACTTTTGTCAGAAAGAAACATCAACTTTCTAACCCTATTGATACATGCTTGCAACGAGTCAAAATTTGACATGCACAAGAGCACAATATTCCACTGATAAGCTGAGATCAATCTTTGTAGAACAGGGCACACTTGAGGAGTTGCCATCAGACAATCTCTTCCTGTCTGAAGAAGGGTCCCGACCCTAAACGTCGCCCATTCTTTATCTCCAGAGATACATAGAAACATAGAAATATAGAAAAGAGGTGGAGGAATAGGCCATTCAGCCCTTCGAGCCAGCACCGCCATTCAATATGATCATGGCTGATCATCCAAAATCAGTACCCCGTTCCTGCTTCCTCCCCATATTCCTTGATTCCGTTAGATACTGTCTGACCCACTGTGTTACTCCAACACTTTGTGTCAATCTCTTCCTTCCTCTTGAGCGGTCATAAGTCTACTCTGTCATTCAATCATGGATGATCTATCTCTCCCTCCTAACCCCATTCTCCTACCTTCTCCCCATAACCTCTCGCACTTGAGTCCCTTGGGATCAAGGAATGCTATGCTTCCACTCTGCTTTTGTGTGTTCTGAGGTGGTTAACAAGACTAAAGAGGGAATCGAACAATCTGTTTCACAGATGGGTGATGGCTAACAGAGTGGGCAGACAGATAATTTGTGAATTTTGTGCAGCCTAACCTTGAGGAGAGAGTGCAGTTGAAGTAAAAGTAAGCACGGTCAAAATCTTCAAAGGTGCTTATGATGGAGGAAAATTAAGTTCTACAAGTTACTGTACCCAGTGATGGATACAACGTTTTTCCAAGTATGAAACATAAAAGCGGGAAATAGGTGAAATTGGCCAGTCTGTGATTTTATACGTTATGTAATACTTATGGAGGAAATTTGGGAATGTCTATGTCAAACAAATTATTCCAGCAAGAGATGTACTAGGAGATAGTGGAGAAACATGAGATAGAAACATAGACATAGAAACATAGAAAATAGGTGCAGGAGTAGGCCATTCGGCCCTTCGAGCCTGCACCGCCATTCAATATGATCATGGCTGATCATCCAACTCAGTATCCCATCCCTGCCTCCTCTCCATACCCCCTGATCCCTTTAGCCACAAGGGCCACATCTAACTCCCTCTTAAATATAGCCAATGAACTGGCCTCAACTACCTTCTGTGGCAGAGAATTCCACAGATTCACCACTCTCTGTGTAAAACATGATTTTCTCATCTCGGTCCTAAAATACTTCCCTCTTATCCTGACACAATTGTTCCAATGGTGGATGGAGAACTGGCCATTGAGGGACAAAATGCAAGTCAATGGTGATTTGAGACTTTCAGGCAGGCACGTGGAGAATGGATGGACAGCGATTATGTGCAGGCAGAAAAATGTCAGTCTTGGCATCATGTTCAGCACAGACATTGTGGGCCAAAGGGCCTGTTCCTGTGATGTGCTGTGATGTGCAGTGCTGGTGCTGTTCTATCTTATATGAGTCGGGAAGTCCCACATATTTCACATTGGGGAAAACCCCTCACAGTGTACTGGAACTTCTCTGATCAGAGTTCTGAAGGTTTTGACCATGAGCTTATTTTCATTTCATCTGCTCTCTCTCCTCTTCCAGGCCGGGCTGTACAAAATTCAAGCAGGATCTGACTCTGTGATGCATTAACAATGTCAGAGATCCAATCACAGTGGGTGAATGAGTGGGTATAGCACTTGCTTTTGAAAATTAATTACGAGTAGAAGCAGGCTCACTGTGGCCAGCTAAATAAAGGGTGAGGTTCACAGAAAGGAAAAAGGAAGTCTAAAGTTATGGGCTCTCACTTAGGCGACTCTTTAGGTGACTGCCAGGGTCTAGTTTTAATGGAATTCACCTACGACACCTGCTGACTACCTACGACAGCACCTACGACAACCTACAACAGCAAAAATAATCGCATCTGTCGCTGAAAAATGTTCAACATGTTAAAAATTTTGCAGCAGTCGCCTGTAATTGCCCAAAAAAATCGCCTAAGTGGGACAGGCCCGTTAGGCTTTTGTAAGTCAAGGAGAAGGGCTCTGAAGACGTGTGTTTATGTGATTTCAATGAATATTATCATTTTCACCACTTTGAGTTACTGGTAAACCTTCACTATAACCTTTTCCCCCAAGGTGGAAATGTCAAAGACAAAAAGACATAGCTTTAAGGTGAAAGGGGTACATTTAAAGGAGATGTGTGGGGCATGTTTTTTTACTCAGAGAATGGTGGATGCCTGGAACGTGTCGGTGATGGAGGTTAATACGATGCTGGCATTTTAGAGGCTTTTAAATCAGCACATGGATATGTAGAGAATACAATACAATACAATACAATTGTATTTGTCATTTGAACCCCAAGGGGTTCAAACGAAATTTTGTTCGTCACAGACATCATGGGCTGTCGTAGGCAGTCGGCAGGTGTCGTAGGTGAATTCCATTAAAACTAGACCCTGGCAGTCACCTAAAGAGTCGCCTGGGCTGTACCTTCTTATGTTCTATGTTCTATAACCTGTTTCCTTAAGTAAAATATCAGGAGATTTGTAAATCAAATATCAGCCCAGGTGTGTTAAACAAGTGGTAATGTAATTACACACCTTTGTCAGCCCTGTGTCACTGAGGTAGGCACTCAGCGATATACTGTGTAAACCGATTAGAAATTTAACATCTGGAAGTAGACAAAAATGCTGGAGAAACTCAGCGGGTGAGGCAGCATCTATGAAGCGAAGCAAATAGGCAACGTTTCGGGCCGAAACCCTTCTTCAGACTGATGTGAGGGTGGTGGGGGGGGGGGGGGGGGGGAAGAAAAAAGGAAAAGGCGGAGCCACTGGGCTGAGGGAGAGCTGAGAAGGGGAGGAAAAAGTAAGGACTACCTGAAATTAGAGAAGTCAATGTTCATACCGCTGGGGTGTAAACTGCTCAAGCGAAATATGAGTTGCTGTTCCTCCAATTTACGGTGGTCCTCACTCTGGCCATGGAAGAGTCCCAGGACAGAAAGGTCTGATTTGGAATGGGAGGGGGAGTTGAAGTGCTGAGCCACCGGGAGATCAGGTTTGTTATTGCGAACCGAGCGGAGGTGTTCAGCGAAGCAATCGCCAAGCCTACGCTTGGCCTCACCAATGTAGAGCAGCTGACATCTAGAGCAGCGGATGCAATAGATGAGGTTGAAGGAGGTGTAGGTGAACCTCTGCCACACCTGGAAAGACTGCTTGGGTCCTTGAATGGAGTCAAGGGAGGAGGTAAAGCGACAAGTGTAGCATTTCTTGCTGTTGCAAGGGAAAGTACCTGGGGAGGGATTGGTTCGGTGGGAAGTGACAAATTGACCAGGGAATTACGGAGGGAGCGGTCTCAGCGGAAAGCAGACAGGGGAGAAGATGGGAAGATGTGGCAAGTGGTGGGGTCACGTTGGAGGTGGCAAAAATGACGGAGGATTATTTGTTGTACGTGGTGGCTGGTAGGGTGGAAGGTGAGGACAAGGGGGACTTTGCCCTTGTTATGAGTGGGAGGATGGGGAGTGAGAGTAGAGTCATGGGGTATAGAAGAGACCCTGGTGAGAGCCTCATTCATGGTAGAAGAGGGGAACCCCCGTTCCCTGAAGAATGAGGACATCTCCGATGCCCTGGTGTGGAACACCTCATCGTGGGTGCAGATGCGGTGTAGACGGAGGAATTGGGAGTAAGGGGATGGAGTCCTTACAGGAAGCAGGGTGGGAAGAAGTGTAGCACAGATAGCCATGGGAGTCAGTGGGTTTTTTAGTGGATGTCGATCAGGAGTATATCACCTGCGATGGAGATAGTGAGGTCAAGAAATGGTAGGGAAATGTCGGAAATGGTCCAGGTGTATTTGAGTGCCGGATGGAAGTTAGCGGTGAAAAGGATGAAGTCTGTGAGTTGTGTGTGGGTGCGGGAGGTAGCACCAATGCAGTCGTCGATGTAGCGGAGGTAGAGTTCGGGGATAGGGCCACGTTACGCTTTGAACAAGGATTGTTCGACGTACCCTACAAAGAGGCAGGCATAGCTGGGGCCCATGCGCGTGCCCATAGCTACGCTTTGTATTTGGAGGAAATGGAAGGAGTCAAATGAAAAGTTATTACGGGTAAGGACCAGTTCCGCTAGGCGGAGGAGAGTATCAGTAGACGGGGATTGGTTGGTTCTCCGGTCGAGGAAGAAATGAAGGGCTTTGAGACCCTCCTGGTGGGGGATGGAGGGGAAGAGTGATTGGACATCCATGGTGAAGATGAGGGAATGGGGGCCTGGAAAATGGAAGTCATGGAGGAGACGAAGAGTGTGTGAGGTATATTGAACATAGGTAGGGAGGGGATAGGATGGAGCCGAGATTTGTGGAAATAAGTTTGGTGGGGCACGAACAGGCAGAAACAGTGGGTCTGCCAGGACAGTCAGGTTTGTGGATTTTGGGGGAAGGTAAAATCGGGCCATGCGGGGCTGGGGAACAATGAGGTTGGAGGCTTGGGATGGCAGGGAGGCGGAGTTGATGAAGTCAGTGATGGTGCTAGATAGAGATAATGCCCTGGTGCTCGACTGTGGGGTCATGGTCCAAGGATAAGTAGGAGGAGGTGTCTGAGAGTTGGCGTGTTGCCTCAGCCTTGTAGAAATCAGCGCGCCAGACTACCACGGCACCTCCCTTGTCGGCGGGTTTGATCACCCAGTCTGGGTTGTTACAGAGTGAGTGGAGGGCTGTATGTTCAGGGGTGGAGAGGTTAGAGTGAGTGGAGGGCTGTACGTTTGGGGTCTGGATTTTGAAAATCTGGATTTGTTTTTTGGTCTTGGCTAAGGCAATGATTAGCTGCCACAATTGGCTTTGGTGGCCTTTGATTAATGTTAGAAAGTAAAGTCAACCGTGAATCTTACAGAGGATGGTGAGTAAGAGTGGTGTTGTATATATGGAGATAGCCTCAGAGTCAGAGATAGCTTTGGTAAACTATCTACAATAATTCCAGAGATTCACCACTCTCTGTGTGAAAAATGTTTTTCTCATCTCGGTCCTAAAAGATTTTCCCCTTATCCTTAAACTGGATAACAGGGTGGTAACAGGGTGGGCGGCGCGACCGGCGTCGCAGCGGGCTCTGCAGTCCGTCTGTCTTTTTTTATTTTTTTTGTCCCGTTGAGGGTATAGTTTGTAGTGGGTTTTAAAATGTGTATGTGTGGGGGACGGGGGGGTGGGTGGGGGAAACTTTTAAATCTCTTCCCTGCACGGGGACCCGACCTTTTCCCTGTCGGGTCTCCGTTGCCGTTGGGGCCTAGCGACGTGGAGCGGCCTCCAACCGGAACGACAGCTCAAGTCACGGAGTCGGCGGAGCTGCGGACCTACGATCGTGGAGCTGGCCGGCTTCGGAGCGTGGAGAGCTGTGATGGCGCGCTGCTGCGACCCGACTCCGGTGGATGGTGACACCGGGAGCTCGCCGGTCCCCAGTGGGAGACTGCTTTGCGGGGCACCGGCAACGGCAACTTCTCCCGCCCGAATTGCAGGGTTGAAAGTAACCTGGAGCGGGGCCTTACATCAACCTGCGCGGCTTAAACAGCCACGGGACTTGCTAGCGCCCGCCGGGGGCTCCAACATCAAGGCCCGGAGCAGGGCCTTACATCGCCCGGCGCAGCTTTAAATGGCCGCGGACTTGCTAGCGCCCGCCGGGGGCTTTGGACTTTGACTTCGGGAGAAGAATGGAGAGCAGGGGAGAGACAAGACTTTGCCTTCCATCACAGTGAGGAGGAGATTCACTGTGATGGATGTTTGTGTAAATTGTGTTGGTGTGTGTCTTGGTTCTTTTCTTGTATGACTGCAGAAACCAAATTTCGTTTGAACCTCATGTGAGGTTCAAATGACAAATAAATGGTATTGTATTATTGTATTGTAAACTGTGACCCCGTGTTCTGGACTTCCCCAACATCAGGAATAATAATAATCTGCCACTACAAGGAACATACACACAGAGAGCTGGCTCTTATCACATCACGGAACAGGGACCATGAGCCAGGGGGACATAACTGCCTTGCCACAATTGGTTAACAATTTTACCCATTTTCTGTTATGTCCTGACATATTCACAAACAAAGAAAGGAAAAGGACTATATAATAGCACCTTTGACAGCCAACAAAGTACTTCTGTAGTATGATCATAGTTACTGTATAATGTAGAAAATGCAGCAGCCATTTTGTACACAGCAAGCTTCCATAAACAGCAATAAAATAATAGTCAAATCATTTGTAGTGGTGTTGTTGGTTGAGGGAGATATATTAGCTGGGATCATGGAAGGAACTCACTCTATCACCTACTACAATGGGTCCTTTACTCGAGAGATTGGACATAATCTTAATTTACTTCATCTTAATTTAACAATTCATGCCAAAGGTGGGATCTCCAATGAGTGTAGCCTAGGGAGTCCCGTTTGCAAGTCAGCACAGTGGCTTTAAACCCACAATATTGCACAAAATAATGTGGCAACTGAACACCTTTCTCCTGTGGCATTAAAACAATAAGAATAAAGGAAGAACCTACATTTGCATAACGCACAACACACGTTGGGATGTCCCAGTAGCTACACACCCAGTGCTGCCCTGTTGTTGTGCAGTCATTGTTGCAATAAGTGTAAATGCAGGATTCAATTTCCACTCAGCAAGCTCCAGCAAAAAAGTAACGTCAAGTTCATCAGCATTTTTTAGAGATGTTTGTTTGAGGGATAATTAATAACCTGGTTTAGAATCCACTTTTCAACGTGCTAATTTCCCACCTGCCTCAGTCGATAAGATGAACTCCTAACTGGTTACAAAGGCCTTGTAGTCCTTTGAGACAGATCACCCCCCTCAGAATGTATTGTCACTAACCATGGAGCTCATAGCAATTCAGCTTTATATTCCATGAAACCTGTTTAGCACATCAAAGCACAACAAATGTGCAAATTGGTGTCATAAGGAAGCCTTTATTGCATTTCCTTTTCATGTGATACTACCCTCCCCCTCCCCTTCTTCTTTCTGGCAAAGTTAGCCATTGGAAAGTTTAGCAAAAAGCCACTTCAAAGCGTTATTATGGACCTATCCCATCCCCCAGCATACACATCATTGTTGTACTGTAAGTGATGAATGCTTCTTGCAGAATTAAAAATCATTCTTTCACTACCAGCTGTCCAGTGAAGGGATGAAGGAGAAATATTTGGGAACTTCAATGCCACAACAAAAAAGTATCTCTGGAATGATACTAGGCTGCGTTTCATAGCTTCTGCTTTTAGCAGCGTGCTAACTAGAAGCAATAGTGTTTGAAATTCGTAAAAGATGATTAGGGATTCTGTTAAGACAAGTGGAGCAACCTTTTCCAAAATGTTTGTTTATTCAGAAATCAGCCCAGGCTCTGACACTGAAATTAGCTTCTCAAAAAACCCTGCACAGAGAATGCCTAATGTAGCATGCATAAGACAAACAAATGACAGATAAAATGCAAGAACCTATACCTGATAATTAGGCATGAATAATAACCCTGAATTGTATTTCCATCACAGTCAAAATTGATGCGTCCATATCGTTGCATGTCTTCCTGCTTGTCAGGCAATGAAATGAGTGCAAGCACCAATAGGTCAACAAAGTTAGGACTTTAAAACAAAAGTCGGGAATATTTCATGGATTGGGGAGTTGTTAGGAGAAAAGGTGGGGGGGGGGGGATAGGGGTGGGTGAGATGAACGTAATGTGTGAAGATGGCTCTACTGTTGATAGAAAGGATTGAGTAAACATAGAAATGCAAGGAACTGCAGATGCTGGAATCTTCAGCAAAACAAAGAAAATACTGGAATGCTTTCCTCTCCCTCTTCTCCCCTCTCCCATCAGGCAAAAGGTACAGAATTGTGAAAATGCACACCACCAAAATCAGGGACAGTTTCTTCCCAGCTGTTATTAGGCAACTGAATCATCCTACCACATCCAGAGAGTAGTGCTGAATTATTATCTACAGACATCTTTGGTGACCTTCAGACTATCCTTGATTGGACTTTGCTGGCTTTACCTTGCAATAAATGTTATTTTCTTATCATGGATACATAAATACATAGACAACAGGTGCAGGAGTAGGCCATTCAGCCCTTTGAGCCAGCATCGCCATTCAATGTGATCATGGTTGATCATCCACAATGAGTACCCCGTTCCGGCCTTCTCCCCATACCCCTTGATTCTGCTAGCCTAAGTGCTCTATTTAACTCTCTTTTGAATGCATCCAATGAATCGGCCTCTACTGCCTTCTGAGGCAGATAATTCAACAAATTCACAACTCTCCGTGTGAAAATGTTTTTCCTCATCTCAGTTCTAAATGGCCTACCCCTTATTCTTAGACTGTAGCCCCTGGTTCTGGACTCCCCCAACATCTAGAACATGTTTCCTGCATCTAGCGTGTCCTATCCCTTAATAATTTTATATATTTCTATAAGATATCCTCTCATCCTTCTAAATTCCAGTGAATAAAAGCCCAGTTGCTCCATTCTTTCATCATATGACTATCCCGCCATCCCGGGAATTAACCTCGTGAACTTACGCTGCACTCCCTCAATACCAAGAATGTCCTTCCACAAATTATGTATCTATACACTGTAAATAGCTCGATTGTAATCATGTATTGTCTTGCTACTGACTGGATAGCACACAACAAAACCTCGGTACATGTGACAGTAAACTAAACTCTATGTATGAGTAACTCCAGACAGCATCTATGGAGGAAATGAATAATCAACATTTCCAGTCAGGACTCTTTTGCAGACTGATTCCTGAACTTTTGTCATTTGAGTAAAAGTTGTATCAGATTGTCGTTAATAAATGTAATTGAAAATTCCGGAGGAATGTGACTGAGAATATGGAGCAGCAAGGAGTAATAAAGGCAAATTATGCAAGTGTATATAAGAGGATGAGCAAAATATAATTACATTGTAATATGAAGAGTGATGGGAAAAAATGTGTACGGAGGACATGTACCAGCATGGGCTTGCTGGACTGAATGGCCTATCTCAATGTTTTAAATGTGTGCGTGTCATTAAAAGAAAGATCCAGGAAACTAATCAAAGTAACTACAGACCTCATAAATTAAAAACACGTTTGAAGATGGAATGTAACAAACTTGAAGAGATGAGCAGTCTTGCAGGAGCAGTGACTGAATATGGTTAATTACAACAACAAAATTCAATGATCTGCGTCATACTCTTTGTAAAGAATCCAATGCATAGGATTGTGGACCAAAGAGCCTGTTCCTGTGCTGTGCCGTTCTAGTTTTATGAACACCAGAGGCTGCAGATGGACTCAACCCGTTCTATCATGTGCATAGCCCTCCCCATCCATAGAATCCATCTGCATTAGGCTTTGCCTCAGGAAGGTGACATCTACCATCAAGATCTCCATCATCTGGATTATACCCTATTTTCAGTGTTACCATTGATACAGGAGATACAGAAGCCTGATGTTCCACACTAGCTGGTTCAGGAACAGCTACTTTCCTATAGCTGTCAGATTCATGGACTCGCCTGCACATTGCAGGTTGCAATGGATAGACTTAGCAATAACATGTTACTGATCACCTCTTGCAGTACCATGGACTTGTTTTATTTTTATTTTTTTTTATTTATTTTTTTTTATTTATTAGAAGTAGACATATTATAAAATGTAGTTACATATTATAGTAAAAAAAACTTTTCATATACATCAGTCATACATTATTAAAATTTTCCATTATCAATTACTTCTGCTTCTAGTGTTTTTATTTTTTATAGAAAGAGGGAAAAAGAGAGGGTAGAAAGTTACAAATAAAAAAGAAAGCAAAAAAAAACACACAACAGAAAAACAAGGGAGGTGCAATGGGTTACCTGTAATATAGACTTGTTTTATAACTGTGTTTTGCACTATTGTCTTGATCTTTGTAATATTTTTCTTTGCACTATCTCGTGGAATTTATGTAGAATTTATGTTTTTGGGTGTGGTCTGAGTCTACGTGTCTGCAATGATGCTGCAAGCCAGATTTTTATTGTACCTGTGTCTCACTACATATGATAATAAACTCAACTTGACAACTAGAATCTTTATTGCACAAAAGGAAGGGCAGTGCTGATCAAAGAGAAGTTAACAGCAGGACATAGGGAAACATTGTGACAAGAGATAAATTTCAAGGAATCGACACAGTTCCTCTGCAGGATAATACAGCTGGTCCTTTTCAAATCTTTATCCTAGCACGTTTGATCTGCTCCGCATTACCATGTATGCCTCTGTTCCAGATCAGTATTTGTTGTTACATGCCCCGATAGGTCAATAGCATTTTTAGAATTGGTATATTTAAGGCAATGGAAATTACATGGCCACCATCTCAAGTCTGGTCTTGATTGGCCAAGTTCAGATCAGTTTTGGATTGGTCATGCTTGCATCAGGTTCAGATTGGCCGAGGTGAGGTCAAGTTCGGATTGGCTGAGGTTGGATTAAACTCAGATTGGCCGCATTTAAATTGCATTTGGATTGGCCGAGCGGACGTTGGGTTTAGATCAAAAATGGCCACATTGTGTTCAGATTGGCCTAGTGGAATGAGATTCAGGTTCAGTCTATCCACAATTGTGTTGGATCCAAAGCTGTGAAATGGTCAAGTTCAGATAGGCTATGGGCAGATTGGATTGCAGGTGGTTTACAGTATATCCAAGCGAAGATCTATCCAGGAAGGGAATTCCAGTCCTTATAATCTAAGCAGCTGCCACTGTTGGAGCGAGTAAATTCAGGATGTGCAGGAAACCAGATTTGAAAGAACACAAAAATCCTGAAATAAACTTAAAATCCCATCCAAGTTACACCAGTCCTGGAAATGATCAGTGCAACAAGGACATTTCACCGTCATTGCTCAGCCCGGCAACCAATAAATATAGAATGAGGAAGAATTTTCAGCAGACAAGGAAATGGTTGCAAGATAGATGATTCCTGTTAAGAATACCTTGGGGGGATTATTGAATAAAGCTGGTCACTTTCCGTACACCTTGGCAAAGCTTTCAAATTCTTTTGAAGACTGACTCAAGTGATTTCAGCTGGTGCCAAAGGCACTGTCTCAACAATTGTTCACATTCTGCTTTCGGATAATTTTGAGAAAACTTTACAGTTTGAGAAATCAATTGCAAAACAGATTCACTGGGTCTGTGTTAGACTTTGATTGCTTTGTGTAAATAATTTTTAATACTTTTGAGTTTAACTGAGATACATAATCTAGTAGGGGACTTCTTTGTTCCCTTCCTTTGATTAAAGCTGGACTTAAATATCTCCGATATAATGGGCCTATTAAGCTACAATTGATAGAACATTGGCTCTCGTGAGAAACAGATTGTTTTAATTATCTCCAAACACTCAAGAAAATATCTGGCATCAAAACAGACCATTCTGCAGCAGAAACAGATGCCGATTAAATCAGCCATTACAGAGGACTTGACTCACACCATTCTAGCGTAATTAAAACTTTGCTGTCCTCTTCCAAATCTGGCAGTACTACATCCTTCATCACACTGGTAGCAAGTTTATTTATAATCTCAGCAACATTGTCCAGAAAACAGACTGTGCATTTGGCAATCCTCTTCCATTTGACTGGCTCCATGAAATTATGGTACAATCACACAGTGAAAGAAACCAACAGGTAAACAAGGAATCCCTTGGTTTTCACTCGTTTGATTTGTGTTTGCAGTGGAATTGAGTGCAGATTGTAGGGAAGTGTCATAATTTGCATCTCTGGGGTAATTAGCAAACTTTGCAGTTCACACATATTTTATTTCTGAGCTGCGTTAATTGTCCAGCCTAAAACTATCATTTTTCTGCACGTTTCAGAGCAGAATCGGTGGAGGGTGTTGAGAAACACAGGGGGAGTGGGAGCGGGAGCTTGTGTGGGTGGATGGAGGTGTGGAAGACAATGGCATTCTTGAAAGCAAACACTGTTCAAACTTAGAAATTGATTGATGATAAAATATCTTCAAATTGGTGACTGCAAGCTGTGAGGAGTCACTGATGACACAGTTAAATTCTTGAGGGAAATAGATGTTAATTGCTGTCTAGACATTTTATTACAGCAAAAATGCACTAATGATTGACCGGTCCTGCCTTTTTTTCTTTTCACACAGAAAGCAGATCAGACTAAATTCTTGTTTCAAAGCAAAGCAAGCAGTATTAAACGGTGAGGGGCTTTGGTACCATTTTACCATCTGTTTCCTCAAATGCATAGGAAAATACTCACATCCAATTATGCAAAGAATTTAGATACAAACTGCATCTTCTGTCTTTAAAAGAAACAAAATAAGTAAAATGTGTTATTGCAAGTAATACTACCTAATTACTCTACAGAGGCAATCCTAATTTTTTTTATTTGGCCAATTATTATCACTGTATCAACAATAATAGTTTCCCTTTATGCAGCACATTTAACATAGCGGAATGTTCCAAGTTGTTTGCAGGAAGAACATCAAATAAATATTGAAAACAAACTACAGAATGAGATACTGGGCAGATGACAGAAAGCTTGGTAAAGGAGTTAAGGAGTAAAGGTTGTTGGAAGCTCTGTAACGAAAGAGAAAGAGGCACAGGGCTAAAAGCACCAAATGCTGATGTGACAGTCAGCAATGGTAAAATTAGAGGATGATCAAAGAAGCCAGAATTGGGGGAGCAGAAAAATCTTGTTTATAAGGCTGGCAGAGATTACAAAGTTAAGGAGATGTGAGATCAAGGAGGGATTTGAAAACTAGACACCAGGAGCCAGTGTGGCTCAAAATCACAAGGGTAATGGGTGAGCAGAGAATGCCACAAAGTTTTTCGTGAGCTCTCAGTGACAGTCCAGAGGAAAGAGTAGAAATTGTGGATGCTGGAATCTTGAGTGAAGAAAAAATCAAAAAAGTGCTGGAGGAACTCAACCGGTCAGGCAGCATATGTGTGGTGAAAGGACAGATGACGTTTTGGATCGGGATCCTTCCTCAGTCTAAAGTCCAAAAGTCTGATGTTAGTCTGAAGAAGTGTCCCAACCTGAAAAGTCGCTTCCACAGACGCTGCCTGACCCACTGAGTGCTTCCACACCTTTGTTTTTTAATCATAGTCCAGAATGTGTTGGGATAACCATGCATGCATCTTAAATATATTAATTAGATAAAGCACACTAACAAATTGTGCTCCCAAGTGCAATGAGTCTTGTTTTTTATTTGTTCTATCATTATCAGTGGAATGCATTGTTTCTTCTTTGTGGTGTTTTAAATAGTTCCACTGTTCACTTGTTTGGTTTCGGTATTTCCAGCTTCCTGAAAGTGTCTTTTTACACTTAATCTGTGCAAAGCCTGTTTACACTTTAAATGTGGGTGGTGCTGTAATTCTCAACTCAGCGATACCAAAATGTCAGAACTTTTTATACCTGCATCAGCAATATCAATAATAAATGTCAATATGTTTGAATAAAGATGCCTGCTGAACCCAGGTAATAAACCCATTCCCACTCAAATTGATCCCAACTTTTTGTTCTAAGGTATTTCGTGCACTTCCTGACTTTGGGAGGAAGTCACTGCTTGAGAGTTTGCACAGATGGTGACCACCCTTAGTCAATAACCTCATAAAATAAGCTCCTTGCATACCCTTTTTTTTAAAAGATGCATCCAGACAGAGATAAAAGGTCGGCATGTGGAACTGTTAACATATCCAGAAGCTGTAAAGAAAAAAAAGTCACTTCTCAGTGGTTAACCTGTGCTTTCTGCCTCATTGAACCTTATTAATTCCCTATTCCTTGTAGTCTGGTGTCATTTATGTCGCTGATGGACAGCTTCAACTCTCTCTTTGGTGGCAAGCTGTGAGGATTATGTGTTTGTCAGCAATTTAGTTGCTATGGTGGTGGGGGGCTTGGGCTGATGGAGGTGGGTGGCTGGAAAATTTAAAGTGGATCGTGGATGAGACACTGACAGCATAAAGCGTTTTAGGTTTAGGAATATTATTCAGTCTCCGCACAGCAATGACTTCTTTATTTAAACGGAACCTTCAAGTATGCAGGGCATGTTGCAATATAATGCAATCAAAAAGAATTCAAAGCAGAGGTAATGAAGAAGATAGTAAGATATCTATCTACTAAAAGAGGCAGAGAAGTTTAAGGGAAGCTGATTACGAACCAGACTGATTCCTGGGATGTCAGGACTTTCATATGAAGAAAGACTGGATAGACTCTGCTTGTACTCGCTAGAATTTAGAAGATTGAGGGCGGATCTTATAGAAACTTACAAAATTCTTAAGGGGTTGGACAGGCTAGATGTAGGAAGATTGTTGGGGAAGTCCAGAACAATGGGTCACAGTTTAAGGATAAGGGGGAAATCTTTTAGGACCGAGATGAGAAAAACATTTTTCACACAGAGTGTGGTGAATCTCTGGAATTCTCTGCCACAGAAGGTAGTTGAGACCAGTTCATTGGCTATATTTAAGAGGGAGTTAGATGTGGCCCTTGTGGCTAAAGGGATCAGGGGGTATGGAGAGAAGGCAGGTACAGGATACTGAGTTGGATGATCAGCCATGATCATATTGAAGGGCCGAATGGCCTACTCCTGCACCTATTTTCTATGTTTCGATGTTTCTAAGCTGTTCCAGAGCTTAGGTGAAGGCACAACTACCAATAAAAGAGCAACTAAATTCAAGGACCACAAAGAGGCCAGAATCTGAGGAGAATAGAATTAAGGAATGTTGACTGGAATAAATTGCAGAAATATGCAGGAGCGAGAGCACAAAGGAATTTAAAACAAAAAAAAAATTTAATTACCAGTCTGGATATCAGTGTAAATCAATCAGGGGTAATTATGTGAGTTAGGGCATGGCATCAATGTTTTGGGATGAGCTCAAGTTTATTCAGAGAGAATAAGAACGTATCTTGCAACTGACACCATTAGAGGTAACAAAAGTTCCAAGTTTGACATTGTCACCAAGACTGACACCTAACCAGTTATTGGTTTCTGCGTTTGCTTCACACATTCTTTCTTGGTTTAGAAGAGTAACAGGATACAGCAAATGGATGAAGAGCCATTTTTGTATTCCACATCAATGATATAATGCGAGAAATGCTCAAGCAGTTGCATATTTACAAGCTGTCCTGTCCACTGACAATTTCTATTTTAACCACCATGTTCCTCTTTACTTTGAAGCACTTGCTTCGCCCAGAGGCAGAAAATTATAAATGAAACTGCTCTAATAGTCTGAACTTTAGACAGGAAGTGCTGAGCAGCAGTATTTGCCATGTCAAGTGTCTAGGCCTTATATTTCCACAGTGTAGGTATGTTACAAAACTTACCTTCAGCGGCGCTGCAGTTCTGTCACTGCCCGTGTGCGCGACTTTGGCGCCTTTGAGAGGGGGGCGGGTTTAAAATGCCGTTTTTTCCCAGCATGTTTTGAACCACTTTTTGTCAGGCTGTTTAGCTGCTGAAGAATAATCGCTCCGACATCAGTTTTCTTAAATTTTTTTTAAACTACACTGGATATTTTAATAGCAGGAGTAAATTAAAAATCAACTTCTAAAGCCGTCAACACCGACAACGGGGATGGATTTCACGTACGGGACAGGTAAATGAAAGCCGTTTATTTTACATATAAACGTGCTTCTTAGGATGCCTTTAATCAAAATTTTACTTTGCGAAAAGGTGAACCGGCAATATTTTTCCTGCTGATATGGCGTTTAAATTCACCGCAACCGCAACGTTCCAAACGATCGCGTACCACAAAATCCCACTTGCAAGATGATTAAAATGGCTATTAATTTACGGGAATTAAACACTAAATTCCTTCCATTTGGCCTATAAATTCATGAAAATGAGATTTAAAAATCATGTTATCTTGTGAATTCTTGTGTGAATGTTATTTGGACACAGGCTATTTAGAAATGTTGACCTTTTCTTAAGAAATGGATAGATGTTTAGATCTAGTAATTGAATTTTGTAATTAGCTACAATTAGGTAACTAACTAATTATATGCTTTAATTTCAGGTCATCCAAGAAAGATTGTTTCATATTTGTTTCAGAATGCTTCAATCGATAATAACTGAAAATGTCATTCAGTTCTCTTAATATTTAAGAAAGTTATGGGCTTTTGACTGTCCTTGGTCACAGCTTTTGAGTTAAGTCAATGGAAAAGCAACAGGGAACAAGATGCTAATTTCTGAGTATGAAAATGGCCATAACTTTTTTAATACTGAAGACATGAAAGTGAATTAGGTGTCAAATTATGCTTTTTATGCTTTATTTGATGGGATAAATTGCAGATTTGATTTTTAACATCTCAAAATTTTGTAACATTGCTACACAATGCTCGCCCATATCTCTGCTGTAACTCTCCCAGAAGGTCAGCTAGAATTTTGAGAGAAATGTGACCAAAACAGAAAGAAAAAGTTGCATTGTCAAGTGGATGGGTTCAGCTACAACACTCCAAGGTCAGCCCAGCCAATGTTTTGTAAGATTTCAACATAACTTCCAACATTTACATTTTAAGTTTTCAACATATGAAGGCAAGCAACCATACCATAAGCCTTCTTCACCAATCTATTAGCCTGCAGAACTTTGAACTTGGGGCCCCTGGGTCTCTCTGTCCATCAACATTCTAGAGTCTCGTACCTCCTCCTCACAGCTCCATTGTTAACTCAATTGTGAAGTTGGAAGAGGGTGAAATGTTCCAGCACTGAGCCTCTTCACACATGTTGCAGCCAAGGACTTGGCTGGAGTAGTGGTTCAAGACAGCATCCATTTTACTTCCAAGACCTGCATCAAAATGCAGCAAAGATCCGTCATTTTCATGTTCAAGTATTCCGGTCAGTGTGAGTTCAATCTATCTCAATTGACCATGGGCCCACTTCACAAATGAATGAGACCAGGCAGTTTTACTCGCCTGCATTAACAAAAGTCCTGTAACATACCTTGGTAATTGAAGGCAGAGGTACAGGTGGAAGGATTATGGTCTATTATTATGGTCCAGTTGCTGATCATTTATTGTATTATTGATTACTGCATGTTTGTTGTTTGAGATACACATGGATGTGAATGCAGGAGGTATGATAAGTAAATTTGCAGATGACAACAAAACGGTGATGGTGCAGCTAACAAGGAAGGTTGCCTAAGGACACAAGAGTAACTCAAAGCTGCGGAGACGACCACGTCAGCTCCCTAGTCGGCAGGTTTGATCACCGACTATCACGGCACCTCTGTTGTCGGCAGGTTTGATCCCACAGCTATCTGGATCGACATCTATTACAAACCCACTGACTCCCACAGCAATCTGGACTACACTTCTTCCCACCCTGCTTCCTGACAAATTCATTTCACTTGCACTTTATGTGCAATGTGACGAATAAAACTGATTGTATTGTATTGATTGTGTAAGGACTCTATGCCCTACTCCCAATCCCGCATCTGCACCCAGGATGAGATGGTATATTGTTGATATAATATCTGGTATATAGTTGACAGATGGAATTTTGTGCTCATAAGTGCAAAATGATACATTTCAGGAAGTCAAATAGGCCAGGACATATACAGTAAATGGTAGGACACAATGTAGATGAACAGAGAGGCTTAAGGGCCTGTCCCACTGCAGTGACCTAATTGGCGAGTTTAGAAGAGTTTGCCCTCGACTCATACTCGCAGCATGGTCGACACGATGTCCTAGGAGGTCTTCGCAACTCTCCTTCATGCTCGAGTGTAGTCCCCGCGTACTCGAGGCCTCGGCTAGGTTGCGGTGTATTTTTCAAAATGTTGAAAAATGCCCGCCAGAAAAAAAAGTTCACCATGGAAAAAATCTATTTTTTTTACTCGTAGGTTTAGTCGAAGTAGGTCGTAGTAGGTCGGTATGTTATTCGTAGGTAATCGAGGGTAGTCGAAAGCAATCGAAGATAGTCGAAGGTAGTCGTAGATAGTCTTCAACATAGTCGAAGGGGGGTCGAAGGAGATCGAAGGAGGGTCGGCTTCACTCTCCACTATTCGGTGTCCAATTTTCCCGAAGCTAGTCTTCAACATAGTCGAAGGAGGTGGAAGGAGGTCTTCTACATAGTTGAACATGACACTTCAACATGACACTATTTCAAACTCTCTTAAACTCTTCTAAACTCGCCAATTAGGTCGCCGCAGTGGGACAGGCCCTTAAAGTTTATAATTCAGTAGGTCAATAGAGCGGTGAAGAAGGTTTATGGCGTGCTTGCCTTCATAGGTCAGACATAAAATGTAAATGTTGGAAGTTTTGTTCCCATCTTACAAAACACTGGATAGGCTGCCGTTGGAGTATTGGGCACCGTGACGTCATTTGTCAGCTTTTGTGAGGACAGTTGCATTCCCACTCGGACCCTGATCAGGTTCAACAATGACAAGCTTTGGTTTACAGCAGAACACAGACAGCTCCACCAGTCTAAAGATGAGGTCTACAGTCTCCAGGAGCGGGGATGCAGACCTCTCTACAGGCAGGCCAAGTACAAGCTGAGAAGAGGAATCAGAGCTTCCAAGGAACGGTACTCAGAGAAATTGAGGAGCAAGTGCTCAGCTAGTGACTCATCTTCAGTGTGGAAGGGCTTGCAAGAAATCACCAGCTCCAAGAGGAAAACCCTCCCACTCCTTGGGCAATCGTCAGCTGACCAACGACCTGAATGAGTTCTACTGCAGGCTTGAAAGACAAACCTTCCCCCCCCCCCCCCCCCATTGATGAACTGTACACTGCAAGGACCATGAAGCGAGTGGCCAAAATCATCTCTGACCTCTCTCACCTTGGCCATGAACGCACTTTGAAGTGCTTCCCTCTGGGAGACAACTACGGACTATCAAAGCTGCCACAGCCAGACATAAAAGCAGCTTTTTCCCACGAGCAGTGATCTACTCAACAGCCAAAAGTCTATTGCCTCTTTACTCTGATACTTCATTTTCACATATAACCATATAACCATATAACGATATAACAATTACAGCACGGAAACAGGCCATCTCGACCCTTCTAGTCCGTGCCGAACACATAATCTCCCCTAGTCCCATATACCTGCGCTCAGACCATAACCCTCCATTCCTTTCCCATCCATATAACTATCCAATTTATTTTTAAATGATAAAAACGAACCTGCCTCCACCACCTTCACTGGAAGCTCATTCCACACAGCTACCACTCTCTGAGTAAAGAAGTTCCCCCTCATGTTACCCCTAAACTTCAGTCCCTTAATTCTCAAGTCATGTCCCCTTGTTTGAATCTTCCCTACTCTCAGTGGGAAAAGCTTTTCCACGTCAACTCTGTCTATCCCTCTCATCATTTTAAAAACCTCTATCAAGTCCCCCCTTAACCTTCTGCGCTCCAAAGAATAAAGCCCTAACTTGTTCAACCTTTCTCTGTAACTTAGTTGCTGAAACCCAGGCAACATTCTAGTAAATGTTTAATTTATAATGTTTTATTTTTAATTGTCAGTTGTATATCGTGTTTTTACCATGTGCGAGCAAAGCATCAAGTCAAATTCCTTGCATGTGTACATGTACTTGGCCAATACGTTTATCCTGACCTCTGAGTTGTGATGACCACGTGATAGGAAGGATCTTATCATGCTGGAGGGAGAACAGTGTTGATTTACTATGATGTTGCATGGATTGGGAAGCAATTCATATCTTGAGCTTGTTTCCTCTGAAGGGAAGAACACCAGGGTGAGCTGATGGAAGTTTAAAATATTACGAGAGGCACACATCATGTAGTCAAAATATGTTTTGTCTATGGTAGATCAAAAACAATTGGTGAGAGAAAATTGAACAAAATATTCTTCAAAGAATGAGGTTTTAAAGAGCTTCTTAAATGAAGTAGTAATGGTAGGGAGGTTTACAAAGGGACTTCAGAGATTTCAGTTAAAACGAAGAACTGCAGACACAGAAGAAACAGAAACAAAATGAGAAAACGCTAAAAATACTCAGACAGCATTACAATGTTCAGGTTGGTGATTAAAAAGTTGATGAAAGATAATAAATTAGAAACATCAACGTTGGTTTTCACTCCATGGATGCCATGTGACCCGAGTGTTTACACCATTTTTCCTTTATATTCCAGAATTTAGATCCTAGGCGGCAAAAGATACGGGTGTCAACAGTGGGTCAATAAAATCCAGGAATGCTCAGCGACTGGAATTGGAGGAGCACAGAGAAAACAGAAGATGGTGAACAGCATGTGTAGGGAGGAACTGCTGATGTTGGTTAAACATCAAAGGTAGACACAACCTGCTGGAGTAACTCAATGGGACAGTCAGCATCCCTGGATAGAAGGAATGGGTGACGTTTCGGGTCGTGACCCTTGAGTCTCAATCCGGAACTGCACCCATTCCTTCTATCCAGAGATGCTGTCTGACCCGCTGAGTTACTCCAGCATTTTGTGTCTATGTACAGTGAACACCTTGTTTGATGAAATGGAAAATGGAAAATTATCTAGTCTGCAGAGGCAATAGACCCTTATGAAATAGGACAGATTAATTTTTCAGAAAAAAGCAGAATACATCTCGCCTCTTGGGCATTCGTGTACAATAAAATGTAAGAATTATCTAGCACCTCAAAGAATATATACAAACTTAGCCTTTTATTTTAAAGTGGGTCTTCTATTGAGTTTCTCTTCAATCAGTAACATTTTAGAATTGTTTAGGAACTACATTTTAAAATTGTTAGGAACTACATTTTTCCTTGGAAATTTGAAAAATAACTGATCACTCTCATTAGAAGCAGCACAAGGCACCTCTGACTCTATACTGACCATGCCTTGGGAGACTTTGAAAACTGCAAACTTGACAGTAAACATTCTATATGAAAATGCTATTTTTTTTAAATTGCAACCCCCAATGCTTTGCATGACACATGAAGAGAGATTCACCTTTCAATGATTATTCCCAATTCTGCACATCTGTTGTGGAGCACACACATATGCAAAGATCAGAGCAGGAATAAGGTGGATAAAGAGCTGCATTAATTCAGGATGACGGTATGCTCCACACTTTATCCACCTCCTCAAAGCATTTTCTGTGGACCTTCCATCACAGCTTCTTTCCATCAATGCTTGAGAGTGGTAATTTTAAGGACCCACTCACTGCAGGGTTCCGTGAATGGAGAGCTGTACCACATAGAGCTCTGCAAAACAATCCTGGTTTATTGTGTTGACTATGTCCAAGGTCCATGTGTTCAAACCTCCATTTGGTCTATTGCCTCCCTGGATGGTTGGCCACCTGATAGCTCTATGGCTCCCAACTTGGGGTGTGCAACCCTTCAGTGGTTGAGGTGTGGGGAGGATTGCCGAATATCACACAAATGGTCTGTCGGGTACATTTGGTTGGAAAGCCAGTAAACACAATCGGCATGCTGGTCACCCTGGCTGTCGGTTTGTTAGCCATCCGTTTGAATGCCCCGGACGGCTACAAATCCCCAAAAGGAGCAACATGTAATGTCATCAGGCCTTTGTGCCTCACCACAATTTATCATGTACGAACCAGTATGGATTTTATTCAGCAAGACCGGGACCCAGTCGTGTGGATGATTTACAGACTGCCCAGTGTTGTTTGTTCAATAGCAGGAGTCAGATATAATACCAGAATTCGTGTCTAACATTTGGCCACTGCAGAACATGCACAATTCCATTGGGGTAAGCGTTCTCACCTGTATGACATAGCTGCCGAAATGAAAGCAACTGCATTTCTATTTGTTATTATCACGTAAAGGCCTATATATTCATCTAACCTTCACACTGGGCCGGATGTAGTATCTTTGGTCGATGACATTACACCTACACCTGGGATGTCAGGACTTTCATATGAAGAAAGACTGGATAGACTCGGCTTGTACTCGCTAGAATTTAGAAGATTGAGGGGGGGATCTTATAGAAACTTACAAAATTCTTAAGGGATTGGACAGGCTAGATGCAGGAAGATTGTTCCCGATGTTGGGAAAGTCCAGAACAAGTAGTCACAGATTCACAGATTAAGGATAAAGTGGAAATCTCTTAGGACTGAGATGAGAAAAACATTTTTTACACAGAGAGTGGTGAATCTCTGGAATTCTCTGCCACAGAATGTAGTTGAGGCCAGTTCATTGGCTATATTTAAGAGGGAGTTAGATGTGGCCCTTGTGGCTAAAGGGATCAGGGGGTATGGAGAGAAGGCAGGTACAGGATACTGAGTTGGATGATCAGCCATGATCATATTGAATGGCGGTGCAGGCTCGAAGGGCAGAATGGCCTACTCCTGCACCTATTTTCTATGTTTCTATGTTTCTAACCCCTTTATAAATATGCCTAATTTTCCTGAGACTATTGAAGCAAGAGAGAAACAAAGAAAATAGGTGGAGGAGGCCATTTGGCCCTTCGAGCCTGCTCCACATGAAAACTGGGTGATAGACACAAAATGCTGGAGTAACTCAGCAGGACAGGCAGCATCTCTGAAGAGAAGGAATGGATATGCCACGTAGTTATAATTCATCAATGCCTCTACTTCCTTAGGAAATTGAAGAGATTCGTTACATCGACAAATGCTCGCATGAAATTCTACATGTGTACGGTAGAGTGCACTCTGACTGGTTGCATCAAACTTGGTTTGGCAACTTAAACACACAGCAACAAAGGAGGTTACACATAGAGGTATTGCCCAGTCCATCACATCTTCACCATCAAAAGGAACTATGGGAGGCGCTGCCTCAAAAAAGAAGCCCCAACCGTCCTTGCCATGTTCTCATCTCGCTCCTGCGATTGGGAAGAAGGTATAGGATCCTTAAAAACCATTACAACCAGGATCAAGGATCTTCCCATCAATCATCAGGCTCTTTAACATTACAGAACACTAACCTCAGTTACTACGAACTTCTATGGACTATGTCTTCGGTTGTACTACAGATTTTGTCTTTTGCACTAGTATTATGGTTATTAATTTACTGCCATTTTTAAATTATTTTGTATTATCCGTGTGTATTGTGTTTACGGGCCAATTAAGCTGCTGCAAGTAAGAATTTCATTGCTTTGTTGTCGGTACGTATAACAATTAAACATTCTTGAGTCTTGCCATTACATCACGTGCAAGGTTTCATATTATCCCAATTATGAGATATATTTAGTCGCACTGGAAGATCTAAAAGATTTTAGAATTTGGCAAGAAAACAAATTACACGCACATATAATTTAGGATGTGTTCAGCACACAAAGTTCCTGAAAGTGCCATTTATAAGCTATTTTTATGTTATTTAACTAAATCCCAGGAATCTATGTAGTTGGAACCAGGGTTTCCTGCTTTGATTCCTAGGTTGGGATCATTGTCCTATGAGGAAAGTTTGAGTAGGATGGGCCGCTATTCAAAGATTCAGAAAAAAAAAGAGAAGTAATCTCATTGATGCATTTCAAATTCTTAGGTAGTTCAACAAGTTAGAAGCTGATAAGCTATTTCCTTTGATTATATTGAGCTATATTCCATTGAAAATATTCAAGGCTAATTTGATATATTACTTACACTATGGTAGTCCAGGAAAATGGGGATGGTGCAGGTATGGAAGCTTGAGATATGGAAATTATCATCATTTTATTGAATGGCCTTGCGGGCTAGAGAAATCTTATGTCCCACATGCTTAAGTTCTTATAATATTGCAGAAAATTTACAAAGAAGAAATCTGTACAAATAATTTGTTTAATGTCATAACAGTGATTAATTACAAGGTAATGCCATTTCATCATTTAACTTATTAATGCCAACTAGTCTGATCATCTGTCTTTTTGTTTCATCTGCTGACCAGTAATGGTTCATGCAGAGCTTTAGATAAGTGTATTATCAATTCTGATGTCTAAACTGAACCAGAAAACCATCTTCAACTGATCTCCATGAACAACTGCACCAAAGTATTATTTAACTTCAAATATAACCCCTACAACCATAATCAAATGGATTGGATTTAAAGGCCAAATGAGCGATCACTGTTTTAACATTCCATGATACAACAAAGACTCTTCATAAATAGTTCGGAACATTCTAATGTTATGAAAATCGTTAAACAAATCCTAGTGTTTCTTTTGAAGCAAAACACTACCACTGCTGGAAATCTGAAACAAAACAAAAAAGTGGCAGAAATACTCATCAAGTCACATAATTTTGTTTTTCCTTTATCTCATTTATTCTCTAATTCTCTGTTGTCCTTCTCTTTTTTTTCCTCCTTTCTTTCAAAAATGCCAACTTTTGTTCTTTAGGAATGTAACGGAGCAGATACACCTCTGTGGCATTTTGGGATGAGGTTCATTTTATGAACTGTTGGATTTCATAACTATGACAATCATACTTATATTTAATTACAGTAAGAAGTGTTTAATATAAGGGAAAAATTCCAAAGTGCTGAACATTGGCAGGATGACAAGACTGGAAAGAGAAGATTTTGAAGGGAACGGATCAGTTGGTCTGGGATTAGGTTTAAGTAGGTTCTAATGAAGAAAGTAAGAGGTTGGCGAACAGAGGTGCGTATGGAAAACACTGCAGCAAACCTAATGTGGTTGGAGGCCGAGCCAAACCATGAGTGTTCAAGGTCAAAGTTCAGAAGGAAATCTGTAAATGGTGGATCGTTGTTAGTTTTCCTGACTGAAGAGAAATAAATGACATTGGCCGCTCCCTTTGTGGTGTTATGATTACGCGTATTCCTGGAAACTGCCATCCATCCTAGGCCAGAACAGCAAGGGCCACGTATACTTATTTATTTTTCCTCTTTTGTTTTGTAAACTCATTATATTAGCCTAATCTTACTAAAGTCTCGTACACTCCATGTTGGTAAACATTGCACTTAACACCAAACGTGGTGGCATATTGGACAGAGAAGGTAGTTATCTAAGATTACAACACGACCTGGATGAACCAGGAAAGTTGGCCAATGATTGGCAGAACCAATTTAACTTGAGCAGTGCGAGGTGGTCTTCCTCTTCTTGCGAATGAAACATAAACCAAAGGAATAGTTAGATCTCAAGCTGGGTGTTGAGCAGCCAGGTTGTTATCTCTGCATCAATATCTGCCAGGCCCTGAGCTCCATTTGGTGGGTGGTAGAGTGGGCACCCAGAGATGACATTGTTGGCTGTCTGTTGTTCTGCTCCGCATTCACAAGCTGGGCTCTGGCAGAGCCCCCATCTCCACATGCTGACATTGAAACGCCCAACTCCAGTACGAAGTCAGTTGAGCTTCACCCATGCTCCTCTGGGGAGGTCAGACCCTGGATAGCTTTGTGTGCGAGTTGGTGCATTTTGTTAATGTACTTACACAATAAATGGTAGGGCTCTGAAGGGTGTTGTGGGACAGAGGGACCTAGGAGTGCAGGTACATACTTCCTGAAAGTAGTGACATAGGTGGATAAGGTGCCAAAGAAGGTCTTTAGCAGGCATGCCTTTATTGGTCAGAATTGGGGCATCACGCTGCCACTGTGCAAGTCTGACCAATTGATGAGACTGCAATTGGATTATTATTATGGAGTATTATACACCATTGTAGTCACCTGACTATAGGAAGAATGTCATTAAGCTGGAAAGAATGAATGAATGAATGAATGAATGAATGAATGAATGAATGAATGAATGAATGAATGAATGAATGAATGAATGATTGAATGTTCATGAATCAATGAATGAATAAGTTTATTGGCCAACTATTCACATACAAGGAATTTGCCTTGGTGCTCCGCCCGCAAGTGACAACATGACATACAGTGACAGTTAGGAATGATACGTAAATCATTAAACATTCATAATAAAACATTATTGATTAAACATGTGAATGATTTAAAATACCAGAGCAAAAGGAGGCTACAGATTTTTGGTTATTGTGTAGAGCTACTACTCGTGGAAAAAAGCAGTTTTTATGTCTGGCTGTGGCAGCTTTGACAGTCCGGAGTTGCCTTCCATAGGGAGGTGATTCAAAGAATTTGAGGCCAGGGTGAGAGGCATCAGAGATGATCTTACCCGCTCGTTTTCTGGAGCGGGTAAGTAATGACTGCAAAACAATTAGGAAGTGTCTATTTATTTAACCTTTATTTAACCAGGAGAAGTCTCATTGAGATTAAAAATCTCTTTTACAAGAGAGTATATCAAGGTGACAAAGAGACTGCAGATGCTGGAATCTAGAACAAAAAACAAGTGCAGGTGCCATCATGTGCAAAACAGTTAAGTTACTCCTATCTCTGCTACAATTATTTTAGTAGTTTATCCATTGTCAATAATTAAATTAATCAAATTAAAGTGATTTATTGTCAAGTTTATTACAAATTAGTATTACATAAAATTCAAGATATTTATATCTGTTGACTCAATTATTGGGAGTAAAAATGGATCCTCCCTAAAGAATGGCAAATAATGTGTCATCTTATTCTCTGGCTCTCAGCTGTAATAGGCATTCTTTCACTCTTATCAGACATTGGGTGGCATCTCCTCTTAAGCTAGACGTAGGGATTTACTGAATGGAAGTGGCGGCGCTGTGAAACGGCTGCGGCTCACCTGCAGTCTGTCTGTTTTTACTTTTTTGTGTTTTTTTTTTGTCTTGTTCAGTTAAACTTTTGATTATTAGGTTGTGTTATGTGTGTGGGGGGGGGTGAAACAGGGCTTTCTGTTTCTCCCTTCGGGGGAATGCGACTTTCTTGTCGTATCCCCCTTCTCTTCCCCCGTCTGAGCTGAGGCCTAATGGCGGAGCTGGCGGCCTCCAACCTGCGACCGACCTCGACGCTCCGGAGGTAGAGCCAGCCAGTACTCACCAACGCGAGGCTGGCCGTCTTCGAGCTGCGGCGGCATTCGGGCAGGACGGCCCGGCTCCCAGCTGGAAGTCGCTCCCGTGGGGGCAGCCCGGTGCGGGGCAGAGACGCTCCCGTGTGGGCTGCCCGGGGCGGAGACGGTGCTCCGGTGGCAGAGGCGGCATTCTGGCGGCGGTGACCTGAATCCGGGGCTCGGCCGCGGGCCAGTGGATGACATTGTCGGGGGCTCGCAGGTCACAGGTTGAAGCCTGTTTTCCGGAGCTCCCGTGGCAACAACTGCGTCCGATGGACTGGAGGGCGGCAGCTTCTACCACTACCGGGCCCACGGAGCTTGAACCGCGGGACTGACTTACCATCGCCCGGTGGGGTATCGCCTCAGCGCAGAGGGAGAAGGCGAGGGAAAAGACAGCAACCCTAAGATTTTTGCCTCCATCACAGTGAGGAGGTGCTTGGTGAACTCACTGTGGTGGATGTTAATTTGTGTTTATTGTGTTTTGTTTATTATTACATGTATGGCTGCAGGCAACGACATTTCGTTCAGACCGAAAGGTCTGAATGACAAATAAAGGATTCAATTCAATTCAATTCAATTCAAGCACTGGGTCCAAACATCTGTGTCATTGTAGCTCAGAACCATGAGGTCTACTGCCCCTTCCCAGGTCCAGAACACCAGGATAGCCTCCTATTTATCCGCACAATAGTGGATGTTGGTGGCGAATCCATCCTCCAACTGATGTATTAAACCTGTAATGCAATTGAAGCTGTACATTTCCTCTGCTTCCGTGATGGGTTTTTGGAGGAGAGCACATCATTGCTTCTTAATAGCATTTGACATAAGCAATAAGGATGGAATATTGTCTTACTATCTTTAAGCTTGCAACTCAAAGGAAGAAGAGTGGGGATCAGCATTACTGACAATGCACCAGCATCAACAAGGTAGTATCAAAACTCAAGAAACAAAATAGTGCTTAAGTGTCATATGTACTGGCAACAGAACAATGAACTGCTTACTTGCTCAAGTTTAACAGGCCCGTTAATGTAATAACACATATAATATATAACTAGATTAAGTGGGACCCGTTGGGTCCCAGCATCACACGGGAGGGCTGGTCCCCCAACGCAATATTCCACCTCTCCACCAATTCCAATATGGGTGGCCAGTGGAGATGGAGGGGGGTGGGGGGGGGGGGCTTTCTGGAGTGCTAGTATGGGTGTTATGCGTTGAAGGGACTGGTTTCCAGAGGGCTGGTATGGACATTGTGGGCCGAATGGATTCTTGGGCTGGCAGCTCAGTCACTCAAGCCTGTTGTGTTGGCAGCTCACTCATGGCTGGTGGGCTTGCAGTTGACACGGCTATTCCTTGAAATTCCATTTCAAGCAGGGTGCAAGGCCACCAATTTCAAGTGTGGTTTCATACCACTTCAAGCAGGGTGCAAGGCCACCAAATTCAAGTGCAGTTTCATACCACTTCAAGCAGGGTGCAAGGCCATCAAATTCAAGTGCATTTTCATACCATTTCAAGTAGGGTGCAAGGCCACTAAAGACAGCGAGTCGTGACCTCTCCCTCTCCCAACTTGGAGAGACTGAGCCACGCCCACACTTCTGAGTTTTATAGTCCCACCCACCAGAAGGGGCGTGGCCTTCATGGCATGATTGACAGGAGAGAGAATCACAACATTTTTTAAACACTGATAACTCTTTTATTCTTCATTGATGGGAAAAATCCTCGGCACCTGATGAGCGGAGGGGGACTCTGAGTAAGATGGCCAAAAATCACAGCCATACGTGGTAACGCTTTTTCTAAAATCAATATACAGAGCAACAGGAAGTGGTCAAGATTTTAATTATTTAGAAGGCAAGGCAACTTTAATTAGGCAAGGCAACTTTAATTAGGCAAGGCAACTTTAATTAGGCAAGGCAGCTTTAATTAGGCAAGGCAGCTTTAATTAGGCAAGGCAGCTTTAATTAGGCATGGCAATTTTAGCACTTTCAAACCAAAGGCAACATAGCTTTAGCACTTTCAAACCAAAGGAAACACAGCTTCAGCACTTTCAAACCAAAGGCAACACAGCTTCAGCACTTTCAAACCAAAGGCAACACAGCTTTAGCACTTTCAAACCAAAGGCAACACAGCTTTAGCACTTTCACACCAAAGGCTATACAGCTTTAGCACTTTCAAACTAAAACACACTTTTACATTTTCAAACTACATTTTCAACCCACATTAAAGGCACTGACAGGTCAGTAAACCCACTCACAGTTTAGTAGACATGTGTTCAGTGTTATTCACAGCTCAGACTGAGAATTGCGACCTCTTGCTCCCCCATCTTGCAG
Organism: Amblyraja radiata; assembly: GCF_010909765.2. Lineage (NCBI taxonomy): Eukaryota > Metazoa > Chordata > Chondrichthyes > Rajiformes > Rajidae > Amblyraja > Amblyraja radiata. The sequence continues at coordinate 21,074,308 of NC_045959.1, read as the reverse complement.
AGAACTGAGGCACCTCCACACTTCCGGGTTTTATAGTCCCTCCAGAAGGGTCGTGGCCTTCAGGAGAGAGAATCTCAACATTTTTTAAACACTAATAACTCTTTTATTTTTCATCAATGGGAAAAATCTTCTTGTCTTGTGCAGCGGAGGGGGACTCTGAGTAAGATGGCCAAAAATCCCAGCCATAAGTGGCAGCGTTTTTTCTAAAATCAATATACAGAGCAACAGGAAGTGGTCAAGATGAGACTTTTAGTAATATAGATAAACAATCAAATAAATAACTGTAATACTAGGTAACCATAATAGTACAAATCTTAATCCACAGTGCAATTAGAGTCACAGTTCATAGTAGATCAAAGCTACTGAAGTAGGTTTATTGTTGTGCAATGTTCAAGTGCATGATGGTTGTGGGAAGAAGCTGTTGTTAAATTTTTCAGGCTCTTGTATCGTCTTCCTCCACCGTCATAGCAAAATGAGATTGTGGCCAGGGTGGTGTGGGTCTGTGATATTGAATGCCTTTTGAAACAGAGGTTGCTATCTATGATGGTCCAAGCAATGTCGAATATTCTCTGTAGCCTCCTTCATTTCCAGGCATTCAAGTTACCGAACTTGGTCGTGATACAAGCAGTCAGTGTGCTTATTATTCTCAACTGTAGGTTGGGTAGATCACTCCCCCATCATACTCATTAGGACAGCACAGTGGCGCAGCAGTAGAATTGCTGCCTTATGGGCCTGTCCCACTTAGGCGATTTTTCAGGCATCTGCCGTCGCCTGAATAACCGACAACTGGAACGGCGACTGGCAGAGTGGAACACACACACAAACACATCGCAAAGGCGGGGACCAGGGCAAGCGGGGGGAGCACTATCTGAAATTCACACGGTGCAAAGCCAAGCTGATACAGACACACACCACGATGAACAGGAAGGTTGGCGCTGTAATTAAGACGGCTAGCACAGTGTACAGCAAGTCCTTTAAAAGAGGGAGGGGGGAGAAGGGGGGAGAAGGGGGGAGAAGGAGAGAGGAGGAGTGGAGACAACTGTTAAGAAGCCAGACACCATTTAAGAAGCCAGAGATACACGGCTGTGAAGCTCGGCGGACATCTAACATTATCCGTCGGTTATCCTTGGTTCTGAAAACTATTGCTTACGTTTTTTTTCCCCAATGAGCCAATGAAATTCACCGGTCAGCACCGGCTACAACCTACGAGAACCAAAGAGAACCTTCGACCTCCTGGCAACCCACTAGAACCTCCTTGTGACCCACCTACGGCTCAAGAATTCTCGCTACTCTCCATGGCGGCTTCAATCTAGTCGCCGCTAATTTTTCAACATGTTGAAAAATTCTGCAAAGTCTCGTGCAGTCGCCTGAAAAGTCGTCTAAGTGGGACAGGCCCATTGCACTGCCAGAGACCCATGTTCAATCCTGACTACGGGTGTTGTCTGTACGGAGTTTGTACGTTCTCTGGGTGCTCTGGTTTCCTCCCACGCTCCAAAGACGTCCACTCGGTGGGCGGCGTGACTTTCGTCAGCAGCGGCCTCTGCAGTCCGTCTGCGTTTTTATTATTTTATGTCTATGTTTTTATGTAGTTTTTGTTATTTTTTGTTGGGGTATGTGTGTGGGGGGTGTGGGGGTAACTTTTAAATCTCTCCCTGCACGGGAGACCCGACCTTTTCTTTGTCGGGCCTCCGTTGTCGTTGGGGCTGCAACGAGGAGCGACCTCCAACAGGAAGACCGGGGGCTCTGGTGCCAACTACTCACCTCACCGTCGCGGAGCTGGCCGAGTCCGGAGCGGGTGGAGCTGTGGTGGACGCTGCTGCGGCCCGACCCCCGGAGATTCGGAGGCTGCAACTGCGGGTTTGGCGGACGGCGGCACCGGGAGCCCGCGGGTCCCTGGAGGGAGACCGCTTTTCAGGGCTCCCGCAACGGCGACTTCTCCCGCCCGAGTTGCGGGGTTGAAGAGCTCCTGGAGCGGGGCCTACATCACCGCCCCGCGCGGCTTGGAATGGCCGCGGAACTGCGAGCGCACGCCGGGGGCTCTAACATCAAGAACCCGGTGTGCGGCCTTGCATCACCCGGCGTGCGGCCTTGCATCACCCGGCGTGGCTTTAATGGCCGCGGGACAATTGCCATCGCCCGCCGGGGGCTTTGACTTTGACTTTGACTCTGACATCGGGGTGGAGAGTGCAGTGGAGAGATAAGTTTTTTTGGCCTTCCATCACAGCAATGTGATGGATGTTTATGTAAATTATGTTGTGTCTTGGGTCTATTTGTTTGTAATGTATGGCTGCAGAAACGACATTTCGTTTGGGCCTCAAGGGGTCCAAATGACAATAAATTGAATTGTATTGAATTGTATTGTACATTTGTAGAATTTTTCTGTGGCCAAAAATTATTCGTCATGGAGAAAATCGATAGTTTTGTAGTTGTAGGTGCAGTTGTAGTGGGGTCGCCATGTAGTTATAGGTAGTCGAGATAGTCATAGGTAGTTTTAATTAATCGTCTTTGCTGACCGGGCATTTTCATTGGTTCATTGGGGGGAAAAAAACGTAAGCACGAGTTTTCAGAACCAAGGAGAACCGACCGGTAATGTTAAATGCCCGATGAACTTCACAGCAATGTATCTCTGGCTTATTAAAAGTTGTCTGGCTTCTTAAAAGTGTCTCCACTCCTTCTCGCCCCTTCTCGCCCCTTCTCCCCCCTTTGCCCTCTTTTAAAGGACTTACCGTACACTGTGCTCGCCGTCTTAACCTTCCTGTTCATCGCGGTGTGTGTCTGTATCACCTTGGCTTTGCACCGTGTGAATTTCAGACAGCGCTCCCCCCACTTTCCCTGGCCCCCGCCTTCGTGATGTGTTTGTGTGTGTGCTCCACTCTGACAGTCGCGTTCCAGTTCCCGGTTTTCCAGGCGAGTCCCGCGAACTTGATACTCGCCGGCAATCCGCTGAAAAATAGCCTATGTGGGACAGGCCCTTTAGTATGTAGGGTAGTGCTAGTGTATGGGGTTACCGTTGATCAGCATGGACTTGGTGGGTCGAAGGGTCTGTTTTCATGCTGTATCTCTAGTCTAAAGTCATACTGAATTGCCTCAATCTTCTTAGGAAGTAGAGGCATAGATGAGTTTTCTTTGATTGCATTGATATGCTGGGCTCAGGCCACCTTTTCAGAGATATGTACACCCAGAAAGAATAGCAGAGACATGAGAACAGCCAACTATGTCAAAGGTGGAAGATTGGAAGAAAACCTTTAACCTCAAACCCACAGCAGATCAGAGTCAGAGCTGACTGGCAGACATTGACTGGGAGGTTGGAGCTATATTTTTACAAAGTGTTCTGTTTCAAGCATAGAATCTATAGTTAGTGATACTGATTGCTTCAGTTCCCTCAGTTGCTTTGGGGTGGTAGGTATAAGGAACCCGAGGGACAGCTTTTTCATACAGACAGTGGTGGGTATATGAAATCAGCTTCCAGAGGAGGTGGTTGAGGCAGGCACTTAAACGACATTTGGACAGATACATTGTGGGAAAGATTTAGAGGGGTATAAACCAAATGCAGGCAAATGGGACCAATATAGATGGGGCATCTTGGGTGGCATTGGCAAGATGGGCCTAAGGACCTGTTTTTCATGTTGTATGGAGGATAATGGAGGCGGATGAAAAGAAAGAGATTAGTTAAAACAAATGTAGGTCCCTTGCAGTCAGAAACAGGTGAGTTGATCATGGGGAACAAGGATATGGCGGACCAATTGAATAATTACTTTGGTTCCGTCTTCACTAAGGAAGACATAAATAATCTGCCGGAAATAGCAGGGGACCGTGGGTCAAAGGAGTTGGAGGAATTGAGTGAAATCCAGGTTAGCCGGGAAGTGGTGTTGGGTAAATTGAATGGATTAAAGGCCGATAAATCCCCAGGGCCAGATAGGCTGCATCCCAGAGTACTTAAGGAAGTAGCTCCAGAAATAGTGGATGCATTAGTAATAATCTTTCAAAACTCTTTAGATTCTGGAGTAGTTCCTGAGGATTGGCGGGTAGCAAACGTAACCCCACTTTTTAAGAAGGGAGGGAGAGAGAAAACGGGGAATTACAGACCAGTTAGTCTAACATCGGTAGTGGGGAAACTGCTAGAGTCAGTTATTAAAGATGGGATAGCAGCACATTTGGAAAGTGGTGAAATCATTGGACAAAGTCAGCATGGATTTACAAAAGGTAAATCATGTCTGACGAATCTTATAGAATTCTTCGAGGATGTAACTAGTAGCGTGGATAGGGGAGAACCAGTGGATGGGGTGTATCTGGACTTCCAGAAGGCTTTCGACAAGGTCCCACATAAGAGATTAGTATACAAACTTAAAGCACACGGCATTGGGGGGTTCAGTATTGATGTGGATAGAGAACTGGCTGGCAAACAGGAAGCAAAGAGTAGGAGTAAACGGGTCCTTTTCACAATGGCAGGCAGTGACTAGTGGGGTACCGCAAGGCTCAGTGCTGGGACCCCAGCTATTTACAATATATATTAATGATCTGGATGAGGGAATTGAAGGCAATATCTCCAAGTTTGCGGATGACACTAAGCTGGGGGGCAGGGTTAGCTGTGAGGAGGATGCTAGGAGACTGCAAGGTGACTTGGATAGGCTGGGTGAGTGGGCAAATGTTTGGAAGATGCAATATAATGTGGATAAATGTGAGGTTATCCATTTTGGTGGCAAAAACAGGAAAGCAGACTATTATCTAAATGGTGGCCGATTAGGAAAAGGGGAGATGCAGCGAGACCTGGGTGTCATGGTACACCAGTCATTGAAAGTAGGCATGCAGGTGCAGCAGGCAGTGAAGAAAGTGAATGGTATGTTAGCTTTCATAGCAAAAGGATTTGAGTATAGGAGCAGGGAGGTTCTACTGCAGTTGTACAGGGTCTTGGTGAGACCACACCTGGAGTATTGCGTACAGTTTTGGTCTCCAAATCTGAGGAAGGACATTATTGCCATAGAGGGAGTGCAGAGAAGGTTCACCAGACTGATTCCTGGGATGTCAGGACTGTCTTATGAAGAAAGACTGGATAGACTTGGTTTATACTCTCTAGAATTTAGGAGATTGAGAGGGGATCTTATAGAAACTTACAAAATTCTTAAGGGGTTGGACAGGCTAGATGCAGGAAGATTGCTCCCGATGTTGGGGAAGTCCAGGACAAGGGGTCACAGCTTAAGGATAAGGGGGAAATCCTTTAAAACCGAGATGAGAAGAACTTTTTTCACACAGAGAGTGGTGAATCTCTGGAACTCTCTGCCACAGAGGGTAGTCAAGGCCAGTTCATTGGCTATATTTAAGAGGGAGTTAGATGTGGCCCTTGTGGCTAAGGGGATCAGAGGGTATGGAGAGAAGGCAGGTACGGGATACTGAGTTGGATGATCAGCCATGATCATATTGAATGGCGGTGCAGGCTCGAAGGGCCGAATGGCCTACTCCTGCACCTAATTTCTATGTTTCTATGTTTCTATGTAAGGAAGATCTTTTTTTTAAATTCAAAAATACACATTGTTCTTAAAACTATCTGCTAGAAATACAATACAGCTGTGCAAGTTTTCCATTACATTCATAGCATCATCAAGTCAACACATTCGATGTGTCATCCAACCAATACATTTGTTGTGTCATCTAACCAAATAATTCTATTTACAAATCATGATCTCTTTAAAAAAAGCTTGCCGGTAAGGGAGGATCAATTTAACATTCACAGTAGAGAAGGAAGGTACAGAGAGCTTGCCTTGCACCTTGCTCGATATTGCTTTCCATTTAAGTCAATGGAAATGAAAAGTTGATTAGGCTCATAGATTAATGATGAATCCCAGCGTCTGCAGGATAAAAATAATTTGCCTCCAGCCTTAATTTGCCTCCTTGGTTCTTGGTTTCTTGGTCCTCCAAAATATTCCAAATGGAATTTAAACTGGAGGTGGTGGAGGGAGGACTTAAGCCAGAAAGGGTTATTGGGAAGAAAGAGCTACTTTAAATTTAGTTGCATCTGGTTGGGTAACTATAGTAGGGTGGAGATTATTCCATGCTTTAATTGTGCGGGGGAAGAACGAATTGCTGTACACATCTGTCTTTGTAGCTGGGATCACAAATTGGATTGAATGCCCTCGTCTGCTCCTAATTGGTTTGGGTTTGGTGTAGGTCTTGTAATCTATGTCGAGCTGACCATTTAACATTTTGTAAAAACAGGTCAAACGGTGAGCTTCACGTCTATCTTGGAGAGGGTTCCACCCCAGAGAATTCAGAAGTTTGGTGACACTCGCTTCTCTCTCATAGGTGTTAGTAACAAATCGAGCTGCCTGCTTGCTCCAGCCTTAAGTTCGGCCCAGTTTTCACATGACAAGAAAAGCACATGAGAGGGTATACAAAATAGTGAATGCCAAATGTCCTCTTTCTGCTCAATAATTTTGATTTAATTTAGCCAATTAACAGTAGCAGCACAGTGCTTATCCCAAGATCCTTAGGCCACTTATGACACTATCACTACCACACTTGAGAAAATCTAATGCAGCTTTCAAAGCTTCTAACAAGAGTACAATAAAAGCCATATCTCAACATTAACGTATGAATCCAAGGCAGAATCCAATTAAGCCAGTTATGTGTGCCCTATTTTTGCCATTGAGCTTACAAGCATTGCATCAAAAACAAAAGTCTAACTGTTTCTACTGTTCGAGTTATTTATATCTAATCGGTGCTGTCTAAGAATTGAGTTGATAAAAGAGTCACCCTGGTCTGAACCATTCCCATAAACCACAGTCTATCCATTGGAATGCATACAAATTGAACTAAACCTCAGTAAACATCCCAATTAACTAGGTCAGCTGTGGCTCAGCGGGAAACACTCTCACCTCTAAGACAGATGGTTTCACATTCAAGTTCCCTTTTGGAGAGTCAGATGCTAGAGAATGCAGGCTGGTGCTTCTGTGCAACACCAAGGGAGCAGTAGTGTGGGATGTGGCGTCTTTGGGATGAGGTGCTAAAGCAAGGTGTGCCGGGTATACATTAAGAAGTCCCATGGCACAATTCTGCAGAGTAAAGGAGCTCCCCAGATAGACACACAAAGCTGGAGCAACTCATCGGGTCACAAAGCATCTCTGGAGAAAACGAACAGGTGACTCTTCAGGTTGAGACCCTTCTTCAGACCATTCTTCAACAGTCATAAGAAGGGTCTCGACTCGAAACGTCACATATTCTTTTTCTCCAGAGATGCTGTCTGCATCGGTGAGTTACGCCAGATTTGCATATCTATCTTTGATTTAAACCAACATCTGCAATTTCTTCCTACACAAGGAACTCTCCACACTGGTCCATCCAATATTAAAACCTCAATCAATATCATTAAACACAGGTTACTTGATCATTTAAGGGAACTTGCAGTGTGCAAATTGGTGAATACATTTCCTTCTTTACAACTGTAAGTGCACTTCAGAAAACACTTTACTCCTGGAGTCAACAACGTGGAAGCGTATGTGTGCAGTTAACGCCAAAGAGAGTGTAGGAAAGGTCACGTTTAAACTAACAGGGCAGAAGGATGGGAACCAATGCAAGGAACAAAAGCAATGTCCCTCTGACATAAAAGGAGGACAGAAGCAAAAGGTGGAAGGAAGATAAGAAAAACAAACCTGAAAGCTATATGCCTTAATGCGAGGTGCATTCGTGATGATGTGGATGAATTGAATGTGCAATATGGAATATGATATATTTGGAATTATAGAGACATGGTTCCAGTTTGACCAAGGCTGGGAGCTAAACATGCAGGGGTATTCAATATTCTGGAAGGATAGGCAGAATGGAAGAGGAGGTGGGGTGGCATTGCTGGTTAAAGAGGAGATTAATGCAATAGCAAGGAGAGACATTAGCTTGGATGTTGTAGATTCGGTATGGGTAGAACTGTGACATAGCCAATGGCAGAAAATGTTTGTTGGAGTTGTACACAGACCACCAAGCAGCTGTAGGGAGGTTGGGGATAGCATTAAGCAGGAAATTAGGGATGCGTGTAGCAAAGGTACAGCAGTTATCATGGGTGACTTTAATCTACATATAGATTGGGCCAACCAAATTGGTATTAGCCCCGAGGAGGAGGATTTCCTGGAATGTATACGGGATGTTTTTTTATACCAATATGTAGAAGAACCGACTGGAGGATAGGACATCCTAGACTGAGTATTGTGTAATGAGGGACGATTAGTTAGTGATCTTATTGCGCAAAGCCCCTTGGGCAACAGTGACCATAATATGGTGGAATTCTGCATTAGGATGGAAAGTGACGGTTAATTCAGAGACTATGGTCCTGGACTCGGCTTGTACTCGCTGGAATTTAGAAGATTGAGGGGGGTTATTATAGAAACTTACAAAATTCTTAAGGGGTTGGACAGGCTAGATGCAGGAAGATTGTTTCCGATGTTGGGGAAGTCCAGGACAAGGGGTCACAGTTTAAGGATAAAGGGGAAATCCTTTAGGACCGAGATGAGAAAAACATTTTTCACACAGAGAGTGGTGAATCTCTGGAACTCCCTGCCACAGAAGGTAATAATAATAATAATAATAATGGATGGGATTTATATAGCGCCTTTCTAATACTCAAGGCGCTTTACATCGCATTATTCATTCACTCCTCAGTCACACTCGGTGGTGGTAAGCTACTTCTGTAGCCACAGCTGCCCTGGGGCAGACTGACGGAAGCGTGGCTGCCAATCTGCGCCTACGGCCCCTCCGACCACCACCAATCACTCACACACATTCACACACATTCACACACAGGCAAAGGTAGGTGAAGTGTCTTGCCCAAGGACACAACGACAGTATGCACTCCAAGCGGGATTCGAACTGGCTACTTCCGGTTGCCAGCCGAACACTTAGCCCATTGTGCCATCTGTCGTCCCAAGGTAGTTGAGGCCAGTTCATTGGCTACATTTAAGAGGGAGTTAGATGTGGCCCTTGAGGCTAAAGAGATCAGGGAGTATGGAGAGAAGGCAGGTACAGGATACTGAGTTGGATGATCAGCCATGATCATATTGAATGGCGGTGTAGGCTCGAAGGACCGAATGGCCTACTCCTGCACCTATTTTCTATGTTTCTATGTTTCTATGAACTTAAAAAAAGGAGACTTTGAAGGTATGAGACGGGAATTGGCTAGGATAGACTGGCAAATTATACTTAAAGGGTTGACGGTGGAGATGTAATGGCAAAGATTTAAAGACCACATGGATGAACTCCAAAAATTGTTCATCCCTGTCTGGCGAAAAAATAAAACGGGGAAGGCAGCTCAACCGTGGCTAATGAGGGAAATCAATGATAGTGTGAAATCCAAGGAAAAGGCATATAAATTGGCCAGAGGAAGCAGCAAACCGAGGACTGGGAGATATTTACAACTCAACAGAGGAGGACAAATGGGTTAATTAAGAGGAGGGGGAAAGAGCATGAAAGAAAGCTTGCGGGGAATATAATAACTGACTCTAAAAGCTTCTTTAGATACGTAAAAAGGAAAAGATTAATGAAAACAAATGTAGGTCTCTTACAATCAGAGACAGGTGAATTTATAATGGGAAACAAAGAAATGGCAAAACAGTTGAACAATTACTTTGGTTCTGTCTTCACCAAGGGAGACACAAACAATCTCCCAGAAATACTATGGAACTGAGGATCTAGTGGGAGGGAAGATCTGAAGGGAATCCGCATTAGTCAGGAAATGGTGTTAGGTGAACTGTTGGGATTGAAGGCAGATAAATCCCCAGGCCTTGATGGTCTGCATCCCAGAGTACTCAATGAGGTGGCCCTAGAAATCGTGGATGCATTGGTGTTCATTTTCCAATGTCCAATTTAGCCAATGTCATCCTACTTTTTACGAAAGGAAGTAGAGAAAAAAATGGAGAATTATAGACCAGTTAGCCTTACATCGGTAGTGGGGAAGGTGCTTGAGTCGATTGTTATAGCAACGCATTTGGAAAGCAGTGACAGGATCCATCAAAGCCAGCATGGATTTATGAAGTGGAAATCATGCTTGACTAATTTTCTGGAATTATTTGAGGATGTAACAAATAGAATGGATAAGGAAGAGCCAGTGGATGTGTTATATCTGGACTTCAAAAAGCCTTTGACAAGGTCCCACACAAGAGATTAGTGTGCAAAATTAGAGCACATGGTATTGGTGGTAGGGTATTGAGATGGATAGAGAACTGGTTGGCAGACAGGAAGCAAAGAGTAGGAATGAACAAGTCCTTTTCAGAATGGCAGGCAGTGACGAAATGGGGTGCCGCAAGGCTCGGTGCTGGGACCCCAGTTATTTACAATATATATTATTGATTTAGATGAGGGAATTAAATGTGACAACTCAAAGTTTACAGATGACACAAAGCTGGGTGGCAGTGTGAGCTTCAATGAGGATACTATGAGGCTGCAGGGTCATTTGTATAGTTTGGGTGAGTGGGCAAATGCATGCAGATTCAGCATAATGTGGATAAATGTGAGGTTATCTACTTTGGTGGCAGATTATTATCTGAATGGCGTAGGATTAAGAAAAGGGGAGGTGCAACAAGACCTGGGTGTGCTTCCACATCAGTTTACTGAAAGTAAGCATGCACTTACAGCAGGCAGTGAGGAAAGCGAATGGCATGTTGGCCTTCATTGCGAGAGGATGTGAGTTTAGGTGCAAGGACGTCCTACTGCAGTTGTACAGGGCCCTGGTGAGATCCCACCTGGAGTATTGTGCGCAATTTTGGTCTCCTAATTTGAGGAAGGACATTATTGCTATTGAGGGAGTGCAGCATAGGTTCACCAGGTTAATTCCCGGGATGGCGGGACTGACATATGATGAAAGAATGGGTCGACTGGGTTTGTATTCACTGGAATTTAGAAGGATGAGAGGAGATCTGTGGGCTGTTGCATCACTGTGTTACATTAGCTTCCCTACAAATTCTGCCGCATGTGCAGGGTGGGTCCCACCATGAGTTTTGCTGGTTTGCATGATCATTGCTTCAAAAAAAACAAGTTGAATCATCTTGCAATGGTGAAATTTGTCTAAAATTTGTGCACCTAGTGGATGGCTTGAGAAAATGCACCAAGTGTATGCTGGTTTACTGAATGCATAAAGCTTGAATGAATTGTAATTGAAAACAGTGGAGAAACAGTGAAACAGGGTAAAAACACCACATTGCTGAAACAAGAGTAATAATATAGAGAGAGTTCACATGGCAGGTTTATATAGTTGGTTTTTTTTGTGAATAAATCAACTTTGATCATAAAATCCAGAGTTTAAATTACTTTGTTCTCTTGGTCAATTAAATTTCTGGAAAATATCTTCCTTATCTTTTCTCCTGATAAATTTTAGATTAAAAGACAAAAAAACACGAATTCAAATTTTGATGCCCTATTTGTATAATATGAACAAATGTGAAAAAGCAACATAGTCTGAAGAAGGGTCTCGACCAGAAACGTCACCCATTCCTTCTTTTCAGAGATGCTGCCTGTCCTGCTGAATTACTCCAGCTTTTTGTGCCTATCTTCTATAAGAAAAAGTAGTTAATTCTAAGCCTTGATTCTACCATGCCCGCTCTTATCAGATAAAAATCAAAATCAAAAGTTGTGTACAAGTCACCTGCAACCCTCTCCCACATTTTATACTTTCCAAATGTTCTCAGGGGACAGATGTACAGCTGAATTTACAGTAACTGAATGGTGGCCAAGCTAAACAAGTTCCATTGTATAAGCTTGTATTGCAACACAACTCACTGACACGGTTTTCCCAGAGCAATTCTTCCACTGGACTGATCAAGGAATTATTTCATCAGTCTACATCTCACAATGCTGCCTAATATCACCGCACCTAATTGTTCTTTCGTCTTGCCCACCGCTTCACGATCATCTTTGCTTTACAGAGCAGCAATAGTTGAGACTCCAACAAAGAAAAGCAAAGAGGCTTAGCATACCTCAGCACTGCAGATTAAACTCGTTCTTTAAAGACGCCACAGACCGTGATCTCGACTTGCCATGGAAGAAATTTTTAAAAATCGCATAAGCCAAGGTTACCGGAAATTTGAAAATAAAAATCCTTTCTCTTCCTGGGGAGCTAAGATTTTTTTTCAATTCATTACCCTCTTCTGCGTTCTCGCACGACTGAACTGTGGTTCTTCACTCCCTAATCCTGTCATGATATTATTTACCTTCCGATCACTGAGCTCATTTTTTTCTTCTTCTCTTAAAGGCAACCCCCTCCTGTCAAGGACCAAGGTCAGCTTCCCTCAGGATCGTCTCCATTCCTCCCATGCCAAATGATGGCATGCCAGCCATGATCCTAACCCACAGGCCTTCCACATCTAATCCTAGTGAAGACTGGTTCCATCCCTCTTCAATTCATTTTGCTGCAATGTTGTAAATCTCAACCAGTTAGTTTCCCACTGGGGAGGAGTTAAACTACAGGGCAAATAGTTAACTGTTCACCTATTATCAATGCCACGACAAATTATGAGGTCACAACAACTTCAATCAATGAGATAATGTAGCTGGGCAAAGCAAGCATATGAAGATGCTCAGAATCCAAGCTCCAAATCATAATTGACTAAATTCACTCAATCATACAAAGTAACTTGCTTCACACTAAACTAAATATCCTCTATCAACTTACGCTCACTACATAGCACTATCCTCCTACAATATAGTAAATGACAGACCACATTATATAACTTGGGAGCCCCCTATTTATGAATGTGGACATCATAATGAAATTCACCAGTGCCTCCAGTGTGCTAGCACTAACTTCATTGTCTGTGAAAAGGAGTGTTTAGTTTTTAGTTTACAGCGGAAACAGGCCCTTTGACCGACTGAGTCCACTCCGACCAGCGATCCCCATACACCAACACTATCCTACACGTTAGGGACAATTTTACAAATTTTATTGAAGCCAGTTAACATACAAACCGATACATCTTTGGGGTGTGGGAGGAAACCGGAGCACGTGGAGAAAACCCACACTGTCACGGGGAGAATGTACAAACTCCATACAGCCAGCACACATAATCAGGATCGAATCACGTCCCTGGCACTATAACCATATAACCATATAACCATATAACAATTACAGCACGGAAACAGGCCATCTCGACCCTTCTAGTCCATGCCGAACACGTATTCTCCCCTAGTCCCATATACCTGCGCTCAGACCATAACCCTCCATTCCTTTCCCGTCCATATAACTATTCCCGTCCATATAAGCCAGCAATTCTTCCATGTCACCCTAAAGTGTTTGAAGAACTCCCCTTCAAACCCAGCACAAAACTCACGATCACAATTCTTGCCCTCCCTGCTTCTAAGACATAACTGTCTACATCAGACATCTCAAGGCTCTTGAAAGATACCTGTACCAACAATGGTTTCTCTGCAAATCCTTCCTATCCATTGGGAGAATAAGTGCATCATATCATGTTCTCTCAGGACAACATCAGCGGGATCAAGTCTCTAATTAGGCCAGCTCTGAATGGATGACTCATATCACTTGCATGTGTGACACCACAGTATCAAAACACACACTCTATTCCAATTTCTGTCACAGCATGAGTTTACTAAGAAGATAGAGGACACAATGCAAGGATGTCCTCAAGAGAGATACAAGAGACTGCAGCGCTAGAACTTGGAGCAAAAAATCAAATTGATGGAGAAACTCAGCATTTCAATCAGCATCTGTGGAGGGAAAGGGATTGTCAACATTTTGAATGGAGACCCTGCATCTGGAGTGAGAGACCACCTCTCGCCAACATGCACACTTTCAACTCCATTGTTGTGGAATTCTGTGGAATTCTCTGCCTCAGAGGGCGGTGGAGGCAGGTTCTCTGGATGCTTTCAAGATAGAGTTAGATAGCGCTCTTAAAAATAGCGGAGTCAGGGGATATGGGGAGAAGGCAGGAACGGGGTACTGATTGGGGATGATCAGCCATGATCACGTTGAATGGCGGTGCTGGATCGAAGGGTCGAATGGCCTACTCCTGCACCTATTGTCTATTGTCTATTGTCATTGCTCCCATCCTAGTTCCATCTGCTGATCATTCCTCACTATTCATCAGTCCACCCATTCCCTGGAAGTTTCTGTCTCTGTCCCTTCCACTTCCTTCACCACTCTCAGACACAATGCAAGGCCTTGACACAAAACAAAGTTCCTCCTGTGGTTTGTTTTTTGTTACAAGGATATTTTCAAACCCTCCTTGAAATAACACAACTTTCTTATTGATCAACATTTCCCATGGGCAATGATCAGTAGAGAAGGAACATTTGAGATGGAATTGAGAACTTTGAGAACATTTGTCGGGTGAACATAGAAGCTCAACCTAACCACCTTCTATCCACTTACCCCCTATGGAATGATTCCCTGTCAATCTACATTGACTTCATCATTAACCTCAGAATCTACAAATCTGGAGTGGAAGCAAGTCATCCTCTTCCTCCAAGCAGTCACCTAGGAAGCTGAAAAATGATCTCATTCAGTGACATAATTCCAAGGAAGGTCCCAATGAGAGAAACTTTGATATGTTATTTAAAATGATGAAATAATTCCCATCCTTAACTGACAGTTACAGTAAAAGAGCACCATTCATCAAGGGACAATGGTTAAGATAAACAAGCTGGACTGATTTTCTCTCCATTTCTAATGTTCCCCAATTCCAATGCAGATCAACCAATTAACAAAAAGTCATGAATCATCGACGTACATCTAAAAGGCTGTATTTATCATTAGCATGTCTTCATAAAATGAATTTGGTTTTCATTTAATTTCAACTGCAGCTAGTAAATTATTTGGGTCTCAACCCAAAACATCATCTATCCATATTCTCCAGAGATGCTGCCTGACCTGGTGAGTTACTCTGGTACTTTGTGTCCTTTTGTGTAATAACCAGGGACTGCTGGGTTGTAAGCCTAGGCTTACAGGATCTCAAGAATAAATATCACCAGCAATCCAAATTGATGATTCATTGAAAGACGCAGCATGGACACAGCTCTCCGGCTCACGGAGTCCACGCAGTCCAGCGATCACCTCTTCACACAAGTTCTATGTTATCCCACTTCCCCATCCACTCCTTACACACCAGTGGCAACTTACAACATGTAAACTTTACTCTTTAGTCAAAGGGTGGTGAAACTGTGGAATAAATTGCCACAGACGGCTGTGGAGGCCAAGTCATAGGGTATTTTGAGAGCGGAAATTGACAGATCCTTGATTAATAAGGGCACGAAAGGTTATAGGGAGAAGGCAGGAGAATGGGCTTGAGAGGGAACGATAAATCGGCCATGATTGAATGGTGGAGTAGACTCGATGAGCCAAATGGCCTAATTCTGCTACTATAATTTATGAACGTATGAAATAGAGTCAAGAGTGTTGTATGTAACCTACCACGCGGTGCATTGCATTGGCCATCAGATGGTCATGTCCATTCTGCAACTTCAGAGTTCCTGGCCAACATCAGAATGAATTCTCACCTCGTGGTTCACTTCTAGCAAGTAATTAATATGTAAACTGCAAAGGGGACGTAAGAAAGAACCTATTTCTGGCACCATTTAAAAAATAAATGGTGCCAGGATCTGGTAACGGGGGATAAAAAATATGAAGTTGGTATATCCCTTTTTGCGTAGTTTTTTTATAATAGAGCGATTGTTTCTCTTTCTTTCTTTCTTTTCTAGTCTATTTCTTATCTTTCTTCTCTAACTCTTTTTCTAATGGGCTTTCTTTTCCCAACACTTTCTTGCACTATCACGACTCCTTCTCACTTTCCTTACTTCATTTATTTCTATCTTTCTTAAAGCTCAAAAAATGAAGGGGTACAACAAATGTAATAAGATATATTTGGTGTGTATTACTGTAACTTATTGTACTTCTAATAAAAATAAATAAAAAAAATTAAAAAAAAGAAAGAACCTATTTCCTAATAAAGTTACTGGATCCTCAACACAAAATGAAATGTCTGAAAGGATTATGTTGATAGCAGCAAGATAAAGTGTCCACATTCAAATTTTCTTTGAAGTAACTTTGTTTCAAATATATAATTTATTCATAATATGAACACATTATGAGGCGCATGCATCTCTACATTCATTGTACCATCAATTCAATAGATTCTGCTCTAATGTCTCAAACCACTGCCATCATACCTTCAGCAGCCAAGGCCTATCTTAGTACAAATAAATCCCACTTGCACGCTGAGCAGACATCACAAAGAGAACTGGCAGGATAACAATCGAGAAAGGCAGTGTGCGCAAAGGCTTTTCTTCTGTGCTTGTAAGATGCTATTGCGTGAGTTAAAGTGAGGCTGATTGCTCTGACTAGAGTTTGATTTATATCACCTCTCCTCACTCTTTTTCTCCAAGGCCAATTCATTCAAAGGCAAAGAAGAAACAAGGAATGGCAGATCCTGTTTTACACAAAGGGACATAAAGTGCTGAAGTAACTCACTGGGGCAGTAAGCATCTCCAGAGGACATGGATTGGTGACATCTGAAGAATCCCAACCCTAAACATCATTTAATTCATGTCCTTCAGAGATGCTGCCTGGCCCTCTGAGATACTTCAGAACTTTGTGTCCTTTCTTTCAAAGGTGATATTTTCTTTTTTCTTCACCTCCTCATCATCCTTCCTCTTAGGCAGTTAGTTCCTCTGAATCAGAGACGACTTTGTTCCCACTCTGTTTTGGCTTCCACTCATCGATGAGGCCAATGAGTAGATGGTTTGTGAGGTGGTGCACTCTGTTCAATGTTTACACTGGGCTTTCAGATGATCCTGGTATGTGGACTTCAGATTCGCATAACCTTCCTGAATGCTTCTTCCTCACTTGAGCAATTGTGGGGCAGAGGTTCCCCAGAGTCAGTGGGAAGCATATTTTCCAGGAGGATTTGAGCACATTTGAGGGCGACACAATGGGGCAGCTGGTTAAGCTCCTGCCTCACAGCACCAGAGACCCAGGTTTTATCCTGACCTCAGAAGCTGTCTGTACATAGTTTGCACATTCTCCCAGTGACCGTGTGGGTTTCCTCTGGGTGTCCTCCAGTTAATTTCCATATCCCAAAGAGTTTGTGTGTTTATTGGCCTCAGTAAATTGCCCCTAGTGTGTCAAGTGTGGATGAGAAAGTAGAATAACATAGAACTGGTGTAAATGGGTGATTGAACGTCCGCATTGACTCAGTGGGCCGAAGGACCTGTTTCCATGTCATATCTCTACACTAAACATCACGTCTTTTCTTCTCTAGTGACAATCTCTTGCTGTGCATGTAGTGTCTGTTTTGGGAGCCTGGTCTTGGGTAGGACACCTATGTAGACCATCCTACATAGTTAACCAAGTACAGTTACTCTGTGCAGACAGCTCCCATTGTCTGGATCGAACCAGTCTCTAGCGCTGTAAGCCAGCAGCTCTACTGCTGTGCCACTCTGCTGCCCCTGGGTTAAAAGATTTTCCCTCAGCTTCCCTCTCATCCTTTTACTGATTACTTCAAATTAATGTTGATTGATTCCTAGGATGTCAGGAGTTTCATATGAAGAAAGACTGGATAGACTCGGCTTGCACTCGCTAGAATTTAGAAGATTGAGGGGGGATCTTATAGAAACGTACAAAATTCTTAAGGGGTTGGACAGGCTAGATGCAGGAAGATTGTTCCCGATGTTGGGGAAGTCCAGGACAAAGGGTCACAGTTTAACGATAAAGGGGAAATCCTTTAGGACCGAGATGAGAAAAACATTTTTCACACAGAGAGTGGTAAATCTCTGGAACTCTCTGCCACTGAAGGTAGTTGAGGCCAGTTCATTGGCTATATTTAAGAGGGAGTTAGATGTGGTCCTTGTGGCTAAAGGGATCAGGGGGTATGGAGAGAAGGCAGGTACAGGATACTGAGTTGGATGATCAGCCATGATCATATTGAATGGCGGTGCAGGCTCGAAGGGCCGAATGGCCTACTCCTGCACCTATTTTCTATGTTTCTATGTTCACTCCCCACCAACTTTTTCACCCTCTACTAAGGAAAATAGACACACTGATTTACTCTTGCAGCCCTTTAATTGTCTAAATTTCAGCCTGAGTGCATCTGTTGCAGAACATGGGATGGAATGCATTAAACCGCACTGTCGCTAGCCTAAACTATCGAGGTGATTCTTAATCCCGCTTGCACAGTCCTCTTCAAGTGGAACATTTATCCAGCTACTCCAAATAACAGAATTATTGCCACTACTGATGGGGCAACTATGAGGTTCTGCAAGATCCAAAGGGGACTTGGCACAATGAAACGTAAGGGTATGCTTCACCTTTTGGGAGCATCTAAAACAAGTGCATGACTTCAAAATAAAACATTCTAGAAATCGGGAAGAATTTCTTCTTTAGATGTGACGAATGGTTTGTTTTCTCCGCTCTGGAAGTTAGATCATTGAATACAGTAAACCTTCATTATAGACCACAGGGAGGGGAATGGGTGTCCATTTTTGCAGATTATCTGCTATAACCGAATAAGGTATTATCATTGTATTAGTAGTAGAAACAAACTACTGCAGTTGCTGGTTAATACATAAAAGGACACGAAGTGCTGGAGTAAATCTACCAGTCAGGCAGCATTTCTGCAGTACATGGATAGGTGATCTTTCGGGTCGGGACCCTTCTTCAGACTCTGTTTCTGGGCCTGTAATGCAGGCGAATTGACGGCCCGGGCCTGCTGGCAGCCGGGATAGAGGTGAAAGTAAAAATCAGATCGACCATAACATTGTATCATGACAAAGCAGACTTGAGAGATCATGTACCATATTTCTGTTATTCCTTATGATATTATTTTGTAATAAAAATTGTGACTCAGTCCCTCCAGTTCTCCTGGCTTCTGTTTATTTTTTGTTCTGTTATTGGTGGGCAGGACTTAATGTATTGAGATTCAGATTCACATTTATTGTCACATGTACCAATTAAGGTACAGTGATATTTGAGTTACCATCCAGCCATACAATTAGAAGAGCACAACAATGTGAAAAAGAATATTAAACATCCACCACAGTGATCACTGTGATAGAAGGCAATAAAGTTCAGTCAATCTTCCTCCTTTTGTTCACCCGTGTTTGGAGCCTTGACCGCTGCGGACGGCCCGATTGTACAATCTCGTCTGGATGATCGAAGCTCTGTCGTCAGGACGGATAGAAAACACTCCGCGGCTGCTGCTGGAACTCTGGGCCGGTCTCAGGGAAAGGCCGCACCATTCCAAGTAGTTAGGCCACGAGGTAAGGCAAAAGTGCGACTAGGAGAAATGTCGCATCTACTCCGAGGTAAGTGACTGGAAACGGTTTCCCCCTTTCCCCCACCCTACCACTCCCACATAAAAACATACTGAGAGACAATTAACACATACATTTAGACATACTAAAAAAACAAAAAAAAGTCGAAATGACTGACAAACTGCTGGCGAGGCTGCCACGCGCGGCGCCACCCGATGACATTTAGAATCACACAGCATGTGACTGAATCTATTGAGATGGACGACAGATGGCACAATGGGCTAAGTGTTCGGCTGGCAACCGGAAGGTAGCTGGTTCGAATCCCGCTTGGAGTGCATACTGTCGTTGTGTCCTTGGGCAAGACACTTCACCCACCTTTGCCTGTGTGTGTCCTTGGGCAAGACACTTCACCCACCTTTGCCTGTGTGTGTGGATGTAATTATGTGAAGCACTTTGGGGTCAATGCAAGTTGACTAAAAATGTGCTATATAAATAAAGAAAAGAAAAGAAAGAAGATGCTAAGATCTGGAATTCCCTCTGTAAACCTATGCGCCATATGATCATGGAGTCAACTTTCTGTAGCAGAGGATGCAAAACTAGTTGAGGAGGGAGATAGATTTAAAGTAATCAATGCTGCATTGACGCTGTGGTCCTTCAGCCCACCAAGTCTGCACTGACCATCACACACACATTTTCACAAAACACACACAAATCTCTTCTTTTTTTTTAATTTCCCAGTATTCTTAAAAATGCCCCCCAGTTTCTACCTCTCGCCCACACACAAGGGCCAATTTACAGCAGTCAATTAACCTAATGGCCCAATGTCATTGCGATGTGGGAGGAAATCGTAGCACCCGGTTGAGACCCCCATGGTCACAGGCTGAATGTGCAAACATCTGAAGTCAGGTTGAAACCTGGGACTCTTGGCATCGTGAGGCAGTCTCTCTTCAGCCGTGCCAATGTGCTGCCCACCTCTCCTGCTAGGGCCATTCTTAAAATCTATTATTTCTTCAAGCCTTTGATTATCCATCTGATTATGACTTGTGTCAAACTGGAAATTGTGAAAGCACCTTGAAATCATCTAGTAGTTGTTGTTCTCAAATTTCATTATGATGCTTAAGGTGACCATTTGCCCTTTGGGTCAATGCTGGCAGTTAGGAGCAATCCTATCAATCTCTTTTCACCCACTTACATATCTCTGTCACTTAATTCTCTCTCACATGGATATGAATTCCATCAATTCTCCTTTCAGCCATCTATCTTAGGGATAACTTACAGAGGCCAATTAACATAACTACCAGCATGCCTTTGGGACAAGAGAGGAAACCAGTGCACCCAGGGGAAATCCACGTGGTCACAGCTCGAATCAGCAAACTTCCCACAGACACCAGTGGAGGTCAGGATTGAACCCAGGTTACTGGAGCCAAGAGGCAGCAGCACAACTTGCTGTGTCACTCTGCCGCCCTTATTATACATCTTGACTGGACAAACTAATAATGAAGTTTAGAGATTGGTTTAATGTCCAAGTGAATCTTCAGTGATGCACATTTTATTTCTGCCTGACTGAAATCGCAAAAGCATCATTTAATCACATTCATATTTTCCCTCTGTAACTGTCACGATATTAATTCAATAATGACATCTTTAACGCTCAGCTTTTAGCTTCTTCACACAACAATTATTACAAACTCGATAAATCCTCCCCCAACTAATCATTTACGTCCAATGTAATGGTGCTTGCTCAGTGTTTTCTCCTAGACTCATACATCCCAACCAATGCAAGTTTTTGACAAGTACTTAAAATATGAATCAAAGCAATGTTATTGAAGGCCTTAATCTTTTTAGATTAATGCTAACCACTGATGTTGACTCACAATGTCAATATTACAATAACAAGCCTATGATTTGCAGCAGGTGATATTTTATTAAATTATTTAAGTACTGAACTCATTAAGAATCAGTTGTCAGGAAAGAAATACTGCTGAGTGATTCAGAGAGTGTGGAAATATTGAGCAGACATGAAGACAGGGCTTATGGTTCAGGCGAGAATCACTTCCTCCCCCCCCCCCCCCCCCCCCCCCCCCCCCCCCCCCCCCCCCCCCCCCCCCCCCCGCCGAGGAGATGACTCAGATATGATGGACCGAATGATCCCCTGCTAAATGTTAATATTTCAAGTCAGGGCTGGAAAATTGAACACACTCTATTGATTCCACATTGCCAACATTAAACTCCCATGCAAAGCTCAACCTGAAGTAACAGCTGGGTCAATACGGGTCATTAGTTTACGAGGACGCGTATACATTGTTATTGACATGCTGGAATTCTAGGGCGAGGTTTAAAGGGAAGTGGACTTGGTCTGGTTCAACAAATACCTAATTTTACCTCAACTTGTAAGTGCAATGTTGGGGCAAATTTACCTGTTGAAGACAGTTGACACAGCAGTCTGAAGAAGGGTCTCGACCCGAAACGTCACCCATTTCTTCTCTCCAGAGATGCTGCCTTCCCCGCTGAGTTACTCCAGCATTTTGTGTCTATCATCTGTGTAAACCAGCATCTGCAGTTCCTTTCAACATACTCCCGGCTACACCTGATCTGCTTTGTCTGTTATCTGTTCACTTACCTGTTCAGCATTTTACGAATATAAGCACACAAGAAACAGGAAGAGGTCGCATAGCGCCTCAAGCACAGCAAAGGGAATCTGATCATGGCTTTAGCTCCAATTTCTTGCCCAATCCCCATAATTTATTAAACCCCTCCTAGGATTATAATTTATCTCATCCTCGGATGCAGAGATACATATAAAAATATATAGTACAGAAATAAACCCTTTGGCCTTCCAAGTCTCTGCTGACCATCAATCGCCCAGTTACACCAATCCTATATTATTCTTCATTTATCCCTCCATTCTTGTCAACTCTCTGCAAATTCTACCACTCATCTGCACACGAGGAACGATTTACCGTGGCCAATTAACTGGGGCAATCAGCATGTCTTTGGGATGTGGGAGGCGACCTACATGGTCACCGCATAACACTGGATGCCTTTCCACCATCAACAGGCCTCAAATCAGCAATGCTATGGAGTGCACACTGGTTATCTGGACCTATTCTCAACCTAATCTCAAGAAATATGATACAACCTAGGACAAAGCAATCCACTTGATTGACTTCACATCCAACAATCTAATGAACACTCCTTCTGCCACAATGCACTTTGGCTGCAGTGTGTCCTACCTACAAAATGTTCTTATTTTAACTATTCCAACAACTCCTCTCAGACACATGGCCTTTACCTCATAGGAAAAGGTTGGTGGGCAAATAGCAGCACCATTATCTGAAGTTTCTCCACCCCACCCCAAATCCACTCTGCATTCTATCGCCGGCCATGTTAACTTTCCTGAGTCTAAATCCAGGAACTCCCTGTCAACATTCTGTAGTAGGACTATGACAGTTCAAGAAGGTGGCTAACCACAACTTTCTCAGCAGCAATTAGTGATAGGCAATAAATACTGGTGTTGCTGTATTGCTCACATCCTGGGAATTAAACATTAACCTAGACTGCCTGGCCAGACCCCGTCTATCCTTACCACAAATCATTTGGAGTTTCTTGAATTCAGTTTTCCTTTCAACAAACCCCTTTTTAGCACCAAAATTAACACCATTGACCTCATGGATCCCAACATCAACCTTTGCTTTAATATTCTCACTGGATGTCTTTAAGTCAATAAAAGAGGTTCCACCATTATTTCTAAATTTATAAAACCTTGACCTTTATTGCCAACATATCTAATAAGAAAATGTCAAATTCGTTAAGAAGCTGACAAAACAAAATGCTATCTTGACTGAGGCCTCCCCTCAAGCTTCTTTCAACACTATAATTCACACTGGGATTAACTTAACTAGAACCAATACCACTGACACAATACAACTCTCATCACTGGAATTACTTGATTTATATTGTGCTGGTGGTGGGGTTCCGTCCTGCGGCTGAATGTTTGATCCTCGATGCATGTCGTGACCTGGACTAAGCACGAATCATGCAATCCCGGTAGTGAATCAACATTCTGCATGTGTTTGGACAGCAACAGCATTGCAAGGGCTTTGACCTTTGTAACATGGTTGCCAACCTGACCGCTGCTGCAAATGTGCATGCACGAGATACCAAATATGAAAACAAATTGTCTCCAATTGCACCCAGCCGCCATGCAGCTGAATATTGCTTCCAATGAACAGATCGGTAAGCAGCAGGATCTCAATCATTGGTACTGGTTACAGTGTTAATTTGGCTTTACTCGTCGACCAAAAAAGGCAATCGGCTTCAATTAAAAATTGTTAATTGGGGAGCATTTCCTCTGATGTTCTTCCATGTTATCAATTATGCACTGGCCAGAATATTACATTAATGGCACTTAAACTACTGATGCCAGCATGACGATTAAAAAAAACATGATACCACAATAAAACAACATCCATTAGTTTTTTACCCTGCTACATTCGGAATGCCAAATTTAGGATTTAAAAAAAATCAGCAGACTTTTTTTTAACCTATGCATTATGAGTAAAATGTGAATACTAAGCACTGAGATTGCTGTGCCGCTGCTCAGAGTAATGGCTTCTATTTATGAACTTCATTTGATATGGGGAGAAAATTGATTCAAGTTGAACTCTTTTTTTGTGTTTGCTTGTACACAAGGAGAGATGAAGTGGAGAGAACTTTGAACAATGATATTTTGTATTGAAACCACATCGGGTTCAAATAGATCCCACCGAATTAGGACCTGGTGCATAAACAGTCAATTGGTAAAGCAAATCTTGCACTTTTAGCAATGGGGAATAATAATTAAACTTGTAATGTCTAATTGGGCATTTGAAATCCCAGGCCACTTTTGCATGAAGATTTTACATTATTTCACCCAGAGAGGGGTGAATCTGTGGAATTCTCTGCCACAGAAGGCAGTGGAGGCCAATTCGCTGGATGTTTTTCGAGAATTAGATTTAGCTCTTAGGGCTAAGCAATACAAGGGATATTGGGAAAAAGATAGAATGAGATACTGATTTTGGATGATCAGCCATGATCATATTGAATGGCAGTGCTGGCTCGAAGGGCCGAATGGCCTCCTGCACCTATTTTCTGTGTTTTCTATGTTTTTTTATTTTGATGTGACCCTCCCCAAGACCAACCCTGCACAACACACACATAACAACACACTTCTTCCTGTCTTCATACATTTCCTGCTCAAGTCCCATACATGAACACATTTGTTTTCTGAATGAGATGTTAAGTTTGCAGTTCCGGCTTTACGTACCTTAGGAATTACCAAGACAAGCCTTTTAACCTTTAGTCCTGTTTTTCCTCTTCTCTTGAGCCACAAGGATATAAAGCCCATTATTAACTATTTCTTTATTGCTCCCCCATGGGTAATTGCTTTGTAGATCCAGCAGCTGCTCAAGACCAGAAATTATTCAGCATAACCCCACCCCCCACCCAACTTACTGACCCGAATGCTCTTTAAATTAAACTAAAATTCTGATATTACAACCAGGAAACCCTTTGCCTTTTGCAGACAACTTTGGAGCTAAAAAAGTGCACTGCACAACATAACCAATGGCAAACACTAACCACACTGTAATATTTCCACTGCCCTGTTGCAGTGCAAGGCAAGGAGTAAGGCGGCCAGCCATTAGATTATCAAGTATCATGAAACTGTCTGCAACTTCAAAGGGCTGCAGAGAAAGGAAACCATGCTTTATCAAGACTGTAACTGCACTGCGATTATCTTTCATGTCACCCAGATGTAGAACAGTGTGGGGAATAACTGGGGTCTGAAATAATAGCAGAGTCTGAAACCACCAGCTAATGGAAAATATAAAAGCAGCATTTTACTTGGAACGTAAATCATTAGTTTTGGGTCAGATATTGACAATAAGCAGGCTCTCAAGTGTGCTAACTGCAAATCCAACAATTCAATATGTGGGTATGCATCTGCGCTCTGTGAGCATCTTATTGATAAGAAGCACAAGTTGATCTTTTTTTTTTTTGAAACATGGTTTTCACTGGGTCAACAGATTGTTAATAGTCTGTCAAAGAATGATGCATTGATTGTCAGTAAAACTCCTGAGATGTTTGTCCTCCAGTATTCCCACTAGCACTGTGCCAACAGGCTGAGTCAGAAAAATGGCTTTACAGCAAGCAAATAAACAACAATCCTTTCGAACAAAACACTACCCAGTGACATCATTTCCTCTGGGTATACAACGTATCTATCTATAGAATAATAAATGTTGTGCTTGGCAAATTTCCCATGTGCCCATAGTGTGCGAAGCAGGTTTTGCTTTTACGCAGCACAGTTGTTCAAAATGCAAAGAAGGATCCCATTCCTACAATACAATACAATACAATACAATACAATTCAATTTATTGTCATTTGGACCCCTTGAGGTCCTAGATGTGTTTAAGAAGGAACTGCAGGTGCTGGAAAATCGAAGGTACACAAAAATGCTGGAGAAACTCAGCGGGTGCAGCAGCATCTATGGAGCGAAGGAAATAGGCAACGTTTCGGGTCGAGACCCTTCTTCAGACGGAAGAAGGGTCTCAACCTAAAACGTTGCGTATTTCCTTTGCTGAAACAAAATATAAACTGCCCATTTTGCTCTGCAGATTTTGTCTGGCTTGCTAAGTTCCTCCAGCAATTTGTTTTTTGTTCAAGATTCCAGCACCTGGAGTCTTTTGTGTCGCAATCATTACTTTCGCATTCCTATCTCTTTCATCTTCTGTAGCTCTGGGCCCGAAACATTGCCTATTTCCTTCGCTTCATAGATGCTGCTGCACCCGCTGAGTTTCTTGAGCATTTTTTAGCCCCATTCCTAGATGCTTTTCATTTCCACAACCTTCCTCGTGTTACTGCATAAATGAAATGTTGATGACTAGGCAAAACTAATCTGGACTTGCTGGACATACTCAACAGAGAAGGCCTACCGGGAGGAGGTGGCTGATCTAGCACTCTGGTGCCAGGATAACAGCCTCCTCTTGAACATCAAAAAAACGAAGGAGCTGATCATGGACTTTAGGAGGGCACATCATCCGAGGACGTACACTCCATTGAGGATAAATGGGGATCCTGTGGGTACGGTGAACTGTTTTAAATATCTGGGAGTCCACATCTCCGAGGATATGACATGGGCATCACACGCCAGCACTCGTGTGTAAGGCAAGGCAGCGCCTTTACCACCTCAGGCAATTGAGGAAATTCAGAGTGTCTCCGAGGATCCTCCAGTGCTTCTACACAGGAAAGCATCTTGTCCGGGAACATTACCATCTGGTTTGGGAATTGCTCTGCCAAATTAAATTAAATGTCTTTATTTATATAGCACATTTTTAGTCAACTTGCATTGACCCCAAAGTGCTTCACATAATTACATCCACACACACAGGCAAAGGTGGGTGAAGTGTCTTGCCCAAGGACACACACAGGCAAAGGTGGGTGAAGTGTCTTGCCCAAGGACACAACGACAGTATGCACTCCAAGCGGGATTCGAACCAGCTACCTTCCGGTTGCCAGCCGAACACTTAGCCCATTGTGCCATCTGTCGTCAGAGCCAAGGACAAGAAGGCTCTGCAGAGAGTAGTGCGTTCGGCCGAACGCACTATGGGAACTTCACTTGCCCCCCTGCAGGAACTATACATCAGGAGGTGCAACTCCAGAGCCAACAATATCATGAGAGACCCCTTCCACCCCTGCAACGGACTGTTCCAGCTGCTACGGTCAGGCAAACGCCTCCGTTGCCATGCGGTGAGAACAGAGAGGTTGAGAAGGAGTTTCTTCCCAGAGGCCATTCGGACTGTAAACGCCTATCTCACCAGGGACTAACTCTACTGAACGTTTTTCCTTCCATTATTTATTATGTAAAGGTATATGTGTGTTATGATTGTGTTTATAGTTTGTTTGGTTGTTTGTCTTTTTGCACAAAAGTCTGCGAGCATTGCCACTTTCATTTCACTGCACATCTCGTATGTGTATGTGACAAATAAACTTGACTTGACTTGACTTGACTTGACAGGTCAGGCAGCTGCTGTGGAGAGAAAAAGAAACAGAGTAGAGGTTTCAGGTCGCTGAACTTTCCACCAGAACTGGGCAAAGTTAGAATTAAGACGAGCTTTAAGATGCAGAGAGAGAGGTGGGAAAAACGGGAAAAAAGGGAAGCTCAGTGAAAGCAGCCGAGGAGAGATGGAATTGAAGAAAGGAATAGCTACAGAAGATGAAAGAGATAGGAATGCGAAAGTAATGATTGCGACACAAAAGACTCCAGGTGCTGGAATCTTGAACAAAAAACAAAGTGCTGGAGGAACTTAGCAAGCCAGACAAAATCTGCAGAGCAAAATGGGCAGTTTATATTTTGTTTCAGCAAAGGAAATACGCAACGTTTTAGGTTGAGACCCTTCTTCCGTCTGAAGAAGGATCTCGACCCGAAACGTTGCCTATTTCCTTTGCTCCATAGATGCTGCCTCACCCGCTGAGTTTCTCCAGCATTTTTATCTATCTTCGATTTTCCAGCATCTGCAGTTCCTTCTTTCATATGGTTTAGGATCATTCTGGGTAAAACCTGGTTAAAGAGAGGTAAGGGGAAGAGGTGGTGGGAAGTGAGAGGTAGATGTGGAATCGGATGAAAAAGAAAGAGGAGGGGGGACTGTGGGTAAAGAACATGGGGAGAGGGAAAGAGAGGGGATAAAAAGGAAAATCGGGACAGAGTTGGGAGATGAATGAGGAGGAGGGACAATGGCTAAGTGAGGGGGGCGGGGGTGATTGATATATTGTGTTTTATGACAGTTGGCACACCAATTTTCCTCCTGGGATAAATAAAGTTCTATCGTATCGTATTGTATATAGACAACGTGTGAATGGAATGATTTTAAGACATTGTTGAATTTAACATTAAATCCAGCAAACTATAATAGATTCAGCTGAAAGAATTTGTGTTAGACAATAGACATTAGACAATAGGTGCAGGAGTAGGCCATTTCAAGCCAGCACCGCCATTCAATGAGATCATGGCTGATCATCTCAAATCAGTACCCCGTTCCTGCCTTCTCCCCTTATCCCCTAACTCCGCTATCTTTAAGAGCCCTTTCTAGCTCTCTCTTGAAAGTATCCAGAGAACCAGCATCCACCACTCTCTGAGGCAGAGAATTCCACAGACTCACAACTCTCTTTGTGAAAAAGTGTTTCGTCATCTCCGTTCTAAATGGCTTACCACTTATTCTTTAACTGTGGCCCCTGGTTCTGGACTCCCAAAAATATCAGGAACATGTTTCCTGCCTCTATCGTGTCCAAACACTTAATAATCTTATATGTTTCAATACGATCACCTCTCATCCTTCTAAACACCAGAGTATACAAGCACAGCCGCTCCATTCTCTCAGCATATGACATTCCCGCCATCCCGGGAATTAACCTTGTAAACCTATGCTGCACTCCCTCAATAGCAAGAATGTCCTTCCTCAAATTATGGAACCAAAACTGCACACAAAATACCAGGTGTGGTCTCACTAGGGCCCTGTACAACTGCAGAAGGACCTCTTTGTTCCAATACTCAACTCCTCTTGTTATGAAGGCCAACATGCCATTCACTTTCTTCACTGCCTGCTGTACCTGCATGCTTACTTTCATTGATTTCCCCTTCGTAAACCCATGCTGTCTCGGACCAATCCTGTTACTGCTATCCAAATGTGTCGCTATTTCATCTTTTATGATTGATTTCAGTATCTTCCCCATCACCGATGTCAGGCTAACTGGTCTATAATTCCCTGTTTTCTCTCTTACTTAAAAAGTGGATAACATTAGCTACACTCCAATCCACAGGAACTGATCGTGAATCTATAGAACATTGGAAAATTATCACCAATGTGTCCACGATTTCTAGAGCCACTTCCTTAAGTATCCTGGGATGCAGACCATCAGGCCCCGGGGATTTATCAGCCTTCAGTCCCATCAGTTTACCCAACACCATTTCCTGCCTAATGTGGATTTCCTTCAGTTCCTCCGTCACCCCAGATCCTCTGGCCACTAGTACATCAAGAAAATTGTTTGTGTCCTCCTGAGTGAAGACAGATCCAAAGTCCAACTCATCTGCCATTTCCTTGTTCCCCATAATAAATTCACCCTTTTCAGTCTTTGAGGGTCCAACTTTGGTCTTAACTAATTGTTTCCTCTTCACATACCTAAAGAAGCTTTCAGTATCCTCCTTTATATTTTTGGCTAGCTTACCTTCATACCTCATCTTTTCTCCCCATATTGCCTTTTTAGTTATCTTCTGTTGCTCTTTAAACATTACCCAATCCTCTGGCTTCCCGCTCATCTTTGCTACATTGTACTTCTTCTCTTTTATTTTTATATTGTCCCTGACGTCCCTTGTCAGCCACAGTCGCCCCTTACTCCCTTTGGAATCTTTCTTCCACTTTGGAATGAACTGTTCCTGCACCTGTATTATTCCCAGAAATACCTGCCATTGTTGTTCCATTGGAACAGTGGAGGAGTCTAAGGACCTAGAATACAGACTCGGATTAGGACAAAGAATTAAAGTAATTTGTGAGCAGACAGTCAGGGTCGCCCCTGCAGACTGAGTGGAGTATTTCTGCAAAGTGGCATCGCAGTTTATGTTTGGTCTTTCCAATGTAGAGGATCCCGCATTGCTAGCATCGTATGTGTTCTATATAAAAGAATTGTATTATTCTACGAGTTATTTTGGCTTATTACACATGCCCCTTATAAAGCAATAGAGTCATAAAATCAAACAGCAAGGCTCATTCATTCTGTACAGATCATCGAGCACCCAGTTACACAAATCCCACTTTATTCTCCCCTCTACTTTCCCACAGATTCTACGACCCATCGACACAGTAGGGACAGTTTGCACTGTCAAATATGCTACCCACCAACCCACAATGTGGGAGGACACTGGGGCAATCCCACGTGGTCACAGGGAAGGCATGCAAACTCCGCACAGACAGTAATCAAGGTTAAGATTGAACCTGGGTCAATGCAGCAGTGAGACGGTGGCTCAACTACCTGTGCCATTGCACCGCACATTGAAAAGATTGTTCTAACTACACCAAATGTATAAACCTTAAACTAGATCATTCACGAGTAACAAGAGGAAGCAATTCTTCACACAAAGGGAAGAATAAATCTAAAACTGTCCCCCATAAAGCGAATCAAAGATAGACATAATTTGAAACATCTAACACTGAGATTGATAGATTGTTCTCAAGCAAGGAGATTAATGATTGAGGGACCAAGGCAGGTCAATGGAGTTACAATTTACTTTAGCCCAGATCTAAGTAAACAGGTTTGAGGGGCTGAGTGGTCTACTCTTATTCCTCTACCTGCCCATAGAATTCAATAAAAGGGCAGATTTTGAGAAAGATAGTAACTAAATTTCCCTAAACTTCCTTCTGCTGAGTGTGTTTTAGGAGAGTTAGCAATTGATGGAAAAGCTCAGCAGACATCTGAATACATAGCCTTTTGCTCTTCACTTACGACTAATACAATATCTATTTGACATATGATCATTATTTCAGACAAGGTGTGCACTGAAAACTCCCCAAAATGGCAATGCATGTCCTGTTTTACATTTTGTTGGCTGAGAAATAAATATTGGCCAGGAAATCTCTCTTATTCAATCTTAAAGTAGCATTAAAGTAGCATTCATACCCTTGTGTGAAAGCATGTTCCTGCATCTCATCAACAGCATCTCTGTCACGCAGCACTCCCTCAACATCACACTTCGGCGTCAATATAGATATCTGCACTTAAGTAGAACAGGAACCCACAAAATTCAGACTCAAGGGGGAGAATGCTGTACACTGAACCACTGTTAATAATCAAGGTAAAAAAATATGGAATCATTTACAAAGTAATTTAATGCCTTTCAACTCTTTCTGGATGGATTAACTAGAATGGGCAAACTTGCTTTATTCTTCCAAGGTTTTTTTTGATCATCTGGGTCATAAAGACTAGTTTCGCTATTGTCACTTTGAGGCAAACTCTTAGAGCTGTGTATTTCAAGACCATTTGTTAAAAATTTAAAACTTGCACGGATTAAGCAAGAATAGCTAAACTGAGATGTAATAAAAAAGAACTACTGACGCTGATTTATACCAAAGATACACACAAAAGGCTGCAGTAACTCATCGGCAGATGCCACTCCAACATTTTGTGTCTATCTAATAGCTAAACTGAACTTGGTAAAGTCAAGATATGTTTAACAAATTTAATGAGGTTGGTACAGAAGTATCCTACTGATCGAAGAGAAATATAAATTAGTTAATATGTAATTTCTGAATGCTTAGGTATCTCAAATAGGCTTGTTAAGGACCTGTCCCACTTAGGCGACTTATTTTGCAAGTGCAGGCGACTGTCATAGTCTTGTTGAATCGCTGAAAAAGTGAATGTATCAAACGCATCCTACGACTATGTAGAAGACATCCTACGACTATGTAGGACAAGCTACGACTATCTACGACTTAATTGCCAATGCACTCGTGACAATTGGCGACCCAATAGTGGGGACTAATGCAATTATCAAGAAAGCTCATCAGCACCTCTACTTCCTGAGAAGATTACGGAGAGTAGGTTTGTCAAGGAGGACTCTCTCTAACGTCTACAGGTGCACAGTGGAGAGCATGCTGATCGGTTGCACCGTGGCTTGGTTCAGCAATTTGAGCGCCCTGGAGAGGAAAAGGCTACAAAAAGTAGTAAACACTGCCCAGTCCATCATCAGCTCTGACCTTCCTTCCATCGAAGGGATTTATCGCAGTCGCTGCCTCAAAAAGGCTGGCAGTATCATCAAGGACCCACACCATCCTGGTCACACACTCATCTCCCTGCTACCTTCAGGTAGAAGGTACAGGAGCCTGAAGACTGCAACAACCAGGTTCAGGAATAGCTACTTCCCCACAGCCATCAGGCTATTAAACCTGGCTCGGACAAAACTCGATTATTACGATTATTAATAACCCATTATCTGTTATTTGCACTTCATCAGTTTATTTATTCATGTGTGTATATATTTATATTATGGTATATGGAAACACTGATCTGTTTTGTAGTAAATGCCTACTATGTTCTGTGTGCTGAAGCAAAGCAAAAATGTCATTGTCCTATCAGGGACACATGACAATAAACTCACTTGAACTTGAACTTGAACTTGAAGACGACCACCTTCGACTTACAGACGACTACACCCGCGATCACAGAAAGCAAGCTATGACAAGCTACGACTGACTACGACTCCATAGTCGTAAGTTCACCTAAGAAAATGACGTTAGATTTTTCAAACATGTTATTTTAAATTCTGTGCATTGCTTGTTCGAGGTGTATAAAAATCAAATCCTTTTAAATGCAGTGCATTTGAAATGCTTGTGTATGTTTTCTTCATCAAAATAAATGTGAAAAGTCAAACTTTAAATACAGTGCATTCCTTCCTTGCGTTTGTGTGTGTTTCAATGATCTAAATATATGAGAAATGAAATATGAGATATAAGTGATGACATGAAGGACTACTATGAAAAAGGATGATATTCATACATCAATTTGAGGTTAAAAAGTCAGGGATTTCCTTTATTGGTAATGAAACATACAAAAGTCTTATAAACAAACAAATGTTGATAACAGCCTGGTGGGTGGTGTTGAGGGTTGTGCCCTGCCCCTGAGCTGAAGCCTTCTCCTCGGAGATATGTCTCACACCGTCTGATCCACTGAAAGAAAAATTGCGCAATGACCGAGCACTGGAATGACAGCACATCATGTGCTGCTGTTTATACCTTTTTTTCCACATGCTGACCAGCCAGCAATGGCGATTAACTAAGACTATCTGACTACCTACAATTACCTATGATAACATGGTGACCCCACTACGACTAGACCTACAACTCCAAAAGTATCGATTTTCTCCCTGGCGACCAAAAATTTTCAAAATTTTTCGCCGACCATACTGAGGCCACGACTAGTTCCCAGAATGTGAGAACTCCTCCCGACCATGAAGGAGACCACCTGCGACCATGTGGCGATCTTGTGGCGAGCGCAGAGTCTCATGCACTCGCCAAAGAAGTCGCCTAAGTGGGACAGGCCCTTTAGAAACATTCCAGTGGACATAATAAGTTGCCATATGAAAGTCTAAACATTGTGTAGCCTGGAGTAGTAGTCTAAATATTAAATTCACAGATCAACGGAGAATAGAGATTTTGGGTAAGACTTTAGCAACATCAAGCAACTTTGAAAAAACACCACAAACTCTTGTGCAATCAAAGCACCAATCCGAAGAAACCAACCAAAAAGTCCTTGATGATTCTTCAAAACAGCACTGGCTGTTGGCATGATTTAGAGAGGGCATTATTGCATTGGTGAGCATGTCAGCATTGGCACCAAATCAACATTGTGTGCTAATTGACATTGTAGTTCACCCACTCTGCATATTTTCAGTAGGAGTTCATTGCTGCTCCTAAATACCCTCACCGATGTACTGCCTATAAATATGCCTGCTCATAGTCATAGAATCACACATCAAAGACACAGCACATTCAGCCCAACTTGTCTCTCTAGCGAGTCCATGTTTGGCCCATATCCTTCAAAATCATTTCTATCCATGTACCTGTCCAAATGACTTCTACACGCTGTAATTGTTCCACGTCTACCACTTCCTCATGCTGTTTGTTCCATATATCCACTGTGTGAAAATGTTACCCCTCGGATCCCTTTTCATTCTCAACCTTAAACCTATATCCTCTAGTTTTAGACTCACCCCCCCCCCCCCCCACCCATTGAAAAAGACTGGGACGAACCACTTTATCAACACCCTTCATGACCTCATTCAGGTCACATCAAATGTGATTTTTAAACTTTCAATAGATTTGCCAAGCTCAACTTGCCCTTAACAAATTCATTTAACTGTTTTTACTTGACTTGTGCAAATGTTAAATATTTACAAATTTATTTTTGAAGTACATGGTTTACATGGCGGATGAAATTAGATCAATTGCTCTATATTCTTCTCCACTCTCCCATCAGGCAGAAGATACAAAAGCATGAAAGTACATACCCCCATTTTACTCAAAAACAGCTTCTTTCCTTCTGTTATCAGACTCTTGAACAGACCTCTCACGAGCTAAGGATAAGATTCCTGACTTCCCAATTTACCTCATTGTGGCCCTTTGCTCTTTTTTATATCTGCACTTTTCTTATGGTTGTAACATTATATTCGACACTCTGTTTCCCTTCTCTTTGCACTACCTGTTGTACTCGTGTATGGTTTTGATTATAATCATTTTTTGATGTTTTTACCAGGTTAGCCTGCAAAACAAACTTTGTCAT
Source organism: Amblyraja radiata (assembly GCF_010909765.2). Taxonomy (NCBI): domain Eukaryota; kingdom Metazoa; phylum Chordata; class Chondrichthyes; order Rajiformes; family Rajidae; genus Amblyraja; species Amblyraja radiata. The sequence continues at coordinate 21,039,714 of NC_045959.1, read as the reverse complement.
TGTATTTGGATAAAAGTAACAAATTAACTAATATCAATGTATCTAAAAATCCCAAGGATGTGTATTGCCAATTGCCAATAAGCCTAGCACTGTAAAATGCACTGTAAAATGTCATAACCCATCTAGATTCATTTATTTTCATTTTGTTCTTCAAATTAATTTAACATCAATTCTTCTAACTTCAATGGAATGTTCATTTTTCTCCATGGCGAGTCATGGAAGTTACTGAAAATATATACAACAAAGCTCAGACAGAGACAAGAAGATAAATGCAGTGCATTAAGATGTTATCGGGTCAGGTAATTACATAGAATTTTCAAGTAAGGAGACAGAAATGTTGGGCCAGCTACATCCAGCTATAACGTAGACCTTTTTCCATCACCTGCTCATTTTATTGACACAGCCACATCCTTCTATGGTCTGGGGTGGTTGGGGTGGGGCGATTTATGTCCTAGGTCCAGGAGTTTGAAGAGGAGTTGGGTTGGAATTAGAGTTTGGTTGGAATTATGACATTGAAGGTGGAACTAAAATCAATAAATAGGAGTCTGATGTGCATTCTTCCTATCCAGATGTTCCAGGGATAAGTGAAGGGCGATGATGACTTTGAAGGTGGAACTAAAGTCAATAAATAAATAATAAGTGAAGGCTGATGATGGATATGGTGTCTACCATGGACTTTCTGTAGCAGTTAGCAAAATGCAGTAGATTAAGGCTGACTGGGAGCCTGAAGTTGATGTGCACCATGATCAACCTCTCAAAGCACTTCATGATGGTGGAGCCACCAAACAGTAGTCATTAAGGCACGTCACCTTGCTTTCTCTTTGGCACTAGGATGATAGTGATCTTCTTAAAGCAAATCTTCCTTTCCAGGGAGAGGAAAAAGATGTCAGCAAGTATTCCTGCCTGTTGGGCCATGCAGAATCTGTAGACATGGCCAGGTTCTCTATCCAGGCCGGTTGACTTTGCGGTTCACACACGGGCAGACCAAAGAAGCGTGTACAACAGTGGCTGTGGTAACAGTCCATGTGCACCTGAAGCTTGCGGAGGGACAATATCATTTCACTGACTTTCTGTTCAAACAGAACGTAGAATGCATTGAGTTCATTGGGAAGGAAGGCGACGTTGACAGCAATTATGCCTGCTTTCTCTTTGTAGCCCATTGTAGCATGCTAGCTTTTCCAATATCGACTGGAGTTTGTCCGGTTAGTCTGGAACTCCAGCTTGATGTGGTATTATCTCTTGGACTCCCAGATGGCTTTGCAATGGCTGTACCTAGATTTTAGAGATATAGCATGGAAACAAGCCCTTTGGCCCACCAAGTCCACACCGACCATTGATCACCCCTTCACACAAGTTCTATGCTATCCCACTTTCTCATCCACTTCCTATACACTCAGGGCAATTTACAGCGGCCAATTAACCAACAAAACACCATATATTATCAGGATGTGTAAGGAAACCGTAGCACCTGGAGGAAACACAAAGAGAGAACATGCAAACTCCACACCGACAGCACTTGAGGTCAGGATCTACCCCGGGTCTCTGGCGTTGTGAGGCAACAGTTCTAATCGCTGCACCACTATGTCACCTGACTTGAACCTCTCAGACTTTGATGTCAATAGGAACTCTCTCTTTTCTATGGCCAAACCAATTTTGAATTCAATCTAGTAATTCAAAATTGATTTTACGTGCCTTAATCATCTGGATCAGCCTATCACATCTTTTACAAAAATCCATGTAGCCAACATCCACTGCCCTACCCTAACCATTCATCTTTGTCACCCCCTCAAAAAACTCAATCAGGCTCATAAGAAATGCACAAAAGCCAAACCCATGTTGACTGTCACTAGTAAGTCACTGGATCAGTCACTGCCTTTCCAAATGTGAGTGAATCCTATCCCAAAGATTCTTCTCCAATCATTTCCCTAACACTGCTCTAAGACTCGCCAACCTATGGTTTGCTTGATTATCCTTATTGCTCTTGTTAAAAAATAAACAACATTGGACATTCTCCGGTCCTCAACTGTCCATATGGTGCCAGCGCAATAACCTGGCCCTCAACACCAGCAAAACCAAGGAACTGATTGTGGACTTTGGAAGGAGTAGGAGGGGGACCCACAGCCCCATCTATATCAACGGGTCGATGGTTGAAAGGGTCAAGAACTTCAAATTCCTGGGCGTGCACATCTCTGAAGATCTTTCCTGGTCCGAGAACACTAACGCAATTATCAAAAAAGCTCATCAGCGCCTCTACTTCCTGAGAAGATTACGGAGAGTCGGATTGTCAAGGAAGACTCTCTCTAACTTCTACAGGTGCACAGTCGAGAGCATGCTGACCGGTTGCATCGTGGCTTGGTTCGGCAATTTGAGCGCCCTGGAGAGGAAAAGACTACAAAAAGTAGTAAACACTGCCCAGTCCATCATCGGCTCTGACCTTCCTTCCATTGAGGGGATTTATCGCAGTCGCTGCCTCAAAAAGGCTGGCAGTATCATCAAAGACCCACACCATCCTGGCCACACACTCATCTCCCTGCTACCTTCAGGTAGAAGGTACAGGAGCCTGAAGACTGCAACAACCAGGTTCAGGAATAGCTACTTCCCCTCAGCCATCAGGCTATTAAACCTGGCTCGGACAAAGCTCTGATTATTAGCAACCACTTTCTGTTATTTGCACTTTGCCAGTTTATTTATTCATGTGTGTATATATTTATATCATGGTATATGGACACATTTATCTGTTTTGTAGTAAATGCCTACTATTTTCTGTGTGCTTAAGCAAAGCAAGAATTTCATTGTCCTATACAGGGACACATGACAATAAACTCACTTGAACTTGAACTTGAACTTTGCCTGTGACTGACAAAGAAACAAAGATCTCTGTCAAGGCCATAGCAATCTCTTCTCTTACCTCCCTCAATAAACTGAGATAGATTCCATCAAGCTCAGGGGATTTATCCACCTCAATGTTCTGCAAGAGATCCAACACCACCTGTTTCCTGTTATCAAAATGCCCTAAAATGTCAACATACCCCTAGCTAACCGTATCTTTCAGCTTGGTGAATACTAATGCAAACTATTCATTTAGTATCTTGCCCACTTCCTCTGGAGATGTTGCTGAGAAGGCTTTAAACACTGAATTTGCTCTGAATTAGTTATAAATAGAAAAATCTAGTATTTGTTCACAGTCCAATATAAAGTTGTGGGCATTTGGTCAAAATCTACCAGTTGCAGAAACACTTCTTTTAAAAGCACAGTGACATGAGAAGGCAGTGAATGTGAAACCACAGAGATTTCCATACAAGAAAGAACCTAAAGTTACAGAAGCCCTGACACTGGATGGCATACTCATTGTGTCGTAGCCCACTACAATGTAACACTCACCAAAAACTCTCACCAGGGATAAAATAGACCATGTTAAATGTGAAATATTTATAATTTGTCATTTCTTATTTCAATATTATCAGCTCATTTCATGGCTTTAAAGGATAGAAATAGCATCACACATACACACCCTTAAGGAAAATGTAATTATGACTTCAAACATTGTTTGAACTAATTCAACCCATTGAGCAGAATGGCATAAGGGTCAAAGGGAACAGATTAACACAAAACAAATTGATCCAGAAATTCATGCGCGATAATGGCATGAAAAGCATTACATAGTTGACACAACAAGTTGACCTCTGCTTCTGAAATTTCTAATATTAGTACGATCAACCCCAAAACATTTTTTGCCATTTGTTTCTCCTTAGTTATCCACTGGAATTTAATTCAGAACATTCGGCAGACCACAAACATTTCTGTGTCCCTCTGTGTTTTTCTCATAGTAATATACAGTGTTTTATAGTTCAATTAGATATTTTTGTGGATATTTACATAATTTTAATGGCTGAAAAGGAAGTGTGGTGTATTTTGAGTATTGATATAGTTCAGCCAGTAAAGACACAATGTACTTCCTGTGTGTCTGTACCGCACAATGGAAATAGTCAGCCTGCTTTTCATCTAATTTTTTTGAGATAAAACTGTATCTTTAAAGTCGTATTAACTCTCACAATTTCTCATCGTTTTCTGGCACAGGATGGGGATAATTTCAACAATGGTTGAGAGCTCGCTAAACATTTCCCCATCTTCGTTTCTGACATTGCTTCTTCTAAAATGATCAGAATCAAACCCTGTATGTTTTCTTCTGGAGCAAATAATTCATTCAGCTCTCAATGTCATGATCCCTCTTAGTGAATGCAATTCCAATTTATTCCATCCCTGTCCTTATTCCAATCCCTATCTTCACCTCCTACCCTACCACTCTTCATATCCCCAATTCCCACCCTATCCCTCTTACCCTCTATTCCCATTCCACCCCATCCTCATATCTATTCCTACCCCATCCCTATCTCATCCACATCCTAATCCTAACCCAAAACCAAATGCAAGCCTTTTCCTATCCACATCCCTCTCCCCGAACTACATCATTATCCCTAAACCTATGTGTGTCCTTAACCCTATCCCCATCCTGATCTATTTCTCTATCCCTAATTCAAACAATATTCTTATCTCCTTGAAAAAACCTCCAACCCCATCCCTATCGCTAATACCATCTATGCAGCCATCCTTAAATTATTCTCATCCATATCCCATGATTCCGCCGGATGGAAAGGGGCATTCCCGTGTGTCTTCTCACCCCACCCACCCCAAACCACAACATTCAGGATTAAGTGGAGACAGGTGGATTAGATCTGGGTGCACTGAACAGACTCACTCACCGAGTCAGTGAGGCCAACTGGCGGTCACTCTTCCTGTGCCTGCTCCCTCTCACGTCACAACCGTTTCTATAATCCTCTCCCACACACTATTGGTGTTCATTTCCGGCTTACAAACAGCACAGTTTACAAAGAGTTCTCGAGAATAGATCCATGTCGTAATCTGGAGAGGGTCAATTGTCAGTAGCCAATAAATCCGCCAGCATCCTTGAGGCATTCAAGGAAACATGAGCGTCCAAAGGAAACTCGTGTGGTCAAGGGGAGCATGTGCGAACTCCACACCATCAACACCCTAGATCAGGATAGAACCTGGGTCCGGGCAACCATAGAGGCAGCATCACCGGCTGCTATGCTACTGTTCCACACCACACCATTGTTCACACCACTCCCCAAGCTTGTGGCAATGGGGGAAATTATATTTACCTCACTCCAACAACTTGACGAACTGCCCTTCAGAAAAGGGTCAAATCCTCGTGTTCAAAACACAAGGATTTCTAGGTAAATGCCTAGAAAATTAGAAATAAAATTAAATTATTACAATGAGGTACCAACTAATGGAATTACGTTTGCCATAATCAACATAATCTTATTTGACTTCATCATGAAAGGAAAATTGCTGCACGACAAAACATCCATAAATAAAATGGTCCCTTCCATTCATTCCCAAAAAAAGTATCCTTATAATGTGATTTATCTTTCTAAAATGTTAAACATGTGCTAAACAAGTTAATGGCATTAAGTAAATATTTTGCTGTTTATTATTCTTTATGAATTTGTCTGCAAGCAAGTGCTGCTCAATTTTAAATTGCTTTTCAAGAGGCAATGTGTATAACTGCAGTCATAATTTTTAGATCAACTACCTTCCATTAGCCAGGAAGGGGCAGACTGGCAGGAGGTGACCATTCAGCCTCTCATGTCTATACTGTCTACCTACTGCCTTCCATTCTGGCATCCTCAAACCCTTAATCCAATCAAACTCAATCCGGTTTTGAAACCCTTAAAGGGCCTGTCCCACTTTGCGATTGTTTCGGCCACTGCGGAGAGTCAATGACAGCCGCCCATTAAAACCGTCAAGTTGCACGACATACACGCTGACATATGCTGTCATGCACATGACACCCGGTTAGGGTTAGGGACCACAGACGAGGCTGTCAAATATTCTGTTTAAGAAGGAACTGCAGATGCTGGAAAATAGAAGAATAGTTTACAGGAGAAACTCAGCGGGTGCAGCAGCATCTATGAAACGTTGCCTATTTTCTTCGCTCCATAGATGCTGCTGCGCCCGCTGAGTTTCTCCTGTAAACTATTCTTCCTTCAATGCATGGATTTTAAACAATAATAAATTAAAATTAATACAATAAAATCAATTGTGCAAATGAAAAGATGTCCGAGTCGTTCAGTTTTATTTATAGACGTGTTGGTCTGCTTCCAGAGGCAATCACCGTCTCTATAACTTTTCACCGGGATGGATTCAGTGAGTGTAGACTGAACTCCCCACTCCCTTCCACCCCCTCTTCCCCCCTCCCGCCCCCATCCCACCTTCTCCACTTCCCTCCACCCATCTCCACTCCCCTTCCACTACCCTCTCCCCCCCCCCTTCTTCCCTTCCCACCTTTTCCTCCCTTCTCCCCGCGCCACTCTTCTCCCCCTTCTCCACTCTCACCCTCCCCTCACACCCCCTTCTCCCCCTCTCCCTCCCTTCTCTCATTCTCCAACCCCCCCCCCCCCCCCCCACTTTCCCCGTAACGCACCCCCCCCCCTCAATTGTGTGCCCAGCCTGTGACCAGCGATCCTCCGCACACTATCCCACACACGCTAGGGACAATTTATACAAACCTGTGCACCTTTGAAGTGCGGGAGGAAACCCAAACCCTGACCCTAACTCTAGCCCTAACCTTAACCTTAGCCCGAGACCTAGCCCTAACCGTAACCGTAACCGTAACCATAACTCTAGGTTGATAGGCTTGGTATAAGTATACATTGTCCCTAGCATGTGTGGGATAGTGTGCGGTGGATCGCTGGTCGGTGCGGACTCGGTGGGCCGAAGGGCACTGTATCTCTGAACTAAATGTGACACAGGGGCCTCAGGGGTTGGACTCGAACCTCCAATGTTCTGCCTGCTCCTCATGGGTACTAAACTGTTGGCCAGGAGTTGTCCCAGAGGCAGATATCTCTTCCAATGGTCTCTCTAAACCCCCAGAGGCAGCGGGCTCTTCAACTGGGATACAAGCAATGCTGTCAATGTACCAGTGCTACCCACCTGGGGGGGGGGGGGGGGGGGAGGGGGGGAGCAGGGGATGTTGTTCCCAAAGTCTGCAATTATCCCATAGTCAATGTTACTAAAACAGATGATGTGGCCTTTGTGCGGTACTCTACGTAGCAATATTACAACATTTTGAGATTTTAAAAATCAAGTCTGCAATTTATCCCATCAGATAAAGCATAAAAATAAGTTTAATTTGACACCTAATTCACTTTCATATCTTCAGTATTAAAAAAGCTATGGCCTTTTCATACTCGGAAATTAGCATCTTGTTCCCTATTGCTTTTCCATTGACTTAACACAAAAGCTGTGATCGAGGACAGTCGAAAGCCCATAACTTTCTTAAAAATTAAGGTAACTGAATGAAATTTTCAGTTATTATAGATTGAAGCATTCTGAAACAAATATAAAACAACTTGCTTGGATGACCTGAAATTAAAGCATATAATTAATTAATTACCTAATTGTAGCTAATTACAAAATTGACCGTTGTGACGGAAATACCTGTAGTAATAAACACCCAGACTGCCTTGAAAATTCAAAAATGTGATATTCTCAAGATCAGAACTTTAATATTATTGTATTACATGCTGTAAGTCCATAACAGATAGGTAAATAAAATCACAATTTCTAGCAATAGACCAAGTCTTTATGGAGAAGATCAGTTGCTAGCTGGTACATTGGCATACCATGATCAGTAGCATCATCATACTCCTCAGATTGTAACCAATAAGCAACTCTGTACACCTTGCTTTTCCTCAACTTTTCAATGTTGGCATTGTAAACTACAAGTTTTTGCTCTTCAAACACACATGACATGCCTTTCTGCCCACTACTTTCCCATTAAAAATGTCCTGTAGATTCCATTTCTTAAGAAAAGGATATATTTTTTAAATAGCCTAAGTATCCAAATAACAAACTAATCCCATTCACACAAGAATTCACAATATAACATGATTTTTAAATCTCACTGTCATGAATTTATATGTCAGATGGAAGGAATTTAATGTTGAATTCCCATAAATTAATCCAGAAACATCCACTCAAAATATAATCAAAATTACTGTTTTTTGCACAATACATGTGACTCAAACTGTTGTGAATATTTAGTTTAAAAATATTGATCATGGAGAGAGAATAACACAAAATATAGGCAATTTAGACGGCTTATGATATGATTGTCCAAAAAAAATGGGCATTTTATTAATCTTGCTTCTGGAACGCGATCGATTGGAACATTGCATTGGCGGTGAATTTAAACTCCATATCGGCAGGAAAAACACTGCCGGTTCATATGGGGCCCAAATAACATTTTCGCAACGTAAAATTAGATTAAAGCCATCCCAAGAAGCAAAATGATATGTAAAATACATGACTTACCCTTTGTTTGGTCCCGTTCTTGCGATCCGTCACATTGTAAGCATTGAGGGCATTAGAAGTCACTTTTTATTTTGATCTATTTATTAAATTGTCTAGCGATTAAAAAAAAAAATTGGGAACGGTAGTTCGATCGATTTTTCTTCAGCAGCTAGCAGCCCGAGGAAATCCCTCTCTGCCAGGCAGTACAAAACTGGATTTTAATCCCCCCCCCCCCCACTCAAAGCCGCCAACGGCGCACACACGGCCAGTGGCAGAACTGCAGCGACGCTGAAGGTAAGTTTTGTAACATCGCTACCTTCGTGGGAACTAGCTGCCACAGGCTGGGTCCACAAATGGGGGGCGTCGGGGAAAGTGGGGGGGGAGTGGAGAAGGGGGAGAATGGGAGAAGGGAGGGAGAGGGGGAGATGTGAGGGAAGGGGGGGGAGTGGAGAAGGGGAAGAATTTGGAGCGGGGAGAAGGGAGGAAGAGGGGGGAAGGGAAGAAGGGGGAGATGGTAGGGGAGAAGGATAGGGGGGGAGTGGAGAAGGAGGGATGGGGGTGGGAGGGGGGTGGAGGGGAGAGGCCTACACTCACTGAATCCATCCCTGTGAAAAGTAATAGAGACGGTGATTGGATCTGGAAACAGACCAATATTTAAAATTAAACTGAACGACTCCGACCACTTTTCATTTGCACAATTGATTTTATTGTATTAATTTTAATATGTTAATGTTTAAAATCCATGTATTGAAGGAAGAATATTTTACAGCCCATCCGTGGTCCCTAATCCCAACCTAACCCTGACCGTAACCCTAACCGGACATCACCCGCAGGACAGCATACGTCAGTGTATGACAGGGCGCACGACATGATGAGACACCCAAATGTCGCCCCTGGATTTTGAATATTCCAAAATCCTGAGGTGACAGGGAGAGACCGCACGTCACCTAAGCGTCACCGCGCGTCACCTGCGAGTCACCTCGTGTCACTATATGCGTCACCATGCATCACACCCCGACCACGACGCGACAACCTCTTTCCAGGCTGTCTCCGAAAATGTCGCCCAAGTGGGACGGGCCCTTTAGTCTCTGGTTCATTTGCATTGCATGTTATTATTTTTGTTTGAATCAGATAGAGTTTGGGTGCAGATAGAGTACAGAGATCTGCGACCTAACTGCATTTTCCTACCTTTGCTCCATGCCCCCCAAAACCTCTGCTCATAAACATCTGTCAAACTCAGATTTAAAATTAACAATTATTCTCCTGCATCAATTGCCTCATGAAGAAAAGTGTTCCCAATTCACTTTAGATTTGACCTCACTTCATATTCTACAGATACAGCATGGAAACAGCCCCTTCAACCCACCGGGTCTACGCCGACCAGCAACACTAGCACTATCCTACACACTAGGAACGACTGACCATTTTACCAAAGCCAATGAACCAACAAACCTGTATGTCTCTGGAGTGTGGAAGGAAGCTGAACACCCGGAGAAAACCCAAGTGGTCACAGTGAGAATGTACAAACTCTGTAAAGACAGCACCCGTAATCAGGATTGAACTGCGGTCTCTGGTGCTGTAAGGCAGCAACTCTGCTGATGCGCCTTTGTGCCACTACATGGACATTACATTAGGGCTTAGTCTGCTCTCTCAGTTAGATTATTACATGGAGATCTGCATGAAGCAATGTGTCTTCCATTTACTCCTGCAGAGCTTCACTCTAATCTTTAAACTTTTCTTCCTGGCCCTCAAACAGTTAAAATATTTCACTTCTCCTACCCTATGATCATAATTGCCTCAATAACTGAAATTCCAGGGAGTCTAAGTTTCACTGTGATAAAACCATGCTGGTTACAATGGCTAATGTACTCCACCAAAGGTAAAGTGCCCCAAAACACACACAGCGCCCCGTGTGGTCAAATGGGGTCTTTGTGCAAGTATGACATAAATTGTAAACTCCTGTATTCCACTGTGCTCTCGAGGATGACCATTCCATCAGTGCATCACAAAGCATCGCCCAAAAAAGAGACAGGGCCTTCCACCAAGGTCTACTGGAACTCCTGGTTGCCATTCCCATTCCCATTCCTGTATTAACCTTTCTGTTCTGGACCCAACGGTATAAACATTGAATTCTCCAATTTTGGGTAACCTTTAACCAGGGCCGGCTTAAGCCAATTGGACCAATTGCTCCCAATTGTGCCCCGCGCCTAAGGGGGCCCCGCGCTAGGCTGGTGGGCAACACACTATCCCCTCAGCAGCGACTCCAGTAGGTGAAATCCCTCACTGACAACAACACAACCCCATGGTTAACTCTCAATACTGTCACCACTTTCCGGGATAATATTCCCGTATCCCTTTCTGCACCCACACTTACTGGTATTTTACACCTGGGACAGGCACGGGGGACCCGTTACTACAACTTTACTTCAGACAGTTACAGTGAGACCGCCAGCGGATGTGTCCACACGCCTGATGTTACCAGGATAGTCCCTGACCGAGCAGCTGACTCTTATCTGGAGTTAGTCAGTCAAGGTGCATCTGAAGCAAACAGTGCCGTCCGCTCCCAAAAGCAGCAGTTACCAAATGGAATAGCGTTTGATTTATGCCACACACTCACATGCATAAACGTGTGGACACAATAGTTCCTTCATTGTCTACCAAGGTACAGAGAAATTATTTTGCATAGAGATCAGTGCAATTATTGCTGTCCCCAGGTACACTGCCCGGTTAACACATAATGCACAGAAACAGGCACTGAGTCTATATGCAATAGTCGCCAGGTGTTGGCGTCATTTCACGGTCCCAACTGCAGGTGGCTATGAAGGCCTGTTGCAGCCGTCGTATCAACAGAAACACCACGTATATTTCTCCCCCCCCCCCCCCCCCCATTCGCACACAAAACGTGTGTGCGTGTGCATAATACAGGACCCAGTGGTAAACCACGGCTGCAATTGGTACGTATAGTAACTAACAAGTGTGTCGGAAAAAAAAGTGGTCAATATCAGCTACACAAGGCTGAAGCTTGAGATGCTGCCAGGAGCAGTCGTGTGGCGAAAGCGTGGCGGCAGTGACAGCAGGTCACATTCCCCGCTCCCTCCCATCATCAACCTCGGGGCCTTCTGATCCCGCCCTTCATTCCCACCCATCGGGAGGGAGCTGTACAAGGACGACATTCTCCCTGACCACAGACTGAAATATTGATTGCAAAGAGCTGGTTGCAACCGCAGGGCCCATACAGAATATTAGTAAACCTTCGTTAAATAACACGTGGAATCAGGCAGTTTAATGGTAATTAGCATCTACGGTAAAGGTTGGAAGCCAGCGGAGTTACTGGCAGTCAGACGAGAGCAGGAGAGATTAAGACAGTATATAATCCATAGCACCTTAGTGTATAATTTCATAATATATACTAAATAACAGGGTTGACAGACCTTGGCTGGGAACCTGGGGCTCACCAAAATAGTTCCCAATTGGGCCCCGCACATCCTAAGGCCGGCCCTGCCTTTAACCTCTAACAACAATCCCCGCCCCCACCCCCACACTAACGTGTGAAAAACGAGACATCAAAAGGGACAAAGATCAAGGAAAGTGTAGATCATTGTCAGCTAAGAGAAGATGACGACAAAGCAGTTCCTTCAGCTTTAACTCTAGCGAGTGATCATTAGTTGGAGGTATTCATTTCAACCACACCAGAAGCCTCCATCACCCTGACTGCCACGCTTCTTTGTTTTGTTAGTACTCACTGTGTGCTGGTAGCATCCGGTCCAATAAATAGTGCTGGCAATGTTTTGAGCAATATGGTTTCCAGGGATTCATGACACTGCATTGTATGGCCAAGCTGGTGGATAGGATCAAAAGTGGAGCCAGTCAGTAGTTACGCAAACATCGGTCCCTTCCTGACCGACTCTAGAAACTCCAAATGCATCCAATGATTGAACGCAATAATAAAGAAGTACAACACAGATGAATGAGCCTGTAATGTAAACTGAAGAAGGGTACCAACCAAAAATGGTCTGTCCGGTTTGAAGAAAGGTTCTGACCCGAAACATCGTCTGTCCGTTTCTCTCCATAAATGCTGCCTGACCCGTTACGTTCTTCCAGCAGTTTACTTTGAACACCAATAATGAAGGCACATGGAACAGACACATAATGGAGGAAGAGAATGTAGAAATACCATGAATTACCTGCAGTCGGTATCTGATGCCAGGCTTGTAGGAAAGACTTGCATTTATATAGCGCTTCCCTTGCAGAGTACCTCAAAGAGCCTTACAAGAGGTTCAGCCCCTTTTGTAGCATAGAAAGCATGACAGATGGCTTACCACCACACAACAGACCTTCGCTGAAGGACATTAATGAGCCAGAAGGAATTTCAACCTTCTTACAATCCAGCAGTTTTGTGGTCACCCTGTCTGGTACTAGCATTTTTATTCCACATTTATTTAATTAAATTCAATTAAATGTCACCACTGCTGTGGCTGAATTTGAACTTTTGGCTCTCAATGGGCCATCAAGGCCTCCATCTTATTGGTCTGTAACTTAACTGCAAAATTGGATTGTATCCCATAATTATCAAGTCATTTATTTTTTTCAGCAGTGATGATTAAGGAATAAATATTGGCCAAGACCACAGCCAGAACTTGATGTCTTCTTCAACATATTGGCACAGGATCTTTATAATCAAGCTGAGAGAGCAGACAAAGCCTTCATTTAATGTTCCATAGACAGGATGGTTTCCCTCCAAACCACCTCAGTATCCTCTGTCGTTCATTGTTCAAGGTACATGAGAAGGTTCGTAACTTAAAAGCTAAGTGAAGGTACTATTGTTCATTAAAGAGCTTACTCTGTGCAAAGCTGCTCTTCTTTCAGTGGGCTTTTCTGCAGAGCCATAGACTTTGCAACATATTGTGCAGTGTCACAACTTATCGACAGCACATTGGTTACATCTTACAGTTCTTACTGTAATGCCAACCATAATTCTAATTACACATTTTACAAGAGCAGCTGGAAATTGTCACCCAGAGTCTTGTTCTATGGAATGGGATTGATTTAGATATGAAAGCAACTCAGGGCAAACGATGCCCCTCAAACGAGATAAGAATCAAGAGTCATGAGTCAAGAGTGTTTAATTGCCCTATGTACCAACCACAGCACAATACAACTCTTGCTTACTGCAACTTGACAGGAACTGTACACAATAACACAGATAATATCTAATCATCAAAACTACAATAAATTGATGCCCCTCAAACGAGATAAGAATCAAGAGTCATGAGTCAAGAGTGTTTAATTGCCCTATGTACCAACCACAGCACAATACAACTCTTGCTTACTGCAACTTGACAGGAACTGTACACAATAACACAGATAATATCTAATCATCAAAACTACAATAAATTGATAATCGTAATACCAGATAACCATATTAGAGCAGAAATTCAAAGTCTGTAGTGCAAGCAAAGACACAATACATAGAAGATCAGTGTTGCTAAGATTAGTGTGTAGTGTTCAAGAGCCTGATGGTTACAGAGAAGAAGTTATTCTTAAACCTGGTGTTCACTGTTTTCAAGCTCCTGAAATTTCTTTCTGAAAAAAGAACTGTTTAAAACTTGGTCTGGCCCGATACTGGTATGTTAGTGGGGTACCACAAGGCTCAGTGCTGGGACCCCAGCTATTTACAATATATATTAATGATTTGGATGAGGGAATTGAATGCAACATCTCCAAGTTTGCGGATGACACAAAGCTGGGCGGCAGTGTTAGCTGTGAGGAGGATGCTAGGAGGCTGCAAGGTGACTTGGATAGGCTGGGTGAGTGACCAAGTGCATGGCAGATGCAGTATAATGTGGATAAATGTGAGGTTACCCACTTTGGTGGCAAAAACAGGAAAGTAGACTATTATCTGAATAGTGGCCGATTAGGAAAAGGGGAGATGCAACAAGACCTGGGTGTCATGGTACACCAGTCATTGAAAGTAGGCATGCAGGTGCAGCAGGCAGTGAAGAAAGCGAATGGTATGTTAGCATTCATAGCAAAAGGAGTTGAGTATAGGTGCAGGGAGGTTCTACTGCAGTTGTACAGGGTCTTGGTGAGACCACACCTGGAGTATTGCGTACAGTTTTGGTCTCCTAGAAACGTACAAAATTCTTAAGGGGTTGGACAGGCTAGATGCAGGAAGATTGTTCCCGATGTTGGGGAAGTCCAGAACAATGGGTCACAGTTTAAGGATAAGGGGGAAATCTTTTAGGACCGAGATGAGAAAAACATTTTACACACAGTGAGTGGTGACTCTCTGAAAATCTCTGCCACAAAAGGTAGTTGAGGCCAGTTCATTGGCTATATTTAAGAGGGAGTTAGATGTGGCCCTTGTGGCCCTTGTGGCCCTTGTGGCTAAAGGGATCAGGGGATATGGAAAGAAGGCAGGTACAGGATACTGAGTTGGATGATCAGCCATGATCATATTGAGTGGCGGTGCAGGCTCGAAGGGCTGAATGGCCTACTCCTGCACCTATTTTCTATGTTTCTATGTTTCTATGTTTTCTATGTTCACATCCAGTTTAGGAGCCATCATCAAAGTGCATTCTAATGATTCAGTCTAGTGGAGATACTAGATCCTTGGGCAAATTGTAACTTGTGTATCTGATTAAGTGTAATGTAGAGTAAGTTGTGTTTTGGTTTTCAATGTTTCCTAAAGTAAATGACAAGAAATCCAGCCCTTTGCATAAATGGGGTGGTTGTTCTTTTTGGAAAACTAATACCTTTCTTGCAAAGTAATTGCATCTGGCTGTGACGGTGCTAATGTTGCAATTTATCTTTGGAGGTTCCGCTCAAAGGGATGGTTATGGATGGTTTCCCTATCCCCAACCATAACCTAGTTCAGGGAACTGAGAGAACAAGAGCTCAAGCCATTTGATGTTGTTCTCCGTGACATATCAGAAATGACCAAGATAGACCAACTGGTTCACATGACCTAACCTGTTATCACGAGATGCAACCTCTTCTCATCTTCCTTCTCCCTCCTATTGACATGCCTTCTCCTGGTAGAAGTAAAACACTAGAGGAATAAACACTGAGCAGTGGTAAAAGAGAAGTGGGGTACGACTGGACATCCAGTAGCACATTGCAGCCAATGAAACAATGCAGCCTGTTTGCAAACGCTAACAATTAGATTATCATTGTTAGTGATGCTTATAGCATATCATTAAGCATTGGCTACACCATCCTGGTGCCCTTCCAAAATGTACCTGGGGATGTATTATCTGATGGGATGTCAGTTCAATGATATTTGGAAGGCGGCACCCCAATAGAGCAGCAGTTCCTCAGCACCGCACTGGAGCGCCATTCAATAGGTTACGGCTCTTGTGCTCTGACACTGGACTTGAACATCCAATTCTCTGATAGAGAGGTGAGAACGCCACCCATTGTGCCACACCTGACACCTGTGCCTTGGTTTCCAGGTGCATTGCTGGGATTCCCCAACTACACCTGCTCATTCTAAGTAATTAAATCTTTAAACATCTCTAAATAATACCCTCGAACACTTTGCCCATGAATAGTTCAGAACTTCCTGATTCTGATTTACTGCCTCTTTTAAAAACAGGTACTTCTGGCCTGTGGAAGTGTTGCTCATCCTGAGAAGATTGTTGAAAGGGTGACTCACACAATGTGCTTCCATTTAGGTTAGTTTAATTTTGTTTGGAGATATAGCGTGGAAACGGGCTCTTCGGCCCACCGGGTCTGCGCTGACCAGTGATCCCTGTACACTGGCACTGTCCTACACACTCGGGGCAATTTACAATCTTTACCGAAGCCAATTAACCTACAAACCTGCACGTCTTTGGAACGTGGGAGAAAACTAGAACCCGGGGAAAACCCATGCGGTTACGGGGAGAACATACAAACTGTGTACAGATCGCACCCGTAGTCAGGATTGAACCCGGGTCTCTGGTGCTGAAAGGTAGCGACTCTACCGCTCTGCCACCGTGCCTCCACTTTCTTTCAGGACAAAGACCAAAAGCTGCCACACCTAGCCGGGCAACTTGCTTCACGACTCCAAAACCTGTTTCCATGTCCATTCGATGTTGATATCACCTCTACACACTGTAACAGTTATGCTAAATGACCAGCAACTTTAGTAGTGGGCTCTGACAGACATAGTAACCAATTAATTCCTCAAGCACATCTGACACTCTAGTCAAACCACTAAAAACCTAAGCAGCTTATGCTCGTCTTCTTGAGCTTACAACTGGTGATAACATGAGTGAGGTGGGCACAATCAGGATCACTGGAATCTTTAAGCTGTAAACCAACCTGCCGATGTAATGGGTGACAAACTGTTTGTCACCAGACATGGATGCGTTTCTGCTTTTTTAACCTCTGAAAGTGACCAGTGAGAGAGGTGGGTGCGGGAAATTAAGTGCCATGTTTGTGGAAGGGTTGGCAGATGACAATAGATTCAGAAGAAGTTCCAGCTCGCCCAGGAATGGATGTTGGACAAGTGATTTGACAACAAAGACCTAATTGGACAGTGGAGAGAGATGGGAGTCAACCAGAAACGGTTATTATAGACTTTCACATCAGTCCACTGAGGGAAAGAGTAGTTTAGTTTAGTTTAGATTAGAGACAGAGTGGAGCCAGGCCCTTCACCCCACCGAGTCCACGTCAACCAACAATCATCCGTACACTAGTTCTATTCGACACACTGGGGACAATTTACAGAAGCCAATTACCCTACAAACCTGTACGTCTTTAGGATACGGGAAGAATCCGGACCACCCAGAGAAAATCTATGTGGTCACAGGGAAAATGTGTAATCTCCACACAGACAGCATCCATAGTCAGGATCAAACCCGGGGTCTCTGATGCTGTAAGGTAGGACCTCTACCGCTGCGCCACTGGGCCACCGATGGTGGACTAGGATGAGTAGCAGGAGTGCAAAGGAAACACCTAGCTTTTAACCTCGCCAATAATGTATGGCAGTCGGAGGCCATGGAGTCAGACCACATTGTAAGACTAAAGAGTATAGAGTAAAGTTTAGATCCTTAGTGGGAAGCACTGAGTAGATCTGTATCAGTATCAGTATATCTTTATTGTCATTTCCTGAGTACTCACATACCCAGAGGAAACAAAAGAAACGTTGCTCAACCAGTGTCCATTCAGTGTGCAATACAAATAACAACAAATAACTAGAAATAAAAAACATATATCATGAACAAATTAAATTAAACACTCTACTCTCTACTAAACATCAACAGGCGTTCCGATCGACAGCTGCTGCAGTGTGTCCAGGTTGATGGTTGGTGCGCGATACTTTGGCAGGGGGCTAAGTCCGTTTATCAGTCTTATAGCCTGCGGGAAGAAGCTGAGGAGCATCCTGCTGGTTTTGCAGCTAATGCTCCTGTACCTCTTCCCAAGATGTCAAGACACTTCCATTAGTTGGAGAATCTTGAACAAGATTAGGGACAGTCATTTAAAACTGAGGTGCATTGAAACCCCTCCTTTCAGACTATGATGAATCTTTGGGATTCACTACCAGAGAGGATTGTGGAGCATTAGTCACTAGGAGTATTTAAAAAGGAAGCGAATAAACGTTTGAAACATCAGGGAATTGAGTGAAATGGGGAAATGGCACAGAAGACAAAATTAAATTTGGGGCAGATCAGCCATGTTCATATTGAATGGCAGTGTGGCCTTGAGGGGCACAATGGCCTACACATAATGTCATAAAACTGCAGGGCAGGGAAGCAGGCCATTCAGCCCAACTCCTCCATGCTGACTAGTGGGGACCCATCCGAGTTAATCCATTCTCCCAGCATTTGATTCATATCCCGCAGCAATTCAAGTGTTTATCTACACAATTCTTAAACGTTGTCAGTGACTCAGCTTCCAGCACTTTCTCAGGCTGTGCGTTCCAAGCTCTCACCATTCTCTGGGTGGAGAAGGTGCCCTCAGATCCTCTCTAATCCTCTTTCTCTTTACCCTACATCTATGACTCCTGCTCCTAGTTTCCTCGGCAGGCCATGCATGAGCATCTCTGGTAATGTGGGCACAGCCCTAATTCACAGGATTCAGTCAGAAATCAACCACATTAGTAGGCCTGAGGTCACCCACAGGCCAAACTCAGTATGATCAGCAGATTTCCTCCTCTGAAGGACATGAGTGAACCAGATGGATTTTTACAGCAATCCATTGGTTTCATGGTTACCATTATTACTTTGTTTCAATTCCAGGTTTTATTTAATTACTTGAATTTAAATTCCCCAGCTGCCGTGGCGAGATTCGAACTGACATCACCGGATCACTGGTCCAGAACCTTGGCGGCTAGTCCAGTAACTTGACCACGGCAGTTAAATACATTCAAACAGCTTTTATCCATGGTTACAATGGGCTGCAAGACGTTTAGGCTATAAATTTTAATCACCAGTCACACAGTAATCATTTCCAGGAAATTCTGTTACTTAAAGTCCCAGAATTCAATAATATATTATTTTACTTTGAATTATTTTTCTTCAGGATTGAGGACTTGATTTTGCCCAGTAAGGATTAAAAAAAGTTGACAAGGAATAAAAATCTTCAAGTTGAAGCATCTCAATTCAAGCTGGTGTGAACGTTATCAATTGATCTAGGAATTAACGGACTTGGCCGGAATGTTTGACAAACAAATGATCTCATGAATAATACATATTAATAATAACCATAATTAATGGGGTCTGGAAGGACCGCAGGTATTTCCATCACCTTAGGCTGAAAGAACTGCACATAAGCTCCGGGATGGTTCATTGAACCAGGTAATGGATAAGGTCTCCAACAGCAAGAAATCACCATGCAAAATGATCATGATTATTCATATGGCATGATAAAGCGCTAATTAAAAGCGTAAAAATGTTATCGATTGGCAAGACGTTTTAACGCTATGTGTGCCGCGCTGTTTGGCAACATGCACCTCTTGCCCTTCCCCAAATTTATTCCACACTCTTCTTGAAAACAACAAGCCTGCTCGGTAGATCGCCTATCCCTGATTCATTTACAAGTGTTGCACTCAAGGTTGGCACTAACTTTCCATCCCCAGTTACCCTTGCAAGTTCTGCTCCTAATCATGCTCATTCTGCAATGTAAATATATTGTTGGTGCTTCATCATTACTTGGTCTACTTCCCAGAGCACTCCGGTCAACAGCATCATGGGAGCACATTCTCCAGAAGCACCACAACAGTGGAAGAAGACATTTCACAGTGCCATTGAAGTGGGTTCAATCCTAACCTCAGATATTGTCTGTGTGGAGTTTGCACATTATCACTGTGATGATGTGGGTTTCCTCCAGGTGCTCCATTTCCTCCTTCATCCCAATCGGCCTCTGTAAATTGCACCTCGTGTGTAGAATGTGATTATCTGATAGAAACATAGAAACATAGAAACATAGAAAATAGGTGCGGGAGTAGGCCATTCGGCCCTTAGAGCCTGCACCGCCATTCAATATGATCATAGCTGATCATCCAACTCAGTATCCTGTACCAGCCTTCTCTCCATACTCCCTGATACCTTTAGCCACATCTAACTCCCTCTTAAATATAGCCAATGAACTGGCCTCAACTACCTTCTGTGGCAGAGAATTCCAGAGATTCACCACTCTCTGTGTGAAAAATGTTTTTCTCATCTCGGTCCTAAAAGATTTCCCCCTTATCCTTAAACTGCGACCCCTTGGTCATCCCGATATGGTTATATGATTATGAAATTATGTGGCTGTGAAAGTGTGATAGCATAGATCTAGTGTGAATGGACCATCGATGGTTAGTATGTATTCAGTGGGCCAAATGGCCTGTTTCCTTGCTCTATCTTTCAAGCAATCAATGAAAAACAAATTGGTGCCCCTCTTAATGCTCCTTGAGAAATCAAAAGCAGATTCAAAGGTTACTTGAATTTTATGTTTCATGAAGTAATCTGAAAGGAGTCCAGATCAAAATAGACTTGTTGAGAAAAAAATGTTGGATTCACTCAGGCACTCTTGTAACATCTGTGGAGAAAGAGGTAGAGCTAGTGTATAGAGCTAGTGTATGAGGTGCCTGAGCTATATTTTTAATGTCAAAAACAATTATGGCAGTATTTCAGGACCATGAATTAAAGTTAAAAAAATATCCATTTACTAGTGACTCCTTCATCCCCCACAACAACCCAAAATGATTCACAGCCAATTGTTCAAGCGTTTTTGATAGCAACATGCAACTTAATTTAGTTCAACAAAGAAGTGTGAAGTGTGGTCACTATTGTAATGTCGCAATATCAACATGATATTGCACACAACAAGTCCCCACAAACAAAAAATTCAATTGACAAGATAGTTTGAATTTAATAAAGGTTAGTTGAGAAAATATTTTGGCCAAATATTGGGAGGAAGTCTCCTCCTCTTCTTCAATAGGATGCAGTAGCATATTTTAAAAGCACCTCAGAGAGCTTTCATTTGATATACAACTCTCTGACAATTTGACACTCCCTTTGTTCTGCAACAGGGTGTCAGCCTGGATTTTAAACTTTTCTTTAACACTCTCCCTAGAGCCAGCATGGGGGAAATTTGCCTTTGTGACCGAGATTCACTTCTGCCCTTGGGTGCTACCATCACAGAGTTTACCCATTCTCCCTGTGACTATATGGATTTCACCTGGGTGCACTGGTTTCCTCTCACATCCCAAAGACTTGCTGGTAAGTATACCGACTGGTGTAAATTGTCCACAGATGTTAATGGCAAAAGGAATCAGAAAAAGGAAGTTGATGAACATGCACTAGAGAAAATATGTTACAGGATTACCGAGAGATGAGGAGGGATGGAATGGGATTGAGAGCGAGCATGGATTTTTTGCCTCCTTCTGTATTATTATCTGGAGAAAACATAATAGAAGATGTGTGGGTGCAGAATTATGGCAAGTTACCAAACACAGAACTCCGAGCCCCCTGCAACTCTTCAACACTGACAAACATTGACCACTGCTAATGTTAATCCTGGCTAAATCGGAGCAGCCATGGCTTTAAAATTGAGAAAGGCTTGTGTGCTGCTAGGTCATTTTGGTCATTAAATGTGCTTCTGTAAAACTAAGACAAGCTGCTTAATGGTGCCAGCATGTCTGTGGCCTAGATAAGTGCTGCAGAGGAAGGATGGGACATCTGCAGAGTTCTTACAATAAGGTGGAAACTGATTGGGTCAATGCAAACTGAGTGTACATAGTATATATAATGTTGCGAGATGGTTATCTTGTTAATTGTTGATTGGTTGAAATGTTGAGCCTTGGAGGAACTGTTTGAATCCCAGGGCACATGTTGCACTATTCATCTGTGTTGGCTTCCTTCTTGAAGCTTCTTTTGAATACAATGTATATAAGATTATGTAATTGGGTTAGGGAACTGTCAATTATGTACTGTTATTATCAATATGTTTGATTGGTTTATAGCGAGACCACCCCCATCTGGTTAGTCCCCACAAGGTTCAACGACCTATAAAAGGTAGGCCCTACGAGGTCCTGTGTCGATCTTCTGGAAGAACGCTTGGGACTACGTGACCTTTTGGAGTGTCTGTCTCTGCTTGCACGAGGCTGGAAGGGCTTGGCCAAGAAGATACAAGGATCGAATCCACGGTGGTTAGGTATTGTATAGGGGAATTTGTGTTGTGTTATCCAAAACAAAGTTTAGTTGCTCAAGTGTTTAAGAAGGAACTGCAGATACTGGAAAATCAAAGGTACACAAAAATGCTGGAGAAACTCAGCGGGTGCAGCAGCATCTATGGAGCGAAGGAACCCTTCGCTCCATAGATGCTACTGCACCCGCTGAGTTTCTCCAGCATTTTTGTTTACCTTAGTTGCTCAAGTGCTTGATTCAGTATTTTATTGACTGAAACTAGACTGTGGGGGAGCCTAGAATGAGATATTTACACTACAACTAATGTATTTCAAACAACTCTGCTGGAAAGAAGTTCATGGGTGTTGGTGGACGTTGAGGTTGGGGATGGAGCTTCCTAGTTCACAAGACAAAGGATCAAGACATCAGCATTTGGACATTAAAGAAGAAAACATAATCTGCCAGACGGGTTGGAATATGGGAAATGGTCCAAAGGTTTTGCATCCTGCTTAAAATGTGTTCCAATTTGTGGACTGGGTGGAGAAGGGAAAGGGGGCTTAATCTCACCTGCTTTGTATAGTTTTTTTTAGTTTAGTTTTTAGTTTAGTTTTAGATTAGAGATACAGCGCAGAAACTAGCCCTTCGGCCCACCAGATCCACGCCGACCAGCGATACCACTACACTTCACTATCCAACACACTATGGACAATTTACAATTTACAATTTTTTAAAAAGTAAAGTCAAATTAACCTACAAACCTCTACGTCTTTGGGGTGTGGGAGAAAAGCACCCGGAGATAAACCAAGCGGTCACGGGAGAACGTACAAACTCTGTACAGACACACCCGTAGTCAGGATTGAACCCGGGTATTTGGTACTGTAAGGCAACAAAAACATGGTGCCGCCCTACTGAGAGAAATCTGAGGTTATCCCCACACATCCCTCAGCTTTCCTCATCAGGCCCAATTAGACACTCAACCAGCTGAGATATGGCAGGCATTCCATTCAGGAATTGGCATTAGTCCTCTGAATGCACTCACAAGAATAACTAAATCCAGATGACTTCCTCTAAAACGTCCAAACCTAAGTGTGGTACAGACTTTGGCCTTGCATGAATAGAATCATCCTGGTTGCACCTGCAGAGATCTGCATTTACATGGTGCAGATAATGTTACAAAACATCCCAAAGCTTTTCATAAGAGTATTACCAACAAAAAAATATACACTGAATCACAGAAGAGCACCATTCAGGACATTGTCTCCATTCCAACTGAAAAATAACCTTACCCTCATCCCACCTTCCAGTAACAGTCTAGCACATTTACATGCAACAAAGCTCTTCTAAACTGTGGGAGGAGGATTTCAGCCCTTTCAGGTCTAGAGTTTCAGACTCCCATCACTCTTTGGATGAAAATACTTATCCTTCTCTTGGCTTTCTAATTCTTCCACCCATTGCAATGAGTCAATGCTCCGTGCTTTTCCTCAGCTGTGAAAAATAACCCTCCAGTTACACTTATTTAGCCCCAGATACATACTATACACTGCAATTAAGGCTCATCTCAACCTCTGCTGTTCCAAAGAATATAACCGGAGTTTATCCAGTCTTTCCTAATAACTACAATTTTCCAATTTTCCAATGCTGGCAGCATCCTCATAAAACTCCCCTGCATCCTTGCCAGTACAATTACATCCCTCCAGTAATGTAGTCCTCAAGTTGTAACCTGACAAGTCGGGACGCAGTTCTGCTATAATCTCTCGGCTCTTGTAGCCAATGTCTTGGGTAATAAGGGAAAGCAACCATCTTCCTTTATAAGCATCTTCGTCTGCATGACTGGTCAGATCATCTGTACACTTCTGAAGTCAAAATGCTTTCCTTCTTCACACCAACCACATAGTCAATGATACTAGAACAGATAGAATTGAATCTGTTTCTTAAAACAGATGATCACGAGAATCACTGACAATGGTAAATTGGTTGTTGCATTTCCACTGCTTTTCTATTATGGTGTCCCCCTCTCTCCCCGATGACTTACACCATTACACATTATTAGCTGGCAATCCCTTCACTGTTGCTTGTTGAAATGCAACCGCTTTGCTGGTAGAATCACCCACTGTTAACACTAATCTCTGCTGCAGAGATTGGAACCACTGCTTCACAGTGCAGGAGTCCCAGGTTTGATCCTGACCTCAGGTGCTGTCTGAGTGTGTATGTTTTCTTTGTGACCATGTAAGTTTCCTCCAGGGTGCTCCGGTTTGCCCCCACATCCCAAAGACGTACGGGTTTGTAGGTTAATTCGACACTGTCAATTGCCCTTAGTGTATAGAGAGTGGATGAGAAAGTGGAATAACATAGACCTAGATAGTCGGCATGGACTCAGTGCTTCCATTCTACATCTCTAAACTGAACCTGACCCTGAGATCTGGGAGAAACCACAGGCAAAATGCAACATAAGGAGAAGCAATAAAGACTCTTTTATCCCAACTCCCTACTTAAGATCTCAAGGCCAGGAAGGCTGTCAGACCTCATCTATAACTGATAGGTATTGACAAACACTTTTCCAGCAGACACTCCCTAACCTGAGATCTTTAAGTAGCTTTCAAGTACTGTGGTTATACAGATCTACTGGAATTAAAGAGGGCCTGGTGAGACCGCAACTGGAATATTGCATGTGAGCCTGGTCTCCCAAACTGAGTAAGGATATACTTACCATGGAGTGCTTGCCCTGAAACTTCTTGCAAATGAGATGGCAGTTTTTTTCTGAGGATGGTTGAAGCAGATGATAAGAGGGCTGAGACAAGACAAAATCTTTCATGATAAGAGGGCTAATACGAGATAAAATCTTTTAATTCAGAGGGATTTTCTTTCCCATATCACAACGTATGCTCGCTCAGTCACTGAATATATTCTGACAAAGGATCATGGATGTGGAACATCAGCATTCACAAAGAAGCTGCCTGTCCTGCTGAGTGAACATGTGCTGTTATTATTACAGATTTCCAGCATCTGCAGTGTTTTGCTCTTATGTACAAGGATTTGGGGTGACACGGTGGCTCAGCGGTAGAGTTGCTGCCTTTCAGCATCAGTGACCCGAGTTTCATCCTGACCACTCGTGTTGTTTGTATGGAGTTTGTACGTTCTCCCTGTGATCGAATGGGTTTTTCCCAGCTGCTCCGGTTTCCCCCTACTCTCCAAAGACTTGCAGGTTTGTAGGTTAATTGGCTTCAGTAAAAAATTTAAATTGTTCCTAGGGTGTAGTGTGTGCTAGTGTAATGGGGATCACTGGTCGGCACTGACTCAGTAGCCGAAGGGCCTGTTTTTGCATTGTATCTCTAAACTAAACTAAACTAAACTAAATTTATCTTAAGCCTCCTTTAGCAACAGGATATTTGGTTTAGTTTAGTTTAGTTTAGTTTACAGATACAGCGCGGAAACAGCCCTATGGCCCACCAGGTCCATGCCGACCAGCGATCCCCGCACACCAACACCATCCTACACCCACTAGTTACAATGTTTACATTTACCAAGCCAATTGACCTACACCCCTGTACGTCTATGGAGTGTGCAAGGAAACCGAAGATCTCGGAGAAAATTCACGCAGATCACCGAGAGAACGTACAAACACCATACAGACAGCACCCGTAGTCGGGATCGAACCCGGGTTTCCGGCGCTGCATTCGCTGTAAGGCAGCAATTCTACCGCTGCGCCACCATGACCACCCAATTTGTCTTGGAATTGGATTTTTCAATAATGGTTTGGTTTTTTGCACAATATTTTTCTTTATACATTCTTGCAGAATGTACCTGTCATTTTGTGCATAATTTATGATTTATCTGAATGTGTTATCTGAGTTTACATGCCTGTGATGCTGCTGCATGCATGATTATCATTACACCTGTACCTCACCGTACAGGTGTAATGACAATAAGCTTGACTTGATTTGCCCTGAAACATTTCCAAGCTGGAGAACTAAAGGAAGTTTGCAATCAGTGGGACGATGAATCTCAACTGAGAGACCATTAATGATATTAGTGAAACAATCCCACAAGACAAATAATACTCTTATACAGACGTTCTAATTAATTAATGTACATGTCATGCCCTATATAAACTTGCCTTGCCTTGCCTTGCCTTGCCTAATCTGAGGAAGGACATTCTTGCCATAGAGGGAGTACAGAGAAGGTTCACCAGACTGATTCCTGGGATGTCAGGACTTTCATATGAAGAAAGACTGGATAGACTCGGCTTGTACTCGCTAGAATTTAGAAGATTGAGGGGGGATCTTATAGACACGTACAAAATTCTTAAGGGGTTGGACAGGCTAGATGCAGGAAGATTGTTCCCGATGTTGGGGAAGTCCAGAACAAGGGGTCACATTTTAAGGATAAGGGGGAAATCTTTTAGGACTGAGATGAGAAAACCATTTTTTACACAGAGAGTGGTGAATCTCTGGAATTCTCTGCCACAGAATGTAGTTGAGGCCAGTTCATTGGCTATATTTAAGAGGGAGTTAGATGCAGCCCTTGTGGCTAAAGGGATCAGGGGGTATGGAGAGAAGGCAGGTACAGGATACTGAGTTGGATGATCAGCCATGATCATATTGAATGGCGGTGCAGGCTCGAAGGGCCGAATGGCCTACTCCTGCACCTATTTTCTATGTTTCTATGTTTTTACGCATATCTATGAATTCAATGAAAAAATAAAATTTGAAAAGGTAATATACCTTTTCATCTAGCATCTGGCAAACTAAATACAAAACTAAATTTTGACTAATTATACGGTTAATAACAAAGAAACACCACACAGATGACAGATGAGGTCAGGATTGAACCTGGGTTGTTGGAGTTGTGAGGCAGCAGCTCTACCAACTGTACCACTGTGTGATAGAAAATGAGATTCAAAGACTCTCTGAGAACATCCCTGAAGAGTTTCAACAAGAATTTTAGTTAATTCCAAAGAAGAAGAATGATTCCAAGGGGAGTAAGTGGCGACCGTGGCTGACAAGGGAAGTCAGGGTCAGTATAAAAATAATAGAGAAGAAGTACAACATAGCAAAGCTGAGCAGCAAAGCTGAGCGAGAAGCCAGAGGATTGGGTAACGTTTTAAAGAGCAACAGAATATAACTAAAAAGACAATACGGGGAGAAAAGATGAGGTACAAAGGTAATCTAGCCAAGAATATAAAGGAGGATAGTAAAAGCTTCTTTAGGTATGTGTAGAGGAATCCAAAATAGTTAAGACCAAAGTTGGATCCTTGAAGACCGAAAAAGGTGAATTTATTATGAGGAACAAGGAAATGGCAGATGAGTTGAACAAATACTTTGGATCTGTCTTCACTAAGGAGGACACAAACAATCTTCCTGATATAGTAGTGGCCAGCGGATCTGAGGTGACAGAGGAACTGAAGGAAATCCGCATTAGGCAGGAAATGGTGTTGGATAGACTGATGGGACTGAAGACTGATAAATCCCCAGGGCCTGATGGTCTGCATCCCAGGGTACTTAAGGAGGTGGCTCTAGAAATCATGGACGCATTGGTGAATATTTTTCCAATGTTCTGTAGATTCAGGATCAATTCCTATGGATTGGAGTGTAGCTAAGGTTATCCCACTATTTAAGAAAGGCGGGAGAGAGAAAACAGGGAATTATAGACCAGTTAGCCTGACATCGGTGATGGGGAAGATGCTGGAGTCAATCATAAAAGATGAAATAGCAGCACATTTGGATAGCAGTAACAGGATCCGTCCAAGGCATCATGGATTTACGAAGAGGAAATCATGCTTGAATAATCGTCTGGAATTTTCTGAGGATGTAACTGGAAAAATGGACAAGTGAGATCCAGTGGATGTAATGTACCTGGACTTTGAGAAAGCATTTGATAAGGTTCCACATAGGAGAGAGTGGGAAAAATGAGGGCACATGGTATTGGGGGTAGATAGACATGGATAGAAAATTGGTTGGTAGATAGGAAACATCTATTAAGTAGGGATTAACAAGTCCCTTTCAGAATGGCAGGCAGTGACTAGTGGGGTACCGCAAGGTTCGGTGCTGGTACCGCAGCTATTTACAATATCCATCAATGATTTAGATGATGGGATTCAAAGTAACATTAGCAAATTTGCAGATGACACAAAGCTGGGTGGCAGTGTGAACTGTGAGGAGGATGCTATGAGAATGCAGGGTGACATGGACAGGTTGGGTGAGTGGGCAGATGCATGGCAGATGCAGTTTAATGGGGATAAATGTGAGGTTATCCACTTTGGTAGCAAAAACTGGAAGGCAGATTATTATATAAATGGTGTCATTGGGAAAAGGGGAAGTACAACAGGATCTGGGGGTCCTTGTTCATCAGCCACTGAAAGTAAGCATGCAGGTACAGCAGGCAGTGAAGAAAGCCAATGACATGTTGGCCTTCATAACAAGAGGAGTTGAGTATCGGAGCAAAGAGGTCCTTCTGCAGTTGTACAAAGACCTAGTGAGACCACACTTGGAGTATTGTGTGCAGATTTGGTCCCCTAATTTGAGGAAGGACATTCTTGCTATTCAGGGAGTGCAGCGTATGTTTACAAGGTTAATTCCCAGGATGGCGGGACTGTCATATGCTGAGAGAATGGAGCAGCTGGGCTTGTTTGCTCTGGGGTTTAGAAGGATGAGAGGGATATCTTATTGAAACATATAAGATTATTAAGGGTTTGGACACGCTAGAGGCAAGAAACATGTTCCTGATGTTGGGGGAGTCCAGAACCAGGGGCCACAGTTTAAGACTAAGGGGTATGCCATTTAGAACGGAAACACTTTTTCCCACAGAGAGTTGTGAGTTTGTGGAATTCTCTGCCTCAGAAGGCGGTGGAGGCCGGTTCTCTGAATACTTTCAAGAGAGAGCTAGATAGGGCTCTTAAAGATAGCGGAGTCAGGGGATGTGGGGAGAAGGCAGGAACGGGGTACTGATTTGGGATGATCAGCCATGATCACATTGAATGGTGGTGCTGGTTTGAAGGGCCGAATGGCCTACTCCTGCACCTATTATCTATTGTCTATTGTCTATTAACACACAGCACAGGGAACAGCAAGCATTGTATCAACCTGTTTGGGGTACCGGCACAAATATTGGGGCTCACTCACACAAGGAAGCTAGAATGGAGAAAGCAAAGAGAAAAAGAGAATCTTGGCAATTAAAAACCACCAATGCTAAAGCACATGAGGGAAATAGATAGGGTTAATGCACAGAGTCTTTTATCTAGAGTAGGGGAATCAAGAACCAGAGGACTTAGGTTTACGGTGAGATGGGAAAGAATTAATAAGAACCTGAGGGACTCGTTTTTCACACAAAGGATGGTGAGCATATGGAACGGGCTTTCAAAGGAGGTAGTAGAGGCACTTACTATCACAACATTTAAAAGACATTTGGATAGAAAAATTGATAGGAATTCTCTGCCACAGAAGGTAGTTGAGGCCAGTTCATTGGCTATATTTAAGAGGGAGTTAGATGTGGCCTTTGTGGCTAAAGGGATCAGGGGGTATGGAGAGAAGGCAGGTACAGGATACTGAGTTGGATGATCAGCCATGATCATATTGAATGGCGGTGCAGGCTCGAAGGGCTGAATGGCCTACTCCTGCACCTAATTTCTATGTTTCTATGTTTCTCTGAAAGGTTTACGAGGAAGTGGACCAAAAGCAGGCAGGTGGGACCAGTGTAGATGGAACATCTTGGTCGGCGTGGGCAAGTTTGGCCCAAGGGCTTGTTTCCATGGTGTATGACTCGATGACAACCCAACACATCTGTCACCTGTGTGAAAGGAACTTTCGACCCCAGATCGGTCTAATCAGCCATCTCCATACACATCGCAACACTTATAGACTAAATGTCATGGTCTTACTTGAGAGCGAGGGATGTACAATAACAAAAGGGAAAGATAGCATAGATATTAGATTTTTAAATCATCAATTTTTAGCCAACACGTATTTGCCCTCTCTGTCAAAGGTACACTGAAATCTTCTGAAATAGACTGAACATATATTTGCATCTAAATCAAATTGAACTAACTCCAGCATATTGCATTTCCTAACAAGCAGATTCTATCTGTTAAATCATCACTTGGAAAACAGATTTGTCAGGAGCACTAAAGAAATAATTGATCTGCAAACATTACCTCTGTACCTTGGATTTAATTCATGTTTTTAGTCAATAACCATAATTACGGCATTACTGACATTGCTGTGAAAGGCATTTGCCATTTTTTTAATCCTGCAATCATAAGTATTCTTTTATGATTTCTGCAAGGAAAAAATAACAATGAAATAACAGTGTGTGAAATAACACATTACAGACGTTTGGAAATGCAGAATATTTCAACGACCACTCCTGGCCTTATTTTCAGTTTTTTCTTCATTCAGGCAAACTCGGGGGGTTATAAAAAACAGAATAACCCAGGGCCTCCATTATGGAAAAAAAAGTGTTGTTTGATTGAACTGTTACTCCGTGTTAGTCTGAGAGTTCCAGCCATTTTACAAGATAACTTTGCCAGCAATAATCCATGTGATAAGTACATAGTGAAACCGCGGAGCCACTAAATTTTTAGCAGAGAGGGATAAATGTGCAAACTTCAAATAACCAACAACATGCACGTTTATAGAAAAAGCCAGCAGACAAGACTTGTAAAAATGGAGAGAGAAAGGTTCTTGGTAGCATTTTAAACATTTTGCAATCCATTTTATCCATATTTATCACAGTGACCATAAACAGGTTAATACTAGCATAATATTTCCTGTGATTCTTAGTTCCGAAATTGGTTTTCCTTTGGAGAAATAATTCTCAAATTTTATATCGGTCTTGATCGCCATCAATACGCAGCTAACTAAACATTCATATGTGTCATAAAACACAAATGTCTGGAGGTCTGGAAATACAAGTGTTTAGTGCATGTTCAAAGTCATATTAAATACAACTCAACTCACTTGTAAATGTAAAAGAAATATCTGAACAAACAAAAGGCCAGCTGGGAACAGAAACTGATTTGCACGGCTCTGTAATATTTCCATCAATGTGTGCCTGATGCAGCATTTCACCACAAAAGTTACTCTACAATTTCTTTCTGATGACTTATCTTTCAATAACTGCATGCTGCCAAAGCTACAACGATGTGTATTTTCTGTTTTGTCTTCAGACTGAATGGTATTTACAGTGTCTACTGAAGCATCACACCATACCAGTTCTCACAGGATGAAGTGCATACTATTTGTTTTCACTGCTACTGAGCAGGGTTTTCTCTTTGCCCCTTTTACAATACCAAGCAGAAAAGCACCACTAATTTTATGAAAATCATCCTGCTTCATTGCAAAGAGAATGAAGATAAAGGCAATATGTAAAGAAATTGAAAATAATTGCAGATTAGAATGCTTCCTTTAAAAGTAAAAATCATTGTTTTATTGCATTTTACAATTTTGTTGGTTTGATTCTAATTTGATAACAAATTAAATCAACAACAATTATTACTTCATTAATACTTGAGAGTATAAATGTATACATATATAAAATAAGGGTTTTTGCTTTGTGATGGTGGACAGCTTGATTTCTTTGTAAATCAACTGTGAAAGAAAACTTAATCCACAGATTTATTTTTTTTAAACTACAAAATCTTACTTATTAACTAATGTAACTTTGTTTCGTCTAATCAAAACAAATTGAATTTCTGACCTTTGCAACATAAATATACTTATTACTCATAAAACAAATAATTGAAATGTAACTTTGCATTCAATGTAATCACAGTTTAAAAAACGTAGATTAAATGTTATTTCCGATGTATCAAGATGACCTAATTCCTGAGTCATGTAGCCTATTATTAAGCCTAGCCATGTGTTTCAGTCTATTTGTCAAATATTCAACTGAAACAGGCTTTCATTATATTATTCTATAAATTAAAGCTGCTTCCCAATAATTCCAGACACATTTTGTTTCAATGTGATTTGTTTTCCATCACAGGCTTTGTAACGATAGAAAACATCACACATGAAATACATTAGGAGATCGCAAAAAATATAAGGGAGCTATTACCACCAATCTGCATTTATATAGCACCGAGAAGACAAAACAAAATGCTACAGTGCTTCGTGGAAACTTTAAAGCAAGGTGGGTTATTAGGAGAGAATCAGAAAGAATAGCATAAAGCCTGTGGAATGTGAAAGGCTACAAGAGCTGAAGTTATTGCTACCATTGGAAAGGCACAGGGATTAAAACCTCACATCACTCCTCAACATAAAAGGAGGACATCGAAGATAAAATTCTCATTGCACACTGTAGACCAGGACATCCTCTGGCTATCTGAAAACATGAGAACAAAAGAAATATAGGACACTTGTAGGTCACTCGGCCCCTCAAGCCTGCCTTGCCATTCAATATGACCATGGTTGATGTGTCTCAGGCCTCATCACCTCTTCTGTACCGGTTCCGCAGAGAGGAAAAAATAATTTACTGATCAAGGCAGCACCAAACTCTTGGTCTACCATGCAGGAAAGAGCTCTAGGGGCTAGCGGAATCCAGGGAAATGGGGAGAAGGCAGGCACGGGTTACTGATTGTGGATGATCAGCCATGATCACAATGACTGGCTTCTCCCCATACCCCTAGAGCTCTATCTAACTGGTCCATGCATCATATTTCTGATATATGGACCACCTACAGCAAGCACTTTGAAACGCTGGGGCGGTACCACCAGAAATGTCCCTGCCCAACCCCTCAGGTCAACTGGCAAGATTGTCAGTGTCCTCTCCCAGACCAGCATCCCCAGCACTTGGGCCCTAATTACACATAGCTAGCTTCACTGGGCAGGCTATATCATGCACATAATTAACTCTAGACTCACAAAACAGTGCGTTCCAAGCTCCAAGAGAAAAACAGGCAGGTAAAAGAAGCAATTCAAAGGATATTCTGAAACCATTGAAAACATATGATTACCATCAACCTGTAGGAAGGAAAATGGAGAAGGATCATTGGAACTGGCATTGCTAACTTGGACACGTTATCAAGATCTCAGAGAGACCCGATGTAAACAGCGAGGAGCACACCGCTACCTAAACTATCTGCCCATCACCCCATCAAGCACCCCCTGCACCCATGTGTATCACAGTCTTTGGATCCCTCATCAAGCACTTCAAAACGGACCCTGGGTTACAGCAAGTCACCCGCAATTCCTATGGACTGGTTTTGTTGAAAAAAAAGGATTGGAGAATTTGAAGGTGGAACGGTGGCATAGCGGGTAGAGTTGCTGCCTTGCAGCGCCAGACACCCAGGTTCGATCATGACCATGGGTGATGTCTGTACGGAATTTGTACATTCTCCCTGTGACCGCGTGGGTTTTCTCCGGGTGCTCCGGTTACCTCCCACTCTCCAAAGGCGTACAGGTTTGGCTTCAGTAAAGATTGTAAATTGTCCTTGGTGTGTAGGATAGTGTTGGTGTACGGTGATCGTTGGTCAGCACGGGCTCGGTGGGCTGAAGGTACTGTTTCTGCCTTGTATTTCTAAACTGAACTGAACTAAACTAAACTAAACTAGTTGATTACACGTGCAGGGAGGACACAAGGTCATGGGTAGAAGGCATGGTGCAAGTTTGAAGTTTATAACATTGAGAAATCAGGAGATATTGAGGTTAGTGAGCTCAAGGTTAATGTGCTTCACTCAAGAGAGAATAGGTCACTCACAACCTGACAGCCTCTAGCCAATGGAAAGGTTAAGAGTGAACTGCAGTTGGCCAGTGTGTCACCAATATCGGACATTAAGGTTAATGCTGCATCTACAGACAATCTCACGAATTGGATTCCCTACAGCAGGCATCTCAAAGCATTAGGATGTCCCTGCATCATCCTCCAACTCCATTGGGGAGTAAGGTAAGGGTGAGGAAGAAGCGTGGCCCGTCTGCAGAGGTGATCTGGCTTCATTGGGACAGATAAGTGTGGAATCGACTGAGAATATCTATACAATGGAGGACCGCCACTGAGGTCAACCACATCAACTATTAATAACAAACAGGCACGTTGGGCACCTATCACATTCATTGTTTGTTAGAGTCAAAAAGATAATTTCCAAAAACAAAATGCTTCAGATATTTGAAATCTTAAATTAAATAGAAAATGATGGAGAAAATGATGGAGATCACACGCTGCATATGTATACAGAGAAATAATGATAACTGGAAATCCAGTGGTCTTGATTCAGCCCAAGATAAAGTGTTTTGGACTTCCATGCCTGCAGAAATATGGAGCAGGCTGGCGATTATTCTTCCTTTGGTCTAGTCATGATGCATAATCTTCAAATTCATTGGAGTAAAAACTTCAAATTGGAGTAAATATCACCAACAACTCCTGGACCACCCATATTGAAGCAACTACCAAGAAAACACACCAACGCCTCTACTTCCTTAGAAGGCTTAGGAAGTTCGGCATGTCCCCAACAACCCTCACCAACTTTTACAGTTGCACCACAGAAGCCACAGAAACCACAGGATGCACTGCTGCTTAGTTTGGGAACAGCTCCATCCAAGACCGCAAGAAATTGCAGCGAATTATGGATGCAGCCCAGATCAACACATAAACCAACCTCCCTTCCATTTATACCTCACACTGCCTCAGCAAGGCCAGAACCATGATCAAGGATGTCACACAGCTGTTATCAGGCAACTGTACCATCCAACCACAACTAGAGAGCAGTTCTGAACTACTATCGACCTCATTGGTGACCCTCGGACTAACTTTGATTGAATTTTGCTGGCTTTAATTTTTCTTGCACTAAAGGTTATTCCCTTGTCATGTATCTATACATTGTGAATGGCTCAGTTGTAATCATGTATTGTCTTTCTACTGACTGGTTAGCACGTAACAAAAGCTTTTCACTGTACCTCAGTACACGTGATATTAAACTAAACTATAACTGAAATTGAAACTGAAACCTCGCCCCGCCAACAGTCTGTCTGGTTTTTATTATTATTTTTTTTTTTTGTGTGTGTTATAAGTTTGTGTAAATGTTCTCCGGTTTGTTTTATATGGGGGGTGGGGGAGGGGGTCTTACCGGTTTCTTACCTTGCCGGAGATGCGATTAATTTTCGGGTCGCAACTCCAGGCGCTTTGCGGCCTACCATCGATGGAGCTGGAGGCCTCCTCGGACTGACTTGAGCCCCGCCGCTGGGCGTGGACTTAACATCGGACCTGATCCCTTGCCTGGGATCGCTTCAACCACGACCTGCAGACTTACCATCAAGAGCTCGCAGTCTCGGGAGAGGCCAAGTCGGGAAGCTCCAATGACGCAGAGGCTCAACCAGCCCCGACCCTGGGTCCAAGCACCGGCGCGGGGGAGCTGACATCCCCCCGATGCAGGAGCTGATCGCCCCGATGCGGAGGGCCCAAACACCACCGGCTACAGGGAATCAAGATCGTCCCGTCAAAGGAGGGCTCAAGGCCCCGGATGGTGGGAGAGCATATTAGGGCAGAGATATGAACTTTTTTTCACCTTGCATCACAGTGAGGAATGTGGAGGAGTCACTGTGGTGGATGTTAATATTAAAATGTATTTTTGTGTGTTCCGTTGCTTTTTAATTCAATGACTGACTTGGCAAATGAAATTCTTCATACGTTGCAAAACATACTTGGCTAATAAAGTATTATTGTGATTGTAATTGTGATTGAAGGACCATTTGTACTTCACACCCTCAAATGTATGCCACTCATAGCTAGTGGATGAATGTTACTTTATTGTCACATGTACCTTGGGTACTTAGGTACAGTGAAATGCTTTGTTTTGCATACAACCTCGGCAGTACGCAAGAGTCACTACGTGCCTGGTACCGACAAAGTTACTAAGTACGAAACAGTCTTATTTACTGCCTGCCACCACAGTGGGCCACCATTGCCCTCCCACTCCGCCGGTTCCCCCTTCGTTCTCGGCAGCCCGCTCCCCCCATGCCGGGTCCCTACCATAGTCCCATTCATTAGAATAGGATCTCTAAACTTAAATAAAAGGCTTAAAACCTTTTTAAGTCCCCTACCTGCGCCAACTCAACAGGTCAGGGGGCATCGATGGAGGGAATGGACAGGCGATGTTTTGGCCCCCGACCCTCAGCATTACCTTTCTATTGCCACCACAGATGCTGTGTTACTCCAACACTTTAGGCTTTACTCATGATTCCAGCAACTGCTGTTCCTTGAATCTTCATTAAATAAAAGACATTTAGTTACGATTTTTTTAATATTCCATTGTGTATTTATGTTTTTGCTTACTGAAATTTGGTTTAATGTATTTTATATTAATATTTTTTTTTAATTAACCATTTTTAATTTGGAATTGCAATGATTCTTAAATGTTGCTGATTATCAAAGACATTTAGAAGCAGTGAAACAGTCCTTTGGCATCAGGCTACGAAAATGAGGACTGACAGACTTCTGCAGGCTGCAGGAGATGCGTCTACTACAGATCAAACACAGTCTTCCCTCGTGTTTAACGTTTCTGGTCTTCCATCACAACTCGCCCGGTTGTTTGTAGAATGGTTGCTCAGGAACAGTGCAACCCAGAAAAACAAAAATCCTGCTTGGATACGGAAGGCTCACTTAAAACACTTGCTTGCAGATTTGCTGCAAGTTATACTCCTATTTCTAGTATTGACATGACCAAATGTCTAATTACAGTTATCATGCATTTTATTGCAGGCATTGAAGATGTAGAGACGCGAGGCAGTTTTTGCCATATGTGGCACGATCTAATTTCAGTAATGATTTTGATTTGTTTCCCTGCGGTCATTTCTTCACATTTACGTAAAGCTCACAGAGCGATGAGGAGCAATGTTTTTCATCTCTTTGTCGGTTTGTTCACAATATTCTTTATATTTTATCTGCATTCCTCAAATCTGCAAACAACGGAGAAAATCTGTCAGTAATCTATAATGGCAACGAAGAGTAAACAAGTCGTTCATTCCATTTACTGGCTAAGATCAACAAAATAGTGATTTTGAATTAGCTGCTTCAAAAATCACATTCGTTGCTTCAGTTTAACGTATCACAAAAGTAGGCTTGCTGTAAATATAAAACACAAACTACCCCAAAGTGGTCTTTCCCTCCACCATCCACACACTAAAGCTGCAATATGTGTAATACACAACATGCATTATAATTGCTTGGCAAGGCTGTCCTAATAGGAAAGGAACAAAGGAGGAACCGGCATGGGGGCACCGCTGTAGCCCCCACCGCTGTGAGGGAGGGGAAGAACAATGGGGACCCAGTGTGGGGGGATCGCCATCAAGGGGGAGAGAACAATGGACAATGGAGGACCCGGCATGTGGGGACCACTGTGAAGGAGAAGGGAGGGGAGGAAGAACAAAGGAGGACCTGGCGCTGGGGAGGTTGAGGGGGGGAGGGGAATTTGTAACTTTGTAAGCGCCCTTTATGGGTGACTATTTGTATACCTTGGAATTTTGTATACCCTTTACACGAGGCATCGAGGTGATTGTGTGGAGTGCAAATGGAGATCTGAACCCGCCCGGGCCCACTGTGCACGCGCGGAGAGACAGCGTCATTGTGCTTGTTCTTTTTGTTCTTTTCTTTTTTTGTTCTTTTTTTCTTAATAGCTTGATTGGAGTAGTTTTATTTGAATTGTCTGTTTAGTTTATTTTATTGAATTTTGCATTTGTTAATGGTGAAGAATGGGGGTAGGACTTGACAAGCATAGGCTTCTTCCTATCCCTTTTCGAACGAGTCTAATGTGTATTATGTTGAAATTGGCTTTTGATTTTTTAATTTATGTATGTACATATATGTTATGTATATGTGTATGTGTGTATATGTGTATATGTATGTATGTATATATGTACATGTATATGTATGTATGTGTGTATGTATTTATGTATATATATATGTATATATATAATTTTCCTTTTATTTATTCATTTTCATCTTTTCTTTTCTTCTTTTTTTTTTTAATCGTTCGAAATAAAAGATATCATTCATTCATTCATTCATATTTACTCTGGGGGAAAAAAACAACTTGGCCGGAGGCCCCCCTAAATTTTGAGGCCCTAGGCTTCAACCTATGAAGCATGTAGGTGAATTCGGCCCTGCCGAGGGCCCCCTAGATCTCGAGGTCCTAAGCTTAAGCTTGTGAAGCTTATACATAAATCCGGCCCTGTTTCTGCTTGATGGTAGCAGTGAGAAGAGGATATGGCCCAGATATGGGAATCCTTGATGTGAGATGCCTGTTTCCTAATGCTCTTGATGGTCGGGAGGGCTATGCCTTGGATTGTGGTGAGTCCACCATTCTTTGCAACCTCTGTAGCTGGAGGAAATTCCAAAGTTTGCAGCTAGGTAGATGAAGTTTGTATTGACCTACTGCCTGTGATGAGCTGATTAAAATAAGGAATGCATGGGAGGCTGGAACAGCAGGAGTAATATAATAATAATAATAATAATAATAATAATAATAATAATAATAATAATAATAATAATAATAATAATAATATATTTTATTGTCATTGCACATAAGCGCAACGAGATTTGGAATGCAGCTTCCATCCGATGCCATAACATAAATAACTAATAACATTTAGATTTAGATACCCCAAGAACATGGATTGTAAAAAGAACAGTAAAATAGTCAAGACAGTTCAAAAAGACTAAAGTGCAGATGTGTCTGTGCGACGTGACCATCCGAGGGAGACAGTCCATGGGGGGTGGGGGGCACTCAGAAGGGCCGGTTCAGAGCCGCTATAGCTCTGGGAATGAAGCTGTTCCTGAGTCTGGAGGTTCGGGTGTAGAAAGCCTTGTAACGTCTGCCAGAGGGAAGTAGTTCGAACAGTCCATTACAAGGGTGTGAGGAGTCTTTATGGTTGCTGACGGCCTTCCTGAGGCACCGTGTGTGGTAGATGCCCTCCAAGGCTGGTAGCTGTGTCCCAATAATCTTCTGCGCTCTGTGGACGACGCGCTGAAGAGCTCTCCTCTCCGCCTCCGTGCAGCTGAGATACCACACAGAGATGCCATACGTTAATATGCTCTCTGTGGTGCAGCGGTAGAAGGTTGTCAGCAGCTGTTAGGGCAGACCAGTCTTTTTTAATGTCCGCAGGAAGATAATGCAGAAGAGGTTGCAGAAGGTTGGTAGCATTCAATGACAAATATGGGTATTTTAAGATTGTTAATGCAGGAGCTAATGTAGGTCAATACAAACTGACCAAATGGGGTAATTTAATTTGTAGTGCACTAAGATACGGTCTGTAGATTCACACAAGTCTCTTCCCAGTGCATTTAGCTCACCTTAGTCTTTCTGCACTGTTACATTGCATGCACTGTTTCACCCTTCACTTGTTAGCACTGTGTGCC
Organism: Amblyraja radiata; assembly: GCF_010909765.2. Lineage (NCBI taxonomy): Eukaryota > Metazoa > Chordata > Chondrichthyes > Rajiformes > Rajidae > Amblyraja > Amblyraja radiata. The sequence continues at coordinate 21,000,400 of NC_045959.1, read as the reverse complement.
ATCTTTTACTGATCATTACCTAACTGTGAAAAAGGCTGTTTGGAGATCAAGTAAAGCTGGATGCAAAACTCATGGTCTGGTGGTCAGCAGTGATTCCAAGCCTCCTATAAGCTTCTGAGACCAACATCAGGTTCCTTAGGACACTGGGAAGATCCCACCAGTGCTCTCTTTGCACAATCACCCAAATCTATGGGCAAGATAACTGAACCAATGTTGGCAGGTTCTTCCAGGCCAACAACCCCAACAACACTGCAGCCTTCACTATACTAGTCAGCACCAGAGGGTAGGCCATGTCATTCATACCTGATATCAGACTCCCGAAGCAAACCATCTATCCTGAAATCAGTCACTGGAAGAGCTCACCAGGCAAACAGAACAAAATGTTCATGGATGTACTGAAAATGGAGGAGGAGTATTAGTGGTGGAGCTGAGAACCTCAGGTTCATGCATCAGAAACACACAGGATCCCATATACAATTCAGAAGGAGTGCACCACCCCACAAAGCACCCACCCTGCCACCCATCCCAACAGATCCTGTTCCAGATGTGGAAGAGTCTGTGGGTTGCATTTTGGCGTCTTCAGTCATCCCTAAACCTACAAAACTCTGGTGGAAACAAGTTGCTTGATCCTGTTTAAGAAGACCATTAAATATGTGAGTGCTATTGCGAAATGGACTAATGAATTTATAATGGAAGGCTCACGTATCCTTTGCTCTGTTCACCTCAAGAAGTTGTCCCAATATGGAGTGAGGCTGTGCCATGTAGTACCAAACACAAATTGTCTTGGCTATATCATAGACCAGTGCTTCTTAAACTATTTCAGTGTTATTCACCCTTGAGTCTTTATCACAAAATTTCATTCACCCTCGACTAAATTTTCTTATATCTTTTGGTAATTTTCGTCTTATTCTTCCTTGTGTAAAATTTTATATATAATTTATTTTATCACATGAGTAAAAAACATAAATTAACTAATTTCTTGTGTTTATTTTATTCAACTTTTTGAACATCCTAAAAATATGTAAAGAAACTATAGGTAGAGAAAAAAAAAACATATCAAATTTCCAGCTCCACTGCCATTCAAACCAATAAGAGCTTACTAACCACTTTAGAAACATAGAAACATAGAAAATAGGTGCAGAAGGAGGCCATTCGGCCCCTACGAGCCAGCACTGCCATTCATTGTGATCATGGCTGATCGTCCCCTATCAATAACCCGTGCCTGCCTTCTCCCCATATCCCTTGACTCCACTAGCCCCTAGAGCTCTATCTAACTCTCTCTTAAATCCATCCAGTGATTTGGCCTCCACTGCCCTCTGTGGCAGGGAATTCCATAAATTCACAACTCTCTGTGTGAAAATGTTTTTTCTCACCTCAGTCTTAAATGACTTCCCCTTTACTCTAAGACTGTGGCCCCTGGTTCTGGACTCGCCCAACGTTGGGAACATTTTTCCTGCATCTAGCTTGTCCAGTCCTTTTATAATTTTATATGTTTCTATAAGATACCCCCTCATCCTTCTAAACTCCAGTGAATACAAGCCTAGTCTTTTCAGTCTTTCCTCATATGACAGTCCCGCCATCCCAGGGATCAATCTCGTGAACCTACGCTGCACTGCCTCAATCACACGCTGCGCTGCCTCAATCACTAACTCAATTTAATGGCAATGCCTTTTTTAAGTATAGAAAAAAATATATAAATTTAGTAATTCATCCTTCATTCACCCCTCTAGTTTAATTCACCCCAAAATAATTTAATTCACCCTTGGGTGAACCATTCACCAGTTTAAGAAGCACTGTCATCGAGGACTGTCAGCTACAACTGCTAGTGACTCAGCACATCGCAGAATTTCCCAAGGAGGTCCAAGGCAACCTGGAGATCAGGTCCATGTTACAGTTAGCAATGAACCCAGTGGCAGAGCAGAGGGGAGAAAACAACTCTTTCTATCACGCCCTCAACTTTAGGCTGGGAGCAGTCATGGGAACAGTGATGTCCATTTTTTCCCCCTCATATCTTCTCACAACATAGGAGGTCAATCAGCGCATCAAGACCATGCTGGCTCACAGAGTAATCTCATTCCTAATTCTTTCCCATGTCACCCATTCTCTCTAATGCTCATCAGCTCTTCCCTGATTTCCCTTCCGTCCTAGATCTTGTCAAGTAGAATATTTAAGAGGCATCGAGACAGGCACTTGAATAAAAATATCTTAGAAGGCTACAGGTTTAATTCAAGCAAATGGGATTACAAAATAAGCTTGTGTGTTGATGGCCCAACGGACTTGTTTCTGAGCTGTACGACTATAACTCTATAACTCTCTGCTGGTCAAAGTTCATCAACTGTCTTAGAGCAAGGCTGTGTGAAAATACAAGGTTGACTGCATCTATCTACCCATCTGTAAATTTGACACTTCAGGATTGCCCTGACGGTCTGTAGGCTAGTCCCCAGAGCACTGGTACAAGCAATCTAAGGATGAAAGGCTTGTGCATTAAAAAAAATGTTCATTTTCTTTGATTTGGTTTAATGCTTTCAATTATTAGTTCAGTGGTTATCAGTTTATTTCGTTTTATGTCATAAAATCATTAAGATCGGGGTGGATGTTACACTGAGTGTCCAGATTAATCCAAATTGGCACTGTTTCCATTTCCTTTAGCGGGATGAGGCAATGCAATCTAATATTGGCAAGGGTGACCCAAGATAAGAGCCCATGCCAAGTAACTTAGGGGAATCAACTCAAGCAGAGAGGGAAGCCCCAACATCCAAAGTGAGTAATAGAAACCACAGCCAGTTCCACAGTCATAATGTCACTTGGCAGAGTGACAAATAATGAGGGAAAGGGAGACTGCAATTTCTAAAATTAATATTATCATCACAAGAGAGGAATATGTATAATGTGTAGGAAGGAATTGCAGATGCTGGTTTAAACCAAAGATAGACACAAAAAGCTGGAGTAATTCAGCTGGATAGGCAGCATCTCTCCACAGATGCTGCCTGTCCCGCTGAGTTATTCCAGCTGTTTGTGTCTATCTTCGAGGAATATATAATGTTGCTTTCAAAATCACCTGTATTATTTACAAAGAGGAATCATTAATTTATGTTTAGTTTAGTGATACAGCATGGAAACAGGCTCTTCGGCCCATTGCGTCCACACTGACCATCGATCACCTGTTCACACTAGTTATCCCACTATCTTATCCACTCCCATTCACATTAGGTGCAATTTTACACGGATGCACATTAAATTGGAGCACCCCGAAGAAACTCATAAGTTCCCAGGGAGAATGTGCTAATTCCACACACACACACACACTGCTTCCGAGGTTAGGATCAAACCCAGGTGTCTGGCACTGTGAAACAGCAGCTTTATCAAATGCCACCACTATGTTAATGGCCCCATTGCAGAAGCGTCCACATCGCAGGGCTGGAAACTGGAAGTATCCTGAGCTAATTCTGCTACCACCATCATTTATTGCGACAAGTGACGGCTCCCACTGATTGTCGCCGGAAGCTTGCGTCCCTTTCAGGACGGATGATGACAGCGAGGTCAACATTTGTAACAAGATGGACACGAAAAGAAGACGACTATGTTAATCATGCTGATTCTTTTTAGAAGATATGTTTTGTTGAATAATAGGACAAATCCCTGGCCCAGGACTGCCAGCAACTGAGCTCACCTGGTGCAGCAGCCACCATCTTGGGCTAGGTGAACTCTGACTGAGTCCATGTTGGGATAAACTTATCGCAAGGGCCATGGATGTGTTTAAATAACTGGGAGAAATCAGCAAATAGGCGGAGCTTTGATTTAATTTAACTGGTTTTCATGCTTTTTAATCATCTTTAAGTATGTGTGGGCGTGTGTTTATGTGTGTGTGGGGGGGAGGGGGGAGGTGTGTGTGTGTGTGTGTGTGTGTGTGTGTGTGTGTGTGTGTGTGTGTGGGTGTGTGTGTGTGTGTGTGTTTTATGTATATATGTCCATATATGTGTGTGTGTGTGTGTGTTTGCATGTGTGTTTGTGAGTATTAGTGTGTATGTGAGTGTGCAAATGTTTAAGTCAGTGTGTGAAAGTATGGAAGTGTGTGAGTGCATATGTGAGTGTGTGTGAGAGCATGTGTGCATGTCTGTAAGTGTTTGTGTGTCTGGACGAGTTTTGAGTGTGTATGTGTGTGTGTGTTGTTTGAATGTGCGTGTGTGTGTGTGTGTGTGTGTGTGTGTGTGTGTGTGTGTGTGTGTGTGTGTGTGTGTGTGTGTGTGTGTGATGTATCTGTTTTTGTTTGTTTGCAATCATCCATGTGCTCATGTGTGCATCATTGTGTGCATAGATGTGTAAATGTACATGGCTGTAGAAGTCTTGAACTTGAAATTTTTTTATTACAACAGGTCCCGAGAGATTTTGAATGTTTGCTTATGTCAAACATACACAAACCTTTGACGGCCGCTGAGTTTGGAGGCAGACCCCCACACCTGCCAATGTTATTCTGCAAATGCAGCCAAGGTGAGCGAAAAGCTTCTGTATTGCCCTGTGCTGAGCTGGAAACTGGAGGCTGGGCTTCCCAAGGAAGACTGCACCCAAGGAACACACAAGAAGAAGCAGTCTAAAGGCAGTAAAAGGTCCATCTCATTATTATCTAAATCTATGGCTGTGAACCATTCAGGGTGGTTCTCTGTTTAGGAAGATCCCAAATTCAATTAGTCATCTGGCTGAGTTGAACCATTCTCACAGGAACAGTCAGTCAGATCTTCCGTTGGGTAAAGAAACCGACCAATGTTGCAGCCACCCCAGCAAAGTGCTCTTCCATGCATTTTGGATGAATCACAAGTTTGACTGTAATGTGTGCTGTGCCAAGTCATGAAGCAACTTGTTTAACTCAGCAAAGAATAGCCAATTGACCAGAATGCAGAGAACCTGTATGTAAACAGAAGCTGAGCATAACAAGGTTCAGCATCATAAAGAGAGGAGGGAGAACATTTGGTTTTGAAAATTTAAATAAAAAATTGAAAATGCCCAACAGCTGAATCTGCAATCTGCTACTGATGGACAAAAAATATTGCCGTTGCGACTGACAACCCCAGATGAAAAGGTATATGTGATGCCTATGAGATCCCCAGGGACATGAGGCAATATAATTAACCTGGTCAAAAATATAGTATGGATGATCCCTGAGTGTTTTTGTGAATCCACAATTTGCTTGACATTGCTTCACAGTTTATAGCGTGACGAAAACAAAGTCATTTTTTTCAATCAAACTCAGCAATTTAATTAAATTTGACTGGTTTTGTTTTAACCAGATTTATGGCGACAAAGAGAAACTTAATCATTAACATTGGTCATTCACTCAGAATTTGTTTCTTATGATGTTTAATGTGTACACTGGATACATAAAGATCTGCAGTTATATTGTCATAATTTATTTTTAAATAATCTTTTCAATTCAATCATGTTTATCAATTCCATCTTCTCCCTCTATTGGAGGTCGAAAAAACCTAAGCCAATTTTGTATTTTAAGGTAATTGATATACTAAAAATAATAAAAGAGAGGTTTCAATAAATGCAGTTCTGATTATTTACAACTGCTCTGAGATTTACAAGAAAGTGTAAAAACAATTTTCTGTTAACTAGACTTTTGCTATTGCCAAAATCTGCAAAATAACATGTCTAAAACAGAAGAACAAGGAAATACAAATCAAAATCCTTGATAGTGAAAGATTGTAGGTCTAATCAAGTGACTTTGACAAGCTAAGGATGCGAATGGCATAGTACTTTTCTGTGGTAGGTGGAATTACAATATCCAGTTCTTTAAATATAAAGTTTAAATTGTGTTTCCTTATGAGTAGGATTCAATTTTATTCTTGTTTGCTTGTTACACAGTTGATTGCATTTGCACACATTTCATGCTTTATCTTGTAATAGCATTTATTTAAAACTCATCTACCCCCTAGGCTTGGTCTTATTTTGTTTTTCTTTTATTTGTAAATCTTAGTATTAAGCACAGCTGATTACCTTGAGTGAAGTGCTTTGTTACAAGCTTTAACAAATGTACACCTAGGAACATTCTTGCCACTTAAGCAGTTTAATCTAATCCACTGTGTCAGAACAGGCCATATGCAATGCTTTGACTAATTGCCTTTTAAGCGGTTAAAGACTTTGGACTGATTGTATGCTTCAAAGACAAAAAAAAGCAAAATATAACACACAGTATATCTTCCATTTTGTTGCAATGTAACATTTTTTTTCACATGTTAAGGTTCCAGTGACTAACAAGGATAATATAGCAGCATTCTCAGTTTCTCATTCCCGCATCTGCTTCTCTTCTTTACAATCCCATCTCTTTTTTTTTACTTTACCTATTTTTTCAATCTTTCTCTTCCAGCATCTTCTATTGTTATTCACCTTATTTCCTGCTTGAAGTAATCCTGACATACTGAACATCATCTGAAACTGCAAACGACAGAATGCAATAAACTAGAGAATAGCAGTAATCTGAGGAAAGTTCTACATTCACTGTTGCTGCTAACTCTCTGTCTTCTTATCCTACATAGAAAATAAAAAAAATCAATACTGCCTCACAAGCCTTGATAAAAGTGGTGGACAAGTCAAGCAGGCATGCTGGATATAGTAAATTAAAGTGATCAAAATTTTCCAGTTGATTCAGCTTACAGCCTACGTAAACTAACAACCCTGTCTACCCACTGCCTGTCATGTCAGAAGCTTTCTTTTTAATCTAGGTCTGGGTTCTTCATTCTGATTTCATGATGTCTAAAAATAAAACAATCATGTACATCACCAAGTCCACCTTATTTGTTGCATTTTTTTTAAATCATTGGGCAGTTTGTGCTTTGGAAAGTTATTTAAACGGGGAGGTCACAGACTTTTTCACAGTGGAAAGAGACGGTAAACAAAGGATACCATTTCCAGTGGAAAATGCAGTTGACAAAAAATATTTTTTCTTTGCTTTGGATAACTACAAATGTAAACTTATCATATATTTTGTGAGCCAGTTGTTTGATGGTAGTTGAACATTTCAAGTCACAGATCTCATTGTTATTGACCCTAAATAATACATGTATTTCACAGAGTCATTTGCGTCTCAGTAAAACCCTGCCTTTATTAAAATATAACAAAGTATAAGATATATAAAAGAGTGAACAGAAATTTTATTATATAACCATTCTTTGAAAGAAAATATTGCAAACAGATGTTTTGCTTGGTCTGTGTTTCTCCAGATGTACACAAATGCCATTTGCCTTTTAAAATGTAAGTAGATTTGCCTTCTATTTCTGATACTTTCATTTTTTAGTTTTAGTGAATAAGGTTGAGAAATAACTCTAGATCGCTGGCGATGTTACATTTCTCTAAATACCAAATCTTGATAGTTGCATTAAAAATTAACATTTATATATATTTTCAAAATAAGCATTTTTTAAATTTTTTTAAAGACTTTAGCAGGAGCAGTTGCCCACCTATGAAGAAAACAGCAATCTTTAAAAGGATGAGTCCCAGAGTAAATGGTCTTCTTACAAGGAGGCAACATAGCAAGGTTAAAATCTCAAGTAATAGCTCACCTTCACAAAAATGCTACAGAAAAATTCTCCGACTTCAGGTTTGTTTACTGTCACATAAAATACATGCAATATTAGGAGAATAATTCCTTCATGGGCACCCATTTTCTGTTTAAAAAATATAGCCAAAAAGAAAGCTTAAAATATTTCAATATAAAATTAATTCTAATATTCTCTGATGCTTATTTGAAAAGAAAAGGATTAGATTTAACCACTGTAATTTATTTTATCAGTGAACAAAGTACTGATATCATTGGGAAATAGATACAATACCACATGAATTGCAGGCATTGTAAATTTATGTTAAAACTGATAGTTCCAATAAACACCAGTAAACCTGATCTGTGCCTCAGACAACAGATATGGAAGAACGTCAATGTATTCCAGAATGTGAAGAGTTCCACTGTTTGTGATCTTGTACACATGTATCCTTTCTTTCATAAGATCCGTAAATATAATTAACTTGCAGTATTTATTATGTCAAGCAGAGAATCCAATCTGATTGATAACCTAATTGCTGAAGACTTCGCTAAGCCTGCTGTCCTCGTTCGACACAACATTTCTCCCAAGTTTAAAAAAAGTGGTCAAAAATAAATACATTCATATAGTAGAATAAGTTGTACAGTTTAGTTGCAGATTGCACAATTTGTGGACACTTAGCTGTGTCTATTCTTTATTGTGATTAAATTACTTTCATGATTAGAGAGCTCGGATCATCTGTTGCAGTTTTGCTGTATGCAATTATTTTTTTTCCCCGCAGATATCTAATTGCAAACCCTTTATGTTTCTCTTTGATATTTTACTTTTACCTAAGCATGCTATACAAATGTTGGCAACAGTTTGCTGCTCTTCTGAAAACAACAAAATATATTTTTTCGTTATGAAAATCTAAAAAATTGTGATTTATTTGGGCTGGATAAATGCCAAGCACTCAAAACCAGATGGATTTTGGTTTTGAGAGTTTCCTGTGCTGTTTTGCCGAACCTGTATCCCAGTCAGACAGCGATGTTGGAGGCACACACACAAGCTCAATCTGTTTATACTCCTGCCTGGTATTTTCAAAGGGGTTTTTAATCAGAGTGCTAGCTTATTGATCAATGACAGATACAGGCAACAACTTTTGTATACCACTGCTGCCGGATTTTTTATCTGAGATAATATTTCTCTCTTAAAAGGCATCCTCACTGCTATGTATTAATTAAAATCTAAATACTAAATATTGATTGATGCTTTATCAGGCCATAGCAGTTGGACTATGTCACATTGATTTTTGCTGTGATTTATTATCATATTTAAGAAAAATCATTTTGTGTGATTATATAGAGGAAATAGACTTTAGGGAGGGTGTAATTCTTTTGTATCACTTTTGTTGTGGGTTAGAAGGGCCAATTTCTCAATTGTGGCTGAGATCGCTGATATCTTTGAACATTTCTTCGCCTCTGCTTTCAACAGCTAATGTTTAAGACTGCACAAAAGATCATGCTCTTGTCATTAGGAATAATGGGCTTAGAGATTCCATTCTTTAATCAGACCATGGATTAGCAGATGGTATGACACCAACACCTTATAAATAAAGCAAAATCAACAGTTATTAGAAAAATATTGCTTTGAATAATATCATAGGGTCAAACAAAATATCCTAGCAGTACAGATAGATAGGGCATGGCTGGCTGTGGATTGTTTCAGTAGCTACTAGACTTACATTGCATCAGTGTTACATTACATATTGTTATATGTGATTCTGTCGGGAATTCAAGCACTTTTACAAAATTGAAAAACACATATGTTTCCATGTGGCTTTCTACATTAAGACCTGTTCAGCTTCCTACACTCCTACACTTTGAGCCTTGAGTGAATTATATGTATTTTATTTAATTCACCTTTTAAAACAACAAGGGACATTATTTTGTTTTAATGTGTTTAATCTCTTTTGGTTGTTCCAGAAACTGTACCTTTTTATTACAACCATCTTACACTCATGTGCAGAAAGTCAGATCATTTGTTTTTCATCATTCCTGTAATATTAAGTCTAATGTTATTATTGATAAATTGAAATAAAACAGGGAAAAGTGAAAGAACTATAAATATTGCAGCTTTGATTTGCTCTCTTAAATAATGTGAAAGGCGATCTTTGAACAGTAAATGATATTTAAAAGAACAAATAGCTGGGCAAAATTCCTTACTTCAGCTTCTTGGACAATATTCAGATGCATAGGCAGATCATTAACACATTGAAGCATTGACTATTTTCCCAACCAGCTGCATATTTACTGTTTTTATTTCAGATTTCCTCCCTCTGCAGTGTTTTGCTGTACAATACCTAGATGATCCAGTCAGTTTTTCCCATGGATTATATGGCCAGATTCTGATCATTTTTATGGCCATCAGTCTCAGCCAAGGTAGAAGGATCTTCAGTCATTAGACAATCAAGTTTTACTTTAATTCTTATATATACTATTAACATCCCTAAATGCCTTGAGAAGGTTGTGCATAAGCAATTTTTTGGATCGCTGTAGTATCGCAGTGGGTGGGTTTTCCAGAGTTTGAACCATGTGATGATAAAGGAACACAGACCAATTAACATATCAGGATGATCAATGCTGCAAGAGTTGACATTGTCGTGAGCCTGAGGTTTCTCTCCTTCAGGTGATAATGGTCATAGATTTGGGTAGCACTGTCAGAGTATCCTTGGTGAATATCTGCGGTATATTTTCACAGATGTTATATGTGGTGGGGAAGCATGTCTGGTCACCAGGTCAGGCAGTGGATGAAGTTTAGATAATGGCAGGCCCCTTTAATAACCTGCAGGGTGGGGGCTGATAAGCTTGTTGTGTCACAAGTACAATTTTAACTCTGTTCTGAGCTGTTCCAAGGTGGCATAAGGGAAAGGAGTGTGTTCTGTAAACGTGGAAGTGAAAGGTTCGTCTTTCCCTTACTCTCCCCACTCTCCACCCTCTTCCCTGCTGCTACACCCCACTCAGAACCAACAACCAGGCATGAGCTGCTGGCCAGCTACTGGTTTTAGCAGCCATTCCTTGCACACTGGTAGATGGAGCAGCAGCTTTCATTTGGGACCTTCGCAACAAACACACTCTGGTTATAAAGCTTCCAGGCCTTTCCTGTTCAATGTCCACACATAGAGAAGGGCCAGGAACTCATGAAGCCTTAGTATCTGCAGAAAAACACTGTAGCTAGGAGGTTTGCGAGGGAGCAGCAGCAAATAAACAGTAGGAAAAAGACTGATAAGGCCTGAAAGCGCCTGTGATTTATAAAAATCTGCTGTGTGCATGCAAGATAATTTGAGTGGTTTCAAAAATCATTGTTGACCACTTCAAAAATCAAATACTTTAATATTGCAATTCAGGCTCGATTCCTGAAATAGGAAATAGTTTACCTTTGTGTATTGGTCAATGCATTTATTTGTAGAAAATACCTTTGTACCCAATACACAGTAAGTATCAACTGCACATTGATAGGACTGGTCCCCTGGCACCCTGGTTCCAGCACACAATGTCACTCACAGTGGTTAGTATCTCTCCAAGGTCAGCTCAGACAAGGAATTCTAATGAGATTAAGCCTCATTGCTGGGGTTTTAGTTCATTTTGCTCATTGTTCTGGAGTGTAGAAATAGTATTATTGGAGTGACAAATCTTCCAAGCTAAATCTCTGAGCTTAATCCATAGCCAGCTGACATTCCATTACCCAGATTCTGCATCATGTTTACGCACACACCATAGCAATATATGTAACGTACATATGCATGCATGTGCCTATGAAATTGAACACTTATCAAGGATCTGTACATTTGTTTCAAGCAGATTTATTTTATTTTCAGTGGAAAGGCTTGCGTGCCTTTTATGCCTGTGTGCTGTGAATTAACAACAAAAATCTGAAAAGTCACAATAAACATTGGTCAGACACGAAGATTCCTTTCTTTACCAGCATTGTCGGACAGGAACCGGGCATCGATTAACTATTATGGTGTGCCCCTATGGTTTTTATTCCCCAGTCCCTTCACTGCCCTCATTGCCCTGTTAGCTCCCTGTGGTCATCCTATCGCTACAGGCTTTTCCACAGATACCAACTGGTCCATTTAAAAATGATATATTTTTCTGTTCCTTGAAGACATGGCTTTCATGGTTCTTTCATAATCACATCCAAAAGCTCTACTTTTAGGTTTGAAAGTACTGTACTCTACTTTTTAGGTTTGTTATGCTGAAATTGCATTACACATCGCAGAACATAAATACAGGTGCACAACCTTTTATCCGGAGTTCCGGAAACCGAAAAGCTCCGAAAACCGGACATTTTTTCCAGGATATCGTCTGCACACCAAAGCTCGCGTTTGGCGCCAAACTTGACCCGAAACGACCCACGGTCAACCCAGGTCTGTACTACTGTAGCGGCTGCCTCCTCCCCGGAGACCGGGGAGACACTTAAACATCTGTAAATCATTGCTTAAATGTTAGTCAGTTAGTTTGGAGGGCTTTTATGTGAAGGGTGGGGGAGGGGGTGAAGGGGGAAACTTTAATTCTTAGTCCCCTACCTGGTCGGAGAGGCGGGGAGCAGGCAATGCCTTACCGGGTCGCCGTACAGTAAGCTCCGGAGCGCTGTGGCCGCCGACTCCCAACATCGCGGAGCTGGGGCTGCGGGCGTCCAGCCGCGGGCGGCGCCAGTTGTAGCTCCGACCCCGGCAACTCTACCCCTGGCTGCGCGACGCTCCAAATCCAGCGCCGCCCGCGGCCGGACGCCCGCAGCCCCAGCTCCACGATGTTGGGAGTCGGCGGCCACAGCGCTCCGGAGCTTACTGCACGGCGACCCGGTAAGGCATTGCCCGCTCCCCGCCTCTCCGACCAGGTAGGGGACTAAGAATTAAAGTTTCCCCCTTCACCCCCCCCCCACATAAAATCCCTCCAAACTAACTGACTAACATTTAAGCAATGATTTACAATGATTCCCCGGTCTCCGGGGAGGAGGCAGCCACTCCAGACTTTTCAAGCCGCCCGCGCTACCTACCTAATCTACGCTGAAAATCTTCCATTCGGAAATCCGAAAAATTCCGAAATCCGAGAAGTGTCTGGTCCCAAGGCTTTCGGATAAAAGGTTGTGCGCCTGTACTTCATCTACAACAGCTGTTTTATACTTGACTTCCTCCTTCCTTCCAAACAACACTCTGCTCTAACGCAGCACCGTGCAACTTGCATTGACACTGCATTGTTGTTTTGCTTGATGTCCTGAAGTGTTTGAGGGGAATGTTAGTGGGAAGCATGTTGGACGGGAGCACCATTTGTTTCCGACTCAGCCAGTGTCATATTGCCACCCCAGTGCAATAATTCAGGAAGAGAGTCTGCAATGACGCTCTACTGCTACAGGGAGGGAGTGCAGTACCGCCTAAGATGCTACGAGATACCAGCGAGTGCTGGAGTAGCTGTACTTTCAAAGTGACGGTGCTCGCTAGATACAAAGATAATTCCTGCAAACAAATGCATCTTATAGATACACAAATTCTCTCACATAGATGAAGATATCCCATGACCCTTTATTGAAAAAGACCAGGGAGTTCCCCCTGGTATCCTAGACAATACCTATCTATCAATCAATGTTATTAAAACAGATTGTCTCGTCACTCTCACGCTCTCTTTACATAGTGTAATTTGGCTGTATTCCAGCATTACAGTGGTGACTAAATCTCAAAGTAAGATCATTGCTGGAGAGGAAGATCTGTAAATCTTGAAGAGGTGTGGTACAAATGAAAGTCTATTTTGTTTAAAATTGCCTTGAGTATGAGGGTCTCTAAAATAGACATCAACCCAGGAGCTGATGTTTATTCATTGTCTGCGGCAGAGATTGTTGGAAAATGGCAGAGGGCTGCAGAATGGACATAAAGATAGGTGTGTCAGGGAGAGTTCAAATCAAGGGAGATGGGTTGGGATGGAGATGTGATGGAATATCAGGAGTTATATCAGATCAGGTCGGTTATTGTGGGGATAACAGGAGGTATGTTTGCTGTGACCTGAGGAAACAGTTCTGCTCTCCCCTAATGAATTTGTTCTACCTTCAAATGTCTGCTGCAACCAAAAATAAAATGAAGGCAGGGCTTGTTTCAAAGGTTTCAATGGCAGACCTGTTCCTTCTGTGGAAACCTTGTGCAGAGAGGGATTGAAATTGGAGACCAGTTGCATTTTTTTGCCATTATGAACACATTTGCACCCTACCAGATGGGCCCACCCACCACCATAGCCCATTTTAATTTCTTAAACTGTTTCTCCTCTGCTTATGATCAAGCAAAGCACATTGCCATCACCCATACTCTTCCTGAACCTTACAGATTCAGTTACATGCAAATGGACAGTATGGACCACAAACACCTGCGAAGGCAATGAGTCAGCAGCCATGTTTTTACTCTTAAACGCTCTCTATTTAGTATTTGAACAATATTGCATATGACGTTCTCCTTTGCTCAATTCTACGCATTAATCTTAATCATTTTGAAACAAAAGGAAGGATTGTGACTGATCTGCCAACTGTTTTCCATGATTCAATTCTTCCATAAACATACAGTATATTTGACTAAAGACAATCAACTACACACTTCTCCCTGTTGTCGTCACAAAATATTTACTGCTTTATTTTTAGTTCCTCGAATGCAAGATTCCTTCTTCAATTCTACCTGCATAAGCATGGGAGTAATCATTCATTGGATAGGACGGCCCATTGTGCTCCTAATTGTAGCCATCCGCATGATTTACAGCAGAAGCACTTGAATAAATTGGGCACCATTCCCCAGTTGTGGTCCAAATGGTCATTCCAATTGGCCCAATTTCCTGCGCTACCCAACTGCTCTGACGACACATGGAAGCTTGGCTCAATGGAGAAGACTATCATTGCATCAGGGGTAACTCCACATAAAGAACTTACCCTACCTTTCAATCCAGACCTCTGGTGCTGTCTGTGTGGAGTTTGCAGATCCTCTCCAGGAACGTGTGGGTTTGCCCTGGGAGATCTGGTTTCCTCCCACATCCCAAAGGTGTGTGTGTTGGTTGCTTGACACAAAATGCTGGACTAACTCAGCGGGTCAGGCTGCACCTCTGGAGAAAAGGAATAGGTGATGTTTCGGGTTGAGGCCCTTCTTTAGACCTGAAAATGTCTGAATCCGTGAACACGTGTCTGAACCCGAGACCCTATCAGTCTCGGCCCAAAACGTTACCTAATCCTTCTCTCCAGAGATGCTGCCTGACCCGCTGACTTACTCTAGCATTTTTTGTCTATCTTCGATGTAAACCAGCATCTGTAGTTCCTTCGTATTCATTTTGTGTTAGTAGGTTAATTGGCTGCTATAAATTATCCCTGGAATAAGTGTCTGATGGAGAATCAAGGGGGACTTGATGGGCATGTGAGAGAGGCAAGGTTACTGGATTAATATCCAGAGTTCAGGACCATTGATCCAGAGTTGAGAGTTCAAATCCCACCATGGCAGCTGGGGAATTTAAGTTTGAATAATTAAATAAATTTGAACTTAAAGGATTTGAACCCTAATCTCCTGTCATTACACTTCATAATTATTTCATATTTTAATGCCTTGCAAATATATATTTTCAAAAATATATTAAATTATTGATGTTTGGTTTGTTTGCCCCCATGCCTCTTCTACTTATGTCAGAACTGTTGCAGAAGACTCCTTGGTGTAGAAATCACAACATGCAATATCAGTAACAAATGCCTCGATGCATTAGCACAATATTTCTTGTTCACTAATTTAGCAATGATTTTAATACGCTTAAAAATAAACAAGCTCAATCCTTTTGGCCCTGCAACAATTCTTTATGCACTGCATGCGGCCTACACAAAGGGCTTCAATTGTTCCCACTGCAGCCAATGCCATCAGCCGAAAGCATTATTACATGTTTTAAGATAATGATAAAAATATAATTGTATAAGTACTGGTGCATGCTACAAAGATGGGGTGACTTTTTAAGATTATGCAAAATGCTGTAAACAGAGAGATGAACATTTCACAGAAAATTAAACCCAAGATGCAACCAGCCTACTGTGTTATTTGTCACTTTCTCTCCACAGTGTTATTTTTTAACAACTTTCCTGACATGAGGATGTCACGGGGAAAGCAGATATTCAATGCCCATCCCTAATTATTTTAGCTAACTTTCTTAAATACTTGTGTTAAAAACCTGTAGTTTTAGAGCATGTGAGTGGTTCGCTGCTCCATATTCCAAGAAAATTTGAAGTGGTGCGATGTGTTTGCAATCATCCATAGACTAGACTGTTTAAAGGTGATAGATTTACCTCTCAAAATAATATTAAAGAATCAGATGGGTTTTTTGATGACAATCCAGTCATTTTATGCCACAGAAGGCTGTGGAGGCCAAGTCAGAGGATATTTTTAAGGCAGAGAATCATAGATTCTTGATTAGTACGAGTGTCAGGGGTGATGGGGAGAAGGCAGGAGGATTGAGTTAGGAGGCAGAGATGGATCAGACATGATTGAATGGCGGAGTAGACTCGATGGGCTGAATGGTCTAATTCTGCTCCAATAACATGATCTTATGACCTTATGACCTTCTCTTGTGCCAGGTTCCAAGTTATTTAATAAACTGAATAGAGTGGATAAATCATCGTCACCAAGTTTTTAGTCTAATTTTCACAGGATTATGTTGAAAACTGCAATTGCTTCCATCAGCTCAGCGTCAACCTGTCTTCAGACAAACCTAATAAACTGTTACCTGCTGAGTGTTAGCCAGAGGTTCTGAATACAGATCATCTACATGAGGCATTAACTCTGTTTTCCTCTCCACAGATGCTGACTAAGTAACTGAGTACTTACAATACTCCCATGCAGATTTACCCTAGAAATGCATGGGAGGATCCTGGGAATCAAGGGGAGCTGATGGGCATGTGAGAGAGAAAAATAATAACAGGCAAAAGGTTAGGCAATGGGACTGATGGAAATGCTCTGAGAGCCAGCATCAACTGCATGGGCCTATAGACCTTCTTCTATATTATGAGAAAGTATAATGATGAAGTGTAATGCGTTTTATCGAGAGCAGCAACAAGGAGTAGTATGTGGGGGAGTAGACTCCTGACTCTCATGTCTGACAAGGAAACACAATGGTCAGAATTGAGTGGGAGGCCCAATTCCACAGCTGTAGGGCTGGCCGGGCCACATAGTGCATCCTCATTCATTTTTTTACATCAATTGAAGAGATAAGTGCAAGTGGATGGTTTGGGTTTCCCCCCTTCATTATCTTAATGTCGACAGATAACTTCTACTGCACAAAGTCATAGTGTCGTTTCAAAAAAAACATTCCTTTCACTCCACCTCAAAATGATGCAACTCTTCTCGAAACTGGAGCAGATCAAACATACAATGATGGGTCCCGGTTATGGAGCACAGAGCAAATCCATAACCATTGCAAGAAAGATCAAAGTGAGCATTATATATCGAAGTATAAAGCAAAGTGACAGGTACCTATTTCACCAGAGTACTGGTAACGTGCCTCTCTCCATAGATACTGCCAAACTTGCTGAGTACCCTCACAATATTCTATTTGTATTACACATTGACAGGTAGGCTTCAAGGAGAAAATGGCGGTGAAGAGAGACAATGGGAATAATGGGGGGACCATTAAAAATGGACAAGGGTTTGGTACCTGGTGCAATGTCAAGCAGGAAGCCGATAAAAAGTGACAGAGAATGTGGATCATATGGGCAAAGGCCTTCTCTTGGGGTTGCAATGGTTGGATGAATTAGATGGGGTGAGGGAGCTAAGCAGTGATGAAATGAATGAGGAAGAATTTAGCAGGTGTGGGAAATGGTACTC
This sequence comes from Amblyraja radiata, assembly GCF_010909765.2. Lineage (NCBI taxonomy): Eukaryota > Metazoa > Chordata > Chondrichthyes > Rajiformes > Rajidae > Amblyraja > Amblyraja radiata. The sequence goes on along the minus strand of NC_045959.1, from coordinate 20,983,012 downwards.
GAGTTAATACTGTGATATTAAGTGCTCATAGTATTCTGCTAATGTGATTCTGATCTTGAGTCACTATGTTATGCACAACTCGGCATTATAGTCAGCATTTTATTTCTCTGAATCTCACGGTACTAAAGGATGTCAGTGTAATGGCGTAACATAGTAATGCTGGTGTCTTCTTGTATGAGTCTATGTTTTAGAACTTAGGAGATTGCAAGGTCTGTAACTGCAGACTTATGACTGCCACCTGCAGTGAGCCTGTTGTAGTAATTCCAGGTACATATATAAACACAGCATATTTGCAGAGAGTATGAAAGAGTCATTGATAGCGCCGTGAGACAAACCCAAGGATCAGTAATGGCATATGGAGTAAGCAGAATAAATACATCTACCATTGTAAATAAAATACTTAATCTGCGCTGCAGAAATGCCAGAGAACGGTGAATCCTCAGAGAAGGGAACTCAGACATGTCAAACTTCCATCTTTGTGCATTTTATTCCTCTCGTTATGTTTTTACATTGGAGATTTACTCCAAGACTCAGTGTGAACCCAATCAGTGGATATTTTAAGGCAGAGATAGAAAGATTCTTGATTAGTACAGGTGTCAGAGGTTATGGGGAGAAGGCAGGAGAATGGGGTTAGGAAGGAGAGATAGATCAGAATGGCAGAGTAGATGGGCCAAATGGCCTAATTCTACTCTTATTCCTTATGACCTTATAACCTTATTTTGCTGCACCCTCAGGGGCGAGTCAGAAGATTTGGGGTTCTCTCTACACTGCAGAAACCTTTTGGAGATGAGCTGCTGAGGGTTGAATCTGAAACTGAGGTCTTGTCCAAAATTAAACTCAGCTGGGTGTAAGAGAACCCAGTGGTTTTGAAGAAGAGTAGGAGAGACATCTCCGTCTATTTGCCAATGTTTATCCAATAATATCACTTACAAAGGGAGTGTTTTCTGATTGCCATCTCATTGCTGGCAAGGAAGCTTGGCAGTCATCGTTCATGCATTAAACGATGAATGTACTTAGCAGGTGCTAAATGTTTGGAAAGGGCATTGTGATGTCCTGTCACACAAATAAGGGCCTTTGCTTCTTTACTCTTTCATCCAACACAGGTAGAGTCACAGCGTCATAGAGTGATATAGTGTGGAAACAGGCCCTCCAACTTGTCCACACTGGCCAACATGTCCCCGCTACACGATTCCCACCTGCCTGCGTTTGGTCCATATCCCTCCAAACTTGTCATATCCATGTACCTGTCTAACTGTTTCTTAAACGTTGGGATAGTCCCAGCCTCAACTACCTCCTCTGGCAGCTTGTTCCATACACCCACCACCCTTTGTGTGAAAATGTTACCCCTCAGATTTCTATTAAATCTTTTCCCCTTCACCTTGAACCTACGTCCTCTGGCCCTCGATTACCCTACTCTGGGCAAGCGATTCTGTGCATCTACCTGATCTAATCCTCTCAAGTAGAAGGTATTAAATAGACCATCACAAAAAGGCAGACTGCAAAACCTCTACCCAATAAGTTATTCAGCTCCTCACGGTGCAATTACTAGTTCAGACTTTCAGCAACCAAAACACTGTAAAGGCTTAAATGCACAAGTGTAAGGCAAAGAACGGGCAAAGATTAGTTTAATGGAGTTGATTCGAGTTGGACCCTACACTGCCCAAAAAGTCATGGAGTGAGTTATCCAACACAGAAACAGGCCCTTCAGCCCACCATGTGTACATTGAACATCACAGGTATCTGCACTAATCATATTTACCAGCATTTAGTCCATAGGCTACTATGTCTTGGCAATTCAAGAGCACATCTGTGTTTTAAATACGATGTTAAACCAGTGATAGGTGGTGAAGGGTGACACAGTGGCACCGCAGTAGAGTTGCTGCTTTACAGCGCTTGCAGTGCCAGAGACCTGGGATCGATCCCAGGATGGAGCCTCTGGCTGCTATAACTGTGGCAAGTGCATCCAGCTTCAGCTCCTAAAGGACCGTGTTGGGGCACTGGAGAAGCAGCTGGATGACCTCAGGGCCATCCGGGAAAATGAGAGTTTCCTGGACTGGACCCACAGTGAGGTTGTCACGCCGAGGATACGGGAAGAACCAAGGTGTGTGACTGAGAGAAAGGATGGTAACCGTGAAGTGCAGGAGACCCAGGTGGCTGTGGCAAATGAAAACAGGTGCGCCCTCTTGGGAACTGTCGGGGGAGACGATGCTTCCAGTCCGAGCGGCGGGCACATCAGTGGCTCCAATCCTAGAGATGAGACTCGACTGACATCGGGCAGAGCCATAGTGGTGGGTGACTCCATTGTCCGAGGAGCAGACAGGAGATTCTGTGATGGCAGACGAGACGCAAGGATGGTCTGTTGCCTCCCTGGTGCCAGGGTTCAGGATGTCACAAGCTGAATTCAGAATATCCTCGAGGGAGAAGGTGAACAGCCGCCAGTAGTTGTGCACGTTGAACTGAGGAATTGTAAGGGTAAAAAGACCCTAATGGGACTTATCTACAGGTCCCCAAACAGTAGCCTGGACATAAAATTGGCATGTAGCAAAGGTAATGCTGTGGTTGTTATGGGAGATTTCAACATGCAGGTAGACTGGGAAAATCAGGTTGGTACTGGACCCCATGAAAGGGACATTGTAGAGTGTATTCTTAGAGCAGCTTGTATTGGAGCCTACCAGGGAGAAGGCTATTCTGGATTTAGTGTTATGTAATGAACCGGATTTGATAAAGGAACTTGAGGTTAATGAGTCATTAGGAGGTAGTGCCCATAATATGGTCAGGTTTAATCTACAATTGGAGAGGGAGAAGGGTAGATCGGAGGTGTCAGTGTTCCAGTTGAATAAAGGGGACTATGGGGCCATGAGAGAGGAGCTGGCCAAAGTTGACTGGAAAGATACACTAGCAGGGATGACAGTGAAACAACAATGGCAGGTATTTCTAGGAATAATACAGAAGGTATAGGATCAGTTCATTCCTAGGAGGAAGAAAGATTCCAAGGGGAGTAAGGGGCGAATATTAAAAGAGAAGAAGTACAACGTACCTCATCATTTCTCCCCGTATTGTCTTTTTAGTTATCTTCTGTTGCTCTTTAAACGTTACCCAATCCTCTTGCTTCCCGCTCATTTTTGCTACGTTGTACTTCCCAGAGAAGAAGGGGCGAAAAATAAAAGAGAAGAAGTACAACGTAGCAAAGATGAGCGGGAAGCAAGTCGATTGGGTAATGTTTAAAGAGCAACAGAAGATAACTAAAAAGACAATACGGGGAGAAAAGATGAGGTACGAAGGTAAGCTAGCCAAGAATATAAAGCAGGATAGTAAAAGCTTCTTTAGGTATGTGAAGAGGAAAAAATTAGTTAAGACCAAAGCTGGACCCTTGAAGACTGAAACAGGTGAATTTACTATGGGGAACAAGGAAATGGCAGATGAGTTGAACAGGCACTTTGGATCTGTCTTCACTAAGGAGGACACAAACAACCTTCCTGATATAGTAGTGGCCAGAGGGTGACGGAGGAACTGAAGGAAATCCGCATTAGGCAGGAAATGGTGTTGGGTAGACTGATGGGACTGAAGGCTGATAAATCCCCAGGGCCTGATGGTCTGCATCCCAGGGTACTTAAGGAAGTAGCTCTAGAAATCTTGGATGCATTGGTGATAATTTTACAATGTTCGATAGACTCAGGATCAGTTCCTATGGATTGGAGGGTAACTAATGTTATCCCACTTTTTAAGAAAGGCGGGAGAGAGAAAAAAAGGAATTATAGACCAATTAGCCTGACATCGGTGGTGGGGAAGTTGCTGGAATCAATTATAACAGATGATATAGCCGCACATTTGGATAGCAGTAACAGCATGGATTTGCGAAGGGGAAATCATGCTTGACTAATCTTCTGGAATTTTTTGAGGATGTAACTAGTAAAATGGACAAGGGAGAGCCAGTGGATGTAATGTACCTGGACTTTCAGAAAGCATTTGATAATGTTCCACATAGGAGATTAGTGGGCAAAATTAGGGCACATGGTAATTTCGGTAGAGTGCTCACATGGATAGAAAATTGGTTGGCAGACAGGAAACAAAGAGTAGGGATTAACGGGTCCCTTTCAGAATGGCAGGCAGTGACTAGTGGGGTACCGCAAGGCTCGATGCTGGGACCGGAGCTATTTACAATATACATCAATGATTTGGATGAAGAGATTCAAAGTAACATTAGCAAATTTGCAGATGACACAAAGCTGGGTGGCATTGTGAACTGTGAGGAGGATACTATGAGAATGCAGGGTGACTTGGACAGGTTGGGGGAGTGGGCAGATGCATGGCAGATGAAGTTTAGTGTGGATAAATGTGAGGTTATCCACTTTGGTATAAAAAACAGGAAGGCAGATTACTTTCTAAATGGCGTCGTTGGGAAAAGGGGAAGTACAACGGGATCTGGGGGGTCCTTGTTCATCAGTCTATGAAAGTAAGCATGCAGGTACAGCAGGCAGTGAAGAAAGCGAATGGCATGTTGGCCATTATAACAAGAGGAGTCGAGTATAGGAGCAAAGAGATCCTTATGCAATAGTATAGGGCCCTAGTGAGACCACATCTGGAGTATTGTGTGCAGTTTTGCTCCCCTAATTTGAGGAAGGTAATTCTTGCTATTGAGGGAGTGCAGCATAGGTTTACAAGGTTAATTCCCGGGATGGCGGGACTGTCACATGCCGAGAGAATGGAGCGCTGGGCTTGTACACTCTGGAGTTTAGAAGGATGAGAGGATATCTTATTGAAACTTATATAAGGTTGTTAAGGATTTGTACACGCTAGAGGCAGGAAACATGTTCCCGATGTTGGGGAAGTCCAGAACCAGGGGCCACAATTTAAGAATAAGGGGTAAGCCATTTAGAACAGAGACGAGGAAACACTTTTTCTCTCAGAGACAGTTGTGAGTCTGTGGAATTCTCTGCCTCAGAGGACGGTGGAGGCCGGTTCTCTGGATACTTTCAAGAGAGAGCTAGATAGTGCTCTTAAAGATAGCGGAGTCTGGGGATATGGGGAGAAGGCAGGAACGGGGCACTGATTGGGGATGATCAGCCATGATCACATTGAATGGCTCGAAGAGCCGAATGGCCTACTCCTGCACCTATTGTCTATTTTCTATTGTCTATTGATCCCGACTATGGGTGCTGTCTGTACGGAGTTTGTACGATCTCCCCGTGACCAAGGTTTTTTTCCGAGATCTTCGGTTTCCTCCCACACTCCAAAGATGTACAGGTTTGTACGTTGACCGTCTTGGTATATACAGTGCATTCAGAAAGTATTCAGACCCCTTCACTTTTTCCACATTTTGTTATGTTACAGCCTTATTTTAAAATGGATTAAAACATTTTTAAATCATCAACCTACACACAATACCGCAGAATGAAGAAGCGAAAATAGGTGTTTAGAAATTTTTGCAAAGTAATTAAAAATAAACAACTGAAATATCACATTTAAGTAAGTATTCAAACCCTTTGCTATGACACTCAAAACTGAGCTTAGGTTCATCCTGTTTCCATTGATTATCCTTGAGAAGTTTCTACAATTCTATTGGAGTCCACCAATGGTAAATTAAATTGATTGGACATAATTTGGATAGGCACACACTGGTCTATATAAGGTCCCACAGTTGACAGTGCATGTCAGAGCAAAAACCAAGCCATGAAGACAAAGAAATTGTCCGTAGACCTCCGAGACAGGATTGTGTCGACACACAGATCTGGGGAAGGTAATAAAAGAATTTCTACAGCTTTGCAGGTCCCGAAGAGCACAGTGGTCTCTGTCATTCTTAAATGAAAGAACTTTGGAACCACCAAATCTCTTCATAGAGCTGGCCACCCGGCCAAAATGAGCAATCGGGGAAGATGGGCCTTGGTAAGGGAGGTGACCAAGAACACAATGGTCATAGAAACATAGAAACATAGAAATTAGGTGCAGGAGTAGGCCATTCGGCCCTTCGAGCCTGCACCGCCATTCAATATGATCATGGCTGATCATCCAACTCAGTATCCCGTACCTGCCTTCTCTCCATACCCTCTGATCCCTTTAGCCACAAGGGCCACATCTAATTCCCTCTTAAATATAGTCAATGAACTGGCCTCAACTACCCTCTGTGGCAGAGAGTTCCAGAGATTCACCACTCTCTGTGTGAAAAAAGTTTTTCTCATCTCGGTTTTAAAGGATTTCCCCCTTATCCTTAAGCTGTGACCCCTTGTCCTGGACTTCCCCAACATCGGGAGCAATCTTCCTGCATCTAGCCTGTCCAACCCCTTAAGAATTTTGTAAGTTTCTATAAGATCCCCTCTCAATCTCCTAAATTCTAGAGAGTATAAACCAAGTCTATCCAGTCTTTCTTCATAAGACAGTCCTGCCATCCCAGGAATCAGTCTGGTGAACCTTCTCTGCACTCCCTCTATGGCAATAATGTCCTTCCTCAGATTTGGAGACCAAAACTGTGCGCAATACTCCAGGTGTGGTCTCACCAAGACCCTGTACAACTGCAGTAGAACCTCCCTGCTCCTATACTCAAATCCTTTTGCTATGAAAGCTAACATACCATTCGCTTTCTTCACTGCTTGCTGCACCTGCATGCCTACTTTCAATGACTGGTGTACCATGACACCCAGGTCTCGCTGCATCTCCCCTTTTCCTAATCGGCCACCATTTAGATAATAGTCTGCTTTCCTGTTTTTGCCACCAAAATGGATAACCTCACATTTATCCACATTATACTGCATCTGTCAAACATTTGCCCACTCACCCAGCCTATCCAGGTCACTCTGACAGAACTCCTCTGTGGAGATGGGAGAACCTTCCAGAAGGACAACTATATTTGCAACACTCCACCAATCAGGACTTTATGGTAGAGTGGCCAGACGGAAGCCACTCAGTAAAAGGCCCATGACAGCCCGCTTGGAGTTTGCCAAAAGACATGAGAAACAAGATTCTCTGGTCTGATGAAACCAAGATTGAACTCTTTGGCCTGAATGCCAAGCGTCACGTCTGGAGGAAACCAGGCACCACTCATCACCTGGCCAATACCATACCTACTGTGAAGCATGGTGATGGCAGCATCATGCTGTGGGGATGTTTATCGGCGGCAGGAACCGGGAGACTAGTCAGGATCAAATGAAAGATGAACAAAGCAAAGTACAGAGCGATCCTTGATGAAAACCTGCTCCAGAGCATTCTGGACCTCAGACTGGGGTGGAGATTCACCTTCAAACAGGACAACGACCCTAGGCACACAGCCAAGACAACGCAGAAGTGGCTTTGTGACAAGTCTGTGAATGTCCTTGAGTGGCCCAGCCAGAGCCCGGACTTGAACCTGATCAAACATCTCTGGAGGGACCTGAAAATAGCTGTGCATCGACACTCCCCATCCAACCTGACAGAGCTTGAGAGGATCTGCAGAGAAGAATGGGAGAAATTACCTAAATACAGGTGTGCCAAGCTTGTAGCGTCATACCCAAGAAGACTTGAGGCTGTAATCGCTGTCAAATGTGCCTCAACAAAGTACTGAGTAAAGGGTCTGAATACTTATGTAAATGTGATATTTCAGTTATTTATTTTGAATTACTTTGCAAAAAGTTCTAAACACCTGTTTTCACATTTTTATTATGTGGTATTGTGTGTAGATTGATGATTAAAAAAAAAGAAATGAATCCATTTTAGAATAAGTCTGTAATGTAACAAAATGTGGAAAAAGTGAAGGGGTCTGAATACTTTCTGAATGCACTGTATGTAAATTGCCCCTAGTCTGTGTAGGATTGCGTTGATGTGCGGAGATAGCTGGTCAGTGTGGACTCGGTGGGCCGAAGGTCCTATTTTGTGCTGTATCTCTAAACTAAACTTTTAAAAAAACTAAACAGTGCCTTATCTCCTCCTTTCAATGGATTCCAAGATCACATAGCACTGCTTCAAAATAGGGCCCATCTACTCTGGCCAATATTTATTACCGCTCAATCTTCTTTTGTCATTGCTACATTGACAGTACTGCGTATTGGTATAAACCTCTTGGTAAAAATATTTGGTATAAAATATTGGGACTTCTTAAGCAGACAGTTAAAAGTCATTATGTTAAATGCAAGAATTTTTTTTCTTTAAAAAGGATTGCTTGTTTAACAATGATTCCTATAAAGATCTAAAATAGAGGACAAAGCAATTTTAAGAAAAGTTACCATATCCACAGGTCCTGTAAATATAAACTGGATCCAAGCACCTGCTGTTTACTGATTATAACTGCACACAAAGCTCACTAACTCACTGAAGATCACATAATTGCAATTTCACTGCCTGTTATCTTTGACATTCTTCAAGGCGTTTTCGGATTATTACAGATTCAATTGTTGTAAACCATAATCTTTTAGACTACAAAATTCCTCAGGTAATATTTACATCATCTATGTAACTAAAAGTCTCATCTTGACCACTTCCTGTCTGCACTGTATATTGATTTTGGAAAAAAACGCTACCATATATCGCTATGATTTTTGGCCATCTTACTCACAGTCCCTCCTACGCTGAGGCAGCCTTGAGGATTTTTCCGATCGATGAAAAAACAAAAAGTTATGAGTGTTTAAAAAAATATTGCAATCAGCTGATTGGTCCTCTCAATCAGCTGTCAATCACCACGATGAAGGTAACCCGGATTCAATCCTGACCTCTGGTGCTGTTTGTGCGGAGTTTTCACGTTCTCCCTGTTGCATAACATGTGAACTGGTGATCTGTGATCGGTGTGGACTCGTTGGGTAGATGGGCCTTTTTCCATGCTGCATCTCTAGGCTAAACAACCCCAGGAATCCCTGGCCATAAGTCGGAATGTTGCCTACCTTGTAAATCATTGTTTCTTGGTTTGTACTCTTTCATTTTTATATAAGTTTAGAAATTCTGTTCCAGCTGTAGAACTAATTTCAGACAAGTAAAGAACTTTCATCATCTATGTTGATTGGGATAATTAAACATTGCTGAGTCTTACTGTGTTTTGTGGTACAGCTCCAGAACAGTGGGATAATTACTTTACATGCGGATGCCAACAAAATCTAATCTCTGCTTGTTGCCATGATTTATTGTGATTTCATGATTGTAAAGACAACTGGATAACTATAGTTAAAAAAACTTCCGTTTGGATTGCACCTTTCTTAATTTCAGAACATTACACAGCGTCTCACATCTCTAGAACCCTAGGTTTGATCCTAATCTCCATTGTCCTCTGTGTCGAGTTTATACCTTCTCCAATTGACCGCGTTGATTTCCCCTCAGTCCTCTGGTTACCACCCACAACCGTGTTCATATGGAGGTTAATTGGCTGCTGTAAATCTCCCCATGAATAGTTAAGGGTGGATAGGTTAATGGATATCTGAGAGGAAATAGGATACAGGGAACATAATTGGGGGAATGGGACGAATAGGGTTGCTCTAGGAGCTAGTATGGACCCGTGGACCCAATGGCCTTTTTCGATCTCAGAAGGAAATATGGATTACAAGTAAATATATTTTAAGATGTCAGGTCACAGCTGGAGAACTGTGTGTGGTCTGGTCACTGTGCTACAGGATGTGGTTACATTGGTGCAGAGGGGATGTACAAGAATGTTGCCAGCATTGGGGAAGTTTAGTTATGAGCAGAGACTGCCTAGGCACGTGATACTGAGAGCAAATGTAACCTAGGTGCACCTGTTATATGATGCCCAGACCTGGTAGGCACAAAGAATCATTTCCCCTGGCAGAGGTTTCAATGATCAAGGGACATAAACATAATCTTTAGAATCATTAGAGATAGGTTCTGGAAAGATATTTTTCAGCAAGGCAGTGGGAGTCTGGAACCCGTTGCCTGTAAGGTTGTTTGGATCAGAGACTTTCATCACATTTAACGTGCATCTGGTTGGGTACTTGAAGCTTAATCTACATAGATAATCTTTCATAACAAGAGGAGTTGAGTATAGGAGCAAAGAGGTCCTTCTACAGTTGTGCAGGGCCCTAGTGAGACCACTCCTGGAGTATCGTGTGCAGTTTGGGTCTCCAAATTTGAGGAACGATATTCTTGCTATTGAGGGAGTGCAGCGTAGGTTTACAAGGTTAATTCCCGGGATGGCGGGACTGTCATATGCTGAGAGCATGGAGTGGCTGGGCTTGTACATTCTGGAATTTAAAAGGATGAGAGGATATCTTATTGAAACTGTGGCCCCTGGTTCTGGACTCCCCCAACATCGGGAACATGTTTCCTGCCTCTAGCGTGTCCAAACCCTTAATAATCTTATATATTATTAAGGGTTTGGACACGCTAAAGGCAGGAAACATGTTCCCGATGTTGGATGAGTCCAGAACCAGGGGCCACAGTTTAATAATAATAATAATAATAACTTTATTTATAGAGCACTTTAAAAACAACCACTGTTGCAACAAAGTGCTGTACATGACTAATCATGAACAAAAAAATATTACAAAACAATAAAACATTAAAAAAAGAGAGTAAAAACAATAAAAAACATTAAAAACACTAAAATAGGAGCAAAGTCTCATGCAGGGTCAAAAGCCAAGGAATAGAAAAGGGTTTTAAGACTGGTTTTGAAGATGGACAGTGAGGGGGCCTGTCTGATGTGCAACGGCAGAGTGTTCCATAATGTCGGAGCAGCAACAGAGAAGGCTCTATCCCCTCTGAGCTTCCGCTTAGACCTCGGTACCTCCAGGAGCAGCTGATCAGCTGACCTGTGGCACCGGGCAGGAGCGTAGGGATGAAGCAGCTCAGAGAGGTAAGGCGGGGCGAGACCATTTATAGATTTAAAAACAAATAAAAGAATCTTAAAATGAACTCGAAAGTACACTGGCAGCCAGTGGAGGGAGGCCAGAATTGGCGTTATGTGCTCCCTCTTTCGAGTTCCAGTTAAGAGGCAGTTTAAGAATAAGGGGAAAGCCATTTAAAGTGGAGATGAGGAAACACTTTTTCACACAGAGTTGTGAGTCTGTGGAATTCTCTGCCTCAGAGGGCAGTGGAGGCCGCTTCTCTGGATGCTTTCAAGAGAGAGCTAGATAGGGCTCTTAAAAATAGCAGAGTCAGGGGATATGGGGAGAAGGCAGGAACGGGGTACTGATTGTGGATGATCAGCCATAATCACATTGAATGGTGGTGCTGGCTTGAAGGGCCGAATGGCCTACTCCTGCACCTATTGTCTATAGCTAAGAATTAACAACTTGAAAGGCAACATGCAAAATAGACAGAACAGCTTCCTATTGCCTTTATTGGAAAATGTTTCATTTTGTTTTTTTAGTTTAGAGATACAGGGTGGAAACAGACCCTTTGGCCCACCGTGTTCGCACCAACCAGCGATCCCCACACGTTAACACTGTCCTACATAGACTAGGGACAATTTTACATTTACACCAAGCCAATTAGCCTACAAACCTGTACGTCTTTGGAGTGTGGGAGGAAACCGAAGATCTTGGAGAAAACCCACGCAGGTCACGGGGAGAACGTACAAACTCCATACAGACAAGCACCCATAGTCAGGATCAAATCTGGGTCTCTGACTCTGTAAAGTAGTAACTCTACCGCTACACCACCATGCTGCCCTATGAATAATTTCAAAAATAAAAATGCCTTGATGGATTAAACAAGGCCTGTAACTGGAATCCTATGTACAGTTTTTGTCTCCTTCCCCATCAATATCCTAAGAGTTACTATTGACCAGAAACTGAACTGGAGTAGCCATATAAATGTTGTGGCCACAAGGTCATAGGCTGAGAATCCAGTGGTGAGTAACACACGTCTGAGCTCCCCAAAGCCTGTCAATCATCTATGAGGCTCAAGTCAGGAGTGTGATGGAATATTTTCAAATTGTCTGCATGAATGTAGGCAGCTTCAGTAACACTCAAGAAGCTCAACGCCATAGGGGTGCAAGGTGATGCAGCAGTAGTGTTGCTGCCTTATAGTGCCAGAGACCCGGGTTCGATACAGACTGCGGGAGCTGTCTGTACAGAGTTTATACGTTCTCCCTGTGACCGCATGGGTTTTCTCCAGATGCTCCGATTTCTTCCATACTCCAAAGACGTACAGGTTTGGAGGTTAATTGGCTTCTGTAAATTGTCCCTGGTGTGTAGGATTGAATTAGTTTACAAGGTAATCTCTGGTCAGAGCCACTCGGTGGGCCAAAGAGTCTGTTTCCGCGCTGTATCTCATCTCTAGTCTGAAGCCACACAGGACATAGTAGCGCATGCACAACCATTCATTCAATCCACCACCAACACACAGCAACAGCAGTTTGTATCATCCACAGGATGCACTGCAGCAACTCAGTAAGATTCCTTATGCCCCTGTCCCACTTAGGAAACCTGAACGGAAACCTCTGGAGACTTTGCGCCCCACCCAAGGTTTCCGTGCGGTTCCCGGAGGTTGCAGGTGGTTGCCGGAGGTTGCAGGTAGGGAGACTGACTAAAACCTCCGGAACCTCCGGGAACCGCACGGAAACCTTGGGTGGGGCGCCAAGTCTCCAGAGGTTTCCTTTCAGGTTTCCTAAGTGGGACAGGGGCATAATTAGACAGCACCTTCCAAATGCACAACCTGTATCAGGTAAAAGGACAAGGGCAGCAAAAGCTTCGCAACACCACCATTTGGAATTTGCCCTCAAAGCCACACACCAGCCTGACTTGGAAATATACCGTCGTTCCTTCACCGTCGCTGAGTCAAAATGGGCTGGAACTTTCTTCCCAATAACATTGTGGGTGTACCCACACTTCAAAGATGCAGTGGATTCGAAGGCAGCTCACTGCCACCTTTTCAAAGGCAACGAGAGATAGGCAATAAAATGCTGGCTCAGCCTGTGAATCCACATCCCTTGAATGGAAGGAAAGAAAGGGTGCGCTTGCTCTAGAGGGAGTGCAGTGAAGATCGACTACAGTGTTTCCAAGGACAGGAGGTTTGGCAGAAGAGGACAGATTGAGTAGACAAGGCCTGTGTTCCCTATAGTTCAGAAGAATAAGGGATGATCTCACTGAAACATGTAAAATTTCTTACAGAGCTCGGCGGCCTATCAGCTGGGAGGAACCAGGAGCAACAGTCTCAGAATAAGAAGAAATTGAATCTTTGGAATTCTATTTCATTCACAATTGGAGAAAACATACATGGTCACAGAAAGAGCATGTAAACGCCACACAGAGTGCGCTCAAGGTCAGGATTAAACCCTGAACTCTGGCATAAACACAGTCAACCTGGGCCTGCACTTTATCTTCCAGCACCTGGACCGCCAGGGGACCTATGCGAGGATTTTGTTTGGTGATTTTAGCTCTGCATTCAACACCATTGTGCCAGAGCTACTACAATCCAAACTCTCCAAGTTGACTGTGCCTAAAAGGATTTGAGTGTAGGAGCAGGGAGGTTCTACTGCAGTTGTACAGGGTCTTGGTGAGACCACACCTGGAGTATTGCGTACAGTTTTGGTCTCCAAATCTGAGGAAAGACATTCTGGCCATAGAGGGAGTGCAGAGAAGGTTCACCAGACTGATTCCTGGGATGTCAGGACTTTCATATGAAGAAATACTGGATTGACTCGGCTTGTACTCGCTAGAATTTAGGAGATTGAGGGGGGATCTTATAGAAATTTACAAAATTCTTAAGGGGTTGGACAGGCTAGATGCAGGAAAATTGTTCCCGATGTTGGGGAAGTCCAGGACAAGGGGTCACAGTTTGAGGATAGAGGGGAAATCCTTTAGGACCGAGATGAGAAAAACATTTTTCACACGGAGAATGTGGTGAATCTCTGGAATTCTCTGCCACAGAAGGTAGTTGAGGCCAGTTCATTGGCTATATTTAAGAGGGAGTTAGATGTGGCCCTTGTGGCTAAAGGGGTCAGAGGGTATGGAGACAAGGCAGGTACAGGATACTGAGTTGGATGATCAGCCATGATCATATTGAATGGCGGTGCAGGCTCGAAGGGCCGAATGGCCTACTCCTGCACCTATTTTCTATGTTTCTATGTCTATGTTTCTAAGCCCCTCTGTCAGTGGATCACCAGCTTCCTGACAGACAGGAAGCAGTATGTGAGGCTGGGAAAGCACATCTCGGACTCGCAGACCCTGAGCTGAGGAGCACCGCAAGGCTGCGTACTCTATCCTCTATGCTCTCTACTCCAATGACTGCACCTCCACTGACTCCTCTGTCAAGCTTCTCAAGTTTGCGGATGACACAACCCTGATTGGACTAATGCACGAGGGGAGGAATCTGCCTACAGGCAGGAAGTGTCACAGCTGGCGTCTTGGTTCCATCACAACAACCTGGAGCTCAATGTTCTTAAGGCAGTGGAATTGATAGTAGACTTCAGGAGAGCTCCCGCTCCCCTCATCCCACTCACCATCAACAACACCACAGTCACATCTGAGGAGTCTTTGAAGTTCCTGGAAACCATCATCTCTAAGGACCTTAAAGGGGAGGGGGGGGGGGGTCACCATCGACTCCACAGTCAAAAAGGCACAACAGAGGATGTACTTCCTGCAGCAGCTGAGGAAGCACAATCTGCCACAGGCAATGATGGTCCGATTCCATACGGCCATCGTAGAGTCTGTCCTCACCTTCTCCATCATCAGCCACCAAGCACTGAGAAGGTTATTGGCTGCAACCTTCCCTCCATTGACGAACTGCACACTGCAACGGCCAGGAAGCGAGCGGGCAAGATCATCACTGACCCCTCTCACCCTGGCCACAAACTCTTTGAATCACTTCCCTCTGGAAGGCGACTCCGGGCTGTCAATGCTATCATAGCCAGACAGCTTTTTTCCATGAGTCTCTAGTCAATAATCAAAAATGTGTAGTCTCCTTTTGCTCTGGTATTTTATTTATTTTGCATGTTTAATCAATAATGTTTTATTATTAATGTTTAATGTTTTATGTGTCATTCCTATCTGTCACTGTATGTCATGTTGTCACTTGCGGGCAGAGCAACAAGGCAAATTCCTTGCATGTGAATACTTGGCCAATAAACTTACTCATTCATTCATTCATTCATTCACTCATTCATTCATTCATAATGTGGCAATGGCTCTATTAGTTCAATTACCGTGCTGCCATCATTCTGTGCTGCATTTGAGTGAATGGCTAGATTTATATTTTTAAATCTCTGGAGTGGAGTTGAAGCTTTTCCATTCTGATGTACGCCATATTGAGTCCTGCCTGCATCCCACGATGCATATGAAACGAGAGGTGGACAAATAAATTGTCTAATCAGATTAATCACAAAGCTAAACTGAGGGTCATAATGCAATGAATTAAATTGGCTTTGGCACTGATCAGATTAAGTGTGCAAAGAAGCATTGTTAGGAGCAAGACCAACATTTCCCTTGACGATGAGTGCGAGAGGGAAAGAATAGTTACTTTAAGAGTAAACGCATTTCACTTCTGATGCAATGAAACACACGGAGGAAGTGTGGTTGCTTTTTGCTCAGGCACAAGACAGTTAATCCATCTAGGATTCTAGTTACAGGAGACCAGGATACCAAGACTACTGCATATTATATTTTCCAAATGACATATTTGCACAAAATTCATTGAGAAATGTTGGGTGGTTTTATTTTACATCCATAAAGGAGGATGTTTTTTCATGTGGTTGTTACTGTTGCTGTATCCAAGTCATCAACTAACACAGGGTCTGACAGAATATCAATTTAATAATGTTGACTCCAAAGGAATATTGAATTAAAAAAAGCAGAACCTGCTGGTATATTGGATTTGTTGTATAAAACAGGAAATATTACCAAGATTTTTTTTAAGGGGAATTAAGGGAAAATTCTCCATCTGATTGCTTGTAATTTGTCGTAGCTGAGCTGATAAAGAAATGTAAAGAAACCGTTTTAGTCCTCTGTCCACATCTCAGAAGTCAAAGCCTTGCATTTCAATATGTCCCAAAGTAAACAAACTGGACTGATGTAGGAATGAAGAAATCAGGACTGAAACAATCTTTGAGTACAAACAGGACAAACACCAGCCATGGTTTGCATTTATGTAGCTCCTTTAACCCAGTCCCAAGATGCTGCACAGTTGTGTTTAAATCACAAAAGGAGACATTAGTAAGGTAACCTTAAGAGGCATGTTTTAAATGCACTTGACAAGATGAAAGGGGAAAAACAGAGTGGGGGAGGGAGGGAGGGAAAGTGGGGGAGGGAGAGGGGGAGGGAGAGGGAGAGGGAGGAGGGAGGAGGGAGAGGAGAGGGGAGAGGGAGAGGGAGAGGGAGAGGGAGAGAGAGAGAGAGAGGGGGGAGAGAGAGAGAGAGAGAGAGAGAGGGAGAGAGAGAGGGAGAGAGGGGGAGAGGGAGAGAGAGGGAGAGAGAGGGGGAGAGAGAGGGAGAGAGAGAGGGAGAGAGAGAGAGAGGTGGGGTGGGAATGAAGGAATTCCAGGTTCCGGGGCATGGGCAGATCAAAGCACAGTCAGCAAAAACCAAATAATTAACGTGGGCTACACAACAGGACTAACTTGGAGGAGTACAGAGCTCTTGGAGGTTTCCGTGATTGGAGAGTCCTGTGAAATGCGTTGCCTTAAGGGGCAGTGCAGGCACAGATTCTTGAAGCATCTCAATCAATCAATCAATCAATCAATCAATCAAAACTTGATTGTCATTCAGAAATACACCAATAAATGCAAGTCTGAACGAAATTTTGTTGCATCTGGCTCCACGTGCAACAAAAAATAACAAAAAGATAAAATGGATAAAAAGATAAAATGGATAAAAAGATAAAATAGTTAATAGTGGCGGCACATTACATGGCATTCAAGAGTCTGATGGCTCGTGGGAAGAAGCTGTTGCAAAACTTGGCCGTTTTGCTCCTTATACTACGATATCTTTTGCCCGAGGGCAGCAGAGTGAACAGTCCATGATGAAGATGTGTGGGGTCTTTTATAACACTGCTGGCCTTAGACAAGCAACGTTTGCACGCAATGTCCCCGATTGAAGGAAGAGAAGTCCCGATGATTTTTTCAGCCGTCCTCACCACTCTCTGCACGGACTTCCAGTCGGAGGGTTTACAGTCCCCAAACCAGACAGAGATGCAGCTGGTCAAAATGCTCTCTATGGTGCCCCTGTAGAAAGTGGTGAGGACGGGATGGAGAGATCTATGAATTATCTTGAGGATCTTTTAAATCACCAAGAAAACTATGGACCAAGACCTGGTAAATGGTATTGGTATATATGAATACTTGATAACTACCTCAGACGTGATGAGCTGAACGGCTTGTTTCTGTGCAGTACAACTCAATGGAGCCAAGGTGTGGGAGATGTTACTGAAAGTACTGGTGGAACCTTGGCAAAGTAGCATTTAACATTGGATCAAAATGGTAAACCCCATTCATCTTATCCAAAGCAGTCCAGGCTAGCAGGCAGGAGACTCCCAGTAAATCTGCTGTATTTTGATTGCTCAAAACACTAAGGGCTGGAGGAACTCAGTAGGTCAGGCACTATCTGGGAGGGAATTGACAAGTGACATTTTAAATCAGGATCCTTCTTCAGACTGGGATCAGACTCGAAAACCAATCACCTCTTTCACACCTCATTCCCAGAGGTGCTGCCACATATTCTTAATCTACCTAATTTAGGTATCCTGCCATTGCACTTTGATATTTATTGACTCCAAATCCCGCTGCAAAGTTGTACCATTCTGCTGTCTTGCACTCGTCATTGTATCTATTTCTCATTAATGTATGTATGCTATTTCTCTATGGGTTCCATGTGAACAAGGAATTTCATTGCACCCTGGTGTATGTGGCGGTAAACTAATCTGAAATCTGTAATCTGACATCCTGGTGAAGCTCCTCTTCTCCCTCTCCAAATATTCCACCCCCTTATGGTAATGTAGCGATCAGAACCACATGCAATTGCAATCAAGTAATGATCATATAGTCCAATCAGACCTCCAGGCCATCTCTGCTATTCTGGAAGGTCACAGCTGCTGCTAAAGATTTTGTGTGTTTTGCACTAACAATGGGATTTTTAATTTATTGATTTGTTTTGTTTATTACGTTATGTATGAATACTGTGTTTACAGACCTGTTGTGCTGCTGCAAGTAAGATTGTTATTATTCCATTGTCAGTACATATGACAATTAAACACCTTTGACTCATGCCTTGTCCATTTTCCTATTTGATCCCCACGTCTCTTACTTCTCTTAAGAACTCAAAAACATTGATCTCAAGTTCTCAATGGACTTAATGACTAGCCATTCACAGCCCTCTGTGGCAGCGAGTTCCCAAGATTCACAATTGTGCTGTATTAACAATTCGTTCATATTGCCTTAGCCACAAGGGCCACATCTAAGGGGATGTGGAGAGAATAATGGAGAGAAGGCAGGTACGGGATACTGAGTTGGATGATCAGCCATGATCATATTGAATGGCCGAATGGCCTACTCCTGCACCTATTTTCTAATTCTAATTCTAATTCTAATTTTTTGATTCCCCACTAAGCAGAAACAGCCTCTGAATATCTACCCTGCCAATCCCTCTCAGAGACATGTGTAACACAATTCAATATTGTCTCGTTCCTCTTATGTCAGTTTTCCTTCTCCATAAGACAACCATCCTCAGTCTGAATCTGATTCCATTTCGCAGCAACTTCAACACTTCTTTAGCTGCAGAAACCAACATTTTGTATTCAAGACAAGGAAATATTCAGCAGATCAAGCTGAGATGAACCCACATAATCTCAGAAAGGCTACCTTACTTTAGCGATACATCATCAATTATGATCTGGAACTAAAATTTTAAATCATTTTCCTTATACTCACCTGGACTGATGCTAATCTAAATATCCTGACTGAGATCTGCTATCCCAAATAAATGAGCCCTTGGATTTTCCTGCTCGATATCACTTGATTGTTCATGTTATTTTGTAACCTAAAATAGGCCATTCATCCCATTGAGTCTGCCAGCTCTAAGAGCAATCGCATTTCCCCACTAATTCCTTGTAACCTATTCATACCAAGTCCCCATCAATATCGGAAGAGCTCCGACCTGAAACGTCACCTATTCTTTTTCACCAGAAATGCTACCTGCCCCATTGATTTACTCCAGCATTTTATGTCTATCTTTGGTGTAAACCAGAAACTGTAGTTCCTTCCTACACACCCTGTCGATATCCTCCAGATTCTACCAACCTGCACATCTTTGGGACATGGGAGGAAACCGGAGCACTCAAAGGAAAGCCATATGGTCACAGGAAAAACGTACAAATTTCACACAGACAGCACCAGAGGTCAAAAAACAGCTGTGGGAACTACGGAAGGTTATTGAGGAATTTCATCTGCTGAGATTTTCTGGGAGAAAAGTCCATACCTGTAGCACTGTGCAGAAAGCCATCTTTGAACACCGCCACCATGACTGTGGACGCCACCATTACCACAGAGGGCCCAGTTCATTTGGGGACCTTCTCACTGGTGCAGGTGCACATGTAAAGATGCACACACTCAAACACATATATGCACACGCAGATGCTCATTTACACATAGAAAACCATAATGTGAGTCCACCTATGTTACTTTGGCAGGTCAGGAGAGTGGTTGTGGACACGTACGGATCTGGCTTTCAGTCGGATGAACAGAAATGGAAAAACTATAGTCAGGTTCAACGTGCATTAACAGTAACAGTGGCGCAGTGATAGAATTGCTCAGTTACAGCGCCAGAGACTCGAGTGCTACAGGTGGTGGCTGCACAGAGTTTATACATTCTCCCTGTGACCCAATGAGGTTTCTCCGGGTGCTCCGGTTTCCTATCACATTCCAAAGACTTGCAGGTTTGTAGGTTAATTGGCCTCTGCAAATTTCCCCCTGTGTCTAGGATAGAACTAGTGTATGGATGATTGCTGTTCGGTGTGGACTCGGTGAGCGAAGGGCCACTTTCCACGTTGCATCTCTAAATGAAACTAAACTAACTGAAAGAGAAATTAGCTGCCAACAGGAAGTTAAGTAAAGCTTTTCATTTGATTTAACTAAGTTTGTGCAAATGTTTCATTCGTTTAACCTATTTGTTGTGATAAGTCATGAGTGATGAAAGCGCAGTGAGATTTTTGACAGTCGTTGAACCTGGGCCAGAGCTTCACCAGCTGTCACTACTTTTCTATGAGAGCAGCCAGCTTCTTGCACTGACAGAAGTCCTGAGCTGCCCGGGGTCAGGTCAATGAGTATAGAGCTGCATTCCACTGTGGACAATTGTGCTCCAAGATCACAGTGGAATAAACACCCCCTCCCAAGGGCAGGCGGCCACCTTCCACCAGTAGCAGAAGATCTACCCCATTACTCAGCTCTAAACAATTCAAGTAATATCTCAACAAATCCATGGGAATTTCCATCACTCCTACCCTAGTTTTGGATTCCATGCAGGATCAGGCAACACTGAACAGTTGCAAAATCACCAGCAGGATCCAACCTGTAAAAATTTCTAGCAAAACACCAAGGGTGCTTTGGGTGGAACACAGGTTGGAACTCAGCAGGTCAGGCAGCATCCATGAAGGGAATGGACAGTGGACGTTTTGGGTCAGCATCACACACCTCATATCCACAGTCACCGTCAGATATCAGACTGGCCTTCTTGGGATTGAACCCACAGAAAGCAGCAGGCCCAGTTAGATAGAGTTGCCACCATGTCCTCAGAACCTGAGTAGACCAGCTAGCAGGAGTATTCTTGGACATCTTTAGCATCTACCTACTCCAATATGAGATTCCCATCTGCTTTAACAAGACCATTTTCATCTAAGAGTCAATGAGGCACAAGTTAACATGCTTTAATGGCCACAGATCAGAGGCTCTGCCACCTGCCATCATGCAGTTCTTGGAGATGTTGGTCATGGGGTGCATCAATCCCATACTTCTTTACATTCGTGACAGCACATCCAAATTCTGTTCTAACCCTATTCACATGCTTCAGATCTTAAACAATGGCAAGATAGAGTACAGGAAGGAAACAAAGTGTTTAGTGGTGACAAGCCAACAATCTTTCCCTCAGTGTCACCAAATGAAGGAGCAGGTCATCGATTTAGGAAAGGGGTGGAGTACCCACCCCAGTCTGTATCAATGGTGCTAAAGTGTAGATGATCATGTGGAATAAGTTCCTAGGTGTAAATATCACCAACACTTGGTTCAGGCCCAAATGCATTGATGTTACAGCCAAGAAATCTCCTCAGAAGTCTATGGAAATTCAGCATATCTCCAATGATTCTCACCAATTTCTGCAGATGCACCTATCCAGGTGCATCCAGGGAATTTCAACTTCCCAATTTAGACTGGGACTGCCATAGTGCTGGAGGCTCAGAGGAATTTCT
Source organism: Amblyraja radiata (assembly GCF_010909765.2). NCBI lineage: Eukaryota > Metazoa > Chordata > Chondrichthyes > Rajiformes > Rajidae > Amblyraja > Amblyraja radiata. The sequence goes on along the minus strand of NC_045959.1, from coordinate 20,961,721 downwards.
CAGATGTGTTCAGGAAAAACTCTGCAGGCAATTTAGAGGGCCTTCCAAGGGAGTGGGCAAAGCTTGATCTACTTTTAGGGAATTGGACAGGGCATGTGGCTGAAATGTTAGTGGACAAGTCACTAGGACCTGCAACCACAGTTCTATTAGCTTTAAAATAGTTAAGGATAAGAACAGAAGATAGACACTGAAGAAGGATCTCGTTCCGAAACGGCACTCATTCCTTCTCTCCAGAGAAGCTGCCTGTCCTGCTGAGTTTCTCCAGCTTTTTGTGTCTATCTTCGGTTTAAACCAGCATCTGCAGTTCCTTCTTACACAAGGATAAGAACAGGTCTGGTCCACAGTGTTAAATTCTAAATTCAGGCAAGGCAAAATATGATGGTATTAGACAGGTTTGCAAAAGTTGAATGTAGTAGGTTGTTTGTGGGAAAGTGTGATGCTTTGAAAAATGTGACGGTATGCTTGGTCTTGCCAAACGTGGACAGGGTGATTGTTTCACTGAACACCTTTGCTCAGTACATCTGGGTCTACCTGTTCTCCCAGTTGCCAAATACTTTAATTCCCCTTCCCATTCCCACACTGACCTTTCTGTCCTAGGCCTCCTCCACTGTCAGAGTGAGGCCAAATGCAAATTAGAGGAACAGCACCTCATATTTCGATTGGGCAACTTACAACTTCAGCATTGATTTCACTAACTTCAAGTAACCCTTGCATCCCCTCCTCTCTATCCCTCCCCCACCCAAGTCGTTATATTACTTTCTAAGTCATCTTGTTGAGTCTCATTATCTATACTTGTTCTCACCTACCAAACAGCTAACAATGGCCTGCTTTCTTTATCATCGTTCCTTTTTGATATATCTTTCATTCATTTGTTCTATATCTTTCCACATCACCATTATTATCTCTCATTTCCCTTTCCCCTGACTCTCAGTCTGAAGAAGGGTCCCGACCCAAAACATTACCTATTCCTTTTCTCCAGAGATGCTGCCTGACCCGTTGAGTTACACCAGCTTTTTGTGTCTATCCTGTAATTAGTGGTGTGCCTCAGGGATCAGTGCAGGGCCCCTTGCTGTTTGGCACCTACATCTAAAACTTGAATGAAAATGTACAACCTCATTTATTTAGGGATATTTTGCATTTTGGAAAGCCAAACCAGGGCAGGACTTCACAGTAAATTGTATTGCCCAGGGATGTGTTGTAGAGCATGATCTTGGAGTACAAGTATTATTGTTCCCTGAAAGTGGCATCAAAGGTACATTGGGTGGTGAAGAAGACTTTTGATACATTAGTCTTCATCAGTCAGAGAAATACTCAGTCTTGAGTATAGAAGTTGGGACATCACATTACATTTGTACAAGATGTTGATGAGGCCATACTTTGAGTATGTGCTCAGTTATGGTCGCCCTACTGTTGGAAAGATAACATTAAAATCGAAAGAGTGCGGAAAAGGTTTTGAGCTATAGGAAGAGTTTGGGCAGGCTATGGAATGCAGGAGGTCTAGGGGCGATCTTATAGAGGTGTATAAAACCCTTTGACGAATCAATTCAGCGAATGTATCGTCTTTCTCCAAAGAGAGGAGAATCAAGAACTAGAGAGCACAGGTTTACAGTGAGAAGGGGAAGATTTAATAGCAATCTGCGGGGCAACCTTTTCACACACAAGGCATTGGGTATGTGAAATGAGCTGCCAAAGGAAGTAGACAAAAATACTAGAGAAACTCAGCGGGTGAGGCAGCGTCTGTGGAGGGAAGGAATTGGCGATGTTTCGGGTCGAGACCCTTCTTCAGACTGATGTTGGGGGGGGGTCGGGAAAAAGAAAGGAAGTAGGCGGGGACAGTCGGATGTGGGCGAACTGGGAAGGGGGAGGGGAAGGAGGGAGAAAGCAAGGGCTATATAAAATTACAGATGTTCATCCTCTCTCACTGCCAAAGGAAGTAGTTGATGCAGGTACAATAACAGTTGAAAAACATTTGGATATGGAGCAAATGTAGGTAAATGGGACTAGCTTAGATGGGGCATCTTGGTCAGCATTGACAAATTGGGCTGAAGCATCTATTTCTGTGCTGTATGACTATGACTCTACGATACTCACCCCCTCATCATTCTCTATTCTCACCTTTTCCATTGGGCAGTAAATACAGAAGCTTGAAAGCAATCCAGCTTGAGGTTGCTTGCAGGAGGCGAATCCCGGGAACACAAAGATGGCCGGATGAGAAGAGGGAAGTCGGTCCATGGGCCGCTGAGGTTGATGGTGATGGAGGAAGGCCCTGCAGGAGCCTGCAACCTAGATGGGATACTGCTCCAGTAGGCCGAGCACCACAGCATGGCAATACCCGTGTGTGTAAACACACAAAAATAATTTCACTGTGCAGTTGCATACGTGATAAATAAAACACCATTGAGCCATTAGAACATTGAACGTGCCACCAGATTCAAGAACAGTTTTCCTGCTATTATTGGACTCTTGAACTGATTTCTCACAAGTCCAACCTACCTCATTGCGGCTCTTGCAGTTTTTATTATCTGCAGGTTCTCTGCAGCAGTAACACTATATTATGCACTTTGTTTATTTTCTCTTTCACACCAACATGTAAACATTCTTCACTGTGCCTCAGTCAATAATCAACTAATACTGATATTTTTTCTCCACATCGGTCCAGGAGGACACCTTGACAACTGTCATATTTTGTGTAGGAAGAAACTGCAGATACTGGTTTAAACCAAAGATAGACAAAAAAAGCTGGATTAATTCAGCAGGTCCGACAGCATATCTGGAGAAAATGAATATGTGACGTTTAGGGTCGAGACCCTTCTTCAGACTCGTCTTCTGTAGACTGTCATATTTTGTCATTCTTGATAAACTAAAGAAACGTCTCAAAAAAATCTGTTTGTTCGAGATAAAATTTCATATGTCTCCCACTAATATTTGACTTGTTTTTCTCCTTATATCCTTCAAATTCTTAATAATATTGGAGTCGAACATTTTGGGTAAACATAAGTGTGTGTGTTAGTAGATTGTGTTTGATTATGTTATTGTGTGTGTGTCTGTTTGTTAGTGCATGTGACCGTACAGTATATGTGTGCATGTACCGTATATGTCTTTGTGCATGTACAGTATATGTCTTTGTTCCTGTAAACTTTTGTTTGTTTTCAATAATATCACTACAGAGCTTATGAAAGCTGAGCAATTTGGAGAGCTATTTCTATTATTGCCAGCAACATGTATCTGTTGTAAAATAGTGGGGAATGTCAGATGTTAGGAGAATTTTGCTTGAAATAAGCAAATAACATTGTTAAAATATTTCAATAATCTAAAGACATGCAAATTACATTTTATCAATCTTGTGGTCTGCTGACTTTAAAACAAAGACTTAAAGGAGATTACTGTAATAATCACAAATTTTCACTACACCAGTGCAAGGACAAATGAACAATTATGAATGAGTTTATTCATTCGGAATAAGGATTTTGAAAGTGGGGTAAAACTGTGCAGAGTTGGTACAAACTGCCTTGGGAGCGTTGTGTCAATTAAAATGTCCTTCTTGAAAAGTGTATTGGGTTCTTCACGATAATCTTTCCAAAATCTGTCAAGATTACTGAGGGCATTGCAAGGATATTTAAGAAGTAAACAGCACTTCAGCTTCAAAAATGTACAGGGGAAGCACAATATAGCAGAAATATAATATTATTTCTTATAACATAAGAAATGTCAGAGAGGTGTTCATTTAACAGCTGAGAGAAATCTGAGATGTGAAGACATTGACAAAAAACTTTGTCCACGCAATTGGTGTGGCAAAATAAAAAACAAAATGCCTTTAGGTCAATAAAATTTGCATCCTTTCTCTGTGACTATGTTAAATAAAATTTTCTGGAGTTTAAGTAATTTCACATCAGTGATTTGACTTAAGTACTAGTGCTGGTCTTTGGTTATGATATAGCAATGATTAATTTACTTGACTTTGAATTGGAAATTATTCATTTTCAGTGCATGTTATGAATCCAATACAACTGCAGTTAAAATGATGATCGGAAAGGTGGTTTAAGGTGGTTTCATGGTTGCCAGAATCTTGGCCTTGCTTAAAGAATTAGGCTTGCCATTGTAAGGTGCTAAAGTGAAATGGTAATTTTACTGAAAATATGAGCACTGTTTGATAATATTTGTGTGACAAACATGTGGTCAGTCACATGACAACACACCTATGCTCTTGAGGTTTTTATTGTTATTACTCCAACAATGACATTTGACCTTTTTTAACTGCCTGTGTGTAGTGGAGTGTTTAGGGCTCACACCTGGTGTATGTAATAAAGTACAGCATGCATAAATAATGAAGGAATGTTTGTGAAACTTCACTGAGTGGCAACTGACTGTGACAGGCTATTTGCCACTGTTAGCCAGCTCTCGCAATACTAACACAGACACTCGTTCAAAGGAGGGGAGGAACTTGTTAGATATTTTAAATAATTAATCAAATGCCAAGTATTTCTTTAGATTTCAACCAAAAAACGGTAACATTTCAAATCAAGGTGTTACAGCAATTCAAACAATTGACAACTAATGGTTTTCAACAGCAGTCAACCAAAGCAAACTCCAAAAAATAAAATCATTGTGTATGCACATTCTATTTTTGGATCACTTTCACTGTGAAAATTATCTTTAAATTCACAACATTTATGGTTTTGTTCACATTGCTTCAAACTGGAATTTCATGTTTGCACAGGTGTCACACAGTCTTTCATGTAAAATTACAGTCAAACATTATTAAATATTGCAAGGACATTCCAAAATGACAAAACAGAGTCTAGGGCAAAACGTAAGGAAAACAATCAGGGAGAAAGCTTGAACATTAACTTGGGCTATTAATAAAGATTGATATGCAACCATTTTAATCATTTCTATTGACAAAATATCACATAATCATGTTTCCAGTTCAATTGCACAGTGCTTTAACTTTCATGGTATCCTTACCATTTACACTAGGGTAACAAACAACTGCTTATTTTCAACCTTTTTTTTAATGATTTGGTTGTTTTCAAACACAACAATTAAATTTTAAGAACAATGTCATGTTTTCTCATTTTTAATCAGCATTTTTTTTTTTACAAAATTTCAATTGTATAGTAACTTTTTTGAGGGAGGGAAACAGACAACTACCAAAAAAGGAGAAGTGAGACAAGAGGAACTTCTTTATAGGTTTAAGTAACTTGTGTATTTTCATATGCAAAGAAAAAGCCCTGGTTAACTAGTCCCATTTTCATCACTCTTAATTGCCTGCAATTCAATATAATTTGCAACACTAAAGCCCATCAAATATCTAATTTCACTATCTGTATTAAATCTAAAGTACTTGAGTATTTGGGGATGATTGGAAAGTTACCTGTCATCAAACAATTCAAACATTTTATGGCCAAGTTCTTATCAACCTGATATTGTTGGTGTATGTTGCTTCATTGATAAGGAACAGATTTTAAATTGTGGATGAGTCAGGACAGGGAAAGAGTCAATATAATGTATGCCTAATCTGGGTGCCATGTAAATAGTTTACAAGTTATTTCTAGTTCAATTAATATAGAAATGCTGCAGGCTCCAAATGCAACTAGTCTGCAATGCAGTTTGAATATTTTACATTTTAACTTTCTTTACTAAAATAACCATAACTATACGAATATTTAATCTCACTCAGAAGAGTGATCTATTATGTTTGCTGTGCATCTGTCCAGAATCGGTCTGGTAAGTGTTTGGACTGTCCACTGAATAAATTGTAGGAGATTGATGTGTGTTCCAAATGTGACCTTTCTTGATAAAGAGTATCATATCTTTTTTTTTTGTCTTTTAAGTTATCAGTTACTACTGTATTTTCCTTTCTGTACAACAACAGTTCTGGCTGCGTACAAGACCTACTATAATCGCCTTATTTTATGTCTATAGTTTGCACATTAGATCCGATTACCTAGTGCATACGAACCCTGTTTGATGTATCACTTGGAATACTCCTGAACGTGGAAGCGTTGCTCCTGCCACAGCAGTTTACAGAACCTTGCTCAAGATGACAATGTCCTCGCCGTTCCAGCCATATCATTCTGAGCTTCACCTCCTACTAACGAACATCATGAAAGCAAACGTAATTAGGGTGGCCCCGGTTATCCAGAACTCTTAGGTTTATAAAAAAAAACACAAAAAGGGAACTGAGGAAGTGAATAAAAACACCGAGGCAAATATGTACTGAAATCAATGCAATTCTTCAGGCATTCTAACGTGTCCATTTTAATCAATGTTCGCAGTTTGCTAATGCACAAATGTGTAAAATGTTCTGCTTCTCGTTTTATTTTGTCTTAGAGAATTATTAACAAGAAAAGTTGTAAAAATAAATGCGTTTGTAATTTATTTCCCCCCCCCCATTGGTTTAAGTCTGTTTAATTTAGAATTATGGGTCGTTTTCAAAGTTCTCTTTTCTGAGAATATTTTAAGCAAACTATCGGCTGGCAAATTCCGAAAACCAAAAGAAACTTCCACGGCACAAAGAAAATTCTTTGTTTCGCGGTGGTAGTTAGAAGTTTGTCATCTTGCATTTGAAAGAGACTGATCACAGCATTAAAAAATGACGAGCTGATGAACTTTAAGCTACAATTAAACCGCAACTGGACGAGGAGAGAGCAGGCAAAATTCCACCCAGGTGCAATAATTTTTTTAAGTTGGTCGTACTATGAAATCAATACATATTTTTTTTTAATTGGAAGGGTTGTCATATTTTAGGGTTTTTTTCTGGTTGTTTTTTAATTCAGACCATGTGAGATGTTGCAGATCATTTTACCATTTTACTTGGGGAAAGAAAAATAATAAGTTTGCCCACAAGTGCACTCGCGGTAAAATTACATGGGCAGCCGATGTAAGACACCCCTATACCAGTGAGTAACTTGGCGTGTTTAGTGAAATTGAGCCTCCCTCCGCTAGCATTGCTTCCTGGGGAATTGTATTTCCAATCCCGCTCCCCACTCCAACCTCGGTTCCCAATCTTACATAATACATTAATTGGAAAGGGGTTTCAATAACGCCTCCTCTTATAATAGCGTTGCTTTATGAAGGCAAGACGGGATTTCGATGCACACATTTTTCATATGCAGGTTAAAAACGCTCGCGTGTTTGTTTGCTGTTGCCCTCAGTGTGGGATGTGCTATTTTCCCAACCGAAGACGTAAAATAAATCAAAACTCGTTTGTTGTTGAGGAGCCTATTCCAATCTAAGTGAAGCGGGCGGGGGGGTGATAATTCTGAGGGAAAAGGGGAACAACACTGGTGGCATATTCGGGTCGCTCTTTCTGAGCCCAGTGTCTCTCTACTCAAAAGGTTTTTTTCAAAAGCTGATCAATGGCTTTGATAACTATTTAATTCTGCGCGCGGTATCTAAATAGTTCTTCTTGCGCCTTTTATATTTCATTTTTTTCTATGAAATGTTTAAATGACAGCCCCCCCCCCCCCCCCCCCCCCCTCCCACCAATAAAGATTTGGCAGATAACACGGCCGGGCTTTAATCACGAATAGATCTTTATTCTGGAGTCTTTGTAATGATATTGACGATGATGTGGTGGAAGACTGGGGTTTTTTAGGGGGGAGGGGGGAGGGGGCAGTCACAGAATAGGAGTAAGTTTCCTGATAAAGCACTATAGCCACTCTGGCTATTCATCATAAGTCTGTACGAAGCAGATAGGTCGAAAGAAATTATATTCCACTAAATAGTGTGTCTTCTTATCTCGCGTATACCAGGGGAATAAGGGACAAACCGATCGATACAATAGCTGCTGTATGGTTCTTGCAATTATCAATAGCTGGCTTTACTCTCTCATCCCGAGCAGGGTTCTATAATGTTGCCTAATAGTAACCTTCTGGATGGGGACTAGCGTATCAGTCCACCAAGAATTTAGTCGGCAGGGGGAATGGACGAGAGGAACTATGAAAAGTGTCCGAATAACCAACCCCCCAAAAAAATGATTACAATTGATGTTTGACAGGCTGTTTGGGTTTGGCCGTGGTGGAGGGAACTGAGATTTCCATTTGATGGTAACATATATCATGGTGATTGTTGTAGAATGACAGGCTGTGCTATCAATTATCTGTCGGTGTAATAACAATATATAATATCGGTATGTTAACATCTGCCCCGTGCAACGGGGGACGCGAGCAGATGTGTAATTAATTGTCGCTTACTTACCTAACATTTTACACACACAAAAAAAAATGTTTTTTACACACTTGTGATTTCTGGATTTATTTGAAAATGGGGCTGGTCGGCACACGAATCCCGAATTTACCCCCTCCCCCCCTCCCCCCATTTCTTCCGAATCAAGGTGGACTGTTAGCCAGATATTTGGAAACTGTTTTGACATTTTTGTGTACAAAGCAAAAGTTATGAAGCTATCACATCAGGATTCGTGTCGGTATCATCGGCAGAATGCGCAACAATCACCAGATCAAACCGAATACATTTCCAGTGTGTTGCAAAGGGTTCATCTTTATCAATCTTATTCCAACTTGATCTCTTGGATATATTTTTCACATAAATCCTTTTTTTATATATATAAAGCCAGCGTTAGACTTAACTCGTGCAAGTATCAACTGACCCAACAGGCTGCCGTTTTTGAAAGTGCAAGAAAAAGAGTACAATGGCTGATTATTTAACCTCATACTTTGCCAACCTTATTTCGCTGACGCGTCAAGAAAGTCAGAACTCAATATCGCTCCAAGATAAAACACATTGCCATTTCTCTTCGCTTTAAAGTCTTTCCCAGTGTTTGTAATTTCCCATACCAAGAAACATATATTTTTCAAACTCGTCTTCAAATCCTTACCGCTCGATATAAATGATAAATAAGTTTAGTCGCGATTTTTCTATAATTACTTTGGTTAAACTAGTACGGCGCAGACACCAAGAATTAATAATTAGTTACTTAAAGAAATAAAACGTAGATTTGTTTTCCCAAGTTTTATTGATGCAACTTCGCTAAGATCTGATGAATTCACAAGATTTCCCCCCCACCCCCCAAGCTCCAACTCTGCCACTCTCCAGGGAGTCTACTTATTTGTAATTTACAAACTAAATGATCATTGGAATTCTTTATTGGTAATAATATCTGGCCGTCGAAATTGTTTAATACGTTATATTAAAGAATCTCAAAACTACGAGAGATTTTACCGACCGGAGCGAAATATCTATTTATGTTGTGAATTCGTTGTATTTCAGTTTTAATAGTGAGATATTGCCTAAAACAATCTCAACATTTCGATAAATCCCGCGAATTTACAAATTACGGTTTTGAAGAGTTAATTAAATGCATGTAATGCTAGACCCGTTTCGCATTCAGCAGCGACTTGTAAATGCGAGTATCCAAAGAGTTTGCGGAGACGGCGAGGTGGGGGTAAGCCATGATCTGTGTTTCAGGTTAACGAATGGGTCAAATTTATTTAACATATATTCAAATGATTCCGCCTTACTGCGCGGAGAGCTTGTTGGTTTGGTGTGTAGCAGCACTTGGATAATCGCCGTGAGCACTTCGATCTCTGCGATGAAAACATATATTTATCCCTTAGCTGCATTATTAGGTTGAAACAAAGTATGTAAAATAAGAAAAGGGACGTTGCGCTTTCATTACAGCGGGTTTGCATTCATTAGCTTATTTCCTGCATTCACCCGAAGGTTGAAATTTGTGTCCAACGAAGCATTTGAATGCATAACCCACGCGTGTTTAAAGACGCGTTGAATCCAATGAAATATCAAATATATAACCAGTGCTCTCTCCGTTAATCTAACATACATGAGTGGCAATTATTAAAGGTGCAGGGAGGTGACTGAAGGGCAATCTTTCGTTGGAGTTCCCACAAGTTCCATTGCACGATAGGATCACGCATCCCGTGCGACATGCTCGCCTGCAACATCACGATCAACAAGTGTTTATCCTTATAATAGGATTTTAATGGCATTTATGGTCAATGCAGGCAAAATAAATGCTCAGTCCGACTGTTTGCAGTGTGCAAGCAGCAATCCTTCACCCCATGGTCCTAAAACAACCCGAACACGCGGACTCTGGGCCGCAGTTGTTAAGTCTAAAATAGGTATAAATGAAAGAAAATGGATAAATGTCAAAATATATACATATATTATACTATGAATACATGATGGGATTGTGAGAAAATAAAATAAAGTGTGTGTGTGTGTGTGAAGAGAGAGAGAGGCTATCGTTGCTGGTGTTTGAGGGTTAGGTTAAAGTAACTATCTGGTACATCCTAGCGGCGACATTTCGTAGTGTTGGCTGCGCTGATGCTGTAGGCGGAAAGGCAACAACTTGTTGGCTCAGCCTGGGAGACACGCAAGGGTTTTCATTACATCCCACACCGGCACTTCCTCCCGTCCAACCTGCGAACTCTGCGGCCCACAACGTTACCGTGAGGAGGTTTGAGCTGAAGCCGCGGACAACTTTCGCAGGGACATGATATGTCGGTCTACCGTAGGGCTGGCTGCCTTTTTATTTGGCGTTGGACTTTTTGTGTGTTGGGCTCGGACTCGGTGACACGGGGCGGCATCATGAAGGCTCGGACTCGACCCTCCGCAACCTTTATCTCAACGAGCGACGCCTCGTAAACACAGCGGATGGAGAGCGGCTACAAGAAGACGTGACACTCACTCCGCTCCTCCTCGCTTTAAGCGTAACGTCCCGCTCCCTTCCATTGCCTCTCTGCTTCTGAACACACACACACACACATACACACACACACAACCTATATATGTACACACATGCACACAAGTATATAAAGCACACGCACACACACAACAGACAAAAGTTTGCGTGTTTTTAAAAAAACAGTCCAAATCGAAGTGACTACTAATCTGAACAAATATATTTGTTTGCACACATTCTCTAAACAGTGCATGATTTTTGGAGAAGTACATGCGAGTGTGTGTGTGTGTTGTGTCTGTTGTGTGTGTGTGTGTCTGCACAGGCCGTGAAGAAGACTTTTTCCACAAGAAGCAAGCAATCATTCTGGAGAGACCTTTTTTTTTTTGTTGTTGCAGAATTTCTGCAAACTATGCGAACAAGAAGCTTGCAGCTCTGGGGTTGCACTAGAGGAGCGGGGAGCAGCGGCGGTGGTGGCGGTGGTGGCGGCGGCGGCAGCTGCACGCGCTGCAAGTAGCCGGGGCCGCGGCTAATTGATCACTCGCTCGCTCTGTCTCCCTTCTCTCTCCCTCTGCCTCTCATTTGAATAATCTCCAAGTGTCTCCCCCTCTGGAAAGGATCCAATCGTCTGTCAGATGCGGCGATGATTAATCGCAATGCATTATTGATAATCATAATTATATACTGACATGCGCACTCGCGCCGCTCCTGCCCGGCTAATTTCCGTAATTTTGCAAGTCGGTATTTGTGAAATTTTTTTATATGCCTCGCTGATGTATCTGCCACCATGTCGCGCCGCAAGCAACCTAGACCCCAGCATCTCAAGTCGGACGAGGAAGCGGTGCCAATAGTTTCTCAAAATTGTAAGTATCAATTTCTTCCAATATTCTTATTATTTAATTATGTTTGTAACCCCCCCCCCCCCCCCCCCCCCCCCCCCCCCCCCCCCCCCCCTGTCTCTAACCCACTCTCTTTGGATTTTGTATCAACATTTTACAAATCATTTTTGTCCCGGGAAAAAAAAAGGTTGAAGTTGACGGGAGAGGGAATGAAACATTTTAATGCATTTATTTATTTTGTATAAGGGGGTGGGGGGCTTGCATCATATTTTAGTCTAGCTTGCAACTCTTGTGCAATGTTTGCACAGATGTCCACCCCCTCCTTCCTTTAATATGGACTTCGGACGAAGAATTAGGGGAAATGCAGCAATTTTTTTTCACCCGCTTTCATGCTACTCGCGAGTGAGCGGCACACGCCGCCAGTAGTTTCAGGAGTGTTCGGTTAGTTTTAGAAAGTGATACAACTGGGTCAGTGCGTTATCTTTCACTTTTATTTATCTTGTTTTGTAGTGTTTGCGTGTACCACTAAAAAAAGGCGGAGGTGTTTTAGAGGGTGTGTTGCACAGGGGGGCAGTGGCCGTGAAGGAGGGGAGCGCTAGGGTGCTTACCAGCCCTGTCTCTCTCTCTCCTCTCTCTCTCTCTCTCTCTGTGCGTACACTGAGTTGCAAACGGGCACCAAAGGCAGATGGAGTCGGGGATTCGGTCCCCGGAAACCAAACTCCAAGCTCAAACACCCCTCCCCTCCCTCTCTCATCCCCAGCTGAGTGTTTCCAAGAAGCCTTTCAGTTGAAGTGTTTTAAGTAACAGATGTGAGCGAACACTGTGTTGGTCGCTAAATCCTTAATTCCCTTGGCTTTTAATTCGCCTAATACCGGACCTTGTAACTTTGAATTGATAGGCAAGAGGGAGCGAGTACGTGTGTGTGTGTGTGTGTGTGCGCGAGTGTGTGTGCTTTCAGATATAAACAACGTGATCGCTAAAGGACATCCTGGTTCGTTTGGGACTTGACAGAAGTTTTCAGTCTGGTGTGGGATGGTGGAGAGAGGTTTAGCTTGATTGTTGGAAGAATATACATTGAATGTTGTGCCTGTGAATTTATTTCATTTCGTGGACTTTATGGATGTGCAGGATGAGGGGTGGTGGCGGAGATTATGTGGCCAGCGGTCAGTCGTTGTGACTGGTGCGTGTGTGTATGTGGCTGTGATCAAAAAGTCCAGCTTCAGTTTCCGTTACCAGCCATCTTTGATCTCCCACTTCAGGACAGTCCCCCCCCCCCAAAAAAAACCTGGATACATTAAAAGCGTCGGGGTTTTTTTTTTTTTTGCTTTGCCCAGTTTAAGCGAAGAACACTCGCTTTTTGAAATGTAGCGCCAACAAGAATCGTTCCATCACCATGTACATTCAACGATAGCGTAAAACTAATAACTAAACCAATATTCTTTAAAAAAAAATATGAATTCACTTTTCTAACACTGTAAGAGTTTTTATTGTCCTCCCTGTTATTTATGTTTTGGTGTATTACTGAGATTAAATGCAACTGTCCATTAACTGAGCAGTATCTTTATTCGACTCGCTGCTGCTGGATAGTCCATTACATTTTATTTTGGGGAAGCGATATTCTGTTTCAAAAATGCTAGCAGCCAGGAGACGAGGGAGGAGGGAAAGGACTTGCTTAATAAAAAAACAAAGGTGACAGCATTAAACTGTCAAAACGTGTTTGCACCTAATGTTGGGGGGTGGGGATAGACGCATCGTGGTCAGAGTTCAACCTCACCAAAAAAAGCTTGCCACTGATTATAGCTATTTCTTTTTTTTTAACTGCGCTCAAGGACAGCATCGTCCCTCAGAGTCAGGCGCGATGAGAAAAAAATAATTGCGAGAAAATATGACAAGAATCATCTTATGTATGATTTAGGAAAGTGATTGCCGGACTGTTCTGCGTTCTGCAGGTTTATTTTACAGCTACCCTCGTCTTTCTTTTTATACATTTTGGTGCAAATTAAACCTTCCAACGTTGGCATTCTCGAAGTTCAGTTGCGAAGTCGCGCAAGCAAAAGCGGGCGAAATACATTTACCTTCACGAATAAAAAAAAACTTCACGTGACTTTACAGATATGATAGTGGAGAATGATATTACTGTAAAATGATAAGACTGGTATTCAAATCAGTGTGACAATATAGGTGAAGCGCACCGTTTGTATCTGTTCCGTTTAAGACCGGGCCAGGGTGAAATAAAAGCAACAAATTGAACCATACGCTTGCACAAGGCAAGAGTAGATTAAGTGCAAAGTGTCTCTTTTTTGTCATGGAAATGGTTTTTGTTTACTTCAACACGTAGAGTTTCTCACAGTTGGGCTTGTTTTGTATCGGCTCTCAATGACTACATGACCGAATGAATGGATTTATTTCTGCGGGGGGAGAGAAAAGAACAGCTTCACAATCAAAAGGACTACACTGCACCCCAGTGTGGAATTTTTAGCAAGCATTATTATCGGAACGTGTGAATAGCTGCAAATCGGCTCTCACGAGCGATCAGTTCAACAATGTAACGATTTCAAGGCATTAAAATCTAAATGGGAGAGAGGCCTTCAGAAATGATCCAGATATTTTTGGTGTATTGTGCAAAGAAAATCGTAATAGTTAGTCAAATATTTACCCACAAACTTGCAGACACAAACACATCTGCAGCAGAAATTTTGGATAGTGGAATTGTAACCTGCTGTATTACTGGAAGGAAAATGTGTTTGATCATTTTGTGTAGTATCCGCATTTCAGGAGTTTTTAAGCAGGGCGCTATGTGCGGGGCAATTGGTCGCTAGAAAAGTTTGAAGTTTAGTTTTCGCACTGAGATTGAGATTGCGATATAATGCGCTGGTTTAATCAGATCATCACATCATTAATCTGGCAGTCAACAGAGAGACTGATTGAAGTTCAGAGGGAGAGGAATGAATGGCTGCCTTTTTATACCCACCGTTATGAAGAGCGATATCAACCAAGTTTTACATGTTATTATTTAATTGGGTAAGAGAGTCGCTGGTTTATAATTTCTCCCCCTCCTTCGGTGAATCAAGTGATACATTATTTTTCAATGGTGTGAAGTGTTGAATTCCTTGGCATTGGCGGTGCAATAATTCTTGTTGTGACACACTTTCGAGATGGTATAGTGAAGTATAAAATTGAATGACCTTAGCTCATTTCCACTAAAGGTACGTGTGATCTGGAGAATTAAATATGATTAATTTAAATTCATTTACTGTAAATCCTGCATGAATTAGTATGGAAAATGTGCCTCTTTTAAACTTCTGAAATAGCAGTGCCCTGACTTCAAGTTAGATGACAGTGGGCAACTTGAATACTTGGATAAGGACAGCGTATAATGTAAATAAGAATTGCTCATGCCATGAGTCACTTAAATTTTCCATCCCGATACATTGCATGCCTGAGCGTCCTCAATGATTTATGCTTCAAAAAGTATCTTTAATAAAGACAAAACACTCCTCTCAGGGTGCATTTTTGCGTTAATATTTGCAGAATTGAATGATAATACTGTAGAAAAAAAAGCTCTGTGGGAAGTATTATGACCTGTCATTTGTAATGATAGTAATCTATTTAGTACAATAGCTGATATGCTTGGTAAGAGGCATCAATGGACAGTACCGAATCTCTGCTCCTGTTACTAGCTGCTCTGCTAAATTAAAACTGTTCACTCATAGCAGGTTGTGTTTGGCACAACCGTAAATAAATTTTGTATGCACAGTTAGAACTGCCTTGTGCTTTTTTATGTCACATTAACGATTGATTAATGAAAATATAACAGGAATTTTAAGTTGTCATTACAGAAGAGGGAACAGAAAAGATAATTTAGTTTTAAATTGTGACAGATGGTGGTATGGTTAGTGTAATAATTTGTGTCAGTAAGGGATGACCCTCGATTTATTTTATTTAACACTCTAGTAAATTTGTGCCAGAGTATTATGTTGCCAACATGAAACAATGATGCTTGTAGATCATTCATTTTCTGTGCGCCTGATCGAATGTATTCTCCTTCCAAAGAAATGGGAAGAGAATGTATAAACTGTTTTATTCATAAGGCAATACCTTTTTAAATTGCAACTTCAGATCAAGAAAACCCCTCAGTTACACTGTTACTGAACATTAGTCACCTTATGTAGTAAGAGTAACACAGCAATAAATACCAACCGCTTGGAACTTTATCTGCCTCAAAAATATTCTTTGTCAATAAATGCTGCCAGCTCTGTCAGTGTTACTGTATTTGTTGCTGCATGTTGTGCTTTTTAACATATGCTCACACAGCATAATGTGGTGTCATTTTTCTTCAACTAAGAAGTAGTTAAATGTTACGGCAATTGTTCTACTTTAATTTTAAAATAATCAAATTATATACTTTGCAAAAGCATTTGGTACTCTTATTATAAAAATGTGTTTGTGGCTTTTGAACATAATTCTGTAGATTTTGTGAGATGAAAATATAGAATTTGTAGGCCAAGTAAATGCAATATAATCATCAGAGTATTTTCTTGCTGAATTAACAATTGCAATTTTTGTTCAGTAAATTTACTTAATCCCATTCTCAAAGCTGCTTGAGACCAAGCTCCTGATTTGCTCAAGTGCATTCTTTAAGAAAACCTAACTTGATAGAGAAAGCTAAAGTAAATATGTCCATTGTTGTCTTAAGCTGCTGATCACAAAATTGTCTTGATGCAGATAATTTAAAGAGTCACTTCTTTATTCCAGTTGCCAAATCAGCGTGTAAAAATTACAAAGGACTGTAACACTTTTATATTTGTATCTTAGAATTCCAAAATCATCAGTGAAAATGTCCTAAGACATCTTTTATTGCCATTTTAATTCTGTTGTTTGTAGCTTCAAAGGTTTAAGTAATAATTAGATTTAATTTTAGTTTATTGGCTAATGCAAACAAATTTAGAATAACTTAGAAATTTCTCATTTATGTTGAGGCTGTTCTGAGTGATTTAGTTTTATTCATTTTCTTGGTCGCTGTTACCAGAGTAGGTTTGTTAATTTCTTCCATTTCTTGGGCATTGATCAGACCAGAGCTGGTTGATGTCAGTATGTGGGCCACAACTTGGTGATTAAACTACTTGTGAGGTGACCATTTTATGTGAATGACAGCAATGTAAAAATATTCTCACATGTGTGACTTGATAGTTCGAAGCGTGTCATATTATTTTGAAAATAACGATGTTGTAATTTGTAATGGTTGTTCAATTCAATCCTCAATATTAGGGAATGATTTAATTTGTGCTGAGACTTACTGCTGCTGTGCAATTTCCCGATTGAGACTGGAACATTTTGGCGTAATTATGGTAGAAATTTGTCGCTGGATTTATTCATAGCTGCTAACAAAAACTATGGAGTTGTTTTGACCTTTTGTGCTTCCTTTCTATATTAGCACTGCATTGTTGTCCATGTAACACATTAGTTTCCTTTGTTTGGCTTTACTGAAAAGGTGGGATTGCATGGTGTGCCAACAAGCATCTGATGGGTTATCCCTGAGGGTGGGTAGTTAGAAGTGCTTTGACAGAGCTTGCTGATTTAACCTTTGCCTGCTTTGCCCTGCCTTAGGTGGCCACTAGATGTCAAGCTCATAATACAATTAGTACATCTGCGCTGCTGACCTTGGCGGCACAGCTTACCACTGTTCTGTTAAGTGTTAACACTGAATTTGAGTGTTAAACAGGGATCGCAGTGAGTTTGTTACATGTGGCAGCTTATCACATGCCCATCTAGATAAAGAGAAGTGTTTTAAGTCGTTACGTATAGAGAATGTTTGTGGTGGGATTGGTTTCTTAACCTTGCAAATGTAAATCTTGCCATGTTGTAAGCACAATCAAAATTATTACCATTCTTTTTTTCAAATGAATACAGATGATGGAACATCATGTTTGGTTACATGTTTTTAGGATATTTACTTCAGGGAAACTTTAGTGTCATTGATGAGGTATTTTTGTTTAGTTTCAGAAACAAAGGCTTTCCTTTTTTTGTTACTTGTTTTATTTATTAACTTTCCTCCTGGCAATGGAGCAATCTGCAGCACAAACTGCATGACCTGGAAGTGATGTCATGGGAGCCGACAAGAGTCATAAGCCACACCTGCTGACAAATGTTTGAGGTCCTTGCCATGACAGTAAATGAAGGGAAATATGGCTGTATGCAAAAGCTGGAAAATGGGGACCATTGGGTCTGATACAGAGCATTGAAAAACTTGAATATGCGCCTGTCTCAGATTTATTAGCTCCCCATCCTTGACGTCATTGTGCCAAACCTTCAAAACAGCATGAACATTGTCACATTGTTGAATTTGCTGCCTTTTAGAGGAGGACCATTCAGATACCGTCTCAAAGCAGGCAGGTACAGATCCAATTTTAATTTTACTAGCTTTATTTAATAATATGGGTGTTGCAGTTAATTATTTCTTTTGAATATTATTTATTGCACTGGTGCATGGTGCAGCTCTCAAAATCTTCTGTGGCAGTTGATCACAGGAGATCATTTCTTGGGGGAAACAGCAGTCCAGGGTTGATGGCTGAGAGCTGAAGATTGCCTTTGTAATAACCCGATTCTTGTCAGATTCATTCAATTGCAAGCCAACCAGCTCCCAATTTCTAAGTGCAGAAGTAAAACCGTTTGTTGGCACACTAGCATCAGGCCACTTTTAGTAAAGGGACACTGAAAGTTTTTAATTTGCTATGTGTCAGCTACAGTCTTCAATTTTACACTGTGTCCTCCTAAATTCAACGTTTTGTCGCTGTCTTGCGGACAATGGCACAGTGAGAGAAGGCTCAGTGTTTTCTTCATTTAATCTCCTGTTTGTTCTCTGTTCTTTAGTCAATCGCTTGGCAGAGTCTTTAAGACCACCCACTAGGTGTGTCAATAATACATGTTAGAAGCTCATATCCCATGCAATCATTTATTTTATGCAAAATGACACTCGTCTGCACTTCAGCAACTTTGGAGAGAACATCAACTTAGTTTCTTGAAGGGTAATTTTGTACTCTCAAGACCGAGGAAATCCCGGTATTCTATATTTTACTCTTTCAATGAGGATAACGTAATACATCGTATCAGGAATGTTTCAGCCTATTCACATCTGTGCTTTGTGTACAAAGAGCTGATTGTTTTGTTCAAGTAATGCAATGCTGTAATACTTAGAAAACGCAACTGTTCCAATAGAATACTATGGCAGGCTGTACCACAGGTGGTTCCACGTTACGGGTCCCGAGACTTGGGCCACTGAATAGATTATAATGAATGTACCAGGTCAGTGATAGGGTTTTAGCATAGCGAGAGTGCCCTCCTCTGTTCAACCTCTTGCTGGCAGTCTTTTGGATTGCAATCCTCGGTGGGAGAATCTGCCATTCATTCTGGAATTTTTCCCGCATTGTTAAACTCTGCGAGAAATCCCTATTTATATCCTCCTGTCTCCCAGCGTGAGTTCTGTCTGTGGCGATTCATCCTTTTCACAGCATTCCTAACACCATAAAGAGTTAAAATAAAACAATTAATTTTGTCCAACTAGCAGAGATTTCTTCTTCACACATTTTCAGTGAAAATATACTACAAGGAAACATTCTGACGAACATCAACTCAAAGTAACACAGACATTAGTCCCTTTCTTCTGCTATTTACGTTGAGCAGTTATTTACAACTGGCACCAGCCTTCTGGAAAAAGTTCTGTGTGGTTTTTATATTTTAAAAAAACCTTTAAATTATTCCTTTGAAAATTTGCTCTTCTGTTAATATGGAGTTTTTTTTCCTCTGGGGCTTTATGTATGTGTCGGAAGTCGCCTTGAAATATTATTTAACTTTACCTGACGTGCATTATGTTATTTTCACTGTTTTCACATAAATTCATTTAAATGCAACCCTGACCCAAGCAAACTGCAAACGAAGTCCTGAAGCAAACATACCTTTTAGATTGATTCTAATTTAATCATCCAGTATTAGAATTGCAGTTTGAGCATATGAAGTGCTTTGGGTACACACACCATCCTTGCCATTCTGATGTAGTACACACAACCTGGTTCAACTACACCTTCAACATGAACAAGATAGCTGGGAACTGTAAGCAAACAACTCACATTTGAGTTTATGCAATAGAGTGCCAGAATCTTTAGCGTCTTACTTATTCAATGATTGTAAATAAGACGAACAAATCAATTCTAATTTTGTCGCCAGAAAATTTTGGCAGAAGTAGCCGTGGATGAGAGAACGAGAATTGTCGAACAGTGTAGCCAGTGTAAAGCAAATCATAAAGTTTTTTTTATGGAAGTTAGGATTAAGATGTTTTAAACTGAATTAGTTAACCAGATTTTTGGAAAATGTGCATCAACATAAACTTTTCGTAATGAAGTCCGCTAGGATTTGTGATGTGCACCGAGCTTAATTATAACAAATTTTTAAGTTAATAAGTGAATGTAATGATAGAGGACAACAGGTTATCAAATTGATGGATGATAATGGTCATGAGCAATGCTGAATATTTGTGTTATGTTTTACCTTCTCAAAACCAATGGCTTTTGTTCAAATATATTATTGGGCAATCTAAAATGATAACGTTGACGAAGGAAAAATGGGTTTGTTTCTGGTACATTGTATTAGAATATGTGAATTTAAGATGACTTTTTTGCATGGCAAAAACCCTCTGTTTTCGGATAGCTTTAGAATGGGGAATAATAAATGCCAGACAGGAAGCTAATGGCCATAATTTAACTTGGGGGTTTTGAAGGCATAAATCACACAAGAGAGGCTTGAGCAGTTAATGAATGTTTCAGAATACAAAGATTGAATTACAGCCCCTAATGCCCTCTGTGATTCTACCTTTCTTAAGTTTATGTATAACTAGAGAGATTTTTTTTAGAACATCATTAGTTTGGAGCATCGTTTATTTTTCTTAAGTTTCATATATAACTGCAGTGCACTTGCAAATGCATTGGCAGAACACGTATTATTCAAAGACCAGAATTGGTCTCTGCGATGTACCATTTCAGCAGAATCGAAGTTATGATTTATTAACGGATTTTGTAAATATGTACTTCACCAGACCAGATCCATTCTCTAGAACATATTTTAAATGTAAAGTCGTTCCAGGAATACGCATTGTGGACTCTCAAATGTTCCTTTTGATATAAAATATTTTTATAACAATACTCAGATATTTTCCTCTGTATGAAGAGGAACATTCAGAAATGGCCCGTTGCCTCTACAGTGTAGGAGGAAGTTTTGCATTTGGGACTGCAAATGCAAACATTAAGTATTTTAAAAGTAGATACAAGAACCGCCGTTGCTGGTTTACAAAAAAAGACACAATTTAGGAGAAACTTAGCGGGTCGGGCAGTATCTCTGTAGAACATGGACAGGTGACGTGTCGTTTTGGGTTGGGACCCTTCTTCAGACTTTTAGTACTTCAAAAGTACCTTTGTAATATTGTCATGGATTTTGGGAACCAGTGATGGACAACTGTTTGTTATGCCAGAAAATTCAAGTCACAAATTGATTTGAAGAGCTTGCAATTTAAGTTCGTCTTTGGACCTACTAACCCTTCAGTATTCTGATATAGTATAGAATAAGTCATTACATGTGCATGAAATCAACTCTTTTGCTTGTTGCTTGCAGGCATTTGCCTATTTCATGATTTGTAAGGTTCAAGAAAACCTCATATTCTTAAAAAGTAACGAGAAATTCTTTATAGCTATCACCATCTAATTCACTCTGTCACCCCCGCATACTTCATTGAAGAATTTGCGGGTACATGTTACAATTTACGCACATTTTCCTACCACCGATTTGAAATGCAGGTCCATATACATGCATATTCTCAGATTTGTTATATTTTAGAGAGACCACTTCTATATTTGTTTTATTTTATTAACCAGTTGCCCGCAGAGTTGGAATTCCATTAAACTTTGCCCAAATTGTACTTGCCAATGCTAAATGTCCCTCCTAACCTTTCTATCCTATTAAGAATATACAGTTTACTGTTTTCTTTTATGTGAAAAAAGTAGCATACGATTATTGGGAGATATTACCAAAATAAAGTAATTTCTAATTTTGAGGATGAAAATGTAACACTGCCAATATTATTGGCTCTTCGCTTCCTAAAAGCAGTGCATGGTAGTGGACCTTTGAAAGAGAAACAAACTTTAAAATAACATTAAATCAGGATACAGCTGCCAACCACGAAGAACATATGAAAAACAGAAGTCACATTTAAACAATCTATCCGTAGGTATGAAGGAGATCGGCGACTATCACAAATTCTGCTTCAAATTGGGGGTTTTTAAGTCATTGCTCCTTAATCAGTTGATGTCAACACCAACAATTTCCATTTAAATAGCGTTTTTAATATTTAAAAATGAAAGATCTGATGTGATTCCTGGGAATCGTAACAAGCATCAACAATTGACACCAAGTCACCTATTAAGGAAGATGACCAGAAGTTTAAAGGAGTATCTTTGAGCCGTAATGAGATACAATTTTATTGTAAGTGGTCTGGAGTGGATCACAATTTAGGACTTTTATTCCTGTGCACTTACATCACGTTACAAGGTTATACCAAATGCGCAGGTTTTATATTATTTGAAATCATATTGTCCATTTAGATTGCTGATTGAGTTTTGTATGGATCTATTGACTGAAGTTAAATTCAATCATGGTACTGCACTTATATGGCACCATGGCAGGAGCTACTGCAGACTGTATCACATTCATGTCAATGCTTACTCTTGTGTTGTACAAGGGAGTGGAAGCCAGCGAGGGATTTAAATCAGGCTGTTTACATGGTCTTGATTTGAATCACTCTAGTGCACTGTTGTTATCAAATCAGCTCTGTGAGATTTTTGTGTAAGACATTTTGCAGTACCGTAAGAGCAGGTTGAAGAGAAAATGTATAAAATTAACATGATGTACTTAAACGCAGAACAACTGCAAATTAAGGACAGAAATTGAACAGCTACTTAAAAGTAAATAGAGATAGAGTTGTGAATTTAAGTCTGTGACAAGCTGAATAGTTAAATTAGATTCTGCCTGCTTTTTCCTTCGTGCTTGTAATGTTGTTCACTATTACCCAAACCAGTGTTTTGGGGATTCTATGACTTCTGTGACTTTCCGCTGTGATGCAGCAGTAACAGATTTTTTAAAAAAATCTATTTGTCCTGAAGGTTTTTCTCTCCATCAGTAATAATAGAAATTATTTTGATCCATGGATGGAGTTTTTTTTAAAGGATGTTTTACAGAAAGGGTTGCTAACATGCCATTAGCCCCTTTCACTCAGCGCGAGACTGCCAGATACAATGCATGCCAAGCTGTTCATGCATCAGCAGCATTGTAATGGATACTTGAAATTGGGTCTCTTGAAATACTAAAGTTATTTTACAGCATATAAATTGTATTTATGTATTGGTGATAAGTGATACCACTTTTCTTTTAAATTCTCTCTTCCTTTCCTGCTTTCTCTTTGATCTTGAAAACGTGGCTCCTGTCCCTATTATAATTAAACATGCCCCTTAATCTATGTAACAGTAAAGAAGGGTTAAGGCAGCCTTTGCATAACTATATGGGTTATATTGCCTGTCTCGCTTGGCAAATGTATACTCATACCACCAATCTCATTTTGCTTTAGTTTCACCTTATTCTTGCCCCTCCAAGCAAGATGACTGAGTGGTTTACCTTCACCCTTCTGCTTCAGAATATAGATAATAGTGATTCTGAATCCTCTTGGATATTTAGATAAAAAGGATACATGATGACGTGGGCACAATTGACGCATTGAAATCTCCAGAAGGTGGATCTGATTCGCACAGCCATGTTTGTTTCTGCTTGGAAAGTAGTTCCATAAATGTCAATATTTGAAATAACAATCTTAAAATAGTAATGTCCTACAGGTTTCGTACATTTTTGGATGTTTTTGGTTTGGCAGGACCTATTTCAGTTGAATTCCATTTTCTTTAATTTATACAACAATTTCGTCCAGTACTTTCAGATAAATGTTAGGATGTTTAAATACTTCCCCTTTGCTCAACAAGCCTCCTTCCAATCCCCCTCCAGTATTCACATCAACCAACACAGCATACAGTCTTGGATCTTGATTCAGCATCGAGAGCTTAGTTGTCAATCCTTAGTTTAAACCAGTAGGAAAATGCGACAATATTTTAATTGTCCCTTCTTAAAACAAAGCTGTATTGTTTTGCTTGCTGTATTTGTTGCCGTCCCAATCCCCACCTTGGGTGATACGATGGTGAAGAACATTGAAGTTGTGCCCTGTCCTATATTGAGTTTCAATCCCCACGTTATGCGCATCAGCAGGACTCCATTATAACATAATTTGTTGTAAATCTTCAATGGTTCTTAATTGCACTATTCTTTTACTTCAGGGATTTTTGCCCTCAAATTAAAATCCCCACCTTTGTATTCGATTTGAGCTTTATGCCCTTGATTTTTGAATAGTGGTCCACACTTTAGAATTCACTAAATATTTCCATTTTGCTTCATTCTGCCTACTTTCAAAATCTTGTTTAAAATCTGCTTCCAACAATGCTTGTAGCCATCTCTATCCTTCCTAGTCTCTGGTCCTATCCTACTGCCTCAGCAACTACTATTTGCAATTCACATTGACAGTGTTTGCTGGTGTCTGTAAATTCAAGTGTCACAGTTGCTCATGTTTACCAATCTTTTACTTTTGCTATTTCCAAGAAATCTGGATCCCAATTTCTCTCAGCAGCTGCCTATGTGTTTCTTTGTGTCAGTTATGGACATGGCCACTTGAGCTGAAGGTGGCGTTCCCTTGCATCTCTCGGTGAATGAGTTAAGAAAATTAACTACCAAACGGCTCGAAACACAAGTCTAATTATCTTCCAGTCAGGGGTTCAAGAGAACATTGTAGGTTAACCTATCAGGTCAAAATGAACTAAACTCGCTTTCCCCCTCTTCCACATAAAATGTCGAATAACCATAATCTCCTTCAGAGTTCATGACTGCGTTTTGAAGGCACAGACTGTCCTTCCATTGCAAATTTTCAGCATTTTCTGCTTTTTGTTTCATGGAAGTATATTTTATTTAGTTTAGAAAGTTGGGGATTGGTCAAGAGGTTGTCCATTCTGCTTACTCTAGAGGTGAAGCATTAAAATGTAATTTGTGGAAGATGTAGTTCAGATTCAATACCAAGGACACCGATTTTCACAATGTGGCTCTTTAAACTGTGGTTCCAGAATCACAGTCCTTCTGTTCTTTAGTGAACGATGTGCATGGTCCCCTAAGCAAATGCAATTTGGATCTCAAACTGTCCAGAGGGGTCAATTAATTAGAGCTTCTTAATGGCTATATAATGTGTGTGTGTGTGTGTGTGTGTGTGTGTGTGTGTGTGTGTGTGTGTGTGTGTGTGTGTGTGTGGGTGGGTGGGTGGGTGGGTGGGTGTGGGTGGGTGTGTGTGTGTGTGTGTGTGTGTGTGTGTGTGTGTGTGTGTGTGTGTGTGTGTGACTGTACAGATGATCTAATTGTAATTCTATTGTTTGGATTATCCAATATGGTTACTGACGGAGCAAATTTTTCCTCTTGCCATCACCTCAACTTAAATAAATACAAAGTTAATTTCCATTTCACGTAAAGGATAAAAATGCAGAACGAATGGCTAATTGACAAAAAAACATTATCAGTTTTATAAATTATTGTATCTTGTGGAAAGATTAATCTCACCAAGATTTGGATTATTATCTGGTACAACATTGCTACAATTGAAAGCTGAAGGTTTGGTCCAAGGTTGGCAGAATGATGTGATGGGAGGGACGGGAATAGCCCATTGCAGCCTGGTCTTTGCCCTAAAGACGATTCTTGCTTGGATGGTGAGCATGCTCATCCCATTGGGGAAATGGGGTGACAAAAGGAGGAATGGCTTTGCCCTTTGAATTTACCAGTTCCTTCGTACCTCTATTCCTACCATAACATTAACAGGAGCAAAGAATGACAACATGCAGGATGTAAAGATGACACACAATGTTGAGGCACCAAACACTCTGGCCTCCTGATACCTTAAATTTGGCCTCTTATAAAGGGGACTTCCATTCATATTTAAGTTTCCCCCCAGCTCACGATCTTCAGTATTCTTCAATACTCACTCACCGTACTTGAGCACTAATCCCCCTTCGAACAAGTTAGCATGCTGAACTGCGTAGATTAGGCATCCACATGAGATCACTGACACCAGAGACTGCTCACGTTCTACCACAGAGAGTTGTGAGTCTGTGGAATTCTCTGCCTCAGAGGGCGGTGGATGCTGGTTCTCTGGCTACTTTCAAGAGAAGGCTTGATAGGCCTCTTAAAGATAGCAGAGTCGGGGGATATGGGGAGAAGGCTGGAACGGAGGTACTGATTGTGGATGATCAGCCATGATCAAATTGAATGGAGGTGCTGGCTCGAAGGGCAAAATGGCCTACTCCTGCACCTATTGTCTATTGTCTATTAACACAGCTTCGTTTCTGATCTAAGGTAGACACAAAATGCTGGAGTAACTCAGCGGGTCAGGCAGCATCTCTGCAGAGAATGAATGGATGATGTTTCGGGTCGAGACCCTTCTTCAGACTGATGTCAGGGGAGTGAGGCGAGATAGAATGTAGTCGGAGACAATAAGACTGGTGGGAGAACTGGAAATGGGGAGGGGATAGAGAGAGATGGAAAGCAAGTGCTATTTGAAGTTAGAGAAGTCAATGTTCATACTGCTAGGGTGTAAGCTACCCAAGTGAAATATGAGATGCTGTTCCTCCAATTTGCGCTGGGTCTCATCCGACAATGGAGGAGGCCCAGGACAGAAATGTCAGATTGGGAATGGGAGGGGGAGTTAAAGTGCTGAGCAACCGGGAGGTCAGGTAGGTTAAGGCGGACTGAGCGGAGGTTTTCAGCTAAACGATCGCCGAGCCTGCACTTGGTCTTGCCGATGAACTGAAGTTAACACCTGGAACAGCAGAAACAGTAGATGAGGTTGGAGGAGGTACAAGTGAATCTCTGTCTCACCTGAAACGATGGTCGAGGTCCTTGGATGGAGTCGAGTGGGGAGGTAAAGGGACAGGTGTTGCATCTCCTGTGGTTGCAGGGGAAAGTACATGGGGAGGGAGTGGTTTGATTGGTTTCCGATCTGTAGAGTTGCAGTGGTGGACATTGATGCTGTGAACTAAATAGATGTTTCCAGAACTTTCCAAGGCAGGCTCCAGGGCATTGCAATCCAAGATCTTAATAGAAGTAATGAGTGAACATTGATGTAGAGATAATCCTCTTGTCCATATGATCTTCAACATTGTGGTCTCTCCTGCTTATTTCAATGAATCACAGCAGTCAGGATTGGATGAGTGACATCTTCTGCATGAATCATTCAAGAAAACATCACTGAAGTTACCACAATTATAACAAACTGCATTTTGCAGAAATCCTTACTCAACAGATGATCAAATGGCAGCAGAATGACTTCCCTTGCCACTGACCATTGTCATTCGCTGTGTGCTTTAGATGGAAACAAAACAAAACAGCTTGTGGTTCCAGTCATTCAGCAAAGTCCTTTTTCCATGAGGCAACTTGAGCGCCCTGGAAAGGAAAAGACTACAAAAAGTAGTAAACACTGCTCAGTCCATCATCGGCTCTGACCTTCCTTCCATCGAGGGGATTTATCGCAGTCGCTGCCTCAAAAAGGCTGGCAGTATCATCAAAGACCCACAACATCCTGGCCACACACTCATCTCCCTGCTACCTTCAGGTAGAAGGTACAGGAGCCTGAAGACTGCAACAACCAGGTTCAGGAATAGCTACTTCCCCACAGCCATCAGGCTATTAAACCTGGCTCGGACAAAACTTTAATTATTAATAACCAATTATCTGTTATTTGCACTTTATCATTTTATTATTCATGTGTGTATATATTTATATTATGGTATATGGACACACTGATCTGTTTTGTAGTAAATGCCTACTATGTTCTGTGTGCTGAAGCAAAGCAAGAATTTCATTGTCCTATCAGGGACACATGACAATAAACTCACTTGAACTTGGACTGAATCCAAGAACAAGGGTGACATTGCCTCATGGGCTTTGTTGAGATTTGCCTTCTGTTCACTTTGTTTGGCAGGCATTTGGGTACTATGAGGGTGGGGGGGTGGGGGGGGTCTGACAACTATACTTGCAGAACAAATGAACATTGGAGGCATGGTAAATAATTCTGAAGAAATGTTTCAAAATAAAAACAGGAAATGCTGGATAAAAGGGAAGAATTTCATAAGCTAAGGATGAATTTCCCCATCTTCCAACCTACCTTATGCAGCCCTTGCACTTTTTTTAATCTACACCTTTTTTGTCATTGTTGCACAAATATTCTGCACTCTGTCTATTTTCCCTTTTGCAGTATCTGATATAGATGTTTCTGCTATTGTCATGTTTGGTATAATTTACCCAGAAAGCACACGTTTTTCACTGCATCACAGTGCAGAGGACAATAACAAACCAACATCAAACACACAGCAGGTCAAACAGCACCTGTGAAGAGGGTAATAGAGTTAATGACTCAGGTCAAAGTTCCGCTGTCAGAAATATGAAACGGTGAGAGAACAATGATATATTGTGGAGAGGTGTAAGGAGCGGATGAATCTGAGGGATTTACGATGATAAGACCAAGACCAAAAGAGACACAGGTGGATTGGGTGGTGAAGAAGGCATAAGGCATGCTGCCATTCATAATTCAGGACATAGAATTCAATATTTGGGACATCATGCTGTGACCTTACCAGAAGATGATTATGCCGCATGGAGTTGCATGTGCAGTTCTGGTCGCCACACTGAAGGATGTGATTATGTTGGAGAGAGTGCAGAGACGATTCAACTGAATGTTACCTGGATTGAAGGCCTTTAGTAATGGGGGAGATTGGATGGCCTGGGCTTGTTTCCATGGAGTGAAGGAGGCTGAGGGGCATCCTGAGAGAAGCTTGGAAGATTGAGAGGCACAGACAACATCTTTCCCCGTGGTAAGGATATCAAAAATAGGACTCAATGTCAGGGTCAGTTTTATCCCTCACCTATTTCTCACTAACAACAGATTATCTTTGATGTTTCTCAGTGTTACTTGGGGGATTCTGCAGTCAGTAAACAGGCTACTGATTTTTCTTTCCGTTTGAACAACTGCTGCTGTTCAGTTAATGGTACCTTCAGCGGTCACAAAGGGCATTGGAACATAGAATAACAGTACAGCATAGGAACATGCTCTTCAGCCCACAATGACCATGCCAAATATGATGCCAAGTTAAACCAACCTCCTCTTGCATATATAGAGATACAAATTTATTTTCATCCAACTCTGCAGCTTAGAATATTTCTGTTTTATTAAGCTATTTTCTTTTTAAAAAAACGAGAAACACATCACTATGTACAAATCATTTTGAGCCGTATTTGGCTCCAGATGTCAATTAATGGCAATAGCTCTTGAGGGTTCTTTAATACTTTTACCTGATTCATTGGGGTTTTGTTATTGCTATCAGCACATGAACTAATTGATATTATCGTGGCTAACCAAGAAAAGTGCACATCTTGCTAATCCTCGACTGTCAAGTCAAGTCTTTGTTACACCTTGCCATCGTGCAGCTCAGTCTTTTGGGTGAGATATTAACTCTGCATCCCCAGGCTCTTTGTAATGGCTACTCATTCCATGTCAAAGCTGCTTCGTGGAGATTTTAGCTGGCTTCCTCTCCATGCTTTGCTTTTTTATCAGGACATAATTACCAGGTCTCTCGTTGAAGACCTTTCCTCCTCAAACGCTTCTCTAGATAATGCACAGTCAAGATCATTTATCGTAATCATTCCTAGTTCATAAATCCCAAATCGGAATAGATTATCTAGGAAGGAGCTTTTAACACACATGCGTCATGAGGTAGGAAACTAGAAGAGACATCCCATCCTCTCCACCCCTGGTCGTCTTACCTGGTATAAGCGTTTTGTTCTCCTTGTTTCAGTAGTGGCCCATTGACTCTGCTCCAACCAGCCTGTTCCTCTAACCTACAAAATGTGACCCACACACTCCATCATTTTGACTGAACTTGTACAAATTCCTGTTCTAAAGCATGAGTTAAAAAACAGTGTCATTCACATCTTCAGGTCTTTAAGAACTCACTATCTAACTATGTTTGGATTTGACTAAATCATTTTCTTTCCAACTTTGAACTAGTGCTTGGAAGTGTATCAGAAGGAATATGATGGACCTAGTGCCGGAAAGTGGAATTAGATGGGATAGTGTTATTTGATGGGATGAATCACTTCCTTCTGTATGATATGACCCTGCATCTTGCATCACATAGCTTCTGCCTTGACCTTGGTGACATAGTAAACAAAAACTCATATTTGTAAATATAAGGGAACCATGAACTCTTTGAAGGAGTTTCACGGATTCTCTGGTGGGGGAGCACATAATATCTCAGTTGCAATTCTATGGAATATGGAAAAGCTCGTTGGGTCTGAGTTAGCCAACAGAAGCATACCCACCCATTGGATTGTCTACTGTGTGATGATTAATGACCATTTAGAAATTATAGACCCCAGAGAAATGAACCACAGTGGCTGCTAACGATGGAAAATGGGGAGGATGGCATGTGTTGCACAGAAAGGGTAAATGGAGGAAAGGCCTAATGTCTAAAGCAACATGGCTATAGTCATTCATGGAGCTTTGCATGCACTGCTTGAAAGCTACAGTAATGCTGCTGATCATACCACTGCATTAGGCAATAGATCCCATGCATTAACAACATCGGCAGGAACATTTAATAAAGAGGGCTTTCTTGTAAAGTAATGAGTTATATTCATGTCTGCCAGGGAAATAAATACCTTATTCATTAAGAAACTTGAAGTTGAAAGATTTCTATCTCAAAAAGATTCCTGTAAAATGCCATAGAGCAGGGATGGTGGATATTTCAGGGCTGCATGAAGAGGTTTTTTTAGGAAGGCCATTTTGTCATCCAAAGTGCCTAAAAAATACTGTTTTCTTTTCACATTTTTACTTAAACATGGGCGATCTATGAACTTCGTTCCAGGCTATTTTTGATGTTGGAGCTTTGCTTTTGGCACCATTTTTTTCCAAGTCTATTCCTTTATTTGTGTTCATTTATTTTCCTGATGTAGGTTTGGTAACAAGTGACTTTTCTGTCTTGGTTTTCTTCTGCCTTATGGTTTTACAAATGAAGCCCATGAACATGACTATGGATGAATCCTGGAGCGATAATAGTGACAAGCAAACCTGTCATCTCCCCCTCTCTGTCCCCCTCTCACACATTCATGTACACGTGCATTTTAATCCTACCAAGACAGGCGGGATCAATGGGCAGACAAATTGCTTAAAATCTCCATCCTGGTGTCAACCTCAGAGTTCAACAACACCCAGGCAGAGTGTGATCTTTAACTGGCTCCTCATCCATTCATCCATCCCCCCCCCCCTGGACATTCACTCCCTTCCATACTCTTGCACAGTGGCTGCAGTGTGTATCATCAGCGAAATGTATTGCACTTACTTGCCTTGAACTGCACTGTCTCCTAAACCTGCAGCTTCTGCCACCATGAAAAACAAGGGCTGCAGGTGTTTGAGAACTCTGCGTGCTCCTCTGAGTCACAGACCTGCCTGACTTGGAAATGTATCATCATCTTTCATTGTCACTGGAAATCCCACCTCAATGCTAGTGTGGGCACACCCTCGCCACATAAAATAACCACAGTTCAAGAAGCCTGCTCATTATCTACATCAAGTAAGGATGGTCTGATCAGCAACACTTCCTGTAACTACAGTGAATATTTTTTTTTAAAACACACAAAGTTCTGGGTTTAACAGAGGCAGAGCAGTCTAGTTAAAGGAGGATGGGCACTATCTTAATGAAGGTGATTAAATCTCTTTTACAGGTTTAATCCTTGCTGCCCTGATGTCCCAGGCCTTGAGAAACCCAGACAAGAAGACAAATGGGTACACAAGAGACTGCCGATACTGGATTCTTGAGTAAAAAAACAAACTGCTGGAGGAACTCAGCAGGTCAGCAGATCCAACGTTTCGGATCGGGAAGGAGAGTCCCGACCCGAAATGACGTCTGTCCATTTCCCTCCACAGATGCCGCATGACCAACCCCCTCCCCCAAAAAATATGGGCGAGTAACTTTTCAATGCTGTTGGGCGGAAGGTGAGATGGAGCAGGAAACCTTTTTTTTCCTGATGTTCCAAATTGCCCTGTGCTGTGGGTAAAGGCCACCTCTCTCAATCAGAGCTCAGACACCTGAACGTTGGGGAGAGCACAGCTCACTCTCCCCTCTGTAGCCGGACATTGGTTAGTTGTCCCTGTGCCCCCACCCCACCCTCAGCTGGAATAACTGAATAGGATTCATTGGTAAAAACTATAAGATAAGTTATTCATTGCAAAGACTAATATTGTCTCTGGCTGTGAATTGGCGAGGTTCGCAGTTCGGCCTCGGGGCCAGGGATAGGGTTGACCCTTTTCTCTCATCAACAGAATCTCACCTTCCAATCCCTCCACTCCCACCCCCATTCCAACACACAGCACAGGACAGTAAACAACAAACAAAAATAACATTGGAACTTGAGACTTCTAGACAATTGTTCATACACCCATGTTTAACCCGTTGCCAATAAACTATGAAACATTTTTACAATCCTTCAAAGTCATGGGCCTTGTTTTGTTGAGGCAGGCTAACTTACACGACCTGCCAGTATTTAAAGATGTCCTTTCCATTTTAGGTTTCTAATTTTATGACTGGGAAGGGGAAGGATATGGGATTTGACAGTGTTGTTGGGTTGGGCAGTGGAAACAGGAAACCACACAACTCAATGAAGAGGGCAGGCAACTGTACATCTTAATCAGATAGGTGGTGTGTGCAAGAAGAGGGGAATGTTAATTGACAATAACTTGCATTCAATATACAATCAAATGCAGTTAGAGGATTAAAAAGAGAAAGAAAGATGGGATTGAGAGAGAAAACAAAACGGAAAGAATGTTAACCAGTATCACGCTCAGTTAAAGCCAGTTATAGAGTCATAGAGTGATACAGTGTGGAAACAGGCCCTTCGGCCCAACTTGCCCATACCGGCCAACACATCACAGCTACACTAGTCCCACCTGCCCACATTTGGTCCATATCCCTCCAAGCCTGTCCTATCCATGTACCCGTCTAACTGATTCTGAAATGTTGGGAGAGTCCCAGCCTCAACTACCTCCTCTGGCAGCTTGTTCCATACACCCACCACCTTTTGTGTGAAAAAGTTACCCCTCAGATTCCTATTAAATCTTTTGCCCTTCATCTTAAACCTATGTCCTCTCGTCCTCTGGCCTGTTGGGATAGTATTGAGTTTATAATGGTTAGTTTTCAGTGCTAGAGAAGCCATACAGCTTGGAAACAGGACCTAATCAGGCAATGATAGGAACTGGTGCTGATTGTAAACCATCCAGTTTTTCACCAATCATACCCGATCCCATTTTATTCTCCCAGCTATCCCCTAGATTCCATCCTTTACTTGCTCGGAGCAGTTTGCATTGGCCAATTAACCCGCAAATCTTTGGAATGTGGGAAGAAACCAGAGCACCTGGAGGAAAACCCCACGGTCACAGGGAGAACATGCAAGGTCAGGATTAAACCAGGGCCTCTGATACCATGAAGCAGTGGCTCTATCAGCTGTGCCACTGTGCCGCACATTGACTGGTGGTTGATTGGCAACAATTAATAGCTAGCATGGGGTTGAAAGGGGACTTAAGGGCTTAAATGTACGGCACCTCTCTGTAACCAGCTCAATATTGCCAAGCAAATATATCAACCATGCCATTCAATGCATTTCAGCTGTGAAACAGACAGTACAATTCTGTTTTCACAAAGCTAAAAAAGGAACAATGCACCTTGGACAGTAACGTTTGGACCACTGATTAACAATGTATTTGCTCTGATTTGAAGATGCTGTTCTATCTGTGCAGAAATGTCAGTATTGTGGCCCTTCCTTTGAATTTCTATAATGTAAAACAGTAGTGCTGCTCAAATGGGGCCAAACACCTCAGGGTGGCACTAGTGTGAAGATGGGACAAGTAGTTATGTTACCAGAAGACCAGTGATTGGATGGAGTGAGTATGGCACGAGTTAGAGTGTATACAGATCTTGGAATGGTTTTGAAATGGAGCCTGAGATCCTGAGATAATTTCTGATCAGAGGAATTTTATCAAATAGGGCAATAAAATGGTGAATTTATTGATGCAATTCATCACTACTAATTCTGAAACAAATGTCCCTACCAACAATAAAATTAATTAATTTGCCATGTCTAAACCAAAGCTGAAAGTTGAAGAAAAATATGTGGTTACACATGTGGAATTTTCACCAAAAAAATATTAATGATAGTAGTTCACATTGAGCCAATCTTCTGCTCCTCCAAAGAGAGATCCACAAACTAATTAATGAGGGAAGAATCATTTTAGTTATAGTAACCCGGAATCACAAATGAAATGTCCCACTCTCAACTAGTTCAATTGAAAAAAACAAATTGCTGGAGGAACTCAGCAGGTCAAGCAGTATCTACAGGGGGTGGGGGGAATTGTTGATGTTTTGATTGCACTTTGAAAAATGCATGTTTAGTGACAAGATGGGTTTAGTCAATAGAAATTGAACCTTATTGCTGTTCTATTGGTTTTTAACCAAGAAGTGCATTTTTCATGACTGCTGCTGAATTTGCTTTTCTAAATTAAGACATGGTGAAAATAGTATTTGATCACAAGGCATATTAGTTTAATGATATTTAAGGCTCATGGGTGTGATGGACTTTGTAAATTTTCCCCTGTGAAGCCTACTGACTAACTGACAGAGCTCACAATCACCCGCCCTCTCTTCGGAAAAACCAGTATCTGTACCTGCAATAGACCTTGATGTTGCAAATCTGTCCGGAACTGTCAGCTCTCCGTGGTCAGAACTCCACGGATAAGGTACAGGGACGGTCATAATCAGCCTGTTGCTGGTTTGCACAACACATCTCCTCTGCTGCTGATGAAAAAAGAACACCCAATGTTCTAGATGAAGATTCTCCTCCTTCGACCCAAAGTGGGTAGCCTTGGGTTTCTCCAAAATTACATCTCCCACACCTACATAGAAACATAGAAACATAGAAAATAGGTGCAGGAGTAGGCCATTCGGCCCTTCGAGCCTGCACTGCCATTCAATATGATCATGGCTGATCATCCAACTCAGTATCCTGTACCTGCCTTCTCTCCATACCCCCTGATCCCTTTAGCCACAAGGGCCACATCTAACTCCCTCTTAAATATAACCAATGAACTGGCCTCAACTACCTTCAGTGGCAGAGAATTCCACAGATTCACCACTCTCTGTGTGAAAAATGGTTTTCTCATCTCGGTCCTAAAAGATTTCCCCCTTATCCTTAAACTGTGACCCCTTGTTCTGGACTTCCCCAACATCGGGAACAATCTTCCTGCATCTAGCCTGTCCAACCCCTTAAGAATTTTGTAAGTTTCTATAAGAGTTTCTACAGTATCTTCCAACATCCCTACATACACTCACTTTTGGGCCTCAGCAGGTGGTATACTCCTTACAGATTTAACTGCTCTACCTCTGAGTTGCTGAGCTGCAATCATCATTGTAAACACCGTGGTTGTTACCGCTGTTCTGGTGCTAAACTGCTCGTGTTGACAATCAGTCCTCCAGTGTATTGCTGTAAGTAATGTTAAACACATCTGGATTTGCTATCTTGAAATATACAAAACTACATGAAGATTGGCCAGACATCACATAGTTTGGAGGAGTATTTAGTTTAGTCTAGCCGACTAATTCTGTTGGAGAATTGCAAGAGTGATCCATCAGTAACCAGTCCATAGCTACCTCCACATTATAAGCATGCCCATATCTATCTCATTCTTGCAGTCACTTGACCATTTAAATTATCATCTTATTTCAATCTTAGTTTAGTTTAGAGATACAGTGCGGAAACAGGCCCTTCAGCTTACTGAGTCCTTGCCAACCAGTAATCCCCACACATTAACACTATCCTACACACACTAGGGACAATTTACAATTTTACCAAGCCAATTAACCAACAAACCGCACATCTTTGGAGTGTGGGAAGAAACCCGCGCAGGTCATGGAAGAACTTACAAACTCCATGCAGCCAAGCACTCATGGTCAGGATCAAACCCGGGTCTCTGGTGCTGTAAGGCAGCAACTCTACCGCTGCGCCACCGTGCCACCTTTATCTTAGAGTGGAAATGTCAAATGTCAAAGCAGAGCTTTAAGGTCAGAGCGGGATAGTTTAAAGGAAAAGTTATAGGTTATTTGTAAAAGTTCCACGAATAGCAATGAGGTGAACAACCAAGTTGTCTGTTGTTGGATGACAGATAAATATTCAGCTGAGCACCAGATCTTCTGAGCTCAATTCTGAAATGTTTGAGACTTTGCCAAACGATGAAATCTCCTGCAATGTACCGTTTTGTCTGATCTTAAGGCTCCTCGGAGCAGATGAAATACATAAAACTTATCAGTAATAGAGTAAAGCAAATGAATTTCATGACAAATACCAAGTCTGAATTGGACAAACGCGCAACCATGTGATCACAAACCATAGTCGATTGGCACTGAATTTGAGAATCTTTGGATGGGTCGGGTACTTTTTGGCGCTGCCGTTTCGGCGCCGCTGTTTCGCCGCCTCCGTTTATAATATCAGAACCCTAACCCTAACCTCTGTAAATACCTCCAGATAAATAAAAGTGTTCCATGCGTCACAATACTCCGGGATAGTGAATTCCAGAGATTCATCACCCTTTGCAAGAAGTTCCTATGCCAAGGATATTGCAAGTGTTAACAAGTTTGGAAATTGGTTTCCACTGGCCCACCGCTGTGGAACCCTTACCCTAACCCTAACTCTAACACCCCGAAACGGAGGCGCCGAAACGGTGGCGCCCAAACGGCGGCGCCGAATGGTACCATTCCGTCTCTGGATTTCTTTCATCTGGCGCTTAACTTCTTAAACCAACAGCGTAGGCATTGGCTTGTCTAAAGAGATAAATCATGAGGAAGAAAGTTAGAAAAAGAAAGGGAAAGACATAAAGTTGGAATAGTCCAGCCTAGTGGGAGGGTGATCAGCAGATGAGCCCTGGACATGGGACCTAGGATATGACCTGGTCAGAAGCTCTTTGAACATAGATAAATGAAATTTATGCAGAAAGTATGTTCTCTGTGTTGTGCCTCAGTGCAGCTGATAGTACATTTTTGTGTATCTAAGCATGTTTTTACACAAAGTACTGGAGGAACTCAGTGGGTCAGGCAGCATCTGAGGAGGAAATGGTCAGACAATGTTTCGGGTCAGGACCCTTCTTCAGACTGGGTCTGTCCATTCCCTCCACAGATCTTACCTGACCCACTGAGTTCCTCCAGTATGTTGTGTTCAGCTCAAGATTCCAGAAACTGCAGTTCCTTTTGTAAGTATATTTTTAATTGTCCCATTCCTTGCTTTTCCAAACTCCAGTACACAATTACTTGTTATGGAGTCGTAGTTGAATATCGCAACAATGCATCACATAGAATAACTTGATTACCTTCTACCAGTATCAAAAGTCTTTGCTGTCTCGGCAAATTTAGTTTTGGAGAAGGATCTACATTTGCCTTTTTGTATATTATTAACATTTCTCTTGACGTGTCTTCGTAAAAAGTGTCAGTGCTGGCTTTAAGAAGAGTGATAATATTGAGACAGGTTGAGCTAATTCATGGAAATTACTTCTTGCATTGATTATTTTTAGGTTAGATGTATTGCCGTTCACAATACATGCATAGAAATATGAGTGTGCTAAAATATAATTGCATTTGATATGAATGGCCATTGATAATAAGTTAGAGATGTGCCCAACCCGTTTGCAATGGCAATATGTTGGATAACATCGAAAACATTCCCTTGCACATACCTCGCTGTTTTGCCATTCTGCATTCAGAAAAAGGCATCCATCCGCCTTTAAAGGCGCACTACCACACAGCACCAACACATGGAGAACAGGGAGGCTGCAGCGGATAGGAAGACAACAATTTTCACTCAGAGGGATGTACAGGAGAAAGGTTGTGTGTGCTGAGGGCCAGGAGATTCACCAGGAGGTAGCTACAGCCATCTCCTCTAGAAATGAGAATCCTTGCACACAGGAGCAATGTAGACAGAAAAATCTCATGATCACACACAGTATTTCACTATCATCTGCATACCACTGAGTAGAAATCCAAATAGAATGTGTACTTTGATGCACAGATCTGAATTTATTAACCAAGGTTCCTGTTATGTATGCAATAGAAATGGTGTTACCTACCTCCAAGTTAAAGGGGGAGGATTGTTAGGTATGTAATAGAAATGGTGTTACCTGCCTCCAAGTTAAAGGGGGAGGAGTGTTAGGTATGTGATAATTAGCATATGTAATTAGTGTCTTGTGATGTCTTGTGCAAGTACGCATGTGCACGGGGAGACTCAAGGTGGCGTCCTGGAATAAAGTAGCTTGTAAGATTACTCCCGTGTCTGAACCTAATTGAAGTCTGTTCCAAGCATCCAAATACACAACAGTTCCACTTATCTAATGTACTGTTTATGGCCCTAACCACGGGGCAAAAATGGAGGAGGACTGACTGTGCTTTTGTGCCTTCCACCAACCACAGTGAAGAATGCTGTGGTGGATGTTTGTGTTACATTTTTATTGTGTATTGTGTTTCTTTTTTGATTGTACCGCTGCTGGCAAGTTCATTTCACTGCACTTTATTGTGTATGTGATGAATAAATCTGATTGATTGATTGGTTGTATATTGTAATGAAAAGTATCAAGCCCCATTTCAACAATTGAATCACAGATTCATTCATCCATGTGTTATAAACGTTTCAGATGGACCTGCAAACCAGCAGGTGAGTCTGCTTCCCCATCCACACCTCAGCCCCTGATTATTGACATATTATGTTCATATTAATGATTGGAGGGTGGAGTTAAGCGCTATAGGCTAGAGAACTTTATTTTGCAGTCTGCTTGTGAAAAGTGTCTCTCTTTAATCCTAGGCAACCAACACCTGTCTCTCCTCTGCTCAGTTGGGAGATGAGGCAGCAGATGTTTGGAGCATATGCCACCTGGAGCAACTGCCCTCTTCCTCTCAATCCTGGTGCTCTCCAGGCCCTGCCTCATACCCAACAGGCTCCAGATCTCCTTGCTCCTCTTCCTCTGGCACCGGCTCTAATCAGTGATTGGCAAGACCATACAGCCAGTGATGAAGTCTCCCCTCGGACTAATGTCATGTTCTGAGGACCTATGCTGTTCTCCACCAATATCCTGATTTGTGTATGGCTCTCCTTGTAGCTGGTTGGATGGAGAGGTATGGCTCAGATCTTCCTGCACATTGCTGACAGCTTTGAAAACCCAAGTTTGGGAATATGATGTTCACAAGAGAAATCCAGGAAGACTAGGGTGGTGCCTAGGGTTCAGTATCAGACACCATTGTGAGAGCATTTCAGCAGCTCATTGCTAGGCATAGCTCTCACAGCTTGATTTAAACACACTCCCACAGACTTTGGGAGGTAGCAGAGTAGCCTGCATTGAGACTACCTAGGCACCACTCTATACCTTGGTTGGTATTGTACAGGGTAGGGAAATCAAGGCGTAAGTTTAAGGTAGGAGAGGAAAGATTTAGGAGAAACGTAAAAGGCAACTTTTTCTCACAGAGGGGTAGTCGTTATATGTAATCAGCTGCCTGATGAAGCAGTGAGGGTAGGTGCAATAATAGCGTTTAAAAGTCATTTGGACAGGTGCGTGAATTGGGAAAGTTTAGAGAGATATGGGCCAGGTGTGGGCAAATGGAACTTGCTTGGGTTGGGCATATTGGCTAGCATGGGTGAGTTGGGCCGAAAGGCCTGTTTCAATGCTGTATGACTCAACGACCTTCGGGACCTCAGGGGCATCTTTTTGACAGAGGATAGGAGTGTCTGGAATGTACTGCCAGAGGAAGCTACAGAATATTTGGACAGATATGTGTATAGGAAGGGTTTAGAGGGCAAGGGTACAAATACAGGCAACTGGGATTAGCCCAGTATGCCAAGGTGGACTGAAGGGTCTGTTTCTATGCTGTATAACTCTATGATTCCATAACCCTTAAGAGAGCTACCCCAGTATTGAACTGAGATATCAGCCTAGATATTTTTGCTAATGCCCCTGTCCCACTTAGGAAACCTGAACGGAAACCTCTGGAGACTTTGCGCCACACCCAAGGTTTCCGTGCGGTTCCCGGATGTTTTTGTCAGTCTCCCTACCTGCTTCCACTACCTGCAACCACCTGCAACCTCCGGGAACCGCACGGAAACCTTGGGTGGGGCGCAAAGTCTCCAGAGGTTTCCGTTCAGGTTTCTTAAGTGGGACAGGGGCATTAGGCATCCAGCATGGGATTAGAACCTCAACCCTCTGACTAAACACACCTCGCTGAGCACTCTTGTATAATTTATAGAAGCACTTAATTGTGCTTCTCTTATTCACCCTGGAGTGATTAATGCATTTACACACCCTGCTCTTTTTTCCATCATAGCATTAAATAAGTTCACACGACTTATACAAAATTGCTTCTCAATAGTTTAAAAAATGTTAAAGAATCATTATTATAAGTGCAATGTGATTGCCTATTTCTTTTATTTATTGTTGTGTACAACCTTCTTGCAGGTGCTTAACCTTATGTTTAACTTGCTAACTCGTGATCCTCAAAAGGGGCTTCTTAATTTATATGTGTGAATTCTGGAGCTATAACTTTAGAACTTAATGTAAAACTGTAGCAGCTGCTAATCTCATTTGAGAGGGAGAAGGGAAAATCGGTTATCAGTATTACAGTTGAACAAAGGGGGACTATGGAGCCATGAGGGAGGAGCTGGCCAAAGTTGACTGGAAAGATACCCTAGCAGTGATGACAGTGGAACAACAATGGCAAGTATTTCTCGGAATAATGCAGACAGTGCAGGATCAGTTCATTCCAAAGAAGAAGAAAGATTCCAAGGGAAGTAAGGGGCGACCGTGGCTGACAAGAAAGTCAAGGAGACTATAAAAATAAAAGAGGA
The DNA here is from genome assembly GCF_010909765.2 of Amblyraja radiata. Lineage (NCBI taxonomy): Eukaryota > Metazoa > Chordata > Chondrichthyes > Rajiformes > Rajidae > Amblyraja > Amblyraja radiata. The sequence goes on along the minus strand of NC_045959.1, from coordinate 20,921,086 downwards.
GTATAACATAGCAAAGATGAGCGGGAAGCCAGAAGATTGGTAAACTTTTAAAAGAGAAACATAAGATAACTAAAGAGGCAATACGTGGAGAAAAGATGAGGTACGAAGGTAAGCAAGCCAAGAATATAAAGGAGGATAGTAAAAGTTTATTTCGGTATGTGAAGAGGAAAAAATTAGTTAAGGCCAAAGTTGGACCCTTGAAGATTGAAGCAGGTGAATTTATTATGAGGAACAAGGAAATGGCAGATGAGTTGAACAGGTACTTTGTTCGCTTCTTCCGTAGTGAAGACGGTTCCAATCTCCCTGATGTACGAGTGGCCAGAGGATCTAGGGTGATGGAGGAACTGAAGGAAATTAGCATTAGGCAGGAAATGGTGTTGGGTAGACTGATGGGACTGAAAGCTGATGGTCAGCTACCCAGGGTACTTAAGGAAGTGGCATTAATGAAGTGGTACTTAAGGAAGGAATCGTGGAATTGGTGATCATTTTCCAATGTTCTATAAATTCAGGATCAGTTCCTGTGGATCGGAGGGTAGCTAATGTTATCACACTTTTTAAGAAAGGAGGGAGAGAGAAAACAGGGGATTATAGACCAGTTAGCCTGACATCGGTGGTGGGGAAGAGGCTGGAGTCAATTATAAAAGATGAAATAGCGGCACATTTGGATAACAGTAAAAGGATCGGTCCGAGTCAGCATGGATTTATGAAGGGGAAATCATGCTTGACTAATCTTCTGGAATTTTTTGAGGATGTAACTAGGAAAATGGACAAGGGAGAGCCAGTGGATGTAGTGTACCTGGACTTTCGGATATCATTTGATAAAGTCACACAAAGGAGATTAGTGGGCAAAATTAGAGTACATGGTATTGGGGGTAGGGCGATTGGCAGACAGGAAACAAAGAGTAGGGATTAACGGGTCCCTTTTAAAATAGCAGGCAGTGACTAGTGGGGTACCGCAAGTCCCGGTGCTGGAACAGCAGCGATTTACAATATACATCAATGATTTAGATGAAGGGATTCAAAGTAACCAGCAAATTTGCAGATGACACAAAGCTGGATGGCAGTGTGAACTGTGAGGAGGATGCTATGATGATACAGAGTGACTTGGACAGGTTGGGTGAGTGGGCAGTTGCATGGCAGTTGCAGTATAATGTGGATAAATGTGAGGTTATCTACTTTGGTGGCAAAAACAGGAAGGCAGAATATTATCTGAATGGTGTCAAGCTGGGAAACGGGGAAGTACAAAGAGATCTGGGGTACAGCAGGCAGTGAAGAAAGCTATTGGCATGTTGGCCTTCATAACAAGAGGAGTTAAGTAGAGGAGCAAATAGGTCCTTCTGCAGTTGTACAGGGCCCTTTTGAGACTACACCTGGAGTATTGTGTGCAGTTTTGGTCTCCAAATTTGAGGAAGGACGTTCTTGCTATTGAGGGAGTGCAGTGTAGGTTCACAAAATTAATTCCTGGGATGGCGGGACTGTCATTTGTTGATAGAATGGAATGGCTGGGCTTGTATACTCTGGAATTTAGAAGGATGAGAGGGTATCTTATTGAAACATATAAGATTATTAAGGGATTGGACACGCTAGAGGCAGGAAACAAGATACCGATGTTGGGGGAGTCCAGAACCAGGGGCCACAGTTTAAGAATAAGGGGTAGGCCATTTAGAAAGGAGATGAAGAACAACTTTTCAGCCTAGAGTATTGTGAATCGGTGGAATTCCATGCCTCAGAAGGCAGTGGAGGCCAATTATCTGGATGCTTTCAAGAGAGAGTTAGATAGAGCTCTTAAAGATAGCGGAGTCAGGGAATATGGTGAGAAGGCAGGAACGGAGTACTGAATGTAGATGATCAGCCATGATCACAGTGAATGGCGATGCTGGCTCGAAGGTCCAAATGGCCTACTCCTGCACCTATTGTCTATTGTCTCACACAAGGATGATTAGTGTGGGAATGGGAAACAACTTTTTGAAAGTGTGCTTATTGCTTGTGGCTTCTTGTTCTGCCTTCAGTTTACCATCCAGTTTAGAGATACAGCGTAGAGGCAGGCCCTTCAGCCCACCGAGTCCATGCCGACCAGCGATCAGGGCACAGTAGCACTACCCTAGACACACTAGGGGCAATTTACTATTTTACCAAACCAATTAACCTACAAACCTGTACGTCTTTGGAGTGTGGGACGAAACCGGAGCTCCCACGGAAAACCCATGGAGGTCAGTGGGGAAAACATACAGACTCCATAGTCAGGATCGAACCTGGGTCTCTGCCACTCTATGGCAGCAACTCTACTGCTGCATCACCGTGCCAACTATCAGCTTTTCACCAGAGAATGGTTGATAATAAATTAGGCTCTGTGCTCCACTACTGAAATCTTTCTCCTTGACATAATAAAGCAAATTTAAAAAATATTACTGTAGACAGAATTATGCAAACCACCAGCACCTTGCCACACACACAATTACCTTTATGCTGATAAACCACTGAACAAGGAACTTGTTGATAGCACCTGAGCCTTGAGTCAGAAGATGATGGGTTAAAGGCTCAATTGAGGAATGTGCAGATAAAATCTACAATGAGATGTGCTGTCTTTTGAAATGAAATGTTAAATTGAGTGTCTGTCCAAGGTGGTAGTTTAAAACATACCATGACACTCATTGAAGGAGCACATTGATGGGCAAAAAGCAAACTGCTGCAGGAACTCAGCATGCCAGGTAGCATGAGTGGAAGAAAATGGACAAACAATGTTTTGGGTCGGCACCCTTCTCCATACTGATAGCCAATTTTTCCAATCAGCCTGCAGTATCAAATCATCAGTATAACTGTGATCACGTTAGCTAACTGCACAATAGAGATGTATGGAATGGAATTTTGGAAGTGGGACACAATGTATCATCAGAATTGGGCAGTGCATGCTGCTGAAAACATATTTGAATGATTGTTTAGTTCACTGCTGAATATGAGACCTTGCAGTGTAGATATTGTCAGCTGCATTGCCACACAGTACAACAGCGACCATACTCAGTACTTCCTTGGGCACGAAGCTCTTCACCCGAGAAAGCACTATATAAATATAAGCTCTTTCTCTCCTTGTGTAAACTTATGATGGTGTCAATTGATCAACTGATCTGTTCATCAGAAAATCATCCTCAATGTACCACTTATGTCAGACTTCCCGAATTAAATAAAATATTACCAATACCTAACACTTCTGAACCTTGGCTGAAAGGGTTTAGTTAAACTGATTAATGTGGAATATCAGACCTTATAGTTTGTAATTGCATTAATCCCCAAAAGGGTGATTGTAAGAACACAGGAATGAAAGGGGCCAGGAAAGGTATGCTTGCACGCAGCACTGCAGAAGTATCATATCGAAAATAATGCTCATAACCCTCTATCAATATTTTCAGCAGGTACTTAGCCAATTCTCTCTTGACTTAATAAATACAATCAGTCCTTGCGTATTTTCAAGACTATGCATCACATGGGATGATTTCAACTGCCTTTTCTCTTTCTTCTAAAAATATGGGTAATACAGTACTTCAGAATCTTTGTATTCGATCATTTTTGTGGGTGTTTTTGGTGCAAAGATGATGCGGTTCTGGTTTAGGAGGGCATCATGAATTGATTTGTGAGCCCAAAGTAGGTAACCCCAGCAAGTGTTGCTTTGACTGCTTTTGTCTACATTATATATCTTCATCTCCAATATTTTCCTGTCCTTCAAAATTGGAATAGTCTGTCCCCTGTTGTCGGCTCTGTCTCTTAACTGGCATATTTTTGCAAACCCAAAATGTTATTTTTTTGCACAAGCCACTAAATGCACATTGTCCTCTACAAAGAAGGATGTTCAAGGGAGCCTTAACTTTTCTATTGCTACATGTACACATGTATTCCACAGACATGGGTTTACAGTGACGAAAGCTGATCAATTCTTTAAATATATTTGGCATAATATGTTCTATAAATTCCTTCGTCTGTAGTTTAATAGCTTATGCAAAAACCCAGGCCCCCAAGTCATTCTATGGGACACTGCAGTTTGATTGTTTACCACCTTCAGCTGAAAATCACCTCTGTTATTTCAGCAGAGGCATTAACCCACTCAAAATAAATAGGAGAGCATAGAATTTGAAACACCCAAAGACTCATTGACAGGAAGATGAGTGCCACACGTGGCTTTGAACCTGCCGTAACTTCAAACCTATTTTGCGGCCTGTTGTCTCCCATATAGAGCGAGATACTGGCAGGATCCCCTCCAGTGCGTTCCTGAACGATTCCTGAGTGTGGTGCAATGAGATCACCTATACAGCAGCAAAGGCAGCTGAGTGCATTTAAAGGCAACAAGCTTCAAAAAGAATGACAGATTTGTGTTTTAATCTTCAAGGCGCTCTCCTGTAAGCTGTGCTGAAACCTAATGTACAGTGAAGTACTTGGTGAAGAGGGATGTCATTTTATTGAATGATAACATGGGAACTAGTATATCTCATCTCAAACCTTTTACTCAAACATCTAGGTTACATTGCATTTTGACAGAGTTTTTGTTTAAAGTGAAATATTTTTGATCAGCTGTTCGATCCGTCATCACTATAAGCTACAGGCGGTCCACAGGTAATGAACTGATTCATTTTTACAGACTTCCATAAATTAATTTTGTCCGTAAGTTGGAAAACGCACCAGAGACAATTGTTACGGTAACCATATCCACACAGTATTATAATGAGTGGCATCAAAACACTTAAGTCCAATAAACAAGAAAAAATAGTAAAAGTGGAGAGAGAGAGGAAATCAGCTCTGCCATTTGTAGGAACACATACTTATGTCATTCTTTTGAATGTAATAATAATATTATGCTCGATTTGATGTAGGAGTAACCATAAGTTCAATGTTCGTAACCCGGGGATGGTCTGTAGTTGGCAAAACAAACTGAGAGGAGATGGGAAGGAACACTTTACAGACATTAGGTTGATGTAGCCAACAACGCACTGTTGAAAGGCAAATGGAAATACATTTCAGAGTCACTTGCAAAAGAGAATTGGATAAGTAATTGAAAAATAAAATGTTGTACATTGAGTATAAGAGGGACTGAGGTAAGGTAAAGATCACGATGCTTTTTTCCACAGCTTGGGTGTCTAAAGTAAAGAGATTAGAAGTATATGTTAAGGGATAAAAAGTTTAGAAGAGGATTTTCTTTCACCCAATAAGTGGTTGGAATCTCGAATGCACTGCTGAGATCGGTTTAGTGAGTACATGATGGTCAACATGGACATGTTGGACTGTAGGCCCTGTTTCTCTGCTATATGATTCCATGAAGGGTGAGAGTAGGAATAATTGTATCGATGTTTCAGTGACCTGGCACAGACAAGATGGACCACATTGCCATCTTTGTGCTTGAGGATTTTATCAGACGAAAGTAACCGCTCATATGTTGGCACATTTCACCAATTTGGGTGTTATAACATGTGGCACAACATTTATCCGCGTGATCCTTGAATACTGCACTTGACATTTATTTTGCAATATGGTTGCAACCAAATGTAATGCCGCTGAAGGTATTAGCAACGCATTTCAATAATTTTTGTTTTATCAACTCTGGTAAATTCTATATACCAAGGAGAGAATTGTAGTAATGCAATTTCAAGAATCCAAAAGGGGTTTCAAAACAAGTTGACCTCATCTGAATCTCTCAGTTGGCTTACAACGTGGAAACTCTCTTCCGATTGCAGTTTATTTTGTATGTCACTGTTCAACAGAGAGACGGAGCTCTTTCCTGATGAATTAAATAAAGCAGCAAAGTGCTTTCTTTCAGCAGAAGATAAGGGTGAATTTGAAAACATTCAGTAAGAGATTTTATTAACTGAAACCTTATTAAAGAAGTATTGGTTGAAAATAATGTAATATTGTTTCCTGGTAAAGCAATATAATGCTTATTACCAAATGCTCTATCCTATAATTTCTCAAAATATTTTAATTATTCTGAGTTAAGGTTTTTTAAAAAATAAAGGCTCGCACTTTTGTGACTTCTTTCACAATCTGGGTATCCATAAACAGTTCCCATGTTTCCTTACCACTGAAGGAGGCCATTCTGCCCAGCCGGGATGGGTATGGGAATGTGCTGCAGGCTCCCTAAGCAATCACATCCCCCCACTAATTTTTCCTGTAAACTATTCTCCCGACAAGTCACCTGCCCATCTTCACCAGAGACAATATACCTATACCAATTAACCTATAAACCAGCAAATCTTTAGGATTTGGAAGGAAAGACATCCACATTAGCACAGGGAGGACATACAAACTCCACACAGACAGCAACAAAAGATTATATTGGTCCCAGGTCATTGGAGCTGTGAGGCTGCAGCCCAACCAGTTGCACGACAGTACCAACTCCAACCTACTTGCAAACCATGGTTATCATTGTAATGCAGCAAGGAGCAGCATCTGATTTGGAAACGGGCCACCCCCTTATCTAACGGTGAGATTAGGGTCAGGTAATCTGTCCAAAGGCATTAATGGATACAATAATTAGCATGCTTTCAATTTTTCTTTGAATAAGGCTGAACATAGAAAAAAGGTGCAGGAGTAGGCCATTCGGCCCTTCGAGCCTGCACCGCCATTCAATATGATCATGGCTGATCATCCAACTTAGTATCCTGTACCTGCCTTCTCTCCATACCCCCTGATCCCTTTAGCCACAAGGGCCACATCTAACTCCCTCTTAAATATAGCAACTCCCTCTTAAATATAGCAACTCGCTCTTAAATATAAATAACTCACTATGAACATACATGTCAGAGCAGAAGAAACCTTGGTTTAGTCTTTCCATTTATTATTTTCTCATTTTAGATTACTCAGTAACAAAACTAATCTTTGATTACCTTCTTGATTATTAGTCACTGAACTTTGTCTCTGCCATTTCTGGTGCACATTGGCATGGTACTATACTTTTAACTCTTCGTTAGAAATACAGAGCTGCTTACCTTTCAGAAAACCATCTTGTCATCTTTTCAAGCTTGAAAACCAATATGTTAGCCTGAAGGCGACTAATGTAGAAATTCGTCCTCTCTTACATGCACATTGCACATTTTAGCTTTGTGTTGAACTTATTCTGAAATACAGTTGCAGTGACATCAGTGAAAGTAATATTGAGAAGCAGAGTTCTTCGCCAGCAATGTGCATTTTATTTAGACAACTGAAGCCAAACAAATGCCCGTGTATTATTTTGCACAAAAATTGTGCATTAAAACAACATTAATTCACATATTATGTTATATTTGGGAGGTGGTGTTGCATTTTTAAAATGTCAAGCTGGAGAAAGATCTTTACAGTGTGCGATCGGTACCTGGGGAAGAGGAAGCTAGCAGGACAAGTGCATAGTTCGTTAAAGCAGTGTCACAAGTAGACAGTGATTTGAAGAAGCATTTGGCAGTCGGCCTTGGGTTGGGGCATTGAGTACAGGAGTTGGGATGGTATGTTGTAGATATACAAGATGTTGGTGAAGCCACACTTAAAGTATTGTGCACAGTTTTGGTTAACATGTTGCAGAAACAGGCATCGGAAAACTGTAAAGAGTGCAGAGAAAATTTACGAGATCGTTGCCGAGACTCAAAGACCTGAGTTATAGGGAAAATTTGGTCAGGCTAGGACTTTATTCCCTGAGGGACAGGGGACTGAGGAGGTGATTGTATAGCGGTGCACAAAATCACGAGTATCATAGATAAGGTGAATGCACACAGCTTTCTTCCCCAGGGAAGGGGAATAAAGAACTAGAGGGCATAGGTTTAAGGGGAAAGATTTAAACGGGACCCGAGGGGCAAATTCTTCAGACAGTGGGTGGTATGTCTATGGAATAAGTGGCCAGACAAAGTGGTTAAGGCATGTACAGGAGCATGGATCAGAAAGGTTTAGAGGGATATGGGCCAGGTGCGGGCAAATGGGATTAGTTCAGATGGGCATGTTAGTCGGCATGGATGTGCAGTCCAAAGGGCCTGTTTCCGTGGTATAGCATCAATAATCAACGCACATGATAATATGAGCAGTCTTTTGTCAATATATTTAATAAATGCAGTTGTGACATCAACTTCAGTATTGTGGCCTCTCAGCCATCAAAATGTGTTTTCTTAAAATTACATGTGCCAGATATCAAAAACAATGACTTCTGATATCCCTTCCCCAGAGGGAGATCACGAAGCTGTGATTCAATGCAGCTAGGTTCAAAAATACTGAAGGAGAAAACTGTGAATAGCAGTTTTGTATTAAGTCATTCTTAAAAGGAGACTTGAATTTACACCACAAAACATCACAGTGAACAGATTTTCAATTCTGGCTATTGTGACATGTTTAAGTAAAAAGCAAATCTATTGCTAAATCTGAAACTCTCCTCGAAGCATGCACAGGCTCATCGAAATGCATACAGTTATCTGCACAGTGTTATCCGTGGATTGTGTGCTGACTATAGTCCAGTTAGTCATTAGCTTTGCAGAGATCTTTCAATTTTTGTACATATTGATCACCCATGAAAGACACGCTGCCTCGGTGCTCTCTCCTTTATAGTGATGGTCCCAGTGGATTTTATGAGCTTCTTACCAGGAGGACTAGCTCATAGCCGGTTCCCAGACCTCGGCTAATGGTCTTTACTGCTGGCTGCTGTGAGGTGGAGTCATGACAACGTGTCAGCAGTTTCATTAATCTGATATCGTAACCCTGCAGGGACACGGCGAGGCTTTGATTCAGCTTGGCATGTAGAGGGTCATCATTTGTTCATTGTGGAAAAGCACCGTACCCACACGCACACAATCGAACAAGACAGGCTGGGTGGCAAGGAACAGCAACCTTGATTGATTTCCTTTATTCCCCACTCCCCAACCCAGCTAGAAGGACCAGGGCGCTGAAACACAATCTCCTGGAAGTTGCCCTCCTTAACGGCATCGTGAATGTACTGACACCTCAAGCACTGCAGTGATTCAAGATGCCAGCTCACCACAACCTTCTCAAGGACAATCTCAAGGGATCTCATTGAAACATATGAAACATATAGGATTGTTAAGGGCTTGGACACGCTAGAGGCAGGAAACATGTTCCCAATGTTGGGGAGACCAGAACCAGGGGCCACAGTTTAAGAATAAGGAGTAAGCCATTTAGAACGGAGACGAGGAAACACTTTTTCTCAGAGAGTGGTGAGTCTGTGGAATTCTCTACCTCAGATGGCGGTGGAGGCAGGTTCTCTGGATGCTTTCAAGAGAGAGTTAGATAGGGCTCTTGTAAATAGCGGAGTCGGGGGATATGGGGAGAAGGCAGGAACGGGGTACTGATTGGGGATGATCAGCCATGATCACATTGAATGGCGGTGCTGACTTTGCCCAGTCTGTTCGCATTCAGTAAAATTCTAACTCACTTTCTACATATCTGCGCTGTCTTGATAATTTAAGTGACCAGAACTTTCACTTTGAATACATTCACCAGCCACCCACACAGATGAAGAATTTCCAAATTCCTATCCCTCTGATTAAATAAATTTCTCATCATCTTGGTTCTCAATGCTGCCTGATGTTCCTGGGACCATGCTCTCCAAGACTTGATACTCCAGCCACAACAATTTAGCACCTTCCCTGCCAATCACTCACAGAATCTTATACATTTTAATGCGACCACTTCTCCTTCCCTTACACTCTGGAGGGTTTGGGCCAATCTCACTCGCAAGACAGTCCTTCAAGCAAGTACATTAAAGCTGTTTCATTGCCTCTATGGCAATAAGCAATGTTTTTCAATTGGAGCAAAAATACATAGAAACATAGAAAATAGGTGCAGTAGTAGGCCATTCGGCCCTTCGAGCCTGCACCGCCATTCAATATGATCATGGCTGATCATCCAACTCAGTATCCTGTACCTGCGTTCTCTCCATACCCCTGATACCTTCATCCACAAGGGCCACATCGAACTCCTTCTTAAATATAGCCAATGAACTGGCCTCAACTACCTTCTGTGGCAAAGAATTCCAGAGATTCACCACTCTCTGTGTGAAAAATGTTTTTCTCATCTTGGTCCTAAAAGATTTCCCCCTTATCCTTAAACTGTGACCCTTTGTTCTGGACTTCCCCAACATCAGGAACAATCTTCCTGCATCTAGCCTGTCCAACCGCTTAAGAATTTTGAAAGTTTCTATAAGATCACCCCTCAATCTTCTAAATTCTAGCGAGTACAAGCCGAGTCTAACCAGTCTTTCTTCATATGAAAGTCCTGACATCCCAGGAATCAGTCTGGTGAACCTTCTCTGTGCTCCCTCTATGGCAAGAATGTCTTTCCTCAGATTAGGAGACCAAAACTGTATGCAATACTCCAGGTGTGGTCTCACCAAGACCCTGTACAACTGCAGTACAACCTCCCTGCTCCTATACTTAAATCCTTTTGTTATGAATGCTAACATACCATTCGCTTTCTTCACTGCCTGCTGCACCTGCATGCCTACTTTCAATGACTGGTGTACCATGACACCCAGGTCTCGTTGCATCTCCCCTTTTCCTAATCGGCCACATGATATAGTTGCAAGCAATTTTCAATCAATTAATCTAGTGAATCTTCACTGCACCACCTCCTAAGGCAAAGAGATTAATATATAATTTTTTAAAAACCTCAACTTAAATAGCATCTTTCATGTTGTTTTCAGAAAGTGCGAGAGCCAAAGGAGCAATTTTGATATGTAGCCATTGTTATCATGGTGAAAATGACAGCAGATAGATTGGCCACATGAAAAGCCAAGTGTTTCCGACTAGGTACTCTACTGGGTGAGTGATAAAGACTTGCCATTATCACTGTGGATAACCCCACTGTTCTTCTTCAAATCATTATTGTGGGGTCTTTCATCTCCATGTGAGAACACAGGAAGCCTTCCTTTAATTTTTCAGCTCAAAGAGTGCTCCCAAAACCGTGGAGCTCTGACCCAGTATCAAAATGATGTGCTCTAGTCACAGCCCTGGCACTTAAACCCAAAGGCTTCCAACAGAATGGCAAGAATTATTTTAACTGAGCAAAAACTACACCAAGGTGATATTTGGTGCAGAGAACAAAACTTTGGTAGTGGCCCTGGCTGAGATCACCTTGTGCACCATTGGACCAGATCTGGCTGCAGGGACTAATTCCTGTGCACAAGATGGGAACGTTATATCGAGTCTCTCCATCATCAAGCAAGCCAAGTAGCATTACCCATTGCCGATCAAGAGCTAACCCCATAATTACAATGGCACTACACTGCCCTCACCAACTGGACAGCTGAAGGAAAACCTTTCCTTGTACAAAATGCAGCAAAACACCGACAGGTTTACATTTGCTTTTACTTTAGACAGATTGAATAGCCAACCAATATTGCAGAAAAGTTGAATGTGGATAAAATGTTAAATAACCTCAATTGGCACAATGGTATCTACTAATACTGTGATAGTAAACAAAAGTAAACTTTAACTTGGCTTATAGATCTGCTTAGTTGATCAGGTGCCCATTAGAAATCTATTTCTTAAATTTCATGCATTGTTTTGCACGTGGTAGCAGGATCAGTCCAGAGAAGTGACTACATACAGTGGCAATTAAGCACGTGTAACCAATTTGTAATTTTCCTTTTCCTGGCACAAACAACCACCAGGACATTACTTGAGCACAGATAAATCGATGTTCGAGAATTCTCTTGTAAAAAATACTACAGGTATCAAACTGCCTTGAATGTTGACTACCTCGGTGTTTTAAGGCACTTTATTGGAATGCAAGGGTATAAAAGACTGAAGGCAGTGTATAAATATATATGAAGGTCTCATTGAGGATCATAAAAATATTATGCAGCCAAAATAAGTCTAAATTCTGGCTCTTTTCACAACAGTGATGGTTTCAGTTTTGTTCAGTGAAGAAATTACCTCACATAATATGGCCTGTTATTCAAAGTTTTAATGGATTGGGTCTCTATCAACAACTTTTAATAGATACAGCACAGTCTTTGTTTTTTTTTACAAGTAGCACAGGAAATAATTAATTTAGCTAAATTCCACAGAGCTCTGAAAGGTACAGCGCCCTCGTTAATGCTTCAGGGTGCATTGCTCTCCAGGTTTCTGAAGCCACTAAAGATACGGTCATTGATTTAAGACAATATATAGACTAGCATTAAATCTATACTGCCTTGATGCTGTATAAAGATAATAAATCTGGTCAGACCAACGCCACATTTGAGTAACAGAGGACCAGTTTGTCCTGTCAGGTACTGATTTGAGCCAGAAAGGTTACAGATTAGTTTGGTCATGTCAAGTGAACTGACAAAGACTTCTCTAATTCTGTTGGAAATGAGGAAACCTGATGGCAAAGGGGAAGCCTAATGAGTCCATCAAAGGCTTGATTTGTACGCAACAGACAAGGCAGCTGTGAATTGTATGAAAATATTGGAAATCAATAACTTCTATGGAATTTCATTAAGCAGCGGTATCCACAATTGATAGGGTTTCATAATTTGATGGATTGTGCAAAGAAAATGATTAGCTAGGCAGAAGGAGTGATAGAATACGCACAGAGGGACCTGAGATGTATTGAAGTGAGGTAATTTGTACAAAATAAAAAAATATTGATTTTAGTTATGTGCAAAAACTTGAAATTGGAGGGAGGGGTCATCGGGTAAGTCATTGCTTGATGTGTCCCTTTCATTTCCTTGTAGTCCCAAGGGAAGGACCGGATGATGCTGATAGTGGGAATGAAAGTAGAAGTGGAAGTGAAGAAACGCACATCTGCGAGAAATGCTGTGCAGAATTCTTCAAGTGGTCTGACTTCATGGAGCATCAGAAGAACTGCACGAAGAACCCCCTCGTCTTAATCGTCAACGACGAGGAGGCAGCTCGCTCGGAGGAATTGCCCGAGGCTTCCCCTGCCAGCAGCCCGAGCGACCAAGTGGAGAGCGAAGCTGGTGAGGACAATGCTGCGTTAGAGGGGAATGACTGCTCTGAGGTGAAGAGTACCGAGCAAGAGGAGCCGATGGAGGTGGAGGCATCCACTGACAAAGGTTACCAGAATCAAGGAGCCACTGACACTGCTACTTTGCTACCTCAGATCTCCGAATCATCTTCCATTACCAGTTATATCATGCCAAACACTAACGTGACTTTAGAGACTTTGCAGAGCACCAAGGTGGCAGTGGCACAGTTTTCACAGGACACCCGGTCTAACAGCCCCACTTCAATTCATACAATGCCCACCATGGCTATTCCTATGATTCTAGAGCAGTTAGTGGCTCTGCAGCAGCAGCAGCTGCACCAGCTTCAACTCATTGAACAAATCCGGAACCAGGTAGCAATGATGAACCCGCAGACAATGCACCCTCTAAACCCTTCTGCATCCACCCAGGTTACACCAGTATCTGCTGCTAGCCAGCACGCCTCCTTCAGTGACCATTCTTCTAACCCCTTGTCAGGCATCATTTCAGCCTCGGGCACAGTGCAGGCGCCCAATGTCCACACTTCAGCTTTCGATGGCTCCCAGAAAATCGTTCAGCCCACCTCGGGGGCTAGTACTCCTGTTCTACCCAGTGGTGGATCACCGCGATTGGAGTGCACTCTGCCTCCATCCACAAGTGGAATTGCATCTTCCCTGACTCCAAGTTCCAGTGCAAACACAGATAACTCTTCCTCCCAGTTGCAGTATTCAACGTCATCTCTTGCACACGGTAGTCTCCTCAGTCCATCTTCCAGCATGCCTAATCCGCTGCTACCTCAGAATTGCTCAAGTGGTGTGATATTCCCAAACCCCTTGGTCAGCATTGCTGCCACAACCAATGCCCTGGACCCACTGGCTGCCCTTATGAAGCATCGCAAAGGGAAACCACCCAACGTGTCTGTGTTTGACCCTAAAACAAGTTCAGAAGATCCATTTTTCAAGCATAAGTGTAGGTTTTGTGCTAAGGTCTTCGGGAGTGACAGTGCATTACAGATTCACCTTCGTTCTCACACTGGGGAGAGGCCATTCAAGTGTAATATTTGTGGAAATCGGTTTTCCACTAAAGGTAATCTCAAAGTACACTTCCAGAGGCATAAAGACAAATACCCTCACATCCAGATGAATCCATATCCAGTACCTGAATACCTGGATAATGTACCCACTAGCAGTGGCATTCCATATGGGATGTCCTTGCCACCTGAAAAGCCAGTGACAACCTGGCTGGACACCAAACCTGTGCTGTCAACCATACCAACATCAGTTGGATTACAGTTGCCTCCAACTCTATCAAGTATTACAAGTGAGTCCCCAACAGTAACTCCTTTAAGCAGGTCACCCCAAAGACCATCACCTCCATCCAGCGAATGTGCTTCTTTGTCACCAAACATGAACAAGAACGATTCTAGCATTCCAATAACCGCAGAGTCTCCACAATCAGTTACTGGCAGTACTATTGTTTCCATGGTCCAAGGTTCAAATGCATCAGCTTCGGGTTTCAATGCGGTAGAAGGCTGTGCGTCCGCGCAGTCTGTTTCCTCGGCTGCGTGCTCCACCACCTTTTCTACATGTGGAGAGAGTGAAGTGAACAGCATTCCCGCAACCCTTCCCAGTCCTCTGCTCCCCATCATATCTGATCAGTTTAAGGCAAAGTTTCCCTTTGGCGGTCTGCTGGATTCTATGCAAACATCTGAGACCTCAAAACTGCAGCAGTTGGTGGAGAACATAGACAAAAAGATGACAGACCCCAACCAGTGCGTTATTTGTCACCGTGTACTCAGTTGTCAGAGTGCCCTGAAAATGCATTACCGCACTCACACAGGCGAGAGGCCATTTAAGTGTAAGATCTGTGGTCGAGCTTTTACCACCAAGGGGAACTTAAAGACACACTTCGGAGTTCACCGTGCAAAGCCACCCCTTCGAGTACAGCATTCTTGTCCCATTTGCCAGAAGAAATTTACAAATGCTGTCGTCTTACAGCAGCACATCCGCATGCACATGGGGGGACAGATTCCCAACACTCCATTGCCAGAAGATTTCTCAGATAGCCTGGACAGAGACTTATCTTGTGACGAAATGAATGCAGAACTAATGAGCGACTATCCTGACGATGAAATGATGGATGAAAATTCAATGGATGAGGAGGCAGAATTAAACATTGCCACGATGGAGTCTTCAAAGCAGTTGTTCTGCTACTCTGGTTCATCACCAAACTCCCCGCCTTCGGTGATTTCCAACATTGCCGCACTGGAGAATCAGATGAAGATCATAGATTGTGCTTTGGGCACACAGCAGCGATCCAACGTGAAATCTGTTGAAAACGGGTCCATGGAAAGCGATCGCTTAACAAATGACTCTTCCTCTGCCGTGGGTGATCTGGAAAGTCAAAGTGCTGGTAGCCCTGCACTGTCTGAGTGCTCTTCTTCAATCCAGGCATTGTCGCCCGTGCCCAGCAATGCTGGCAGTCACAGGTCAAAGTCACCGGGCTTTGGCAACCACGAAGAACCACATGAAACACCGGTGAAACTAGAAAAAGTGGAATGTCCATCAACTCAACGGGAGAATGGAGGTGCACTTGATCTGACAGCCACCAACCTGAGCCGGCCGATCATCAAAGAAGAGGCTTTTAGTATGCTGTTCCCCAACCAAGAATGTGGTAAGTTGAAAAGTACTGTTTGTAGTATCTGTGGGAAACCTTTTGCTTG
Source organism: Amblyraja radiata (assembly GCF_010909765.2). Classification (NCBI taxonomy): domain Eukaryota; kingdom Metazoa; phylum Chordata; class Chondrichthyes; order Rajiformes; family Rajidae; genus Amblyraja; species Amblyraja radiata. The sequence goes on along the minus strand of NC_045959.1, from coordinate 20,905,445 downwards.
TAAAAGTGCGTTGGAAATTCACTACCGCAGCCATACTAAAGAGCGTCCATTCCTTTGCACAATCTGCAATCGTGGTTGCTCCACTATGGGTAATTTAAAACAGCACTTACTGACTCACAAGATGAAAGAACTTCCTTCTCAGTTATTTGAACCCAACTCCACTCTAGGTCCCACCCAAAGTACTCCTAGCCTGGTCACCAGCACTGCACCAACCGTGGTCAAAATGGAAGTCAATGGTCACAGCAAGCCGATCTCCCTAGGTGATGGCACGCAGGTTCCAGTTGGTATACAGGCTCCATCTGCACCACAGACCGCTCTGAGTCCAGGTATGACACCCATTCTGGCACCACCACCTCGTCGGACTCCCAAGCAGCATAACTGTCCATCCTGTGGGAAGACCTTTTCTTCTGCAAGTGCTCTTCAGATCCATGAGCGCACTCACACTGGTGAAAAGCCTTTTGGCTGCACAATCTGTGGCAGAGCTTTTACAACAAAAGGGAATCTTAAGGTAAGATCATTTTGATGTATAAATTAGTGATAAGAATGTATTGACTGTTTTTCTTTTAACCATGAATCTGCAAATATAAATGTGATGAATGGTTGAAAATAGTGACCATGTTACAACTATTGTTTGTCTTCACTTTGAGATTCATGTCTTCATACAGTGTCAGACACACATAGACACACTTAGACATAGACTTAACCACACATACACACTTAGACATAGACTTAACCACACAGACACACTTAGACATAGACTTAACCACACATACACACTTAGACATAGACTTACCCACACAGACACACACACACACACACAGATGACACAGACTTACAAACACACTCACAAGACAGACAGATACATCACATACAGACACAGACAGACATACTCACACACAGGCATGCACATACCACATTACAGCCTTACACCAACACAGTAACATACACATACTTAATTTTCAAAACTTAATAGGGCAAAGATTCTGTCATTATCAAATAATATTTAAAAATAACAAATTAAATATGATAGATTGTTTTTTACTGAGCATTGCAGAGGAATATTTAAATTAATAAAAATAATTTTTATCTTAATTTTATTTATGATTGAATTGCAAATGTTGCTGAATATTGTAATAAAGAGAACAGGTTTGACATTGAATACTGAAATGTCTTTCCTTTTTTACAGTTCATTTGTTTACCCCATATTTCTTACTATCTGCTTTTGTCAGTCAATTTGTCACTTGAATTCATCTGAACTGCATTGTCTTATAGAAATATGCTACGTTAAAATCAGCAAGTGGGGTGGTGGAGTTTCCCCTTAAAAAAGGTCTTTGTTTTCAATTTAATTAGAAAAGTCTGCTATTTTTATAGCATCACGACTGAAAGAATATTTGCCTAAACTAAACTTTCCAAATTTGTACATTCTCCTTATAAACTAGAGATATCCAAGAGAGGTATCCTACATCATACAAAATTAGAAAGCTTTAGTTCTGAAATTCCTGCCTTTCATTCTGGGCTCCCTAATATACCAAATTCTATACGATAAATTGAGGATCTCAAGTTAAATGTATTATTAAAATATTACATGCACCACCACAGAGTCACATGAACTTTTAATTGACCGAGAACAAACATACAGGTCCGTTCTATTTCATGTTTTGGCTTCTGCTATAATTATTAACTAGATAAACTCAGGAAGGCATTTAATAAGAATGAATACAAAATGACCTTCCATTAATACTTCAAATTGACTGTGCTTGTATGATGTACAGTTAGTCAAAACTTTTCTACCCATTGACAGTCTTAAAAGTGCCACTAAACAGTAATAATGTCAACAAAAATCAAGAAAATGGCAGATGCTTGAAATCTGAAATAAAAACAGAATGTGGGAATGAGTTTGAGACAAATAATGCAGGCAAATAAAATAGTTGCACTGATTTTCTCTTTAACAATAAAACAATTCTGCTTGAGAATTATGGTTGAGCTCGAGCAGCATCAGCAGATTGCGCTCCACCTCTGCAAATCAGTGCATTGAACTTATGAGAACTGAATTTTGAAGGCAGATTTCAATTGGCTGATGCTGCTATCCTAGCTCCTTGAACTCAGCCAAGCAGTAACAAATTTTGAGCCATTATCTTATTAAATTGATGCCTCCTCTAGTAAATTAGTAATAAATTGTGCATTGTAACTGAATGTTGATGTGCTGTACTCAAGTAATATACCTTTCCTTCTCAGATATAATAACCCAAATACTTTTAACCTGCGATGTCTCAGCTTTCTGCTTCTTGACAATTCTTTAGACTAATTGCATTTGGAGAGACTGTAGGTATAAACCGGTTGGAGTTAATTCTTGAAAATCCATCAATTAAAGCATTGCATTTATAGCTTGGAACAAATTTACATTTGTGGTTTATTCGCAAATGTTAAAGATTGCTTTTGAACCAGACAGCCAGGATATAATGTTAAAAGTGCATTATATCATCGCTCAACTTCCCACTCCAATTTAGGTACATTTGTAATGGGAGATTCAATGTTGGCCAATGACAGCTGAGGGCCTGTTTATTTTCTTTGCCCATCTCAGTTACGATTTCATAATGATAAGGTGCCAAGGAATAGAAATTCATATTTAGCAGTTTGCACTAATTGAGTAGACATTGGAGTCATTGGAGCCAAATTTCATAAATGGTGTACAACTGCAGAAATTATTGTGTCACAAGTGACTAAGGACATCTTTCCATCTGCCCTCTGTTTTTATCCCAGTTGAAACCAAAGTGTCTGGAGAAAGAAGAATGAACGACAACTATGATTAATATTTTTCTTTGAATGTTCAGGGATAAAAAGATTGGAATGGCAAGAATTACAATGCATAGGTTGGTTGTTAATGCCGTGCTGCTGTCATGTTTATTAAAAGGGCAAATTAATCTTGAGAAGCAGAGGGAAACAGCATCAGATCCTGATTTCTTGTTAGCATACTGTTACACTGTTTAAACACAACATTCACATAAGTGTATAGTCTCTTTTTATTATCACTGTTAATATTTGCAAACAAATTAACATTGTGGAATTTCTCTTGTCAGAACGAAAGTTACAGTAAATCACAGCAATTTATTTTGTGAATTAAATTTTCTCATTACTTATGTCCAAAATCATTCGATATTATTGTAACTTCCACAGAATCATGTACAGTTTTATATGATCAAAATTAGAAAAAGATTTGAATTCCTTAATTAGTTCTTCCTTGAAGAGATTCGTAATTATAACTTCATCATACTAAAGATGGAGGGAAAATAATTTTAATGAAGCATTTTTCTTTACAATTTCTGGACGGCCTTGGTGGCTTTTATTTTTATTTGTATTTATGTGAATATAAAGGGGTCAACGACTGTGCAAGAACATGTTCACAGCTTATATCTCTTTGGACATGAAAGTATTGATAGCATAGGTATAGCTGTCAAGGAGATCAACAGTATCATATAAATGGAGGAATAACAATAAGATTCCATAACTAACACACCTTTTAATACCCTGCACTGCAAGCACTCCCATTCTTGTCCTTCTTCAGGAACCCATATTGGATAGTGTAGATATGGATGTCAAGTGACTGGCGACTCTCTTCACAGGACTGATCTCATAGTTAGAGAGAATGATGAAACCTTCAGATGCTTGACATCTGAAACACAACCAGAAACTCAGCAAGACTTACTCAATTTGATGAAGGACATTAACTGTATCTCTTTTCACAGACGATTTCTGACCTGCTAAGTTTTCCCGTATTTTATAATCCTATACAGGTCATCGCTGGGTTATGAACATCGGACTTGCAGACGCCTCGGCATAAAAAAAAGTCCCATAACAGTATTAAATTTAAAAGTTCAATATCTTACAAACGGCAGAAACTAGATTCCTCTCCCTCTCCACTTTCAATAATTGTTCCTTCTTATTAATCCAATCTGCTTTTGACGCTATTCATTACAATCCTATGAAGATATGGTTACTGTATCAAATATTATTTTTGTATTTTCCAATTTATGGACAAAAATGACTTAGGGACATTGGTAAAAACCTATTCATTACCTGGGGGTGGCCTGTAATTAATTAGATGGCTGGCACTGAGTCTTCAGGTATGACAATATAAAATGGTAATGTAACTTACTTGTTATTTTACTTTACTTACGCTCATGATTGATATTAACAGTAGGAGGAGGGATGCAAATGGTTCATCTCTGATTGTCAGTTATTTCAGGTCAATGGGACCAAATGGGAGTTAAGGGAACAACTAACTGATGCTCCCATAAATATCACAGACAACCAAGTACATATTATACCCCAGATATTCTGCAGATAACCATGTGCACAATTTAAGCTCCCCCCACTGTTAATGTTAATCAGAGGTAAAAATAACAAATTCTAATAGGTTATGTCAACATTTTTTCATTGACAAACCGTGAGATGTAATACCACCAGTTCATGTAATTATAGGATTAATACAATGAAGAACCCATCACTTGACATCTACGTCTACCCCATCCAATAAGGGTTAATAAATAGGGTTAAAAAATGGGAGACCCAGAGTTGATCTCTCATTTCACTTTCGTCTATCAACCTAGGTTCTTCCCTCACACTCTCAGCTACAGTAACATCTTTTTGAAGGAAGCACCCTCTTCACCAATAGAATTTCTTCCTTCAACATGATTCCCTTCCGCATACCACATCACACTGCAGTCCAAAATATTTTTTTGTCAATGTGCAGTGTTCCTTTGAAATAACAGCGATTAGTTTCATAGTTTCTGTTGTTGCTATTTAATTTGCAGAATCAAATTTCCCAGACATTGGTGGCAGCAAATATTAGCTGAGAGCTTAAATTATAATTGTTGCTTCTCACTTCACAGTTAATGCACAATGTGAATGCACACTTAAAGCTTTGACCGGCCACACCTGCAAAGGTTAAAACAATTGCACAAACCAGTTCAATAGAATGATATTTAAATTTGTTCATTTATATATATCTACATTTGTGATTACCTTGTTAAAACCCGATTATTATATTTTTAGACTTTCGGTTCTGGTTGCTAATGCTTAACGTGCTATAAAATAGTGATATCCATGCTGAGAGTTTGAAATTCAGTTCCACATTTCAATGGGACTGAATTTTAAAAGTCGAGTTTAGTGCAACACAGTTACTATGTAATGCATTCAAGATTACCAATTAATTTCTGCACAACTGATACCATTTCTGTCTTTCAGTATTCTGTCAAAGCTTGACATGTCAATTGTCCTTGATTCTAATTTTCTACATATTGGGGGTTTTAAACCGAGGACTTATTCTAGTTCAAATAAAAGTTACCAGAGCAGATGAATTGCATCTCACTGGTGTTTGTGGGAACTTATGTGGCACAAAACATCTCCTTCATCTTCCTCATTTACCCAACAACAGTCAAAATAATCAATTAACATTGACCACAGAACACAATAGGAATAGGCTCTTTGGCCCACAATGTCCATCCTAAACCTGATGCCAAGTTAAGCTAAACTAAACTGCAGGTCACTCATATCCCTCCATCCCCTGCATATCAATGTGTCCATTTAAAAGCCCCTTAAATGACACTATTGTATAGAAACATAGAAAATAGGTGCAGGAGTAGGCCATTCGGCCCTTCGAGCCTGCACCGCCATTCAATATGATCATGGCTGATCATCCAACTCAGTATCCTGTACCTGCCTTCTCTCCATACCACCTGATACCTTTAGCCACAAGGGACACATTTAACTCATTTAGCTCCTATACTCAAATCCTTTTGCTATGAATGCTAACGTACCATTCGCCTTCTTCACTGCCTGCCGCACCTGCAAGCCTACTTTTAATGACTGGTGTACCATGACACCCAGGTCTCGTTGCATCTCCCCTTTTCCTAATCAGCCACCATTTAGATAATAGTCTACTTTCCTGTTTTTGCCACCAAAGTGGATAACCTCACATTTATCCACATTATACTGCATCTGCCATGCATTTGCCCACTCACCCAGCCTATCCAAGTCACCTTGCAGCCTTCTAGCATCCTCCGACTGCCCCCCAGCTTCGTGTCATCTGCAAATTTGGAGATGTTGCATTCAATTCCCTCGTCCAAATCATTAATATATATCGTAAATAACTGGGGTCCCAGCACTGAGCCTTGCGGTACCCCACTAGTCACTGCCTGCCATTGTGAAAAGGACCCATTTATTCCTACTCTTTGCTTCCTGTCTGCCAGCCAGTTCTCTATCCACATCAATACTGAACCCCCAATACCGTGTGCTTTAAGTTTGTATACTAATTTGTATCTGCCTACATCACCCGCAACGCCCGAGCAAGTGTTCCAGGCACCCACCACTCTCTGTGTAATAAAGCCCTGCACATCTCTTTTAAACTTTGCCCCTTTCATCTTAAAGCTATGCCTTGTTTTTGACGTGTATAGACACATGGAAATGCAGGGAATAGAGGTATATGGATCAAGTGCATGCAGAAGAAATCAGTTTGAGTTAGGCATCATGTTTGGCACAAATATTATGGGCAGAAGGGCCCATTCCTGTGCTGTACTGCTCTGTGTTCTATGTTCCATTTCCACCCTGAGAAAAGGGTTCTGAGTATCTATCCAATATGTGCCTCTCATAATTTATATTATCCTATTGGATCGCCCCTCAGTTTCCAACACTCCAGAGAAAACAATCCATGTTTGTTCAATCTCTCATTTTTGCTAATCTGGGCAGCATTCTGATAAACCTCTTCTGCACCCTCTCCAAAGCCTCCATATCCTTCCTGTAATGGGGTAAGCAGAACTGCACACAACACTCCAAATGAACAGAAGCATAATTGGCAGAGGTTTTCTCAGCATGCCTGTCATAATAGCTATACCAGAAGTTTTTTTACATATTCAATTTGCATGGGAAACCTGGTTTCCTCCAAAGTTATGAGATTCTAAGCTTCAGCATTCCAAAACATCTGTGCTGATTAGAATAAGACATGGTAAGAATGCATTATTTTCTAAATGTAAATATGATGACAAATATACTTTCAGTATGTTCTCTCTCCAAAGCCTCTGGATTTAGACCTGCTAATCTGCTGAGTGGGATATGTAATTTTCCTCATCTCCATTTTCAATGTCATTCCATGCTTAACCTTACAACTATAAGACATTGCCACTCTGCCATCGCTCTTGGTAACCCAATCAAAACCAGCGAACCTCCTTTGAAAGAAAATCAGTGTCCAAAGACATCTGTGTTGAAAGTCCCAAGTGTCCTGCATTCAGTAGAAATTAGTTTTCAATAAACTGAAAAGAACGTGATTGTTTAAAATCTAAGTCCAGATTCAGACCAGCAAGAATTCTGTAGCTAACACTATGAATGATGAATTATGCTGAGCAAAATCAATACAGCGATTTGATAACATGAATGTATCTTAAAACATTTCAGTACAGAGGAGCAATAATTGATTTATAAATGAGAAATCATGCCTTAAAAAAAATCCAAATATACGGACCCAACTCAGTGATTCAAACCTGTTAAAAAATAAATTAGAGTTTTCTCAGACCATTTTTTATCTCTATTAATCTATCTTTTGAATTTACTCAAATGATGTGGCAGTATCTACCGACAGCGCACTTCAAATGACGTACATCTCTAAACCTGCAAAAACAGCTAGATCGCAAAGTAAAACTAAGCAGTGCATTCAAAATGCAGCTCTCTTTGGTCATATGGCAATTGTATTCTGAGTGTGCTTTAGCCAAGTGTGCTTCCCAATAAGCAGTCTTTGTGGCCTGAAGGTCACAAACTGCTTAAGCACAACTCAAACTCAGAAGCAAGAATAATTTAACCATGCGTAAAGTGATCTCAACGTGTCATGAGAAAAGTATCGGTAAAGCCACAGAATCTAGTTTGAGAAGATGCTGGATGGAAAAACACAAAAATAGGTCACCACATGGTATGTGCTGAATTCCTGTAATAACATGCATTTATATGGTGGCTTTTAACATTAAGGTGTTTCACAGGAATATTTTACTTTGGAAATATAAATCAAGGCTGTTCTATGTTCTATAACATGCATCAAAACAGCTCTATAATATTCATAGCACATGGAACAGTAGACTACAGGAACATCTGTGCTGAACATGATGCCAAATTAAACGAATCTTCTCTGCCTGTCTTGATCTACAACCCCCCATTCCCTGCATATCCATATGCCTATCTAAAAGCCTCTTGAACACCACTATCATTATCAGCTTCCACCACCATACCTGGAAACAGACATCATATTAATCCAGACACCCACCACTCTGTGTGTGTGTGTGTGTCCGTGTGTAAAAAAAGCCTCATGTGTCTCCTTTAAACTATCCCCCTCTGACCTAAGAAAAAGGTTCTGTCTACCGTATCTATGCCTCTCATAATTTTATATATTCCTTCAGATCTCCCCTCAACCGCTGATGCTCCAGAGAACACAATCAAAGTTTATCTAATCTCTCCCTGTAGCTAATTCGCTCTAATCCAGGCAACATTCCAGTAAACCTCTTCTGCACCCTCTGCAAAGCCTCCTCATCCATCCTGCAGTAGGCTGACCAGAATCCACACTATACTCTACATGCAGTCTACCCAAACTTTTATGAAACTGCAACATGACTTTCTGACTCTTGTACTCAATGCCTCGACTGATTAAGGCAAGCATGCCATATGCTTTCTTTACCACTTTGCATATTTGTGTCGCATTTTCAAGGAACTATGAATGTGGACCCCAAGATCCCTCCATACATATAAAATTATAAATGGACTGGACAAGCTAGATGCAGGAAAACTGTTCCCAATGTTGGGCGAGTCCAGAACCAGGGGCCACAGTCTTAGAATAAAGGGGAGGTCATTTAAGACTGAGGTGAGAAAAAAACTTTTTCTCCCAGAGTTGTGAATTTATGGAATTCCCTGCCACAGAGGACAGTGGAGGCCAAATCACTGGATGGATTTAAGAGAGAGTTAGATAGAGCTCTAGGGGCTAGTGGAGTCAAGGGATATGGGGAGAAGGCAGGCACGGGTTATTGAAAGGGGACGATCAGCCATAATCACAATGAATGGCGGTGCTGGCTCGAAGGGCCGAATGGCCTCCTCCTGCACCTATTTTCTATGTTACATCAATGCTGTTAAATGACCTGCTGTTAACTGTATATTTTTTCTATATTTGATCACACAAAGTGTAATATTTCACATTTATTTGGATTAAACTCGACCTACCATTTCTCCCCCCATTTCTGTCACACATAGCTGATCACATAGCTGTCATGTAGTTGATCATAACTGATATCATGACAAATATACTAGTCAACCCATCCATATTTACCTCCAAGTCAATTATATTCACAAATAATATACCTGCTGCGATAATATTCCTTTCCTGGTGTTGGATGGTCCTAATTATCTCCATTGGTGACACTTATCTCTACATCCATCCCTGTGTTTGGCCACACCATTGAAATGTGCTCTAATAACATTGAATAAAATCTTAGAACTAAAATAGTTGTTTTTAATCTCACCAACCTCATTTCCCTAACTATTGACTGACATATTTTCCTCTTCGGAAAACCAATGAGCCACAAAAGGAGATAGAGAGTGGTGACCAAAAATGACTTGATAAAACAGATTTTGAAGGAGGAAAGTGAACTCGAGAGGTTTCAGGTGTGGCAGCTGGAGTGCTGGGAATTAGAGCTATTATAGCCTTCATTGTCTTTAACTCGATCACATAATTCCCCAAACATATTTTACTCAGAGAGTGATCCTAATCTAGAATTCACTGCTTTTGAAGATGGTGGAATCAATTTGTATATACAACTGGATAGGTAGCACAGGAAACCATTTGCTAGTTTTGAGGAAAGAAGGGGAAATGGATTTGATTGCTCTGTTCACAGATTCTATGAACTCAAATGAGCTCAAGTGTCTCCTCTGTGCCATAGTAAATCTGTGATTCAGTAAAAATTAGTCTTGCAGAGCTGGGCCGAATGGAGCTTCTCAGTTCAAGTCCACATTTTGTAGCCAATGATAAAACATGGCAGGCAAGCATGCAAAACTGATAGAGTGCAATGGTCTCAAAGGCTGGTAGAGCAGAGGATGTTTTGGAAGCAGAGAGCGGAAAAGCCATAGAAGGGATTGAAAACAATAATGATTTATTGGTGTATAGTCTACTGCTCATAGTTTAGTGTTTTTGTCCACTCGATGCAAATTGTGGCACTGGCATTATTTAACGTTACCTTCCTGATTGTTCCCATTGTGTCCAGCAGTGAGTTTTCATTCAACCCCCACACTCCGGTCTCCTGAATCCTACAAGCATCTATTGTTAATCGTCCTCTTCCTCCTCAACACATGCCAGAATAGATTTATAATTTACAGTACAGGAGTAAAACTAGCTTGGCATTTGGCCATTGCTAACTGTAGATCAAGAGCTAACTTTCGCTTTTTTTAAAAAAGAAAATGTGTTTTCCCCCTCTATTGCGAAACATGAACTGAGCAGTTTATGTAAGAGGCAGCCAAGTGGCTGCACAAGATTTATATTCAAGTGGCAAGTTGCAAATCTGAAATAATACCCCCTTTCCTGGTGTGAGATTATGTTCTGTTCACCTATATTGATGACACTTGGCTTTACATCCATCAAGGCATTGAAGGAGCCACAATTAACAGTGTGGGGACACAAATCATTATTTTAAATCTCATCAACCCCTCTGGCCAAACCTTTTGTTGATTTTCCTAGTTCTCATTTTTCCCTTTTCTCTGTGTTAATATTGTTTGATTAGCCTCCACAAATCACCTTGGAATTTTTGAATTCTTGTGAATGCAATTTCTTTTCGAACAAGTCAGCAAAATGCAATTTCTTTTGGAACAAGTCAGCAATTGACATGAAGTAGCACAAATAAAAAGATGAAAACATTACCAGAAAAAAAATTGCCAGATCTTAAATTATAAACTTTCAGCTCAGTGGAGTGAACTGTAATTGTGTTTCACATGTTCAACTTGATGCATTTGTAATGGCCATGACCAGCATAAATAATGTGAGACATTGCAACCAAAGCCAAAGTTAATGAAAGCTTGAAATCTGAAATGAACAGACAAGCTGCTGAAAATGTTGAACAGGTTGATTTGTCACTGGCAAAGAATGCTTAATTACTGTTTTGATAAAGGTCACATCCAAATTATAAGCCGCTCCCCTTTCAGATACTCATCAACCCTGCTCCACATTTCCTGCATCCTGTGGTTTGTATTTCAGAGTTGCATTTGCTGTCCATCACTATTATCAGCTTCTCCAGTTCAGAAGGAATCTGTGCAGACGGTCATAATGGGGTGATTGCATATCAAAAGTGTGTCCTGTTTGAAAACTGTATTCTATTTAATAGTACATTTTCTTTTTGTTACTATTTTATGTTTCTCGTTAGGTTCACATGGGAACCCATATGTGGAATAACTCTCCAGCAAGACGAGGACGTCGTTTGTCAGTAGAGAACCCAATGGCTTTACTAGGCGGTGATGCTGTGAAGTTCTCAGAGATGTTTCAAAAGGACTTGGCAGCTCGGGCAATGAATGTTGACGCAACATTCTGGAACCAATACGCTGCGGCCATCACGAATGGCCTAGCCATGAAAAATAACGAGATTTCTGTTATACAGAATGGAGGCATCCCTCAGCTCCCTGTTAGCCTAGGAGCCAGCAGTATCCCAGCTTTAACTAGTCTGGCCAGCGGAATGGACAGGGTTCGTACAGGGAGCAGTCCACCTGTTGCTAGTCTGGAGAAACAAAGCACAGAAGGAGGTGCAAGTCGCCCATTCGCTAGATTTATCGAAGATGGCAAAGGAATTGGCATTAACTAAAACATGGCACTCTCAAACACAAGTAACAAATGAACCATTTTACCATTGGAATCTTGTACTATATTGTGTACAGTTTTTGGAGCATACCTTCAATAGTTGTTAAGATATGACTTCAACTCCAAATACTCAGTTGTTGTGTTTTTCTTGCTCCTTTACTCATAGCCAGAATCACGAAAGTTTCATATTCTGGTTATGGTTTGAGTTGTCTTGCAAGATTTGCATGGTACTACTTGTTTCAATAGTAAATTTTACCGAAAAGTACTTCAAATTTTTTTTAGAAAAATTGTACATTCAGAAAATTAATAGGCCCTAGGTTACAGTAAAAGGACAAACTGTGGGTTGGAAACGGGGAGAGGCCAGGGTTCTAACTTAGTTCCTTGACAATGGTTCTGAGAGTCAACTGCTAAAAGGCCTGGAAAGCATAAACTGACTGGAGTATGGATGGACAAGTGTGCTAATTGTCTTCACATGAAGTAGAAACTTGAAATTATATATTTTTTCTTTGAAGATGTCCTGCTCTGTTTAAAAAAAAAGGTGATTTTTGTGTCCCCAGAGGTGTGTTCTATGATAAATGTGCTCATCTGTACTATTTATGATGTCAAGATTATGCGGGTCAGAAATAGTATCCAGTCCCACGGTCATTTTTTGTCATTTGCATAAATATATGCAGAGTTATATACAAACGAATACATGTTTCTCAGACAAAAAAATTAAGGGCCTGTTACTGACAGCTTTGTAAGAACCATAGTAATTTAAATTGAACCCAGACACTTTGGTGAAGTCTGGAAGTCTCTTTTCTCATCTTTAGGAAGAATACGAGTTTGCAAACCTGTCATTTTTTCCTTTTTTTCCCCCAAATGCAAGCGATTGCTATTGTAACTGCTTTTTTGAGGGTTGAGCAGTGGGAATGAGAACAAATTAAATGTTTTTGAAGCTGCTATCTATCCCTTTTAAGTCAGAGATGTATTTCAGATGAAAGAGGATAAAGTTTTGTGTGAGGAAGTAAAATCTCCATTAAATAACATTTTTTAAACCTTAGCATGTGACTTGCTCTAGATGCATTCACTTCCAACTTCAGTTACCATAAGATCCAGTGTATAAGTTGCACCGGTGTCCAAGTCATCTTTACATGCACACCCTTTCAAAATTACTCAAAAATAGACATCTACACCAGATTTCACAGTATTTTGAGATAACACTCTAATTCTTCCTGAAGTCATATGTATGGAATGTTATAAAATTAGGTATCTCCGCCCAGGAAATAATTTTCATTTCATTTAAACATGTTGTGTTAAAGCATTATTTTCACAGACCTCATGACAACCTAAGTTCCCAACAAACTACCCTTCCTCTCCCAAACTTTGTGCCTGTTACTCTCTATTAATTATTAATATTAAACTGATCAGCTGGTACATACTAATTGCTAGCCCAACTCAGCACACTAATAAAGGTTATTAAATGGCATGCAATTTTGTGTCTTGAGGATGTGCATGGTGCTATTGAACTTCAAATAGGTCAAAACATACATAACATACATGTAAAGACAATAATCCTCAGATTCATTCAAAACTTTTTTTCGTACAATTAACATATTCTGGAAACAAAATTCAGTCTGAGCACTTTTAGCAAAGCTCCATTATTTTGAATGGCTTAGAGTCCACATTAAAATGGCATGGACAGGAATTTATGCAAACGTGTTAATGGGTGTGTTAAAGCTGCAGAAAGGAAACTGAAACCACCAGAGTCCAATTTTGTTTAATTGGTTAGAAATTGACCATTTTATTTGTACCCTAAAGTAGGTGTCAACATGAAATCTTTTATTGTTATTTTCTCTAATGAAAAATAACTTTTACATGCTGCAGCTCATGGGAAAGTTACTCTGGATCTGGCAGGCTCAACTTTTATTGTCCTGTTTCCATTGTTTTCAGTAGAACAGATGCCAAGATGTGAGGCGCAAAGAGATTTTCTTTTATTTCACATGCCAGTATGAATCTGGCTTTGCTCCATTTTTATAGTGACCTAGATGAGGGGCATTTGTACACTGGAGCACAAGTTTTCTGCCCCATGCTTTCAGAGTCGCTTATATTTTGCACACTTCATGGAGCTTTTGCATAGGATGAATAGGAAAAGAGCCCATGAAGAGACTTTAAAACACCCTCCCCATCCACCCATACTCCCACTGTGTACATGCCATTATTTACTGCAAGTTAGAGAAGAAAGTCTTGTTTCAATTCCATTAAACATGTTAAGTCAGGATTTCCTTCAACTGGAACCCTCTTCACTTGATTATAATTGTAATTCCACATCTGAAAAGTTTGCTGCAAAGCGCGACTGAAGTGCTGTGAAAATGCACATCACATGTATTTGTCCGCTCCAATTGTTGGCAGTAGGTCCCGACTCTGAAGTACTGCCAGGTTACCTGCAGCAATGCCTGGTATAGATGTGCCCATTTGTCCTGAAGTAACTGTTAGCCATGTGCACAGAGAGGTGAGAGTGAAGACCGTTATAAACATGTTCTCAACTCAAGGAGCAGAGCACACCTTCGCTTATGTACTAATCTATTATTCTGATTGACAAGATGTTCTTCCTAGAACAAGATGATAATACCACCCCATTCTTTGTGAGTCTTAATTTTGTTGCATAACACAACAGAAGGGAGAAAAGGCAAGACCTGAAAATGAAGCAAAATAAGTAACCTTTCTTTGTTTTACTGAAGGTTCTCTTGATATTGTTGTAGGTCTGACCTTCTTGCCACTTGCTCTTTAGGAGTGTGAACCTCCTCCTCTGAACAGTTTTACTGAATATTATCAACGTGGGGAATTGCTTTTTGCATTTCATCAAATTATCAAATGGAGGATTTTCACACATTTCAGGAGTGTATTCTGAAATGACGCTGGGATTAATTAAATACCTTGCACCTTATCATATGGCTGAGATGAGTAAAAGAGGACTTTGACCTTCTTAAACCCAGCAAATTTAAGGTTGAACAAATTTTCCATAATATAAAGGCAAGTATTATATGTATGATAAACAGGCCGATCTTCTGAATCTAATAAAAAGTGTTGTAAACTTTTTTTAATCTTTAAAATGCTGGAAATGCCATTCAACCTGGCTACTCTTTGCCGTGACATACTTTGGAAACAAATGGTAAAAGAGTGACATGACAAGTGATCGTTTATTAATGGTACACCATAGTAAGAGTTTGACAGTGCTTTGAATCTGCATTATTATTAAGTAAGCTAGCAAATTGGGATGGGTGGAGCTTAATCAAAACTTGAACTAACAGTAACCGTTTCGTGTACAGTACTACCTCATTTTTATTTGCATTGAAAGCACGGTGGATGGTGGTGTAAAAACTGCTAATTGTTTGAAACTGTTTTTGAAGAGATATTGCAATATGAATTGGGCAAAAGACGTGGTGGAGTTTGCACAGCAGGTATATTGAATGGACTAAAGTGGGACAATCTGCTCATGGAAAAGAAAAAAAAATTAGGACTCCTTTATAAAGAATCACTTTACTGGTTGTTTCTGCCATCTTGTTATGATCAACCAACATGAAATGTCAAGATCGATCGTAGAAGAGCTGTTTTGCCCCCTCTAAAATTGTATTTACTGCAAGGGGATTTGTTCCTACAGTGAGAACAATGTGTCAATCCTGTGGTACTTCCACCTTTTTAGCACTAAGTGTGGGTGATTATGGGAACCTTTCAAGAGCATAAATAAAATGAAACAAAACAAGTTGTAAGGTGGCTTAACGTTGCTGTATTTTCAGCAGTTGAATGTTTTATTTATCTGTGTCATTTTCAGTGTGAATTTTTTTGTTATCCAAATGATAGCATTTGGTACCATGTAGTGTTCTATCCATAAGGATCTGTAACTTAAGACTTCTAAAGCAATGTAAATAGGGCAGTAGGTAGACGGAACCCTTTTGCATTCAGATGCTGGTTGTTCCTCTCTACATGGTGAAGAGAGACACTATTTTTATACTGCGATACCATGTGGGGCTGGGAAACCAACCTGAATAACTTGGGAATTGTTACCTATATCCAATATTTTTATTAAACCTTGTTGGCTTGACACATCTACTGACTGAAATGGATGTCTTAGTCTAGGTTACTATTTTGTCATATGGAATAAATAAAAAAAATGCAGGATATGATTTTCAAGGTAAAAATGTGTTTTTTTCTTTCCTAACTTGTCAATTTTCAAAGAAAAAACAGAATACTGGCAATAGGAGTTTGTGGTTTATGATGATGTCCTTCTATAGAACCTGTTAATGAGAGTATTTAACACTGCAGTATCCTTTTTGAACGGAACTTGATGTAAGTGTTATCTAATTTAAAATAAACTATTAAATGTGACTTATTAAATGACCTGCTGGGGGTTAAAATGGGAGCATCATTCATTGGCTAATTTCTTAATATGAAGTGGAATATTACTTCCAAAACTGAGATACAATATTTTATTTAATCGTTGTTTATTACATAATATTTATTTAAGGGAATATATAAGAAATGGTAGAAACCTATAAAACAAAAAGAAACAGTAGGATGTTGGAGTGTATACCAAAAATGCCTGAAATGGCAGAACTGGAAGATAAAATATTAGGAGTGCATACCCTTAATTGCTTGTGGAATAGATGCAAGGTTGGGCTGTTAAAATACCACTTAGGCCACAATTAGACTAGGCACATCACACGTCACATTCACCACATCACAGAAACAAACCTGTTTGCATTCAATACAGGTATTTCCTCTCTACATGGTGAAGAGACACTACGATTGCGTAAGGTGCAAAAGGGATTTGAGACAACATTGTTTTTAACTATTCAGGGAAACTCGCCAGGTTGGTTAAGGGGCGATTCAATTGAGCAGCATGAAGTTATGAGAGATCTACACAAGCTGAACATGAAGATCCATTTCCCTTAGCAGGGAGGCCAATACTGGAAGGCACACATATAAGCTCATTCATAAAGTTTTGGAGGAGGACATTCACCAAAAGAGTGCAAGAGTCCAGGACTCACTGTCAGAAATGGGTAATGGAGGGAGAAAGTCTCAGCATAATTGATAGGTCCCTGTTGAGCATGGTAATGACCATTATGCACTAATGACCAAGAATGGGATGAAGGGAGAAGAAAACAAATAGATCCTTCTTTGACATGCATGGACATGAACATGATGGGCTGCATAGAATTCTTGTATAACTGTTCCAAAGAGCTACTTAGATCAGAGGAAGCAAAGCATCAACGATTAAAATCATAACACCCCTTCCATCCATGTTTCACTGATTCTCTTATCGATATTAAACATATGCTCCATTGCACAACTACATATTTCTTTCTTCAACCTTCCCATTACCCTTAAGTGATGTGCAAACTTTGTGAAATAGATTTTTTTTAAATCAGCCTTAATCCCCCAACACTGTTTAAAGCAAGATAAAATTCCCTCTTGTTAAAACTGCTGTGTACAAAAAAGATATTTTCTTGTTGCCTCATTTACTCTGTGCCCATGAAAATTTGACACAAATCATCAACATTAGAACAATGATCTGACTTTCTATAAATTGGACTTGCATATTAAGTGATATTCCACTACGTTTTGAGCAGAAAATAAAAACACAGATGTGATTAATCCTTAGAGTTTTTTTATGATGTGAATTGCACCCATCACCGACAACATATTTTCATTTTATTTCATCTTCTAAACCATTGAAATAAATGGTAGAGCAAAGAAAGTGAAGGCAACATCAACATGGAAAGCATTCTTTACATTTCAGTTCTGTGCTGGAATGCACGAATATATCTAAAATGCAAGACCGGATATGTCCTACCACAGCTTCAATCATAAAACAAAGAAAAGAAATGTGAACAGAAACAAGTTTGCATCATTTTGTTATTGTGATAGTTTATAAATATATGTTTCAAAAGGTTCAGGGGTTTGCAGTGCTGAGTTACAACGATAAAGACTCTGGACTGAAGACCTCCATCCAGGATGCACCCACCAACATCCAAATACATCAGTTAAACTGTTAGTATCAATAAAGAATAAACCAGACATATGCTGAAGATCAAATGTTCCTTCACAAGGTGACCTTCGCAGCATTTGGCAGAATTTTCTGCTCTGATTAGTTGCTAACTTCATTCTAGTTATGCAGTTAATTTCTATCAAAATGATACATGAACTATATCACACCAGAATTCCACAGTAAATAATTCTCACCCTAATCAATCATACCACTAATTTGGCATATGACCTCAGATTGCCAATATAATGGCGTCATAATATTTGATCGAGATATCACTGAGTAAATGTCAATTATTGATTCAATACACTTGATATAATACACTGTATTTAAAGATACAAAAACAGTTTAAACCAGATCAAACTAAAGCAAAATGTGCAGCTGTTCAAAATAGGATTTAACAATGAAAAGATTTATTACTAAAAATATTTCATCCAGTTTTTTTTTGTGCCAGTGTAAGTTAAAGTATCACCAATTTTAAGATTCCACACCAGAAGCATTAGTGTGTAAATCGAATGGAAGAGTTGAAATGGCTCAGCATCGCTAAATCCAATGCAGAATGCTAAAATACCCTTGCAATGGTTTGTAAAACTCAGATGTTTATATTTGGGGCAGACCAAGGGAAGGGTGGGAATTCCGGGAAACCCTACACTTCTTGTGGTTCAGTGTGGTTTTTCAGAGGAAACAGCCAGATTTTGTGAGATTGACGGAAATTTGATTTATGACCACGTCCAAAGCGCATAATCATAGGTGAAGTCATCCATTAAAATCAAAATGATAAAAGTAGACCACAAGAAGCATACGTTCCCAACCAACCTCAGCTCTCCCCCGCTGTAAAATCAAAACCATTTTACTGAATATTCAACACATTGTTAAAGTGAGAAATATTAAACAAAGACCGGGAGGGCACAAGTGACGAAAATCACAACAATGTACATGATTCGAAGATTATAGGATGAAGCATTGACCCATAAAGGAGAGGACGGGGATGGACAAAAAAAAATATTGAGGAAGGGGTGAATCAAGGATACGGTAAGTGCCAAGTCGAGCGAGTTTAATTACATTTGTCAGCCCCAGGACCGGCAGTCAAAATCTAACATCAAGGTTTAGAAACAATTTTGCAGTTTATTCAAAATTATTAACAATCGGTAACTGTCTCCATTGCCCATCCACACAGAACTAACTCCAGCATAACACTCCTGAGCTCAATTGCGATTTCCCTCCTATAGCCCCACTTCCTCATATAGCCCCATTTCCCTCATATAGCCCCACATTATTCCCATGTATTCATCCAAAGAAGGGAAAATGGGTTTGAAAAATATATTTGAGAGAATTTGAAGTTGACATTCCTGATAAATCGGAACTATTTTTCATACCACCTGAAAGCAGATAATATTGGTACAGCAATTCCACGCGATCAGGTTACACTTCTACACGTACTGTTTATACGCAACTCTGATGTGATGGCTTCTCGTTCTTCGTCGTTAAGTTTCTCATTTATGACTGCGTGTTCAGCCACAGAAGCATACAGCACAGTAACAGGCCCTTCGACCGAACGCATCCACGACAACCAAGATGCCCCATCTAAGCTAGTCCCATTTGATAGAGTCATAGCAGGGTCCAGTTGGAGCAGCCTTTTCCGAATGCAAGACCGAAACATCGCGGAAACCTTGAAATAAATGCAGAACATGTTGGTCAATCTCGGCAACTGTTGAGAAAGAATGTGTTAATGTTTCACTCTGGTGATCTTCAAAGCCACGTATTCTTGTCCTATAAGTGTTATATTTAATATATGGGCCATCAATGTTGATGATGGCTCATATAAGGACTCCGGTAAATACATGGGGATGGTTTTGAAATCACAGACATTGAATAGCAGTAGCGATGATTTTTCAACAGTATTTGTGCTTTAACACTTTTTAAATATAAAAAATATTTGTTTAAACAATCCAGTTTCCAATTCTTTTTTAACGCGATCTCGATTTTTTGACAATCAGATTTTTCAATAACAATATACAAAGAGTTCACGTTTCAGGCTGGGGACCCTTCATCACATTATATCCCATGTGTAGACTACCTCAGGAAATGTTCAACTTGCAACTAAACAGATCCCGTTGTGTAAAAAAAAGTCAACCCTGGTAGCAACGTGCAGAATACTCAATGGGCAATTGTTGGAATCCATTCCACTCGGTGACAACAGTTGTCAACATTTCAGCCTTGTCCCGAGAGCTCACTGCACTTGAGGCATACGGAGTAAAATTAACGCATTGAACGTTTTGCAGGTTTGGGACTGCTTGCAAACTTAACGCCGCTTAGGAGCCAGCCACATCGAAATGCAGTGTGCACAAATATGCGGATGGATTATCATCATTCTTAATCTCCACCAAATAATATGCACGTTTTTCGAAAGACTCAACATTTCAGTTTCAGCTTTTGTCCTGAAACGACTCTGTATTCAATTAGTTCTTTATTTTTAAATCCTTATTTGTAAATGGGAAGGTTTTATTTTACCCCCTCCCCTGTAACCGTTTACAACGAGTTGTAAATGACACTGGTGTGTGTACAGGCACACGTGAGCCGGAGGTCATCGTTCTACACAACTCCAACAGGTCGCAAAAGAATCGAGCCATTGAAATGTGTTGCAAATGTCTGTCACGTCCTTCAGTTCTGCATCTCTATCTCATCCACCCGCCTGCAAATAGGCCGGCAAGTCAAACAAAACACTCTCAGTGTCTTGAGCAAAACAAAAACAAACTACTGGAGGAACTCAGCGGGTCAAGCAGCATCTGTGGAGGGAAAAGGGAAGTCAACGTTTCGCCTCGAGAGAAAGGTCCCCGTGTTCAGCATTGTATTTGTTGAGTTAAACCATGAATTTTACGCCTACACGCGGAGATATTTTACTTCGATATTATTTTTCTCGGTTAGTTCCTGATTCTCAGCTACCCAACAACCTAATGGTTAAAAAAAAACCACATTGTCACTTATTTGCTTCAGCACCGATTTTATTTTAAAGAACTCTTACTTGCAACTTCCTAAGTCATAAATGAGGAAGGTGTCGTTGCACTTAAAATGTTATCTTCAAGTGGTTAGTGTTCCCTTGTAGTAAGTCTATTAAAAAATCACGTTCACAGTCCAGTAAAATAACACATTATCAACACTACACAAAAGTTCGCAGGTTGCAGAAATGTAAAACAGAAACTACGAGGCACTCATTTCCTCTCTGAATGTGTGGGTCCATTTAATGACGCGGAAGCTTATCGGTGGGTTATTTGCAACGGTGCGAGGAATTTTGCAATTGATTTACGACCCATCTCAGTTAGTCCAAATTAGACTATTTCAGTGAAGAATTGCAACCATATTAAACCTTTCCTTTGCAACAGAATTGAATCCTATTTTGCAAACAAAAAAATGCCGCTTGCACTGGGGGTTGGAATCCGTTGAAATCAGCGTCGGGTATGTTCCCATTTATCCTCAAAGTCTCACTTTCAATTAAATAAAATGCGGCTTCTGTGTTAAATATGTTTTTTAATTCCTTACGCTGTCCTCGGCGTTTCTGTCGATAGTGATTTAAAGAGGGACCTCCACCTCCACGTTAAGTCTAAATAAACGTTCGGTTTATGTTACTCCCTGGTTGGTGATTTTAATTGCTCCCCGGGTTTACGACTCATAGAAGACATTTCCTGCTTTTCAAGTTGCATTTGGTTTCCTTGTCCCGGCAGCGGTGTCGGCGATCGCTGACTGCATGGGGCACATGAGACAGATTGTCCGGTAACGCGAACAATTCGAGTGTAACATCTTCGAAAACTAGCCATCATCACCGAGATACTAGCTTATTCATAAGATAAATAAGATAAATATCAACTATAATGCAACATGACATGCAGTTTAATAGTCGTTATTTATACCGCATAATCAATATTCAGTGCATTAATATTATTTCTTAATTTATTACAGGACCTTGGCGGACAGCATCCCAGGTATTTAAAACAAAAAACTTATTTTGAACAGACAAATCTTTAAAGTTGCTTGGTGCTCCCAGTAACTGCAGGGTCAAGAGGCAACATTTTAACGTATTTCTCGTTAGACACTTCTATCCCTTCATATTGCCACGTTTACAAGGGACTCCAGTTTTATTATTTTACTATTGCAGGGGAGATGGCCGCTCACTAGATTGCAACGAGCACGGCATTAATTGTTAATAAATCAATTATATCTGAATGTCGGATCCACGTAAAGGGCAATTTAACAGGAGCCAATGAACTGTCAAAAAAGATTGCTTGCTAATGTGCAAACAGGTGAGTTTTTGAATACAAGTGTCGGAGGAATAGAACAGAATAGGGTTATATGTACAAATTAAATATCATTGGGAGCATCTGTGAAGTTTAACAGCTGCCTCAGACTCCCACCGGTGTGAGTACTAAGTATAAGGTGCCTCAATGGGTCGGCTCTTTCTGGCTGTGATTTGCCCGTGAAATTACTGTAATCGTGAAGGTTAATCACGCCCAATAATTAACCTCACTGTTCATGGGCGCTCCTACGAAGATGCCACACATCATTCTACTTCGAGTGAACTGGGAATATTTTAGACCGCGGGTTTCGCTGTGAGATCAGCATGATCCGTGTACTAGAGGGTTATAGGGGTAAGATACCAAAACCGCAAACGTTTATGCGTGTGTGAGTGAGACAGGCGGACAATGGTTTTGCAAAATTTTCGTTTCTTTGTATTGCAAATTATTACCACCGAAATCAGCCCATTATGAAATCATCACAATTCCCAGATATCGGTACACAATTCATAAAATGACAAGGTTATCTTGAAGCAGACAGCAACGAAGTGACGAATTCATAACAGGCGCCAAGAGTTCTTTCTGACTGTATATTCATCTTTCTCACAGATGAAAAGGTACCGTTTCTCTCATGAAAATCTGGAGATATCGGCTAGTCGAGCCCTGCTGCAATAGAAATCAATTAATTGCACAAGTGTACGGTTACTGGAATAGGGTAGGCAATATGAAACGCGTTTCCGAGATTTATTTTAACTCTGTAACACGGGGACCCAATAAACAGCTTCTAGGTTTGAATGTTTAAAATGTTTTGCATTTCTTTAGCTCGCTTCTGCAGCCCGAACTTGCTTCACAGTAAGGGAACTAAGACGGGTCACCGTTGTACTAATGGCAACCAGATAGACAGCGGCGATGGCGACCTGACCTGTGCGTTAGCGCTGGGGAGTTCATCTCCTAATCAGTACAACAAAAGTGTAGAATGTACACCAGGCGGCAATATCACGAATATAAAAGCTTTTTTTTCTGAAACGCTCTGGAATTCGCCCCAATGAACGCGAATGCACATTAAACAAATATGTTTTTTTAAGGATCCATCAACAGTTCAGTTTACTATTTTTCATTTAAAATTGCAGGAAATTACTTTGGCTACCTGCTGGGAGATTTATAGCGGTTTCATTACCTTGGTAAATTAGTCACCGTTTTATTCTTGTGTTATGATTTAATGAACGCACTTAAAACGTGGCTCGTGGCTGTAATATATGTTCTTTATTTCCAACCGCACCAGCAATATCAAATTATTTAGACTGTATTTTGTTAAAGACATCAATTATAATTTAAATGCTAATGTATGCATTCCCCTGGGTATCATCACGGATTCCTTCCTATAAATTACACGTAAGACGAGCGATATTTAATAAAAATAAAGTACATTCGAGCCTTGTTTCTTTTTTTTTTAATGTTAAGCTATTAATGTGAAGTCTTGTAGCCATTCCTCAATTGTCTCATGCGGCGTGAGGTGGAATTGGTCAACGGGCAAATGACAACAGTGGTCGCATGAAACAATGTCAGCATTGATATGGCAATGGTATCAGTTAGGTGCTTGAGTAATTCACATACGGCGGACAGAAATAAAGTGGGTACTTTCATAGGGTGGGGAGGTAAAATATTATCACTTGCTAATGATGTTTGGAAGTTTCAGCGATGTAGCGGATTAATACCCGAACTTTAATCATCTTAGTTATAGAGCAGAACGCGAGGTGTTGGCAGCTTTTACTGCTACATTAAATCTAAGTCTTTACGAATATGATTTTTTTTAAAACGAGGCACTCGTCTACGCCTGTAGTTCTATATAATGTAGGCCATTACGTGCTGGTATAAATAATTCTCACTAAATGAAACGGTTCTGGGTATTTTAGCACGAACATCCACGGCCAGTAATGATGTGGTTATGTACAACTCCATTACAAAATAACAAGGGACTCCTTACAGTGCAAGTACAGAGTTAACACACGTTTGAATTTCTATCAATTACTCCTTGGTATTTGATCACAATACTAATATACGTGCAGCATTTATCATTAGCATGGAACAGTTGGCCGAAGGAGACTAAATGACGTGGCTACAAGGTCATAGCCCGATGTGGCTGAAAACAAATCATCAAGTATTGTGGCTGAGATAATAAAAACATGTTTTATAATATAATTTTGCTTTGGATTATTTCTTATTGCATACATACATTTCTTATTGTCACCCATGTAGTCCATTTTGGAATTGAATTACTGGAGTACAACTGAATTAAATTGGATCTCATAGAGAATATATTTGTGGAAAGATAAATATTTCCCCAGGTTATTGAAATTGAAATGGCATTACCAAAGCTGAATAAGCTCTCTATTTGGGTGTTCTTTGTAATCTATCATGGTGCTAGGGTGCATCTGGGACTTGGCTTGTATTTGTTCCATCAGAAGCCCAAGGTGTATTTATTCCATGGGCAATAAATTCAGTTAGCAAAAGGGCCCCAATTTGAGGTAAAAGCATAGAACAAAGACAATTATTTTCGCACAACTAGTTGTGAGCTGGGCTCCATTTCCCTGGAAGACTGGTGTGAGCTGATTTAATCATAACAAAAAAAAAATGGGTGAACTTTTGGAGGGGAATATTGGCAAAGCTGCATGTAAATGAAGAGACTTTCAAATCTAGTGCCTGAAAAAGGAAAACCTTTCTTATCAGAAGATTACACTCTTCACCGTGCTTTCCCATCCAATTCCACAATCTATAGCCTTTTGTTCTCCACTTGTCATATCCCAGCCTCTGTTACTATCTCCACCCTTCCTTCCCCATCTGATTCATATCAGCCAACATACTCCACTGGGTATCCCCACCCTCTTACCTGTTCCCACCTATTGTTTGCTAGCTCTTGCAAATCTCCTATGCTAGTAAATCCCCTCTAATCTTTCAGTCCAGAGGAAGGGTCTTGACCTGAAGCATCAAGCATGAAGTTCCTTCCACAGATGCAGCCTGATCCAGAGTTTCTCCAGCAGATTTTCTTCCTTTTATTCATATGTAAATATGACAAATCTGACAGCTCTTTCCAAAACGCCAGCAAAAACACAAATGAACCGAATGGACTCTCCATCTGCTGTAATGTCACTGAACAGGGGTATGCCCCCAAATTGTTGTCATCAGTCATAACTTGGGGCAAAAGTGCTCAGAGTGGATGTTCATGCATGCACCTCACCTACTGTTGAGACATTGAGACAGAGGCAAACAGTCAAACACAAGCCGAATGTTACCTCAAAACACGAGGGAGCACTGAATTACAGAAACGTCTTTGATATTTCCACTGACAAAGTTCTCTGCAGAAAATATGAATTTTCTTCCTGCCTTGGCATTTTTCTTGGCAGAGGGCGCCTAACTTGTGAAAGGAAGTGTTGCCAAAGATATCAAGCATAGTCCACAGAGCTCAAAGGTTCGGTGATTTAAAATATTAGGATCAAATAACCCAATACCGATTTCTTAAACTTTACCATCTATAATACCGTCATTGAAGTGAGGTCTGCAAAAGGCAGACGGGGACTGAAATAGTTTGCCTATGTGGTTAAAGCAGAGCAACAAGAGTGGGAGGCTGGTGGCAATCCACGGCAGAAATTGTCAAGTCTAAAGGCTACTACTAGAAACCTGTCCATTTAGTCCTCCTTTATAGGCCAGGATCAGCATCAAGCACTTATTCCAGGTCTCCCAATTAATTTCCCCAGCCCAGAATACCATACTTATTCTCCGACCCCTGGCTATTTTGTTTTCCAAGCAACCTGTAGCCCAAGCAGTCTTTCAAGTGTCACAGATCACAATTCGCTCCCAGTTGATGAGCAGGAGTTGGCCGTTAGTGTTCCAACAGTGACCTGCCAATATTAGCGTCCCTGAATTTGGGGAGTCCTTTGGCCTCTTCCATACCTTCTTCTGCTGCCTGTTAATATCAGGCCGGTAAAGCATGAATCAGCTGCTGCGTTAGGTGTGACGTCCAGAGGTTGAAGTATAGTTGCCTGAAAATGATTGTAATGCACAGCCTCCTCCAGATTAGTGTGGCAGTGCAGCAGAGAAATTATTTCACACAAATAAGCTACTGTACTCATTTCAGAAATAAAAGTGTTGTATGAAGAGAGATTAGAAATGCCCCCTAACCATTGGAGTTTTAAGGAGGTAGAGGTGATCTCATTGAGACTACAATCAATTGACAGGCTCTTGCCTCAGGCTGCAGAGTCTAAAATTTAGGGGCAACGTCTCAGAATAAGCAGTTGGCTATTTAGGAGCGGAATATGAAGCAATTCATTCCTTTATGATAATTTTAAATGCATGTGGTCAATCCCTGGACAGTTGTGAATGCTTAATTATTGAGTATTTTCATGACTGCAATTAATAAAGGAATTGGTGATTTGGTATCGTGCCATATGGAAATTTAAAAAACTAGAGAGCTTTCGGGTAGAGGGGAAAAGTTTAAAAGAAGTGTGCAGGGCATGTTTTTTGCACAGTTTGCAGTGAATGACTGGAATGAGTTGCCAGGGGTGGTAGAGAAACATAGAAAAAATAGAAACATAGAAAATAGGTGCAGGAGGAGGCCATTCAGCCCTTCGAGCCAGCATCGCCATTCATTGTGATCATGGCTGATCGTCCCCTATCAATAACCCGTGCCTGCCTTCTCCCCATATCCCTTGACTCCACTAGCCCCTAGAGCTCTATCTAACTCTCTCTTAAATCCATCCAGTGACTTGGCCTCCATTGCCCTCTGTGGCAGTGAATTCCATAAATTCACAACACTCTGGGTGAAAACGTTTTTTTCTCACCTCAGTCTTAAATTACCTCCCCTTTATTCTAAGTGGTGGTTGATAAAATGATAGCGTTTTACATTGGATAACAATCACACTAAGACAGAGGACATTAGTTGAACTTGGCATATTTTAGGCATTGTGCGCTGATGGGCCTTCCCCTGGGCTGTGCTGTTGTAAATCCTATGTTCGAGGTAGGTTTCTATTTCTTACATGTGTATGTAAACACAGCCATCAACTTACTCACCCCCAGACACCCCTCTGTCTCCTTCCAGAGCACCAAAGGGAATATCAAAGGCTCTTTTTTTTGGTCTTCAAGAGGAATAAACTCTGAAATAAATCTGATAATCTAGATTGTATTCCAATATCCCTCATTTAAGCACTGAACACCAATCTGGAAGCCATTTAAACATGAACTTGCTACAAGTGTGCTGTTACTTTTTTAACAATAACACAATCCATTAAAATAAACGTTGCAGCAGTGGCCTGTCAGCTTAGGGGAGGATGTGGAGCAGGCATTTGGATAATGAAGCTCTTATAGTCACAGGGTGTTTAGCCATGTCTTGTTATTTTCCAGTATTGTGAGAAATTAATCGCAGTTGATGAATATACTTAAAAGAAAACTGATGTTTAGAAGTTTATTTGAGAAATATATTCAGATGGGATTTCAATGCTTGATTTGTGTGTAAACTCACCAGAAAGCTGACATTAATTGAAACATTTCCAAGTTTTCAGCCAGAACAGGAAGAGCTGAAATAAAGGCCTCTTGCAATCCAGATTTGCACAGGGGCTTGGGGAGTGTCGGAGTATCTAAATGAAAGATCCTGTAGGAGCTGGCAAGTCAAATTAAGATGATGTTAGTTGATTTTGAAGTGCCCAACTACAGTTATTGTGTGGTGGTGGAGGAATGCCAGGCAGCTCAAATACTACGCTGCCAGCGACATTTACAGATCCTAGCACACCAACCTTCCAATAATTATAGGAATGTGCGGCAGACTTCATAGCAGTATGGGACAGTTGGAGAACCATGTCACTAAATACAAGAAATCCTGTAGCAACCTCAGCCCTTAAAGGCTTCCAGAAGTGAGAGTCAGAAAAGTCTTAGGGAGGGTCATTTTGGGAGAGAATTAAGGAATTAAGGTAGTGGGGAAACTGCTAGAGTCAGTTATTAAAGATGGGATAGCAGCACATTTGGAAAGTGGTGAAATCATTGGACAAAGTCAGCATGGATTTATGAAAGGTAAATCATGTCTGACGAGTCTTATAGAATTTTTTGAGGATGTAACTGGTAGAGTGGATAAGGAAGAACCAGTGGATGTGTTATATCTGGACTTTCAGAAGGCTTTCGACAAGGTCCCACATAAGAGATTAGTATGCAAACTTAAAGCACACGGTATTGGGGGTTCAGTATTGATGTAGATAGAGAACTGGCTGGCAGACAGGAAGCAAAGAGTAGGAGTATACAGGTCCTTTTCAGAGTGGCAGGCAGTGACTAGTGGGGTACGCAAGGCTCAGTGCTGGGACCCCAGCTATTTACGATATATATTAATGATTTGGACGAGGGAATTGAATGCATCATCTCCAAGTTTGCGGATGACACAAAGCTGGGGGGCAGTGTTAGCTGTGAGGAGAATGCTAGGAGGCTGCAAGATGACTTCGATAGGTTGGGTGAGTGGGCAAATGCATGGCAGATGCAGTATAATGTGGGTAAATGTGAGGTTATCCACTTTGGTGGCAAAAACAGGAAAGTAGACTATTATCTGAATGGTGGCCGATTAGGCAAAGGGGAGATGCAACAAGACCTGGGTGTCATGGTATACCAGTCATTGAAAGTAGGCATGCAGGTGCAGCAGGCAGTGAAGAAAGCGAATGGTATGTTAGCATTCATAGCAAAATGATTTGACTATAGGAGCAGGGAGGTTCTACTGCAGTTGTACAGGATCTTGGTGAGACATACAGTTTTGGTCTCCTAATCTGAGGAAAGACATTCTTGCCATTGAGGGAGTACAGGGAAGGTTCACCAGACTGATTCCTGGAATGTCAGGTCTTTCAGATGAAGAAAGACTGGATAGACTCGGTTTGTACTCGCTAGAATTTAGAAGATTGAGGGGGGATCTTATAGAAACTTACAAAATTCTTAAGGCGTTGGACAGGCTAGATGCAGGAAGATTGTTGGGGAAGTCCAGAACAAGGGGTCACAGTTTAAGGATAAGGGGGAAGTCTTTTAAGACCGAGATGAGAAAAACATTTTTCACACGGAGAGTGGTGAATCTCTGGAATTCTCTGCCACAGAAGGTAGTTGAGGCCAGTTCATTGGCTATATTTAAGAGGGAGTTAGATGTGGCCCTTGTGGCTAAAGGGATCAGGGGGTATGGAGACAAGGCAGGTACAGGATACTGAGTTGGATGATCAGCCATGATCATATTGAATGGCGGTGCTGGCTCGAAGGGCCGAATGGCCTACTCCTGCACCTATGTTTCTATGTTTCTATGTTTCCCCTTTAAGGGCAGGCTCCAGATGCTCTGTGGAACCCCTGGTGGGCGTGGCTCTAGGCCTTTGCTTCCTTCCAGGGCACTGTGTAATATAGTCT
The DNA here is from genome assembly GCF_010909765.2 of Amblyraja radiata. NCBI lineage: Eukaryota > Metazoa > Chordata > Chondrichthyes > Rajiformes > Rajidae > Amblyraja > Amblyraja radiata. The sequence continues at coordinate 20,875,867 of NC_045959.1, read as the reverse complement.
CAGGTTAAGAGACCAGCTATTTATAACTATGTTATGAAATGTATTGGGGATAGGGATGGTGGTTATATATCTATATGCTCAACAATTGACCATCCACAAAACTCTCTACTTCAAAAGAAGTCATCCCTTTCGGTAATCTGGAAAAGGTCATGGCTGAGTAAATTGAAAGCTGGGTTTACATTGAAACAAAGATGAAGGCTGGAGCTCTTTGAATCCATTCCACCATTCAATGCGATCATGGCTGATGCTCCATCTCAATACCAATTTCCTGCTCACAACGGCAGTCAGCATAATATCTTCTTCTTGCTTCTTCTACTCCCTTTTCAGCATTCAAATCATATGAAGAAGGTAACCAATATAGAAATCATAATGTGTAGGAAGGAACTGCAGATGCTGGTTTAAACCAAAGATAGTCACAAAAAGCTGGAGGAACTCAGAGGGTTAGACAGCATCTCTGGAGAAAATGAATAGGTGACATTTTGGGTCGAGACCCTTCTTCAGACTGAGTCGGGGTAAGGAAAACTAGAGATATTGACGGTGATATACAGTGTCCTCCATAATGTTTGGGACAAAGACCCATCATTTATTTATTTGCCTCTGTACTCCACAATTTGAGATTTGTAATAGAAAAAAATCACATGTGATTAAAATGCACATTGTCAGATTATATTAAAGGGTATTTTTATACATTTTGGTTTCATCATGTAGAAATTGCAGCTGTGTTTATATATAGTCCCCCCCATTACAGGGCACCATAATGTTTGGGAAACATGGCTTTACAGGCATTTGTCATTGCTCAGGTGTGTTAAATGCCTCCTTAATGCAGGTATAAGAGAGTTCTCAGCACCCAGTCTTTCCTCCAGTCTTTCCATTACCTTTGGAAACTTTTATTGCTATTTATCAACATGAGGACCAAAGTTGTGCCAATTAAAGTCAAAGAAGCCATTATTAAACTGAGAAACAAGAAGAAAACTGTTAGAGACATCAGCCAAACCTTAGGCTTACCAAAATCAACTGTTTGGAACATCATTAAGAAGAAAGAGAGCACTGGTGAGCTTACTAATCGCAAAGGGACTGGCAGGCCAAGGAAGATCTCCACAGCTGATGACAGACAAATTCTCTCTATAATAAAGAAAAATCCCCAAACACCTGTCCGACAGATCAGAAACACTCTTCAGGAGTCAGGTGTGGATTTGTCAATGACCACTGTCCACTGAAGACTTCATGAACAGAAATACAGAGGCTACACTGCAAGATGCAAACCACTGGTTAGCCGCAAAAATACAATGGCCAGGTTACAGTTTGCCAAGAAGTACTTAAAAGAGCAACCACCTTTCTGGAATAAGGTCTTGTGGACAGATGAGATGAAGATTAACTTATATGAGAGTGATGGCAAGAGCAAAGTATGGAGGAGAGAAGGAACTGCCCAAGATCCAAAGCATACCACCTCATCTGTGAAACACGGTGGTGGGGGTGTTATGGCCTGGGCTTGTATGGCTGCTGATGGTACTGGCTTACTTATCTTCATTGATGGTACAACTGCTGATGGTAGTAGCATAATGAATTCTGAAGTGTATAGACACATCATCCTATCTGCTCAAGTTCAACCAAATGCCTCAAAACTCATTGGCCGGCGGTTCATTCTACAGCAAGACAATGATCCCAAACATACTGCTAAAGCAACAAAGGAGTTTTTGAAAGCTAAAAAATGGTCAATTCCTGAGTGGCCAAGACAATCACTTGATCTGAACCCAATTGAGCATGCCTTTTATATGCTGAAGAGTAAACTGAAGGGGACTTGCCCCCAAAACAAGCATAAGCTAAAGATGGCTGCAATACAGGCCTGGCAGAGCATCACCAGGGAAGACACCCAGCAACTGGTGATGTCCATGAATTGCAGACTTCAAGCAGTCATTGCATGCAAAGGATATGCAACAACATACTAAACATTACTACTTTAATTTACTTGACATTGCTGTGTCCCAAACATTAAGGTGCCCTGAAATGGGGGAACTATGGAAAACACTGCTGTAATTTGTGCTGTAAAATGGAGAAATCAAATGTATAAAAATACCCTTTATTAAAATCTGACAATGTGCACTTTAACCACGTGTGATTTTTTTCTATTACAAATCTCAAATTGTGGAGTCGAGAGGCAAATAAATAAATGATGGGTCTTTGTCCCAAACATTATGGAGGCACTGTATAGAGATATAGCACAAATGAATGAAAGATGTGCAAAAAAGTAATGATGATAAAGGAAACAGGCCGCTGTTAGATAGGGGCTACGTGAAAATGAATTACCGAAAATGAGACTCAACAAGACGATTTTGAAACCAGTACGACTTGACTGGGGGAGGGATAGAGAGAGAGGGGATGCAAGGGTTACTTGAATTGTAACTCAGCGGGAAAGGCAGCATCACTGGAATGGGTGACGTTTCGGGTCGGGACCATCAGCCACACCTTTCATGTGTTCACAGGAAATAATGCAGAACCATTGCTTTAGTGGTTAGATGTTGCACCCAATTGATCAGGACGGGCAATCCATATGCATCTGCATCACTCTTGAGCCCCGTTACAAAATGCTCAATGCTAGAAATTATGTTACATTTATACAGCATAAATTACACATCAAGGATCCACATCACCCTGGCCATGCTCTCATTTCACTCCTGCAATCGGGAAGAAGGTATAGTAGTCCGAAAACGGTAACGTCCAGGTTCAGCGCCAGAGCCCTGGGTTCAATCCGGACTATGTGTGCTGTCTGTATAACGCTTGTACATACTCCCCGTGAACACGTCGGTTTTCTCCGAGCTTTTCAGTTTCCTCCCACACTCGAAAGACGTACAGGTTTGTCGGTTAATTGGCTTGGTAAAATGTAAAAATTGTCCCTAGTGTGTGTAGGATAGCGTTAATATGCGGGGATCGCTGGTTGGCATGGACCTAGTGGGCCGAAGGGCCTGTTGCCGCGCTGTATCTCTAAACTAAACAAAACAGAGTTAACTCCTTGGGGGGGGGGGGGGAGGGAAATCAGGTTCAAGGGCAATTATAGATGGAATCTGCAACCTACAATCCACCCCCACCACTGGCGTTAATAAAAGACACAATCCTCGGGTAAGTGAGTCAGTTGTAAGTTGCAGCTTGTAAAAGTGCCCGCTAAAATATTGACATTGCCTTCTAAGCAATGAAAGGATTGTAAGGTTTCATGAAGGTCTGATGTTTGCAAGGAATGAATTAGAAATTGGTTAACTGGCAACACTTTGAGTCATGTTTCTTGGACCACTTCCCTGGTAGATGATCTTGTTGAGTTGTCTAATATGGTATTTTTTTTAAGGAATGCAATTTTAAAAATCTGTCCCAGTTTTATGGTTATTGAACAGCGTAGCTCTTGACGATTAGCTTGAGATATTCATAAAAAAGAACGAGCATTGTTGCAATAACCATATAACCATATAACAATTACAGCACGGAAAACAGGCCATCTCGGCCCTTCAAGTCCGTGCCGAACACTTATTTTCCCCTAGTCCCATCTACCTGCACTCAGACCATAACCCTCCATTCCTTTCCCGTCCATATACCTATCCAATTTATTTTTAAATGATAAAATCGAACCTGCCTCCACCACTTCCACTGGAAGTTCATTCCACACAGCCACCACTCTCTGAGTCAAGAAGTTCCCCCTCATGTTACCCCTAAACTTCTGACCCTTAATTCTGAAGTCATGTCCTCTTGTTTGAATCTTCCCTACTCTCAATGGGGAAAAGCTTGTCCACGTCAACTCTGTCTATCCCTCTCATCATTTTATAGACCTCTATCAAATCCCCCCTTAGCCTTCTGCGCTCCAAAGAATAAAAACCTAACTTGTTCAACCTTTCTCTGTAACGTAGTTGCTGAAACCCAGGCAACATTCTAGTAAATCTCCTCGGTATTCTCTCTATTTTGTTGACATCCTTCCTATAATTAGGCGACCAAAATTGTACACCATACTCCAGAATTGGCCTCACCAATGCCTTGTACAATTTTAACATTACATCCCAACTTCTATACTCAAAGCTCTGATTTATAAAGGCTAGCATACCAAAAGCTTTCTTTACCACCCTATCTACATGAGATTCCACCTTCAGGGAACTATGCACAGTGATTCCTAGATCCCTCTGTTCAACTGCATTCCTCAATTCGCTACCATTTACCATGTACGTCCTATTTTGATTTGTCCTGCCAAGATGTAGCACCTCACACTTATCAGCATTAAACTCCATCTGCCATCTTTCAGCCCACTCTTCCAAATGGCCTAAATCTCTCTGTAAACTTTGAAAATCTACTTCATTATCCACAACACCACCAATCTTAGTATCATCTGCATACTTACTAATCCAATTTACCACACCATCATCCAGATCATTGATGTACATGACCAACAACAGTGGACCCAACACAGATCTCTGAGGCACCCCACTAGTCGCCGGCCTCCAACCTGACAAACAGCCATCCACCATTACTCTCAGGCATCTCCCATTCAGCCACTATTGAATCCATCTTGCTACTCCATCATTAATACCCAACAATTGAACCTTCTTAACCAACCTTCCATGAGGAACCTTGTCAAAGGCCTTACTGAGGTCCATATAGACAACATCCACTGCTTTACCCTCATCAATTTCTCTAGTAACCTCTTCAAAAAATTCAAGAAGATTAGTCGAACATGACCTTCCAGGCACAAATCCAGTCATGGAACTTTAGGAATTATTACTTAGCATATTAATCTTGTCTTGAAGTGGGATTTCTAATGTCAAATTTTTAACAATATTAATTATGATTTTATTAATGAACAGCAGTCAAACAATGACCAAGACAGCTTATCAATTTGATTACTCGCTGCACAGATGCTGCCTGACTATTCGAGTGTTTCAAACATTTCCAGATTTAATTTCAAATGACCAAGAGGATGTTACTTTATTATAAGCAGTGTAATTCTGATAGAGTTTAGACAACAAGTGGTTGCACTTTCACAAACATTTGAAATAAGTGGCCCCAAAATTTTCCAATAGTACTTTTGTTTGCACTTTCTCCAGAATCTTTCATGTGTTTCATTTTGATATTGTTAGCCACAATGAAACCAATGATTTAGGTGCACAGGGTCAGAACATTTTTAATCCAGTTTTCAGCACAGAAGCCTAGATTGACTTGTTGTGCGGTAGTGTGTGTTCATATTGTACTGTTGCAGATGGCACCTGGATTTAAATTCTTCCCAGTCAAAATTAAACAAAATTCCAAGTATCTCTGCCACCATTCACCCCTCAACCAACATCACCAAAATCTAATCAGATCTTAAGTGTTGGAAGGAACTGCATACGATGGTTTATACCAAAGATAGACACAAAATGCTGGCGTAACTCAATGGATCAGGCAGCATCTCTGTAGAAAAGGAATAGGTGACTTTTCGACCTGAAACATCACCTATTCCTTTTCTCCAGAGATGCTGCCTGACCCTTTGAGTTACTCCAACATTTTGTATCTATCTTCAGATCTTTAGTGTTGGAAATGAGCAGGTCAAGCAGCAGTGATAATGAAAGGTTGTTAATGATAACAACTCTGTTTCTCTCTGACTGACGCTGCCTGGCATGTTGAATATTTCCAACATTTTCTGCTCTTATTCTATTGGTTGTGACGTGTCTAGAATAGAAAATTAAACACAATATAGAAATGCAACTTTTTTGCTATGTCATGAGTGTTTTATTGTCATATGTATCAAAACGGAACAATGAAATTCTTACTTGCAGCAACACAGCGGACTTGTAAACACAGTGCACAATTGATAATATAATAAACAAACATGAAAAAGTTAAATAAATAAACAACCCAATGTATTGCAAAAAAAAACAAAGCCCTAAGACCCAGAGGTCTGTAGGAATCTGGAGGAGGAGCAATGAGAAAGAGTTTCTTCCTTCAGTGCGGCAGGAGCATGCCGAGATTTCCACCGTCATGTTTGTGGATTTTGGGGAGGAGAAACAAGTAGGAGCGGGCAATGCAGGGCTTGGGAATGATAAGGTTGGAGGCTGAGGAGGGGAGATTGTCAGAGAGATGAGAGCACAAACCATTTGAGAGATGATGGCCTGGTGTTCATCTGGGGGGTCACTGTCATCGGATAGGTATGAGTGGTGAGCCACCACCTGGCCTCAAGGGTCTCGGCCTGAAACATCATCTATCCATGTTCTCCAGAAATGCTGCCTGACCTGCTGAGTTATTCCAGCACTTCATGTCCTTTTGAATAAAGCCCTAAGTCCGTTGTGCAACCATGGCAGTTCATAGTTCGGAGTGTAGTTGGAGTTCATCGTTTTCAATAGCTTGATGGTTGTTGAGAAGAAGCTGTTCCTGAACCTGGACGTTACAGTTTTCAGCCGCCTATACGTTCTTCCCGATTGCAGGAGTGAAATGAGAGCGTGGCCAGGGTGATGTGGATCCTTGATGTGTAATTTATGCTGTATACATGTAAATGTAACAGAATTTCCAGCATTGAGCATTTCCTATTAGGGCTCACGAGTGATGCAGATGCCTATGGATTGCCCGACCTGATGAAATGGGTGCAACATCTAACCACTAATGCAATGGTTCTGCATCATTTCCTGTGAACAGATGAAAGGTACGGTTGAGGGTTCCGACCCGAAAAGTCGCCCATTCCTTCTCTCCAGAGATACTGCCTTTCCGGCTGAGTTACTCCAATTTTTTGTGTCTATCTTCTGAAAGGTGTGGCTGATTGCTGTACTTTGATGCTTGGTGCTAAAGATTCTGATGGATCAAAATCTCCTCCTGAAGTATTTGGAGTTGCCTCTGCTCAGTAGACTAGTGACAGAACGTTTAGCTGGGCCTAATTTAAGATTATAATGCTTTAATCTGCTCCTTGATCATCAACACGCCATGTAGGAATTAGACTCTATACAGTAATAATCTCAATAAATCTCATCCTTAAATTTCATTACATCTGACATTGAACCAGTATGTTCATAAAGACCAGCACTGTCACTTACACATCTAAAGTCATGGTCTTTAAAACAATGGACTGATCATACATGTGAAATACTCCTATGGATTAATGGATTGATGTCAATGATGTTATGTGCACATGGGAAGTGTACAAGATAGGCCCTAGTGTTTGGCCATGTTGTTATTTTTGAAATGTATTCATTCCCAGGATGTCGTTACATGCCTCTGTACAGAGAAAGCAGGCAAGTCAGATGGGTCTGGAGTCAAACATAGGCCATATTTGTGTAGGAAGAAACTACAGATGCTGGTTTAAACTGAAGATGGACACAAAGAGCTGGAGTAACTCAGCAGTTCAGGCAGTATGTACCGCTGAGTTACTCCATCTTTTTGCGTCTATGATGGGCCAGATTTCCTTACCTGCAGGATATTAGTGAATTAGATTAATCCAGTAGTTCCATGTTTACAATAACTGAGACCAACCTTTGAAACATAACCTCAGGTTTATTTAATTTCTTGGCTTTAAATGCCCCAACAGCCATTGTAAATTTGAACAGCAGCTTTACTGTTGTACTACTGACAAGCTGAAACTCATCAGTTTCCAACTCACTGGAATAGTTATCATTCTAATGCATAATATGCACATAAGTGATATAGATATATGTTAGGATATTAATTAGTAACATCCAATTGTCTGGAGAATCTGCTAGTCCCGCACTACCTTACCCAATGGGCCAGATAATCACAGGTTTACTATACTTAAAGATTCAGCCTCAATCTTAAATTGATGACTCTTTATCCTGAAAGGATGTGATCCATTTCTACATAGAAAGAAATAACCTTTTAGTAACTATTCTGTCAACTATTTTTCACACAGAGAGTGGTGAATCTCTGGAATTCTCTGCCACAGAAGGTAGTTGAGGCCAGTTCATTGGCTATATTTAAGAGGGAGTTAGATGTGGCCCTTGTGGCTAAAGGTATCAGGGGGTATGGAGAGAAGGCAGGTACAGGATACTGAGTTGGATGATCAGCCATGATCATATTGAATGGCGGTGCAGGCTCGAAGGGCCGAATGGCCTACTCCTGCACCTATTTTCTATGTTTCTATGTTTCTATGTTTCTATGTAACTCCATCAGAATCTGATGTTTCAATAGGAACATTGCTCATTGGTATTGGTTTATTATTGTCAAATGTGCCGAGATACGGTGAAAAACTTTGTTTTGCATGCTATCTGGGCAAATCATACCGTACATGAATACTATCAACCTATTTTTGAACTCCAATCTACATAATCTTCCCTCAGAAAATAAGTCCTTCAAACTGAAATTACTCCATTGAACCTTCTCTGCACTGCCTTCAAGTCAACTGTATCATTCCTTCCACAAGAAAGGAAGATTCTATTCTCTGGTAAGTTCACCTGAGTTATAGTGGTGATTATTTCTGAAGTGAAACATGCAGGGACTTTACTGTCTGTTCTATTGTCCACGGCTATGCAGATACACTATTACACAAAGACATATAATACATTTTGACCAATGTTTAAATAGGTGCATGGAAAATCGACTTTAATTTAACCAATTTACAAATAGCTGTGCAAACATGGAGTCCTCCAGAAACTGGGACATCAATGAACAATATACAATAATTTAAATCACCATAAAACGGCACACTATAACAACTTAATTATATCCAAAAGCAAAGTGCTGCAGATGCTGGAAATCTTTATATTGAGGATTTATATTCTGTGTTCATAATTAAATTCGATAGTTTTAAGGTTAATAAAATTTTGAAACAGTAATTGGACAATGATTTAAAATATGCCATAATCGCAGATTTAATTAAAAATGTAATCAATTTATAAGCATTGGATAATATAGTTTGTGCCAGCAAACTGATTGTTTTATTAATGGTTCTGCTTATAAGGTGTGACTAATTCTTTTGTATTGGTTTGTAAAATCACAGAATCAACAATTTACAAGGAATAGTTTATTTCATAAATCAACATGTCCCAGGGTTCATCAGATATTTTTGCTGGATAGGGGTGAAATGATTTAAATAAAAGGAGGATAAATGAAATTGAAGTCCACTGCATCTTAATGGTACATATGACATAAAACTGACCTTGAAATCTTGAAACCGTTATTTATTTATTTATTTAATTCTTTATTTCGAACAGAAAGAATAAAAAGCAAGTGTGAAACAGCATACAAAAAACAAAACAAGAATATTTATAGTGTCATAAACACTATCTATAAATAAATGAAATCGTATGTGTCCGAAAAGGAGCAGGAAGAAGCCAATGCTTATTCATTCCCACCCCTTATTCAACTGCTTATAATTATCTTATACACATTTAGCAGCTATATGTACACCATATGTACACCAGCAGCTATATGTACACCAAATTATTTACATTTATACACTAATCAAACATTTACAAAGCTTGAAACCTTAAATATTCACGATCTAACAGAAAGGCAGATCAAGCTTGAGGGTGGGAATAAATTATTCCAAGTACCATTACAGTTTGCATATTGCAGAGCAAAGTGACATCTTAATCATTCTTTGTGACCAGTCCTCTTTGACCTGAAACATTAACTCTGTTTCTCTTTCCTCAGATGCTGTCTGATCTGCTGAGTGTTTCCAGCATTTCTTGGCTTTTATTACATTAGATAGAGGGAAGTGTGAAAGTGTGAAATGTCCAAGAGATGATTCCTAAAAAGTAAGAGTGGAGATGATAATTGAAGGTGAAATGAAAAACTTCAAAGGCTCTTTTTTTGCTTTCCTAATCGCTCTCTCTCTGTTGAGGTATGCGGGCAACTATCGCATTTCCGGGAGGGGGGGAGGGGGGTGAGGGGGGTTGCGGTCCGAGAAAACCCCCATATCGTGCTTTCCCAACCATGGAGCTGTGACATCTGCATATGCGTCAAGCAACCCCAGTTGACAAAAACATGTACTGATTATTTTTTCACATAAATTTCCATAAAAGCAAATTTTATTGCATATCTTAAATTTTTGGTTAGTCATTTATGAATTCTGTAAAGGCAAATTTACTTTACCTGAATAGTCAGGTAATAGATCACGCGGCTTTGTGATTGCATAACGGTTTCAGTCATAGAGTCACATGTTTGCACCCTTTGGCACAATTTGTCCATGCCAGCCAGGCCCTCCTCCCGCACATGGGCAGCAAGGCAGCACAGCGGTAGAGTTGCTGCCTTACAGTACCAGAGACCCAGGTTTGATCCTGATGGCGGATGTTGCCTATACAGAGTTTGTACGTTCTCCCCGTTACTGCGTGGGATTCCCCTGGGTGCTCTGGTTTTCCCCCCACACTCCAAGGACATGCAGGTTTGTTGGTTAATTGGCTTTGGTAAAGATTATAAATTGTCCTTAGTGTGTAGGATAGTGCTGGTGTACAGGGATCGCTGGTCGGCACAGACTCGGTGGGCTGAAGGGCCTGTTTCCACACTGTATCTCTCAACAGAACTAAAGTAAACTAAACCACCTGCCTATGTTCAGCCCATATCCCTCTAGCCTATCACCTACTGGCACCTCTCTCACCCCTCCATGTCACTTCTATATACTGGCTATGTTCTTTCAACATGCGGGGTCTCAACATATAACACTGCCCTTCCTTTCACCTCCACTTGATGGACTGAGTTCTTCCACCACTTTTTTGTTTTTCTGTCTGACACTAGCTTTGCTGGGTAGCTTGTTGTAATTGTGTTTAACCCCAGGGAGAAGGAAAATAAATGTATAATAGCATACTCTGTACAGCATAGAGATACTATAAGCAATGTTGTCTCATATCTCATGAACATAGGAAAATAGTTGATTTACCTTTTAATATAACAAGGTAAATGTATAGGAGTGTGAAAACGCACACCTCCAGATTCAGGGACAGTTTCTTCCCAGCTGTTATCAGGCAACTGAATCATCCTACTACAACTAGAGAGTAGTCTTGAACTACTATTTACCTCATTGGTGACCCTCAGACTATCTTTGATCAGACTGGCTTTACCTTGCATTCAACGTTATTCCCTTATCATGTAACTATACACTGTAAATGGCTTGATTGTAATCATGTATTGTCTTTCCACTGACCGTATAACACGCAACAAAAGCTTTTCACTGTACCTTGGTACACGAGACAATAGACAAAACGGAATAATCAGATACTGTAAGTATATAAAATTGACAGACAAGTTTTACCACATGCAACAATACTGGAGCATTTTGAAAAGGGCACATACTCATGAGCTCATATTTACCTTTATATTTTAAAGAGGGAACGGAATGATATCGGGGACTTGTAGGAATTTACATTCCCTTACCATGAGTTTCAAAAATACCATTGTAACGAAACAATTGAGAGGCAAATTAAAAATTGGCATTGCCCATTTCCTGTTTTCAAGTGTGTAGGAAAGTACTGCAGTTGCTGGTTTAAATCGAAGGTAGAGGTAGAAGGTCTGAAGAAGGGTCTCCCATTACTTCTCTCCAAAGATGCTGCCTGTCCCGCTGAGTTACTCCAGCATTTTGTGTCTACCTCCTGTTTTCAAGTCATCCTTTCTTTTCTGCGAGGGAAGTTTCTGGGAGCAGATGACATTTCCGATGCAGCTTTTTGAATTTATTACTGTTTACTGAGTGATTTTATTGTTGTGATGAGTGTGAAGGATGAAGGAGGTGACATACCTGCTACCAGTCCAGGAAGAGACACATCCCAAGACGAAGGTGAATGGACATTTCAGCAATCCTTCTGCGTCACCGCAAGACTAATGTAAGTATTGCAGATCACATGGCCCACTTGTCTGGAATTCTCTTGGGCAGAAGTTCTTTTTCATGACTAACACTGCCAAAGGCAATCCATTTATAGGTGCAAAGGGGATCAGGGTGTTTAACACTATTCTACTTATTAGCACCTCCAGACTTGGCAGTGAAATACCAAAGTTAGAAACTGCTCTTGATGTTAGCACCTGAATAACCACAACGCAATTTACAGCTTCTGTGTCACGGAACAATCACCCAGTGTTTCAACCTTTTCTTGTTAAAAAATAGATTTTTTCCCCCAGTTATGGTTATGGATATTACTTAAAACATTATATAAATGGGTGCCCAGGATTTAATTTGACAAGTAGTTCCAATGTGTTTAATTTAGTCTTTGTTCTGGTGTTTCATTTAGAAGATTATGTGAACTATGCATGTAAGCAAAGCAAAGCAAAGGAGGCTGTGTATGAGAACTCTACCGATGTGCCACTGTGCCACCCATTACTTTTGTTAAGTCATCAAATAGTCCCATCCCCTCCATGTTTTGAGAGGTGGGGGACAATCCCCCCCAAGTTATGTAATCACGGGATTTTGAAATTCGGTGAAAAAAAAATCTATTAAAAATCTCCGCTTTTCGCGAGACAGTGGGGGTGGGACTGATAGAAACATAGAAAATAGGGGCAGGATTAGGCCATTCGGCCCTTCGAGCCTGCACCGCCATTCAATATGATCATGGCTGATCATCCAACTCAGTATCCTGTACCTGCCTTCTCTCCATACCCCCTGATCCCTTTAGCCACAAGGGCCACATCTAACTCCCTCTTAAATATACCCTTTTAAATGATGATCGAGGGCGCCGATTGGACGAGAGAGACGTCTGGCAACAGGCAATGGGGCAGGGGCAGGACATGATGATTCCTGGGGCCTTTCATCGCCCGGTCCGGCGCGGCTTAAAATTGGCCGTGGGAACTTCCATCGCCTCACGGTCAAATTGCTGCATCGAGGTGATTGAGGCTCCCGATATTGAAGCCCCCGCCGGGCAATGGAAGATCCTGCAGCCGGTTTTAAGCCGCGCCAGGCGATGAAACGCCCCGCAAACGAGCCGATTCAAGCCCCACGATTCGGGGCGGACGTTGCTGGAGTTCGGAGTCGGTCACCAACCAGGTCATCCCCCGATGTTACCGTCCACAGGGCCCACGGCCGAAGTCTCCGAAGCCTCGTGTGTGCTCGTGCGGCCACCAAGAAATTGTGTCCCCCTCCCCCCCCCATGTTTTGACAGGGATTTCCACCCCTGCAAGCTGATATATCACCTATCCATATATCACCTATCCAAAGATGTTGACTGATGCACTGAGTTATTCCATCACTTCATGTCTTTTTTGGTAAACCAGTATCTGTAGTTCCTTGCATCTTAATAATAAAAGCTGTTTATTTCCAGTGCTGGACAAAAAGTAATGAAGTATTATTTGATGTTGCATGTGCTTCATTTTGTTTTGAAACGTGGAACTAAATACTGCAGTTTATTACAGACACTTTGAAGGTACTTCCATCATTCCAGTGTGAATGGAGACAATGGGAGGTGATGTTTCTATTTCAGCAGTTTGTTGCAACTGTGGTGATAGTTGGATCCATGAATCATGCTGTCCCTGCAGGGGCAAGCAATGTGAAACAGCGGCTTCTAAATTCATAGGAACAAGGTTCAATCAATGTCATGGAACCTTTGGCAGGGAAAACAAAAGGAACTTTACATTTGTTTTAATGATTCAATGATTCAATGATACTTAATGTCACATGTACCTAAGTACAGTGAAATTCTTTGTTTTTGCATACAAGACATAAAGTACACAAAAGAGTCACCATGTTTCTGGTGCTAACAAAGTTACAAAAGTACTCATTAGAGTCATTTTGTCCCTCCTCGTTCTCAGCTTCATCTCTCCCGCTGGGTCCCTCTTCATTCTCGTCCGTGCCTGCAAGTGGCCACACACATCATATAGCATTAAAACAGGCCCTTTGATCCACCTTATCCTCTGAGCCAGTGCCATTAGTCTGCATTTAGGCCATCGTCCTCTGAACCCTTGGTTTAGTTTAGAGATACAGTGTGGAAGCAGGCCACTTCAGCCCACCGAGTCCATGCCAACCAACGATCACCGTAACACTAGTTCCATCCTACATACTAGGGGAAGTTTTGCAGAAGCCAATTAACCTATACGTCTTTGGAACGTGGGAGGAAACCGGAGCACCCAGAGAAAGCCCACACAGTCACAGGGAGAACGCACAACTCCGTACAGGCAGCAACTGCAGTTAAGATCAAATGGCACTGTAAGGCAGCAAGTCTACTACTGCGCCACTGTGCCACCCCTTCCTATCCAAATATGTGTCAAAATGGCTTTTGAAATTTGTAATTGTATCCACATTTGTAGGTTCTTCTGGCCGATACAGACTGAGTGAATAAGTTGTCCCTGAGGACCCTCTCGATTTAAGCCTATGCCGTCTAATTTTAGAATCCTTTAACCTGGGAAAAATACTATGAATATTTGTTTTATTCATGCCCCTCATGATCTTGCCAAGGCACCAGTATCTAGAATTCCATCCTAAAAGCTATCTATCATAGTCATAGCGCTTTACATCATAGATGTGTCCACATACCCTCAGTGTCCACATACCCTCAGATCATTGATGTGAAAATAAGCTTTCACCTCAAAATGTGATTCCCACCCCTCCAACACAATGACTAGAATCTCTCCCTAAAATAGAAATGGGTCCACATTCTTTTGGAACCAGGCTCTGCACCAGTGTCTGTTCGGGATAGGGACTTGCCCACTGATGCCCATGACTGAAAATGTAACAAAAGCTACATATTCTTCAGAATCCAGTAGCATACAGTGCAATAACCAGGCATGACTAATGAGGACAACAGTAGAAACAACAACAGTTGTGCCTTTAACATTGTAGATTCCATACAATGAAGCGTATAAATTAGCCAGAAAAAGCAGCCTACCAGAGGACTGGGAGAATTTCAGAGACCAGCAGAGGAGGACAAAGGGCTTAATTAGGAAAGGGAAAATAGATTATGAAAAAAAACTGGCAGGGAACATAAAAACTGACTGCAAAAGCTTTTATAGATATGTGAAGAGAAAAAGATTAGGTAAAACAAATGTAGGTCCCTTGCAGTCAGAAACGGATGAATTGATCATGGGGAACAAGGACATGGCAGACCAATTGAATAACTACTTTGGTTCTGTCTTCACTAAGGAAGACATAAAAAATCTGCCGGAAATAGTAGGGGACCGGGGGTCAAATGAGATGGAGGAACTGAGTGAAATCCAGGTTAGCCGGGAAGTGGTGTTAGGTAAATTGAATGGATTAAAGGCCGATAAATCCCAGGGCCAGATAGGCTGCATCCCAGAGTACTTAAGGAAGTAGCCCCAGAAATAGTGGATGCATTAGTGATAATTTTTCAAAACTCTTTAGATTCTGGAGTAGTTCCTGAGGATTGGAGGGTAGCTAATGTAACACCACTTTTTAAAAAGGGAGGGAGAGAGAAAACGGGGAATTACAGACCAGTTAGTCTAACGTCGGTAGTGGGGAAACTGCTAGAATCAGTTATTAAAGATGGGATTGCAGCACATTTGGAAAATGGTGAAATCATTGGACAAAGTCAGCATGGATTTATGAAAGTTAAATCATGTCTGACGAATCTTATAGAATTTTTCGAGGATGTAACTAGTAGAGTGGATAAGGGAGAACCTGTGGATGTGTTATATCTGGACTTTCAGAAGGCTTTCGACAAGGTCCCACATAAGAGATTAGTATACAAACTTAAAGCACATGGTATTGGGGGTTCAGTATTGATGTGGATAGAGAACTGGTTGGCAGACAGGAAGCAAAGAGTAGGAGTAAACGGGTCCTTTTCACAATGGCAGGCAGTGACTAGTGGGGTACCGCAAGGCTCAGTTCTGGGACCCAGCTATTTACGATATATATTAATGATTTGGACGAGGGAATTGAATGCAACATCTCCAAGTTTGCGGATGACACGAAGCTGGGGGGCAGTGTTAGCTGTGAGGAGGATGCTAGGAGGCTGCAAGGTGACTTGGATAGGCTGGGTGAGTGGGAAAATGCATGGCAGATGCAGTATAATGTGGATAAATGTGAGGTTATCCACTTTAGTGGCAAAAACAGGAAAGTAGATTAGTATCTGAATGGTGGCCGATTATGAAAGGGGGAGATGCAACGAGACCTGGGTGTCATGGTACACCAGTCATTAAAAGTAGGCATGCAGGTGCAGCAGGCAGTGAAGAAGGCGAATGGTATGTTAGCATTCATAGCAAAAGGATTTGAGTATAGGAGCAGGGAGGTTCTACTGCAGTTGTACAGGGTCTTGGTGAGACCACACCTGGAGTATTGCGTACAGTTTTGGTCTCCTAATCTGAGGAAAGACATTCTTGCCATAGAGGGAGTACAGAGAAGGTTCACCAGACTGATTCCTGGGATGTCAGGACTTTCATATGAAGAAAGACTGGATAGACTCGGTTTGTACTCGCTAGAATTTAGAAGATCTGGGGGATCTTATAGAAACTTACAAAATTCTTAAGGGGTTGGACAGGCTAGATGCAGGAAGATTGTTCCCGATGTTGGGGAAGTCCAGAACAAGGGGTCACAGTTTAAGGATAAGGGGGAAATCTTTTAGGACCGAGATGAAAAAAAATTCACACAGAGAGTGGTGAATCTCTGGAATTCTCTGCCGCAGAAGGTAGTTGAGGCCAGTTCATTGGCTATTTTTAACAGGGAGTTGAATGTGTCCCTTGTGGCTAAAGGTATCAGGGGGTATGGAGAGAAGGCAGGTACAGGATACTGAGTTGGATGAACAGCCATGATCATATTGAATGGTGGTGCAAGCTTGAAGGGCCGAATGGCCTACTCCTGCACCTATTTTCTATGTTTCTATGTTTCTATGTTATGCCCAAGTCCAAAAAAATGAATGAATAAACTCACATATATGATCTATTTTGTATCTGCTTTTAGAACTTCCAAGAGATGTTGTTTTCCACCAATTATTAACTTTTTAAGAGATTTTGTCTCCTAGTTCCTATTAAGAAAGAACCTCTATCTTCAGAAAAGATATCAAGACCTTTAATCATCAGATCAGAAAACATAGGAGCAGAATTAGGCCATTCAGCCTATCGAACCTACACTGCCATTCAATCATGGCAGAGTAGACGCGATGACAAATTTTCCCTCTCAACCCTATTCTCCTGCCTTCTCCCCTTTGATACCCTTACTAATCAATAATCTATCAATCTCTGCTTTAATCAGTCATACCAATTATATCAATATAGTCTTCTATGGGTGCCTGAGACACAATCTCTATAATAGGAAAAAAATGCAATCAATTCCATTCATTTCTTTACAAAGGTATGGCTTTATAAAGACATTTTCCTTGACTGTTGCATTTCTTGATGTCAGGTACAAGCATAATTTCTTCAATTTGTTATTCTTTTACTCACAGCCAATTAATTGCTTGCAATTTGTATCCATTGTGTAATATTTCTATTTTTCATTATTCTGAGAGATTCCAAACACTCAAAATTTATGAAGAATAAAACCGTGCATTTTTGAGGAATAAAATTCTCAAAACTCATTTTCAAATGGCTGGGAGTTCATCTTCACTACATGGAATGAATAATGTGAAATATATTTGAGTACGAGGGGCAAATTTCATCCTGCTTGCTGAAGCAATGCCAACTTCTAGACTACACAGTGGGACATATGCAGAACCTTCAACAATGGCAAACAATGGATTTGGTCAAGGAGAAATGGTACAAAACAAATAAATAATCTCGAGACACATGGTATTACATGATCTCAAAGTCAAAGTCAAAGTAGCCTTTATTGTCATTCAGACCTTTTGGTTTGTACGAAATTTCGTTGTCTTGCAGTCATACATATAATTAAAATGACAAAAACACACAATAAACACGAATTAACATCCACCACAGTGACTTCACCAGGCACCTCCTCACTGTGATGGAAGACAAAAGTCTTAAAGTCTTTGTCTCTTCCCTCCTTATTCTCCCTCTGCGCCGAGGCGATCCAAGCATCGGATATTGTGACCCCGCCGGGCGATAGTAAGTAAGTCAGTCCCGTGGCTCACCCGCGGCTCCGCGAACGGGCCGGTTCAAACTCCGCGGCCCAGGGCGGTCGAAGCTGCCGCCCTCCAGTCCAGCGGAGAAAGCTGTTGTTGCGGCTCAACCCAAACATAAAATATTTGTTGTTGAGAATCCTTGGTCATCATGCCATATGATTTATTGGCTCTTGACTCAATTTTTCTCAACATCTAGTAAACTATAAAATTAAATTGTATGATGCAATCTACCCTACAAAAGGTCTCAATGGATTGGATGATAGATCAGACAATCAATTACCAAGAGCAGAAGGCATGATTCTCAGCCCTGCTAATTAATAAACCAAAAAGATTGATTTTGTGTGTCTAATTTCCTTTCCCATCAAACAAGGTTTCATATACGGAATGCTGAATTGCATCATTTATTCCACACATTAAATTTAAGTGCAATAATGTGGAACTTTGGAGACGAATAAAATGCTGAGTTTGAAAGCCATTGTGTGCAAGAACACAGAATTAGTTTAATTCTAGCCATTGAATTTACCAAATTGCATTAAGTTTCATATTTTTTAACAACATAATAGGAGACCTTTTGGCTCATTGAGTGTGTGCTGGCTCTCAGAGCAATCATGTCAAGCCCATTCCCCCAGACACTTAACCTATTCTCTCTCACATGGCCTTTAACTCCTCTCCAATTCTCCTACCATCAACGTACATTTGGCAGAGTTTACAGTGAATAAGTAAGTTACCAATTGCATATATTTAGAATGTTGGGGAGACTTGATCACCGTGGAAGAACCCGTGTGGTCACAGGCAGAACTTGCAAACCCTACAGAGGCAGCATCAGTGATCAGGATCAACCCTGGTTACACTATATGTGATATTTGTTTCCTGAACCTTTGTGGAAGCAGTATAGAAACATAGAAACATAGAAAATAGGTGCAGGAGTAGGCCATTCGGCCCTTCGAGCCTGCACCGCCATTCAATATTATCATGGCTGATCATCCAACTCAGTATCCTGTACCTGCCTTCTCCCCATACCCACTGATCCCTTTAGCCACAAGGGCCACATCTAACTCCATCTTAAATATAGCCAATGAACTGGCCTCAACTACCTTCTGCGGCAGAGAATTCCAGAGATTCACCACTCTGTGTGAAAAAAGTTTTTCTCATCTCGGTCCTAAAGGATTTCCCCCTTATCCTTAAACTGTGACCCTTTGTTCTGGACTTCCCCAACATCGGGAACAATCTTCCTGCATCTAGCCTGTCCAAACCCTTAAGAATTTTGTAAGTTTCTATAAGATCCCCCCTCAATCTCCTAAATTCTAGCGAGTACAAACCGAGTCTATCCAGTCTTTCTTCATATGAAAGTCCTGACATCCCAGGAATCAGTCTGGTGAACCTTTTCTGTACTCCCTCTATGGCAAGAATGTCTTTCCTCAGATTAGGAGACCAAAACTGTACGCAATACTCCAGGTGTGGTCTCACCAAGACCCTGTACAACTGCAGTAGAACCTCCCTGCTCCTATACTCAAATCCTTTTGTTATGAGTGCTAACATACCATTCGCTTTCTTCACTGCCTGCTGCACCTGCATGCCTACTTTCAATGACTGGTGTACCATGACACCCAGGTCTCGTTGCATCTCCCCTTTTCCTAATCAGCCACCATTCAGATAATAGTCTACTTTCCTGTTTTTGCCACCAAAATAGATAACCTCACATTTATCCACATTATACTGCATCTGCCATGCATTTGCCCACTCACCCAACCTATCCAAGTCACCTTGCAGCCTCCTAGCATCCTCCTCACAGCTAACACTGCCCCCCAGCTTCGTGTTATCTGCAAACGTGTAGTAGCAAGTAGCAATGTCAACATTAATTCCTCCTGCTTAATTGCCATTGAATTGCTTGCTGGACCCTTTCAGAAGACATTTAAGAATCAACCACATTGGTGAATCTGGAGTGGTACTTTGGGAAGAGCAGGTAAGAATAACAGATTTCCTCCCCTTAAGAGGATTAGTGAAGTAAATGGGTTTAATTGACAGCCATGTATTTTGTAGTGATTATTTCAAATAAATCAATATCTATTAAAAAAAAAGACTAAATTATAAAAGTAAGCCAATTACTGGAAGGCATAAGGATGACTCATTAATTTGACTCAGATTTTTCAGGAGGAAACAAAACAGTTATGGTCTTTTTGTGTATTTCACTGACATTTGACAAGGATACACATCGTAAGCTGATCCAGAATGTTAAAGCAAGCTGGCTGTCTATCTGGATTCAGATGTGGCTTGGCGATAGGAGCCAGAGAGAGGTAGTGCATTAATGTTTTTCTGACTGAAAGTCTGTGACTAGTGGTATAACACAGTGTTAAACAGCAGTGCTAAAGCCTTTTTGTTCGTGATAAATATTAACAAAAAGGATGTTAATGTAGAAGGTGTGATTAGTAAGTTTGCTGCTGACACATAAGATGGTGGAAGTTTGGATAGCAAGGAAGGTTGCCTGAAGCCGTAGCAGGATATGATGTTGATAAATGGAATTCAATCTCCGCAATTGTAAGGTCATGCATTTTGAGAAATCAAATAGTGGTAAGACATATCTAGTAAATGACAGGGCACTAAGACATGTTGATGAACAAAGAGACTTTGGGATCCAAGTCTCTAGAGACACAAGGATACAAAGTTAGCCACAAAGTGCTGAAATCAGCAGGTCAGCCAGCATCTCTGGAGAACATGTATACGTGACATTTCAGGTCAGGACCCTTCTTCAGACTGATCCAAACCTATAGTTTCCTGAAAGTGGCCACACAGATTAACAGGGTGTTGAAGAAGGCATAAGTCAGGGACGAGAATATTAGAGTTGCGACATTGTAATCCAACTTTACAAAATGCTGGTTATGCATTTCAGGTTGTCACACCGTAGGAAGAATGTGATTACACTGGAGTGTGCAAAGGTCAATCATCAGTGTTGCAGCTGCATTTGAGGACCTTTGTCATGGGGAGAGATTGGATAAACATAGAAACTAAGTGCTGGAGTAATTTAGCGAGTCAGGCAGCATCCCTGGAGAACATGAATAGGTGATGTTTTGGGTTGGGATCCTATATCCATGCCAACCAATACCTGTTCACACTAGTTCTATGTTATTGTGCTTTCTCACCCACTCCCTTACACACAGGGGGCAATTTATAGAGGCCAATTAACCTACATCTCGGGATGTGGGGGGAAAGCAGAGCACCTGGAGGATACCCACGTGGTCACAAGGAGAATGTACAAACTCCACCCAGACAGCACCCAAGATCAGGATCGAACCCGGGTCTCTGGCACTGTGAGGCAGTAGCTCTAGCAGCTGCGCCACCCTGTACAGGTATCAGAGAATTCTGTGCAGGGTAATGAAAAAGAATACACACAGGAGATATGTTCTTTGTTCAGAGGTTACAGAGACTCTCGAAATCTATACTGAGATCGATTTAAGGATATGAGTCCAATCTGTGAATGCCTGTTACATGCTGCAAGATCCAAACTCCATTCCATGTCCGAGATTTTGTGCAGTGATGAAAAACAAAATTATCAGTGTTTATCAAGGTTTCAATCTGAAGTCTGTACAGATTTCTGCGTACTTGTAATTGATTGTAGTTTGTGGGAGATCCCGAGGTTGGTGTCAGTGAAGCAATATTTCTTCACAGACTTTGTTTTCTTTCAGCCATTCTCCAACGGAATCATGATAAATCCGCAGGATTGATATGAGCTTAAGCTACTTACCAATTATTTCCATGATAAAAACATGTTGCATGAGGTTTTACGGAGGTTTTCTGTCGCAGTCAACGAGAGCAAGTACATAAATTCTGTGGCTGCAGAAGCAATCAGAGGCTGAGTATCATACAGTAAGCAATTTACTTCTTGACACCTTAATACTTTTCCAACATCTGCAAGGCATGTCAGGAATATGATGGAATAATCTCAATTTTACCGAATTACTCTTTCATTAATCAAAAAGCTAGATGCAATCCAGGACAAAGCAGACCACTTGATTAGCAGTCTCTTTGTCACCAGGTTACTGTGACTGCAATGAATGTCTGCAAAATGTACCACAGTTATTCCACAATAGCACCTCACAACCTGGCAGGTTCTACCACCAAGGATAAGAGCATCAGGGACAAGGAATACTGCACCTCCAGGTTCTCCATCTAGTAATTTTGAAATGTGTTGCTATATCTTTATCATCATTGAGCTCAAATCCTGGAGATTCCTTCTTAACATCACTGTGGGAGTACCTTGGTCAGAAGTGCCGCAGCTGTTCAAGGTGGGCCACCACCTATTCAAGTGCAGTTATAATTGGAAGATATCTTCCGTGATTGGGAATCTATATATATGACAAACATTGATCAATTTACATGACAAAATCTTTGAAACTGGAAAAAAAGATGTAATTTTCCTCAAATGTGTTCCAAAATATAACAGATTACAATACATTAGGTTTCATCTTAATTATGCTTATTTTACAATTTTTAGGCAAACTTAAATTTAAAGAAAATTAATTAAGAGTCATACATTTTTCTTCCTTGTTTTCTATCTGTGGCCATTTTTTAATACGATTGCTTGTTTAACCAGGTTGATGACATCTCAGCTGCTGGATTCCAGGGACCACTTTGCCAAACAGGATCTAATGGAGAAAAATGTTAAGTTTCCATCAGAAAGATCATTTGATGATCGAAGGCAACCATTTGGGAACTGATGTTGCTTCGCTGCTGATTATAAATCTGAACCACTTTGTTTTTAGGTTTTCTAAGACATTTCCATGGCATGTGGGGAGTTTAATCTAGCATATTGTGGTGGCACTGGGTGAAGGGCTACGCACTTTACATAACCTTTGGCTCTTGGAGGGGGTCACGTGTCCTGGTGGCGAGAGATAGGGGTCACGGTTTGGTCACGGGTGCCCCTGGGGAGTATTTAAGGGTTAATCGCGCACGCACAGTGTTGGTGAGTGAGGAGAATTCGTGTAGAATAAGGAACCAGTATTTCGGACAAACTTCATGTCTGCCTCGTTCTTTAACGGACAACTCTGCGTCCGCTACATTTGGTGACCCCGACGTCCAGAATAGATATTCTGGAAGGAAAATGCGCGGCGACAAAACCCAACCCTTCATCGCCACCGCCGACGACGACCAGGCCCAACTCAGCGCCGTCGCCCTGAAGCTGCCGACCTTCCGGTATGGCTCCAGCAAGCCGAATTCTTCGTTTGCGGGGTAAAAAACGATGAGACCAGCTACCATTATGTGGTCGGCGCGCTCGACCAAGAAACGGCCGGACGAATCATCCCCTTCCTGCAGGAACCACCAGCGGCCGTTAAATATGGCGGTCTGAAGGCATTGCTGCTCCATACCTTCGGCCTCAGTCGGATGGAGCGAGCAGCCAGCTTTTACAACATGGGCTGGCTCTCATTCATGGATGGCCATCACCCCTGCATGCTTTTTGAATATGCAGGGGTGAACAATATGCAGGAATATGCCAGTGAACAATATCTACGCACAAATTTTGGCAGAGTACCCGGCTATTTCGGCAAATACTGCGGCTGCTATTTCAACTGTTGTCAAGCAAGCGGCGGGACGTGCAGTGGACTGGCGTTGCCGTGGTGGCATTCGGGGGGGCGAAAGAGGCATTGGCTCTGGCGACAATGCTGGTACATCTGCGGGTCAACTCCCCTACAGCACTAACTGTGGATGCCTCCGACTCTGCGGTTGGTGGTGTATTGGAACAGTTTGTAGACGGTCACTGGCGACCTCTCGCTCTTTCACCCGCCAACTCAACCCGGCAGAGCATAAATACAGCACTTTCGACCGGGAACTGCTCGCTTTATACCTGGCGGTGAGACATTTCCGTTATTTCCTGGAGGGTCGGAACTTTGTTGCGTTTACTGACCATAAACCCCTCACTTTCGCCTCTTCCAAGGTGGCCGACCCTTGGTCCGCTCGGCAGCAGCGCCACCTCATCACTATTTCCGTGATCACGGCGGACATCGCCGGGAAAAATAACCTGGTCACGGACGCCTGGTCCCACCCGGCTGTTATGGCCATTCTCGACGCTTCCCTATGAAACAATTACTCCGCTTTGGCAGCGGCACAGCTAGCGGACGAGGAGATGAGTGCGTGCCGAACTGCCATTGCAGGGCTGGTGCTCGAGGACGTGCCTTTGGGTTCTGCTGGCATCAACGTCCTGTGTGATGTCTCCACGGGATAGCCACGGCCCATTGTTCCAGCGGCCTGGCGTCGTCGGGTTTTCGACGCCATTCATGGTTTGGCCCATCCATCCATCCATCCGGGCGACGGTGGCATTGGTTGCTGCAAGATTTGTATGGCATGTATTGAGGAAGTAGGTCGGTCATTGGGCCCGGACGTGCATTCCCTGTCAAACATCGAAGGTTCAGCGGCACGTCCGGGCGCCTGTTCAAGACTTTGCGGTGCCTCGCCGACGTTTCGACCACGTCCAAATGGGGCGCTGCCTCCATCCCACGGAATTTCACACTTACGGTGGTGAACCGTTTCACCCGGTGGCCGGAGGCTATCCTGCTCGTCGATACCTCGACCATGTTATGCGCGCGTGCCCTTGTGGCCTATTGTGTTGCCCGTTTTGGGATACAGCTGGACATCTCGTCCAACAGGGGTGCCCAATTCACATCGGAGCTGTGGTCAGCAATGGCTCACCTGTTGGGGGCTCAGCTCCACCACTCGATGGCTTATCACCCCCAGTCGAATGGGTTGGTGGAATGCTTAAGGATGCTTTGAAGGCTCGCCTCACCGATCAAATAGACAATAGGTGCATGAGTAGGCCATTCGGCCCTTCGAGCCAGCACTGCCATTCAATGTGATCATGGCTGATCATCCCCAATCAGTACCCCGTTCCTGCCTTCTCCCCGTATCCCTTGACTCCGCTATCTTTAAGAGCCCTATCTAGCTCTCTCTTGAAAGCATCCAGAGAACCGGCCTCCACCACCCTCTGAGGCGGAATAGACAATAGACAATAGGTGCAGGAGTAGGCCATTCGTTGGATGGCGGTTGGATGGACGAGTTGCCGTGGGTCCTGTTGGGGATTCGCACCGCCCCAAAGGAGGACTTGCAGGTTTCATCAGCCGAGTTGGTTTACGGTGTTCCACTGACCATGCCCGGGGAGTTTGTCCCAACCGCTGGCAGCCCCGAGGAGTCGCCGTCATCCACGTTGGTCCAACTGCGGGAGAGGGTCGGTGCCCTATCTCCTGTCCCAACGTCTCGGCATGGTGTTGCTCCATCTCACATGCTGCCGGCTCTTGCGGACTCTTCCTCCACCGTGACACCTACAGGTTGCCCTTGCAGCGCCCTGATGAAGGTCCTTTTCGGGTGCTAGAGCACGGGCCCACGACTTTTAAATTGGACATGGGGGGTCAGGGGGAGACCGTTTCGGTGGCTCGTTTAAAGCCGGCCCATTTGGACCTGACTGCGCCAGTCCAGGTGGCCCAGCCTCGCCGTCGAGGGCGCCCGCCATCTAGGGTCCCACCTAATTCGTCCTTACCAGAAAATAAACCTTTGCGTGGGGACGTACGTACGAGGTCCGGCCACCTCGTTCGGCTGCCCGATCATTTATGTGCCTCCGGTTCTGGGTAGGGTAATGTGGCGGCACTGGGTGATGGGTCACGCACTGTATATAAACTTCAGCTCTTGGGGGGGTCACGTGTCCCGGTGCCGAGAGATAGGGGGTCACGGTTTGGTCACGGGTGCCCCTGGGGAGTATTTAAGGGTTAATCGCTTGCGCAGAGTGTTGGTGAGTGAGGAGAATTAGTGTAGAATAAAGAACCAGTATTTCGGACAAACCTCGTGTCTGCCTCGTACTTTAACGGACAACTCCGCGCCGGCTACAATATTAACAAATTGCACATTTTGATCAATTTATCTATTCGCGAAAGAATGTTAAAGAAAAATAAATTCATTACTTCCTTGGTATACTGATAGATTATTTTTGTTGATAATTTCACCATGCAACTTGACTGCAGTTGAATTGGAGTAAGATTCTAACTGGATCCTTTTTCTCATTTCACAATCTCAGCACTGAAGAATGGCAATTATGTGCAGATAATGGTAATTATTGTAGCTGTATATTTATAAAACCCTGTAACATACCATGTCTGGGAGAGTTACATGTTTGTGTTAATGAAGAATACCAATGATAAATATTTTTAATGATTCTGGCATGAATGTTGAAATTATTGTATCAAGCATGTAGACAAAAATAATGATTAAAAAGTGAAAAAGGACTTTGCAAAGTTTCCCTCTGCTTTTGTGAAATAAAGGAATGTTTCAAACATTGTAAATGAAATAGTGAGGCCAATTAGGAAAATCCTACAGATTCCTGTCCTTTTAAGAGATTTCACGCCACACAGCTTTCCTTTGTTGTACACTGCATGCACATTTCCTAGGCAGTCGCCTTCACTTCTTTCACTGTAGGAGGCTTTTGATAGAAACTTCAGCAGTGAGACCACCCATGTTTATTTCCGTTTGGATCAAAGGAGGAAAAAAACTTTTTTTTTTAAAAGGTTCATCCACAAAAAAATGCCAAAGTAAACCATTTTTTTTAATAGTTAAAAGATTCAAAATCAAGTGGTTCAAATTTGTTCAGAGATTTTTGATTGCAATATATTAGCTTTTGACTTGAAAGTCTTTCTTCGTACAGTTGTAGAAATGCATGTAATGAGCTTCAGGACTATCTACTTAAAATATCCATTATACTTTTATTGTGCACCTCGGGAAAAAACATTTCTACAAGGACAATGGTGCCTCCAAATGCACCAGGGCACTTCCCACCAGATTAATCTTATAAACTCTCTTGTGAGATGTTAGCCTTAACGCTCACAAAGGAGAGACTTGAATGCCGTTAATTTCATATTTCTTTCCCTTTGGCCCATTGAGTCCATCCTGGTTTTCATGGTAATCCCACCAAATCTGATCCTCCGTTTATTTCCCTGTAATCTATTCTCTTTGACATGGCAATTAAAAGCCCTCTGATATTCCTGCCACCTAATTACATTGAGGATCATTTTGAGTCGTCATTAAACTTGCCAATCAGTGTGTCTTTGGGACATAGGAGGAAACAGAAGCACTCTAAGGAAAGCCACACATTCACAGGGTGAAGATGAAAGCTCCACAAAAACAGCTTTCAGGAGCAATTTACAAAATGAGGCAACAAGACTACTTGCTGCACCACCATACTGCCCTTAATATATATAATTGCCTTATCTTGAAGTGGAGTGGAAATAGCATCACTCTTTTTATGCACATCAAAGAAGATGTCTTCAAAACCCTGATTATGAGGAAGGACACAAATCTAAACCATCCTGGAGTACACTGACTATGTTACTATATTATTGCACCAGCAATCTGCTCCTAGACTGTTGATCTGGAAACAAGTTAAATTAATCAAGAATGAAAATTCCATCAGCAGCAATGGTGAAACTACCAGATTTTTGAACTTTTGCCCTCCTTTTCTATCTTCAATTATAATACTTTATTGTCACATGTACCTAGGTACAATGAAATACTTTGTTTTACATGCCACCCGGTAAAATCATATAGCAGACCTCACCTAGGCAGTACACAAGTGGAGGTACACAGTAGGGAGTGCCGCATTTTGGCACTGACACCTTACACCTGCTGAGTGTATGGAGCCCTCCAGTTTTGGAGAGTAGAACATATTCAATATCGGAAGTACTGGAGTTGACTGATGAATTTTGTTACCTAAACCTCCTGCATGCAAATGAAATGAGAAAGCCCTTCAAATTTTCTCTTTCCAAGCCTGAGCCAGTTTTGTAAACAAATGGAAATCCACATCCTTCCATGTTAAAAATAAGGTAATTCAGCACAGGTGAGATCATAACCCTACATTTTTATGCACTTATCGACTGAGATAATATTATTGCATGTTTATCTTGAAAATAAGATCTATAAAACAGCTTATTTTGTTATCCTATGCCAATTCTGGAAAATTGCTTGGATGATGGCTGGAGAAAGAATAATCCCAGATTATGGGGAGAAGGCAGGCACGGGTTATTGATTGGGGACGATCAGCCATGATTACAATGAATGGCGGTGCTGGCTCGAAGGGCCAAATGCATCCTCCTATCCTATTTTCTACGTTTCTATGTTTCTCTAGAGGGCATACATGTTGGCACAGCGGTAGTTGCTTGCAGTGCCAGAGACCCAGGTTCGATCCCAACTACGGGTGCTGTCTGTACAGAATTTGTACAATCTCCCCGTGACCGTGTGGGTTTTCTATCCTAAGAAGAAACCTAAGAAGATCTTAGGTTTCTTCCCACATTTCAAAGATGTACAGGTTTGTAGGTTAATTGCCTTGATATTTCTGCTTAGGTCAAAGGTAGACACAGGATTAATGCGCCAATGGATATCTATATTACTAAATCTCTGATCTTAACCGCTTTTGGCCTACTGTGCTGCGATTTCCGACAGAACGCCGCCACCTACGGCCGTCATTCTTGGCCACCTCGCACAGAGCCCCCCTCCGCCTTACGGGTGTGGAGGATTTTTCCCATCGGTGGCAAATCAGAGATATATTAAAGTTTTTTTTAAATTCACCATTCTCTCTGCTGCCCCTGCTGGAGGGAGGGGGAGGGACTATAAAACCAGGAAGTGGTGTGCCTCACTCATTCTCTGCAAGATGGATGAAGCCAAGGGTCACGTCTCTCTGAGCCCTGAATGACACGGAACAAATGTCTACACAACTGTGAGTACCCTTAATGTGGTTTGAAAATGAAAATATGTTTTTTTTGAAGTAAAAAGGCACTGCCTGCAAATGGTTGTTTGGGTGCTTTGGCTTAAAGTTGAAAGGCACTACTTACTGCAAATGGTGGCTTGGGAGCTTTGGTTTAAAGTTGAAAGGCACTATTTACCGCAAATGGTGGCTTGGGAGATTTGGCTTGAAGTTGAAAGGCACTACTTACTGCAAATGGTGGCTTGGGTGCTTTGGCTTGAAGTTGAAAAGCACTACTTGCTGCAAATGGTGGCTTGGGTGCTTTGGTTTAAAGTTGAAAGGCACTACTTACTGCAAATGGTGGCTTGGATGCTTTGGCTTGAAATTGAAAGGCATTACTTACTGCAAATGGTGGCTTGGGTGCTTTGGCTTGAAGTTGAAAGTCATTACTTACTGCAAATGGTGGCTTGGGTGCTTTGGCTTGAGGTTGAAAGGCATTACTTACTGCAAATGGTGGCTTGGGTGCTTTGGCTTGAAGTTGAAAGTCATTACTTACTGCAAATGGTGGCTTGGGTGCTTTGGCTTGAGGTTGAAAGGAATTACTTACTGCAAATGGTGGCTTGGGTGCTTGGCTTGAAATTGAAAGGCACTACTCACTGCAAATGGTGACTTGGGTGCTTTGGCTTGAGGTTGAAAGGCACTACTTACTGCAAATGGTGGCTTGGGTGCTTTGGCTTGAAGTTGAAAGGCACTACTTACTGCAAATGGTGGCTTGGGTGCTTTGGCTTGAAGTTGAAAGGCACTACTTACTGAAAATGGTGGCTTGGGTGATTTGGCTTGAAGTTGAAAGGCACTACTTACTGCAAATGGTGGCTTGGGTGCTTTGGCTTGAAGTTGAAAGTCACTACTTACTGCAAATGGTGACTTGGGTGCTTTGCTTGAAGTTGAAAGGTACTAACTGCAAATGGTGGCTTTGGCTTGAAGTTTAAAAAAATCACCATTCTCTCTGCTGCACCTGCTGGAGGGAGGAGAGGGACTATAAAACCAGGAAGTGGTGTGCCTCACTCACTCTCTGCAAGATGGATGAAGCCAAGGGTCACGTCGCTCTGAGCTCGGAATGACACTGAACAAATGTCTACAAAACTGTGGTTTGAAAATGAAAATATGTTTTTTTTAAAGTAAAAGGGCACAGCCTGCAAATGGTTGTTTTGGGTGCTTTGGCTTGAAGTTGAAAGGCACTACTTACTGCAAATGGTGGCTTGGAAGGTTTGGTTTAAAGTTGAAAGGCACTACACTGCAAATGGTGGCTTGGGAGCTTTGGCTTGAAGTTGAAAGGCACTACTTACTGCAAATGGTGGTTTGGTTCTTTGGCTTGAAGTTGAAAGGCACTACTTACTGCAAATGGTGGCTTGGGTGCTTTGGCTTGAAGTTGAAAGTCACTACTTACTGTAAATGATGGCTTGGGTGCTTTGGCTTGAAGTTGAAAGGCACTACTTACTGCAAATGGTGGCTTGGGAGCTTTGGTTTAAAGTTGAAAGGCACTATTTACCGCAAATGGTGGCTTGGGAGATTTGGCTTGAAGTTGACAGGCACTACTTACTGCAAATGGTGGCTTGGGTGTTTTACTTGAAGTTTAAAGGCACTACTTACTGCAAATGGTGGCTTGGGTGTTTTGCTTGATGTTGAAAGACACTACTTACTGCACATGGTGACTTGGGTGCTTTGGCTTGAAGTTGAAAAGCACTACTTGCTGCAAATGGTGGCTTGGGTGCTTTGGTTTAAAGTTGAAAGGCACTACTTACTGCAAATGGTGGCTTGGATGCTTTGGCTTGAAATTGAAAGGCATTACTTACTGCAAATGGTGGCTTGGGTGCTTTGGCTTGAAGTTGAAAGTCATTACTTACTGCAAATGGTGGCTTGGGTGCTTTGGCTTGAGCTTGAAAGGCATTACTTACTGCAAATGGTGGCTTGGGTGCTTGGCTTGAAATTGAAAGGCACTACTTACTGCAAATGGTGGCTTGGGTGCTTTGGCTTGAGGTTGAAAGGCACTACTTACTGCAAATGGTGGCTTGGGTGCTTTGGCTTGAAATTGAAAGGCATTGCTTACTGCAAATGGTGGCTTGGGTGCTTTGGCTTGAAGTTGAAAGTCATTACTTACTGCAAATGGTGGCTTGGGTGCTTTGGCTTGAGGTTGAAAGGCATTGCTTACTGCAAATGGTGGCGGGTGCTTTGCTTGAAATTGAAAGGCACTACTCACTGCAAATGGTGGCTTGGGTGCTTTGGCTTGAGGTTGAAAGGCACTACTTACTGCAAATGGTGGCTTGGGTGCTTTGGCTTGAAGTTGAAAGGCACTACTTACTGCAAATGGTGGCTTGGGTGCTTTGGCTTGAAGTTGAAAGGCACTACTTACTGCAAATGGTGGCTTGGGTGATTTGGCTTGAAGTTGAAAGTCACTACTTACTGCAAATGGTGACTTGGGTGCTTTGCTTGAAGTTGAAAGGTACTAACTGCAAATGGTGGCTTTGGCTTGAAGTTTAAAAAAATCACCATTCTCTCTGCTGCACCTGCTGGAGGGAGGGGAGGGACTATAAAACCAGGAAGTGGTGTGCCTCACTCACTCTCTGCAAGATGGATGAAGCCAAGGGTCACGTCGCTCTGAGCTCGGAATGACACTGAACAAATGTCTACAAAACTGTGGTTTGAAAATGAAAATATGTTTTTTTTAAAGTAAAAGGGCACAGCCTGCAAATGGTTGTTTTGGGTGCTTTGGCTTGAAGTTGAAAGGCACTACTTACTGCAAATGGTGGCTTGGAAGGTTTGGTTTAAAGTTGAAAGGCACTACACTGCAAATGGTGGCTTGGGAGCTTTGGCTTGAAGTTGAAAGGCACTACTTACTGCAAATGGTGGTTTGGGAGTTTTGCTTGAAGTTGAAAGGTACTACTTACTGCACATGGTGGCTTGGGTGCTTTGGCTTGAAGTTGAAAGGCACTAATTACTGCATAAGTGGCTTGGGTTCTTTGGCTTGAAGTTGAAAGGCACTACTTACTGCAAATGGTGGCTTGGGTGCTTTGGCTTGAAGTTAAAAGTCACTACTTACTGTAAATGATGGCTTGGGTGCTTTGGCTTGAAGTTGAAAGGCACTACTTACTGCAAATGGTGGCTTGGGTGCTTTGGCTTGAGGTTGAAAGGCACTACTTACTGCAAATGGTGGCTTGGGTGCTTTGGCTTGAAATTGAAAGGCATTACTTACTGCAATTGGTGACTTGGGTGCTTTGGCTTGAAGTTGAAAGGCACTACTTACTGCAAATGGTGGCGGGTGCTTTGGCTTGAGGTGGAAAGGCTCTACTTACTGCAAATGGTGGCTTTGGTGCTTTGGCTTGAAATTGAAAGGCATTACTTACTGCAAATGGTGACGGGTGCTTTGGCTTGAAGGTGAAAGGCACTACTTACTGCAAATGGTGGCTTAGGTGCTTTGGCTTGAGGTTGAAAGGCATTACTTACTGCAAATGGTGGCTTGGGTGCTTGGCTTGAAATTGAAAGGCACTACTTACTGCAAATGGTGGCTTCGGTGCTTTGGCTTTAAGTTAAAAGGCACTACTTACTGGAAATGGTGGCGGTGGATTTGGCTTGAAGTTGAAAGACACTTCTTACTGCAAATGGTGGCGGGTGCTTTGGCTTGAGGTTGAAAGGCACTACTTACTGCAAATGGTGGCATGAAGTTGAAAGGCACTACCTACTGCAAATGGTGGCTTGGGTGCTTTGGCTTGAAGTTGAAAGGCACTACTTACTGCAAATGGTGGCTTGGGTGCTTTGGCTTGAAGATGAAAGTCGGTACTTACTGCAAATGGTGGCTTGGGTGCTTTGCTTGAGGTTGAAAGGCACTACTTACTGCAAATGGTGGCTTGGGTGCTTTGGCTTGAAGATGAAAGTCGGTACTTACTGCAAATGGTGGCTTGGGTGCTTTGCTTGAGGTTGAAAGGCACTACTTACTGCAAATGGTGGCTTGGGTGCTTTGGCTTGAGGTTGAAGGATAGATAGATAGATAGATAGATAGATAAATACTTTATTAATCCCCTTATTCAGGGGAAATTCTGATGTCCATGCAGCACACTAATAAAAATACAACACAGTATTCGTAAAGAAATTCAACACCAAAACATCCCCCCACAGTGATTCCCACTGTGGGGGAAGGCACAAAGTCCAGTCCCCATCCCCTTGTCCACCTTGTCCACCCAAAGTCGGGCCCAATTGAGGCCTCCACAGTCGCCGCCACGGCGCCCGATGTTCTCGCCGGGTGATGGTACTCCGGCGTCGGGAGAACCCCCAGCAGCTTGGGGTGCCAGGAACGGCCGCCTTCCCACCGGAGCCTGCGGCTTCCAAGCCAACAGACCACGCCAGACGGAGCTCCGCACACTGGTGATCTCGGCGAGATGTAAGTTCAACGTCGCAGCTGGCCGCTCCGCAGAACCGCGGCTCTACGATGTTTTCCTCGGCGGTCCCAGCATACTGGAGTTCCAGCGCGGCGACCCAGGAAAGGCATCGCCCGCTCCGCAATAGCGCTCCAGCGCTGCGCCGCCGCCAACGCCGATGTTCTGGCCAGGTCCCATCAGGGAAACGTCGCTCCAGGACCCGCTGGTAGGCCGCGAGGACAGGTCGAAGACGCTGCACGGAGGAAAGCAACCCCTCCGACCAGGTAGGGACTTAGAAAAGCAGTTTCCCCCTTCCCCCCCACCACCCCCCACACATAAAAGATTTAGACCCCCTGACTGTACATTTAACGAACTCAAAATAATAAAAAAGAAGGGGAAAAAACGGACAGCTGCAGGACAGCTGCAGGACAGGCAGCCGTTCAGGACAGCGCCTCCTCCGGCACTACTTACTGCAAATGGTGGCTTGGGTGCTTTGCTTGAAGTGGAAAGACACTACTTACTGTAAATGGTGGCTTGGGTGCTTTGGCTTGAAGTTGAAATGCACTATTTACAGCAAATGGTGGCTTGGGAGCTTTGGTTGAAAGTTCAAAAGGCACTACTTACTGCAAATGGTGATTTGGGAGATTTGGCTTGAAGTTTAAAAAAATCACCATTCACTCTGCTGCCCCTGCTGGAGGGAGGGGGAGGGACTATAAAACCAGGAAGTGGTGTGCCTCTCTCGCTCTCTGCAAGATGGATGAAGCCAAGGGTCACGTCTCTCTCAGCTCTGAATAACACTGAACAAATGTCTACACAACTGTGAGTACCCTTAATGTGGTTTGAAAATGAAAGTATGGTTTGTTTGAAGTAAAAAGGCACTGCCTGCAAATGGTTGTTTGGGTGCTTTGGCTTGAAGTTGATAGGCATTACTTACTGCAAATGGTGGCTTGGGTGCTTTGGCTTGAAGTTGAAAGGCACTACTTACTGCAAATGATGGCTTGGGTGCTTTGGCTTGAGGTTGAAAGGCACTACTTACTGCAAATGGCGGCTTGGGTGATTTGGCTTGAAGTTAAAAGGCACTACTGCAAATGCACTTACTTCCTGTTTGCACTGTATATTGATTTTAGATAAAATGCTACACTTACGGCTGTGATTTTTGGCCATCTTACTCAGTCCCCCCTCCGCTGAGCAGGTGCAGAGAATTCTTCCCATCAATGAAAAATAAAAGTGATTAGTGTTTATAAAATGTTGAGAATCTCTCTCCTGTCAATCACGCCCTGAAAACCACACCTTTTCCGGTGGGAGGGGGAGGGGTTATAAAACCCGGAAGTGTGGATGTGGCTCAGTCTCTGCATGATGGGGGAGGGAGAGGTCATGACTCTGTCTGAGCTGTGAATCAACTGAACACACTGAATGTCTACTGAACTGTGAGTTTGGTGTTTTGTGTGGTTTTATGGTGGTTTAACCCTGCATGAAATGGTATGAACCTACATTTGAATTTGGCGGCCTTGCATCCTGCTTGAAGTGGTATGAAACTGCACTGAATTTGGTGGCCTTGCACCCTGCTGAAAGTGGTATGAAACTGCACTTGTATTTGGTGGCCTTGGATCCAGCTTGAAGTGGTATGAAACTGCACTTGAATTCGGTGGCCTTGCACCCTGCTCATAGTGGTAAGAAACTGCACTTGAATTTGGTGGCCTTGAACCCTGCTTGAAATGGTAGGAACATGGATTTGAATTTGGTGGACTTGCACCCTGCTTGAAATGGTAGGAACATGGATTTGAATTTGGTGGACTTGCACCCTGCTTGAAATGGAATTTCAAGGAATAGTCATGAGTCAACTGCCAGCCCACCAGCCGTGAGTGAGCTGCCAGCAGATCAGGCTTGAGGGACTGAGCTGCCACCCCAAGAACCCATACCAGCACTCCAGAAAGCCCCCCCCACTGGCCACCAATATTGGAATTGGTGGAGAGGTGGATTATTGCGTCAGGGGACCAGCCCTCCCATGTGAACATGGGACCCAACGGGTCCCACTTAGTCTAGTATAGAATTAAAGATTTGACATGAGTCTTGATGTGGCAGATAATATCCATAAACTCAATTGCAGGATAATCACATTATGAAAATAAATCTGTAGAGAGGTGACAAAAGAAACCTAATTCAGCTGTGGAATTTTTTTTAAGATCTCTCAAGTACAACCAATCCTCTAAATAATGTATTACCAAAGTTATCTTTTAGAATAAAAGGTGGGGCTATTGGTGATTGGGAGGGGGCGGGAAATAATTCAGACCTGATGGTTCATGAATGGTGGGGGAGGGAGGTTTTGTGTGAAACTGATATGGAGGTTGAAGTTGAACATTGTCATGCTATTAATTGGATGTATCATAGTGGGTCTCACATGGACAGACCTCAACTAAAGCCTAATTATTCCAATGAGAATTACTCACTGGAACCGGTGAATGGAGGAATATGGCAGAGGAGATTATTTGATTGTGTTTAGCAAGGCATTGTGGGCTGAGGGTCTGTTACTGTCCTGCACTGTCCTCATCACCTAATTTTCCAGACAATGCTCAAAGAAATGTAATAGTATGACAGGATGGTCTGACTGATGCAAAACTCGTGTTAGACACGTAATGGGACTTGCACCAAGAAATGCCTAGTTTTTGAAGTATCTCAAAATGACCGGGAAATGGTTGTTATTGCATCTCACCCTGGGAATATATATATTTTCAATCATGCAGTCCTTAAATAAACAGTGTTACTTGCTTGACTTTCCAGGCAAGAGTGTTTTATTATGTTGAAGTTGACAGAAAGACATTCTATGTAGGCTCTTTTAAAATGCAGTCACGTTTAGTAAACAGTCCAAATTGTTCTGGGTAGGTGAAACATTCAGGATTCAGTTTGTTCAAGGGAGATGATAAATTTATGAGAACTGTCATCAGTTTTCCCATAATAGGGGCACTGGGAAAAAACCTCAACTGTAATAGGAACTTCTTGTTGTTACTTGGATTTGCCATTGAAAAATAAACCATCTTCAGAGGAGGAAAATCCTTGTTTACATTGATTATTTTTGGGTTATTTTAGGCCTTGTGGTGTTCTTTGTAACTTGATGCATTCCTTGTACCTCAGCTTGAAAAAATCTACTGAGCAAGGAAGTGTCTTTTTGTGCCATTTGCAGAATTTGAAACCAATAGATAAAGTATTCAACAAAGAGAAAAACAAAATGTCGAAGAGCACATTTATCATGATATGGCACTGTTGAGAGAGCTTCACTCATAGTAAAGCAAACCATGATGGTTGATGCTGCGATGAGTAGCGGGAGACATTTTTTATAGGCTCTACAAACGGAGACTCACTGCCTCACATACGCAAGAGACTCCAGATACTGAAATCTGGAGCAACAAACAATCTACTGGAAGAACTTAGTGGATGGAAAAAAAAATCAACATTTGGGTTGAAGCTTTGTACCATGACTTGCTTCCACAAAGGTTCTCTAGGTTCTGAAGACATTGTTGAATGACACTGTTTCACAGATGGGAAAGGAGGTAACTGACAGCATAGGCAGGTGGACAGTTTGTAAGGTGTTGCGCTTCTTCCACTATTTACATAAGTTGAGATAGACATGTGGTTATTGAGTTGAAATGCTGAGATGCCAGTTGGATTTTGCTGCAGCCTTTAAGTGTAGAAATGATATCAATGTTTTATCCTGTTTTTGTGGTGGTGGGGCATGTACCAAATCTACAGAGCCTTGTAGATTTTTTCCAGCTTTCTTTTCTCTTCCCCCCCACCCCCACCACCCTACAATTGGTTTGAAGAAGGGGCTCGACCTGAAACGTCACCTATCCATGTTCACCAGAGATGCTATCAACTCAACAGGATAGTGAAGACAGCCAGCAGGATCATTGGTGCCCCACTCCCTTTCCTGTTGTAGATCTATAAGAAACGGAGCATCAGCAGAGCCATCTCCATTATCAAGGACCCCTATCATCCATCACAACACATCTTCTCCATTCTGCCATCTGGGAAGAGGTACAGGAGCATCAGCTGCAAAACCAGCAGGATGCTACACAGCTTCTTCCCACAGGCAAGAAGACTGGTTAACGGACTGTGTCCCCTCCCCATATATAGTTCACCAACACATTCAACCTCATCCATACTTTGACAGCTAGGCACCTGTCAAAGCAAAGCCACTGTCGTCGGAATGTCTGTTTTAATTTTATTGTAAATTTTAGGCCTACTTTCTGTTTTTAGATATGGTAATTTCAAGTTTTTTAAAGCTCTATGTATTTATCCTGTTTTTATTAACTACACTGAATGCAAAGTGATCGAGAAACGTTTTTTTTCGTTTCATCTGTGTATGCAAGTACTCAGTTAAAATGATATTAAATAAATAAATACTGAATACTAACCTGCTATGTTACTCCATTATTTTGTGTCCCTTTGTGCATTAACCAGTATCTGTAGTTCTTTGTTTATAAGCCTTGCCTATCTTCTCAATCAATCAATCAATCAATCAATGCGCATTTCAGCACTAGCCCTTGCATTTTCTTCAGCCGAATATTGTGCCCCTGTTTGGTCCAGGTCATCCCACACACACCATGTGGATACCCAATTGAACTCAACAATGAGGATCATCACAGGAACAATCCGCTCAACACCACTCCCCTGGCTCCCTGTCCTATCCAACATAGCCCCTCCACACATCCGGCGAGTAGTCCTCACTCAAAGGATGCTCCAAAAGACCAAAAACTCCCCTCATCTGCCAATTCACATGGACATATTCAACCCACCCACTGCTCGACTTCCATCTAGACGACCAATTTGGAAGAACCCACCACCAGCTGATTTCACCATCCAATCAGCTTGGAAAAGGGAATGGGAGTCCAAGGACGTCCCAAATAAACATCTGGTGTCAGACCCCACCCTACCGGTCCCTGGCACCAATCTCCCAAGGAAGCAGTGGACGACGCTGAATAGATTCAGGACTGGACATGGCCCCTGCTTGGCCAGCCTTCACAAATGGGGCAGCAGTCCAACCCCATGGTGTGCTTGTGGAGAGCAGCAAACAATGCAACACATCATTGAAGCATGCCCTCAACAAAGACTCAAAGGAGGACTTGTCACCCTTCATACAGCAGATCAAGAGGCAACTGCTTGGCTAAAGGACTTTGCATTCGCTAAATAAATAAATAAATCAATCAATCAATCAATCAGTTTTATTCGTCACATTGCACATAAAGTGCAATTGAAATGAATTTGTCAGCAGCGGTACACTGATAAAGAACACACAACACAATAAAAATTTAACACAAACATCCAGCCGGTCCTCCTCCATTTTCCCCCGTGGTCGGGACCTCAACCCTCCGCAGCCATCGCTGCGGGCGTCCAGATGGTAAAAGGACAAGGTAAAAGTCAAGGTAAGTCCAGGATCGGCTCTTCCCCACCGGAGACGGCGGCTTCAGGCTGGTGTACGCCGCAGGCCGGCGGTCGTAGATTTAAAGTTCGCGCCGCAGCCAGAAGCACCGCAGACTGCAGGGCCGACAGACGAAGCTCCCCTCCAGGGATCCCCGGTGATGGTAAGTCGCCACCGCGCCCGAGGTAAAAGTTGGCCGCGGGCTGGCGGTGGAAGCTTCTTCTACTCCCCGGGTCCCCAACGTGAGATCTCGGGCTGTAGACGACGTGCCAGCTGGAGCTATGCAGACCGCGGCTTCAGGCTGCCGGCTGCCGCGGGCCAGCGAAACGGAGCGCTCCCCTCCTTCTTGATTAACTTAAAGGGAATAACTGGAGTCATCTCCCTGATGTCCTGGTCACTAAAAGAAGCAAAATCCTGTGAACGTTGTAAATTTTATCTATGTATCTATATCTATATTACTAAAAGTCTGTTCTTGACCGGTTTTGGCCATCTGGGCTGCGATTTCCGAGAGAACGCCACCACCTACGGCCGTCATTTTTGGCTACCTCGCTCAGAGCCCCCCTCCGCCATATGTGTGCCGAGGATTTTTCCCGTCGATGAAACATGACAGAGATATTAATGATTTTACAAAATTCCCCATTCTCTCTGCTGCCCCTGCTGGCGGCAGGTGGGAGGGACTATAAAACCAGGAAGTGGTGTGCCTCCATCAGTGTCTGCAAGCTGGAGGAAGGCAGAGGGTCACGTTTCTCTGAGCTGTGACTAACACTGAACACATGTCTACTCAAATGTAAGTGTCCTTAGTGGTTCTAAAACGCTTGCAGAATGTGTCTATTGGTTCTAAAATGTTTGAAAAAAGTGTTTATTGGTTCTAAAATGTTTGCAAAAAGTGTCTCTTTTGGTTCTACAATGCTTGCAGAATGTGTCTTTTTTGGTTCTAAAATGTTTTTTTAGGTTTCCCCCCCCTTTCCTCTCCCCTCCCCTCTCCTCTCCCCCCCCCCCCCTCTCCTCTCCCCCCCCCCCTCTCCTCTCCCCCCCCTCTCCTTCCCCCCCTTCTCCTCTCCTCCTCCCCCTCTCCTCTCCCCCTCTCCTCTCCCCCTCTCCTCTCCCCCCCTCTCCTCTCCCCCCTCTCCCCTCCTCTCCTCTCCTCTCCCCACCTCACCCCTCCTCCCCCCCTCCCCCCCCCTCTGCTCCCCCCTTCTCCTCCCCCCCCTTCTCCTCCCCCCTCTCCTCCCCCTTCTCCTCCCCCCCTCTCCTCCCTCCCTTCTCTCCTCCCCCCCTCTCCTCCCCCCTCTCCTCTCCCCCCTCTCCTTCCCCCCCTCTCCCCCTCTCCTCTCCTCTCCCCCCCTCCTCTCACCCCTCCCCCCCTCCCCCCCTCCCCCCTCTCTTTCTCCCCTCTTTTTCTCCCCTCCATCCCCTCCCCCACCATTCCTCCCCTAAACCCCCTCCCTTCCACACACCCCTACCCCCTTCCCTCCACCCTCCCTCCCCCTCCCTGCTCCCCACCTCTCCCCCTCCCCTCTCAGCACACCCTCTTTCTCCCCTCTCGCCCCCCTCTCTCCCCACTCTCCCCCCCCTCTCCCCCCACTCCCTCCCCTCTCCCCCTCCCCTCTCCCCCCCTCCCCCTCTCTCCCCCCTTCTCTCCCTATCTCCCCCATCCCCCCTCTCTCCCCTCCACCCCCCTCTCTCCCCTCCTCCCCTCCATCCCCTCCCCCACCCTCCCTCCCTCCCCTAAACCCCCTCCCCTCCACACCCCCTACCCTCTTCCCTCCACCCTCCATCCACCTCCCTGCTCCCCACCTCTCCCTCTCCCCTCTCAGCACACCCTCTCTCCCCCTCTCTCCACCCCCTCCCCCCTCTCCCCCCTCTCAATCTCTCCCCCCTCCCCTCCACACCCCCTACCCTCTTCCCTCCACCCTCCCTGCTCCCCATCTCTCCCCCTCACCCCCCTATCAGCACCCCCTCTCTCTCCCCTCACTCTCACCCTCTCTCTCTCCTCCCCTCCTCCCCCACCTTACCCCCCTCACCCACCCTCCCTCTTCTCCTCCTCTCCACCCCCTCTCCCTCTTGCCCCTCTCTCTGTGTCTCTGTCTCTCTCTCTGTCTCTGCCCCTTCTCTCTCTGCCCTCACTCTCTACCCCCGCCCCCCCCCCCTCTAGGTGTGACTGCAAGTTGGGGGCTATGCGTCTGTAGATAGGGTGTTTAGGGGGTCAAAGGAACAAATTAATAATATTAATTTAATATCAAGGGGGGTAATTAGTGTGAGTGCGGGGGGCGGGAATAGTTAGTGTGTGTGATGCTGCATGCCGCCTCCCCCCCCCCCCACAACCGCACGTTGGGAGTACAGACCCAACGGGTCTGCACTTGGTCTAGTATATTACTAAATCTCTGATCTTGACCGCTTTTGGCCCACTGTGCTGCGATTTCCGACAGAACGCCGCCACCTACAACCATCATTTTTGGCCACCTCGCTCAGAGCCCCCCTCCGCCTTACGGGTGCGGAGGATTTTTGCCATTGATGACAAATCAGAGAGATATTAATGTTTTTTAAAAATTCACCATTCTCTCTGCTGCCCCTGCTGGAGGGAGGGGGAGGGACTATAAAACCAGGAAGTGGTGTGCCTCACTCAGTCTCTCCAAGATGGATGAAGACAAGGGTCATGTCTCTCTGAGCTCTGAATAACACTGAACAAATGTCCACACAACTGTGAGTACCCTTAATGTGGTTTGAAAATGAAAATATGGTTTGTTTGAAGTAAAAAGGCACTGC
Organism: Amblyraja radiata; assembly: GCF_010909765.2. NCBI lineage: Eukaryota > Metazoa > Chordata > Chondrichthyes > Rajiformes > Rajidae > Amblyraja > Amblyraja radiata. The sequence continues at coordinate 20,834,686 of NC_045959.1, read as the reverse complement.
CCGCAAATGGTTGTTTGGGTGCTTTGGCTTGAAGTTGAAAGGCACTACTTACTGCAAATGGTGGCTTGGGTGCTTTGACTTGAAGTTGAAAGGCACTAATTACTGCACATGGTGGCTTGGGTGCTTTGGCTTGAAGTTGAAAGGCACTTCTTACTGCAAATGGTGGCTTGGGAACTTTGGTTTAAAGTTGAAAGGCACTACTTACTGCAAATGGTGGTGTTAGCTTTGGCTTGAAGTTAAAAAAAATCACCATTCTCTCTGCTGCCTCTGCTGGAGGGAGGGGGAGGGACTATAAAACCAGGAAGTGGTGTGCCTCACTCAGTCTCTGCAAGATGGATGAAGCCAAGGGACACGTCTCTCTGAGCTCTGAATAACACTGAACAACTGTCTACACAACTGTTAGTACCCTTAATGTGGTTTGAAAGTGAAAATATGGTTGTTTGAAGTAAAAAGGTACTGCCTGGAAATGGTTGTTTGGGTGCTTTGGCTTGAAGTTGAAAGGCACTATTTACTGCAAATGGTGGCATGACGTTGAAAGGCACTACTTACTGCAAATGGTTGCATGCGTTGAAAGGCACTACTTACTGCAAATGGTGGCTAGGTGCTTTGGCTTGAAGTTGAAAGGCATTGCTTACTGCAAATGGTGGCTTGGGTGCTTTGGCTTGACGTTGACAGGCACTACTTACTGCAAGTGGTGGCTTGGGTGCTTTGGGTTGAAGTTGAAAGGCACTACTTACTGCAAATGGTGACTTGGGTGCTTTGGCTTGAAGTTGAAAGTTACTACTTACTGCAAATGGTGGCTTGGGTGCTTTGGCTTGAAGTTGAAAGGCACTACTTACTGCACATGGTGGCATGAAGTTGAAAGGCACTACTTACTACAAATGGTGGCAGGTGATTTGGCTTGAAGTTGAAAGGCACTTCTTACTGCAAATGGTGGCTTGGGTGCTTTGGCTTGAAGTTGAAAGGCACTACTTACTGCAAATGGTAGTTTGGGTGCTTTGGCTTGAAGTTGAAAGTCACTACTTACTGCAAATGATGGCTTGGGTGCTTTGCTTGAAGTTGAAAGGCAATACTTACTGCAAATGGTGGCTTGGGTGCTTTGGCTTGAGGTTGAAAGGCACTACTTACTGCAAATGGTGGCTTGGGTGCTTCGGTTTGAAGTTGAAAGGCACTACTTACTGCAAATGGTGGCTTGGGTGCTTCGGCTTGAAGTTGAAAGGCACTACTTACTGCACATGGTGGCATGAAGTTGAAAGACACTACTTACTGCAAATCGCGTCTTGGGTGATTTGGCTTGAAGTTAAAAGGCATTACAGCAAATGCACTTACTTCCTGTTTGCACTGTATATTGATTTTAGATAAAACACTACCACTTACGGCTGTGATTTTTGGCCATCTTACTCAGTCCCCCCTACGCTGTGCAGGTGCAGAGAATTCTTCCCATCAATGAAAAATAAAAGTGTTATTAGTGTTTAAAAAATGTTGAGAATCTCTCTCCTGTCAATCACGCCCTGAAAGCCACACCTTTTCCGGTGGGAGGGGAAGGGGTTATAAAACCCGGAAGTGTGGGTGTGGCTCAGTCTCTGCATGATTGGGGAGGGAGAGGTCATGACTCTGTCTGAGCTGTAAATCAACTGAACACACTGAATGTCTACTGAACTGTGAGTTTGGTGTTTTGTGTGGTTTTATGGTGGTTTCACCCTGCATGAAATGGTATAAACCTACATTTGAATTTGGTGGCCTTGCATCCTGCTTGAAGTGGTATGAAACTGCACTGAATTTGGTGGCCTTGCACCCTGCTGAAAGTGGTATGAAACTGCACTTGAATTTGGTGGCCTTGGATCCGGCTTGAAGTGGTATGAAACTGCACTTGAATTCGGTGGCCTTGCACCCTGCTTGAAGTTGTTGGAAACTGCACTTGAATTCGGTGGCCTTGCACCCTGCTCATAGTGGTAAGAAACTGCACTTGAATTTGGTGGCCTTGCACCCTGCTTGAAATGGTAGGAACATGGATTTGAATTTGATGGCCTTGCACCCTGCTTGAAATGGAATTTCAAGGAATAGTCATGAGTCAACTGCCAGCCCACCAGTCATGAGTCAACTGCCAGCCCACCAGTGAGCTGCCAGCAGATCAGGCTTGAGGGACTGAGCTGCCACCTCAAGAACCCATACCAGCACTCCAGAAAGCCCCCCCACTGGCCACCAATATTGGAATTGGTGGAGAGGTGGAATATTACATTGGGGACTAGCCCTCCCGTGTGAACATGGGACCCAACGGGTCCCACTTAGTCTAGTGTATATATATGCTGTATATCTCATATCTCTATACTTATAAAACTGATCTTGGATGTGTATTTATTTGTTTGTGTGTAATCATATCTTCGGAAAAAAACTTGTGGTAATGGTAAAATGTTTACATATTCCGATAGACAACTTTCCCCTGGAGTCCAAAATCACCTTCTGAAAATGTCATGCTTTATTTCTCAAGTTATTAATGAAAATGTTCAAAAATCTAACAAAGTTTTGAATATCAAAAACGACTGCCTTTCACTGATGACGTTGCAATGGGTCTGCGTGCATTCTTCCTCGCTGTGCGAGTGACGTCGCTCCCCCCACCCCTCACACCTCCCCTCCCCCCCAGTTATTCAAAAGATGCAGAAAGAACGAGCAAGTCGGGCCCTTTACTGGAGCTCTAGGCTCGGTCTCGGCTCCTCGGTTCAGTCTCGGCCCCTCGGGACACAGCGAGGGGCAAAGAGAGGGGCAAAGAGAGGGGAAAAGAGAGGGACACAGAGAGGGACACAGAGGCTCTCTGTGCCCCTCTATGGGTGTTCTGGTTTCCTCCCACATCCCAAAGACGAACAGATTTTGTAGGTTAAGTGGCCTCTGAAAATTGTCCCAAGTGAGTAGGGAGTGGATGAGAAAGTGGGATAATGTAGAGCTAGTGTGAATGGTCACTGGTCAGCCAGGACTCGGTGGGCCAAAGGGCCTTTCTCCACGCTGTATCTTTCAATTAAATCATCTTATTGATGAATAATAGCACAGAAAATGCTGGAAGAGTAATTAGTCTCCAGAATGAAGGGTCTCAGGCCTGAAACAGTCTGACCATCTGAATGTTTGCTCTACGGTCTTCATACTAATTGTGGGTGAGGCTTTAATTAGAGTGATGTGGAGAATGCAGGAAAGGGTTTACCTCAGAAGCCCTAGTCGATTCTTTAAACTGCAGCTTTTCCCTTGAGAAGACTGTTCCGGGTACAGATATTGATTTACATGTGTGTCCCCCACCACCGCCATCTTGGCTCTTTCCACCCTCCTCTTCGGTTCTCCAGTCCTTGGGGATGAGCAGAGCTGGGTTCAGCGGTTTCCCTCTCGAGGATGGGCTTCCTATCTCCGTGTCCCTCTCTGTGCCTCTGTGTCCCCCTCTGTGCCTCTGTGTCCCCCTCTGTGCCTCTGTGTCCCACTCTGTGCCACTGTGTCCCCCTCTATGCCTCTGCCCTCTCTCTCTCTACCTTCTCCCTCTCTATCCGCGCCTGCGAGTTGAGGGCTATGCGTAAGTGGATAGAGCTGAAGTTGAGGAGGTAGAGCGAATTAATAATATTAATATAATTTCAAGGGGGGTGGTTAGTGCGCGTGTGTGTGTGGGGGGGTGGTTAGCGTGTGCGTGATGCCACAGGCCACCCCCCCATCCACCTCACCACCGCGCGTTGAGGGGACGGACCCAACGGGTCCCACTTGGTCTAGTACCTATTAAAAGCCTGATCTTGGATGTGTGTGTGTGTTTATATGTTTGTGTATAGTCATATCTTCATGAAAATACAACGCAGTAAAGGTAAAATATTTACATATTCCGGGAGAGATTTTTCCCGCGGTCCAAAATCACCTTATCTGAATATTTCATGCTTTATATCTTGAGTTATTACTGAAAATGTTTAAAAAACGGACAAAACTTTGAATTTAAAAATGACTGCCTTTCGCTGAAGACGTCACAATGCGTCTGCTGCGCTTGCCGTCTTTCTCGCACTGCGAGTGATGTCACCTCTCCCCCACCCTTCCCTCCTCCCCCTGTTATTCAAAAGGTGCAGAAAGAACAAGCAAGTCAGGCCTTGGACTGAAGCCGCCGAACTCGCAGTACTTTGGTTGATGCCCGCCCCACACGCCCCGATCACCGATCGTTCGCCGGCACCCGCTCGCCAGCCGTTCACCGGCCGCCCGCTCGTGGTGGAGTGGTGTCCTCTCCCTCCCTGCCCCCTCCCTCTCTGTCCCCTCCCTCTCTGTCCCCTCCCTCTCTGTCCCCTCCCTCTCTGTCCCCTCCCTCTCTGCCCCCTCTCTCTGCCCCCTCTCTCTGCCCCCTCTCTCTGCCCCCTCTCTCTGCCCCCTCTCTCTGCCCCCTGTCTCTGCCCCCTGTCTCTGCCCCCTGTCTCTGACTCTGCCTCTCTGCCCCCTGTCTCTGCCCCCTGTCTCTGCCCCCTCTCTGCCCCCTGTCTCTGCCCCCTGTCTCTGCCCCCTGTCTCTGCCCTCTCTCTCTGACTCTGCCTCTCTGCCTTCTCTCTGTCTCTCTACCTTCTCTCTGTCTCTCTGCCCTGCATCTGTGTCTCCCTCTGTGCCTCTCTCTGTGCCCCCCTCATTTTACATTAAAAATCGCAGAGAGAAAAAAAAAGTTTAAAGATAAATCGTGATTTTCATTGTTGGGAAGGGGTGGGATTGCGGGGGAGATTTCATTAGAAAAAAATTGTGATTTTCTTTGTGGGGGGGGGGGGGGGGGGGGGGGGGGGCGGGTGTGAAAGCGGGAGGTTTCATTTGAAACAAAAAGCACGATAAAAAGCACGATTTTCATTGACTGAGGGTAGGGGAAAGGAGGGGAAGGGGTGAGGGAGGCAGTGGGGGAGGAGAGGAGAAGGGAAGAAGTGGGAGGATGAAGTGCAGGGGGGATTTCTGCAGGATGAGGGGGATTGGAGGAGGATACGGGTTGGAGGAAATAGACAATAGACAATAGGTGCAGGATTGGCCATTCAGCCCTTCGAGCCAGCACCGCCATTCAATGTGATCATGGCTGATCATCCCCAATCAGTACCCCCTTCTCCCCATTTCCCCTGACTCCGGTATTTTTAAGAGCCCTATCTAGCTCTCTCTTGAAAGCATCCAGAGAACCTGCCTCCACCGCCTTCTGAGGCAGAGAATTCCACAGACTCACCACACTCTGTGAGAAAAAGTGTTTCCTCGTCTCTGTTCTAAATGGCTTACTCCTTATTCTTAAACTGTGGCCACTGGTTTCTGGACTCCCCCAACATCGGGAACATGTTTCCTGCCCCTAGTGTGTCCAAACCCTTAACAATCTAATATGTTTCAATGAGATATAGAAAAATAGAAACATAGAAAATAGGTGCAGGAGTAGGCCATTCGGCCCTTCGAGCCTGCACCGCCATTCAATATGATCATGGCTGATCATCCAACTCAGTATCCCGTACCTGCATTCTCTCCATACCCCCTGATCCCTTTAGCCACAAGGGCCATATCTAACTCCCTCTTAAATATAGCCAATGAACTGGCCTCATCTACATTCTGTGGCAGGGAGTTCCAGAGATTCACCACTCTATGTGTGAAAAATGTTTTTCTCATCTCAGTCCTAAAGGATTTCCCCTCTATCCTTAAGCTGTGACCCCTTGTCCTGGACTTCCCCAACATCGGGAACAATCTTCCTGCATCTAGCCTGTCCAACGCCTTAAGAATTTTGTAAGTTTCTATAAGATCCCCCCTCAATCTCCTAAATTATAGCGAGTACAAGCCGAGTCTATCCAGTCTTTCGTCATTTTGAAAGTTCTGACATCCCAGGAATCAGTCTTGTGAATCTTCTCTGCTCTCCCTCTATGGCAATAATGTCCTTCCTCAGATTTGGAGACCAAAACTGTATGCAATACTCCAGGTGTGGTCTCACCAAGACCCTGTACAACTGCAATAGAACCTCCCTGCTCCTATACCCAAATCCTTTTGCTATGAATGCTAACATACCATTCGCTTTCTTCACTGCCTGCTGCACCTGCATGCCTACTTTCAATGACTGGTGTACCATGACACCCAGGTCTCGTTGCATCTCCCCCTTTCCTAATCGGCCACCATTTAGATAATAGTCTGCTTTCCTGTTTTTGCCACCAAAGTGGATAACCTCACATTTATCCACATTATACTGCCTGCCATGCATTTGCCCACTCACCCAGCCTATCCAAGTCACCTTGCAGCCTCCTAGCATCCTCCTCACAGCTAACACTGCCCCCCAGCTTAGTGTCATCCGCAAACTTGGAGATGTTGCATTCAATTCCCTCATCCAAATCATTAATATATATCGTAAATAGCTGGGATCCCAGCACTGAGCCTTGCGGTACCCCACTAGTCACTGCCTGCCATTCTGAAAAGGACCCATTGACTCCTACTCTTTGCTTCCTGTTTGCCAGCCAGTTCTCTATCCACATCAATACTGAACCCCCAATACCGTGTGCTTTATGTTTGTATACTAATCTCTTATGTGGGACCTTGTCGAAAGCCTTCTGAAAGTCCAGATATAACACATCCACTGGTTCTCCCCAATCCACTCTACTTGTTACATCCTCGAAAAATTCTATAAGATTCGTCAGACATGATTTACCTTTCGTAAATCCATGCTGACTTTGTCCAATGATTTCACCACTTTCCAAATGTGCTGCTATCCCATCTTTAATAACTGACTCTAGCAGTTTCCCCACTACCGATGTTAGACTAACTGGTCTGTAATGCCCCGTTTTCTCTCTCCCTCCCTTTTTAAAAAGTGGGGTTACATTAGCTACCCTCCAATCCTCGGGAACTACTCCAGAATCTAAAGAGTTTTGAAAAATTATCACTAATGCATCCACTATTTCTGGAGCTACTTCCTTAAGTACTCTGGGATGCAGCCTATCTGGCCCAGGGGATTTATCGGCCTTTAATCCATTCAATTTACCTAACACCACATCCTGGCTAACCTGGATTTCACTCAGTTCCTCCATTTCCTTTGACGCGGTCCCCTGCTATTTCCGGCAGATTATTTATGTCTTCCTTAGTGAAGACGGAACCAAAGTAGTTATTCAATTGGTCCGCCATGTCCTTGTTCCCCATGATCAATTCACCTGTTTCTGACTGCAAGGGACCTACATTTGTTTTAACTAATCTCTTTCTCTTCACATATCTATAAAAACTTTTGCAGTCAGTTTTTATGTTCCCTGCCAGTTTTCTTTCATAATCTATTTTCCCTTTCCTAATTAAGCCCTTTGTCCTCCTCTGCTGGTCTCTGAATTTCTCCCAGTCCTCTGGTAGGCTGCTTTTTTCTGGCTAATTTGTATGCTTCATCTTTTGTTTTGATACTATCCCTGATTTCCCTTGTTATCCACGGATGCACTACCTTCCCTGATTTATTGTTTTGCCAAACTGGGACGAACAATTGTAGTAGTTCATCCATGCAGTCTTTAAATGCCTTCCATTGCATATCCACCGTCAACCCTTTAAGAATTAATTGCCAGTCAATCTTGACCAATTCACGTCTCATACCCTCAAAGTTACCTTTCTTTAATTCAGAACCATTGTTTCTGAATTAACAATGTCACTCTCCATCCTAATGAACTCAACCATATTATGGTCACTCTTGCCCAAGGGGCCACGCACAACAAGACTGCTAACTAACCCTTACTCATTGCTCAATACCCAGTCTAGAATAGCCTGCTCTCTGGTTGGTTCCTCTACATGTTGGTTTAAAAAACTATCCCGCATACATTCCAAGAAATCCTCTTCCTCAGCACCCCTGCCAATTTGATTCATCCAAGCTATATGTAGATTGAAGTCACCCATTATAACTGTTTTACCTTTGTTGCACACATTTCTAATTTCCTGTTTGATGCCATCCCCAACTCCGCTTCTACTGTTAGGTGGCCTGTACACAACTCCCACTAGCGTTTTCTGCCCCTTAGTGTTCCGTAGCTCTACCCATATCGATTCCACATCCTCCAAGCTAATGTCCTTCCTTTCCATTGCGTTAATCTCCTCTCTAATCAGCAACGCTACCCCACCCCCTTTTCCTTTCCATCTATCCCTTCTGAATATTGAATATCCCTGGATGTTCAGTTCCCAGCCTTGGTCACCCTGGAGCCATGTCTCCGTGATTCCAACTATATCATAATCATTAATAACTATCTGCACATTCAACTCATCCACCTTATTACGAATGCTCCTTGCATTGAGACACAAAGCCTTCAGGCTTGTTTTTACAACGCTCTTACCCCTTATACAATTATGTTGAAAAGTGGTCCTTTTTGATTTTTGCCCTAGATTTGTCTGCCTGCCACTTTTACTTTTCACCTTGCTACCTATTGCTTCTACCCTCATTTTACACCCCTCTGTATCTCTGCTCACACATTTAAGAACCCCACCACGTCTTATTCTCTGTTTATTATTGTTTTCTTCTTTCCCCCCTACATGTTGGGTCTGAGGGCTTTCCTTCTCTGCCTCCTGCCTCACACACTGTCTACTAGCTTTCTCTATTTGAGTCCCTCCCCCCAACCGTTCTAGTTTAAAGTCTCTTCAGTAGCCTTTGCAAATCTCCCCGCCAGGATATTGGTCCCCCTCGCGTTCAAGTGCAACCCATCCTTTTTGTACAGGTCGCACCTTCCACAAAAGAGGTCCCAATGATCCAGAAACTTGAATCCCTGCCCTCTGCACCAGTATTTCAGCCACGCATTTATCCTCCACCTCGCTCCATTCCTACTCTCACTGTCGCGTGGCACAGGCAGTAATCCTGAGATTGTTACCTTTGCGGTCCTTCTCTTTAACTCCCCTCCTAACTCCCTAAATTCTCCTTTCAGGACCTCTTCTCTTTTTCTACCTATGTCATTGGTACATATATGTACCACGACCTCGGGCTCCTCTCCCTCCCATTTCAGGATATCTTGGACATGTTCAGACAGATCCCAGACCCTGGCACCAGGGAGGCAAACTACCATCCGGGTCTCCCGAATGCGTCCACAGAATCGCCTGTCTGTCCCCCAAACTATAGAGTCCCCTATTACTAATGCCCTCCCCTTCTTTTCCTTACCCTTCTCAGCAACAAGACCGGTCTCTGTACTGGTCCCCCCCAACAGTACTCAAACAGGAGTACTTATTGTCAAGGTGTACAGCCACCGGGGTACTCTCTAGTCCCTGCCTCTGCCCCTTGTCCCTCCTAACCATGACCCACTTGCTTGCCTCCTGTGGTCTTGGAGTGACCACCTCTCTGTAACTCCTCTCAATGACTTCCTCGCTCTCCCTGACCAGACGAAGGTCATCGAGCTGCTGCTCCAGGTTCCTAATACGGTCCCTTAGGAGCCCCATCTCAACGCACCTGGCGCAGATGTGGACGTCTGGAAGGCTGTCAGATTCCTTGACCTCCCACATCTGATATCCAGAACAGTAAACTGCCCTGGCCCTCATTCTCCCCTCTTACCTAGGATACAATACAAAGTACAATACAATACAAATTACAATACAAAGTACAATACAATACAAATATCCTCTCATCCTTTTAATCTCCAGAGTATACAAGCCCAGCTGCTCCATTCTCCGCCATCCCGGGAATTAACCTTGTAAACCTACGCTGCACTCCTCAATAGCAAGAATGTCCTTCCTCAAATTAGGGGACCAAAACTGTACACAAAACTCGAGGTGTGGTCTCACCAGGGCTCTGTACAACTGCAGAAGGACCTCTTTGCTCCTATATTTGATTCCTCTGGTTATAAAGGCCAACATGCCATTCGCTTTCTTCACTGCCTGCTGTACCTGCATACTTACTTTCATAGACTGATGTACAAGGACCCCCAGATCCCGTTGTACTTCCCCTTTTCCCAACTTGACGCCATTTAGATAGCAATCTGCCTTCCTGTTTTTGCTACCAAAGTGGATAACATCACATTTATCCGTATTAAACTTCATCTGCCATGCATCTGCCCACTCCCCCAACCTGTCCAAGTCACCCTGCACTCTCATAGCATCCTCCTCACAGTTCACACTGCTACCCAGCTTTGTGTCATCTGTAAATTTGCGAATTTTAATTTGAATCCCTTCATCCAAATCATTGATGTATATTGTAAATAGCTGCGGTCCCAGCACCAAGCTTTGCGGTACCCCACTAGTCACTGCCTGCCATTCTGAAAGGGACCCGTTAATCCCTACTCTTTGGTTCCTGTCTGCCAACCACTTCTCTATACGTGTCAGCACTCTACCCCCAATGCCATGTGCTCTAATTTTGCCCACTAATCTCCTATGTGGGGGGGGGGGGGGGGGGGGGGGGGGGGAGGGGGGGGGGGGCTGGGGGGGCAGGTCTCCAATGTGACAGGGACCCAACAGGTCCCACATGGTCTTGTATTAATTGGAAAAAACAAAAATGCTAACTTTCAGCAAGATAGGCATCTTATCTGGAAAGAGTAACAGAGTTAATGCTACAGTTCAATCATTTATTGATATCTTTAAAACAGAATAACTGGTTATGACCACATTGTCATCATTGTGGTCATGGTAATGCAACATGCAAAATAACTGCCAAATTTCCCTAAGTCACAATAGATCTGTTCTTCACAAATCTTCTTCTTAGGCAGTCCCTTTGGGTTGAGAATTACTCGCTTCCACCTGGGTTTTGGCGTGACTAAGAAAGTCAACATTGCAACCACAATCGCTCCCTCAGAAAGGGAAGGAGGTGCCTTATGGGATGGATGGAAGGATAGTTACTGCAGTGATAAGCTCCCTCCGTCATTTACAACCAGTTTCTGTGTACTACCCATGGTTGGACTAGATGTCTCAGCAATATGCTCTTTCTCCACTTTGAGCAGTCATGATAGTAGGATTTCTAGGATCTGTAAAAATGTTGTATTTTTGCAAGGAGGGTTTCTGCACAGCATTGAATCTTTTCCAGCTTCCCAGTACCCTCTTGAATGGAGTGTTGTGAAGTGAGTTTGAATCAGGCATGCCATAAATATGATTTACCTAATAGAGCAATATAATGTAAATAGGGTCTCAACATTGTGGCTATTGGTGTGAGGAAGAATGCTGATGTTGGTTCACTTATCTTGACAGTGGAGTTAGAGGATTTTTTTGAGTCATAGTTTAGTTTAGTTTTGAGAAACAGCACGGAAACAGGCCCTTCGGCACACTGAATCCTCTCCGACCAGCGATCCCTGCACACTAACACTATCCTAAACACACTAAGGACGATTTTCACGTATACCAAACCAATTAATCCAACAAAACTGTACATCTTTGGAGTGAATATAGTTGGCAGTATTTTGTAAATGCCTTCTGGTGTCTGCTATAGGTAGTGCGGATCTCAAAGGTGGGCAGATATCATTGCTTCCAAGCTGACCATACATTTAATGCCAGCTTTGAAATCTTGATCAAAGACCAAAGCCTTAATTCCTGAGAGCTGTGCTTGTACATTGAAGGCAATGGTGAATTTCATCATCAGTTCCTGCCTTTGCTGTAAGGTAGTTTCTGAAGTGGTTCATGTTCCCTGGTGCCTTGCTGTGAACCTTTATTGTTCGAGAATATAGTGCGGAGAGGGTGGGGGGGAGCATGGGGGCGGGGTGGGATGGAGGGATAATTCTGACAGAGCAGTTTTGTCCTGTGCATGGCAAATCTTCTGTATGCTGCAGTGAATCAGTTGACAGTGTCTTGGTGCTCAGCCTTCGAGTGTGCTCAAATTCAAGTGCTGCCTGCATACTATAGCTTGACAAGTGAGATTGGGGTGACCTTGGTTCTGGAGTGTAATCGCCATGGGATGAAAAAATTCCCATTAGTTCGGAAGATTAGTTCCACTCCTGCAGGAATTTTATTGGAGGAGATCTGCAGCATTGCAGCACGAAAGAGTGAACAAATATTCAGGCAATGATACAGCCTTATTTAATAGAATACTTCACTGAGTTAGACGTTGTTATAGATGTGCTGGCTAAGATCATGGCTTGCATGCATAAAGGTGCAAATACAAGATGAAGGTGAATTATTGTTGACAGCTAAATATGATCAGGGCATTACACAGCCGGTCTGACTGGTGGAATCAAAGAAGCTAGTGTGGTCATAAAAGATTATATACTATAGTTGGTGTTGCTCCTTGCATTACCCTTGGAGTTGTCATATATGTCCACTCCATCTTTAGATGGAAGGAAATGACACTGCAAGTTAAGAAGCAGTTTTTGGCCACCATGAGGAGGGAATTGAGGAAGAATGTGGTGATGACTTTCCTTGTTGCAAACAGCAAGGAGATCTCTGATTTGTCTGCTTTCTTGATTTTGATTACGGTCCTGTCTTTAATTCTGTACTAGATCGTATTGGCTACAAGGAAAGGTTGGACAGATTGGGATAGTTTTTCCTGGAATACCAAAGGTTGACGGGAGACCTGATAGCAGTATTATATAATTATGAGAGACATAGAAAGGGGAGACCGTCAGAATCTTCTTTTCAGGGTGGAAAGGTCAAAGTCTTGAGGGTTTAGCTTTAAGGTGAGACGGAGAAAATTTAAGGGAGATGTGTGGGACAGGCTTTTATACAGAGGGTGGTGGGTGCCTGGAACGGCTGTCAGTGGTGTGGTGAAGGCAGACACGATAGTAGCATTTAAGATATTTTTGGATAGGCACATAAATAGGCAGGGAATGGAGGGATATGGATCTTGTGCAGACAAGTTAGATTAGTTGTAGAATAAGATACTGCAGATGCTGGTCAACACACAAAAGGACACAAAGTGATCGATAAAGCAGTTCAGGCAGCATCTCGAGAGAACATGGGCGTGACATTTCAGGTCGAGACTCTTAGACTGATTGTGGGGGGTTTGGGGGGGTGGGGGGGGGGAGGGGTGGGAGGGTGGGTGGAGAAGAAAGCTGGAAGATTGGAGAGGCAGGACATAGCATAATAAGTGGATGCGGGTGATGGGATTTTAGGTAGGCAGATGGTTGGAACAAAAGCCAAGGGTAAAATCATTGAGAGACAAAGCATGACTGTAATTTGCATAAAGTCATGCTTCTAGTCATATTTTATTCAGGGTGACTCATATTTGACACTTGCTTGGGTTGAATTGCAAGTGTTTTTGGATTCTACAACAATTGTTGGGTCTTCTTCTTAGGCATAGAGATGTTGCGCTCCATCTGGCTTTTACGGGAGCTGCTGAGATCCGGGTTCAATCCTGACCTTGGGTGCTGTCTGAGAGGAGTTTGCACATTCTCCCCGTGATCGTGAGAGTTTCCTCCAGATGCTCCTGTTTCCTCCCTCATCTCAAACGCATGTAGATTTTTTATTTTTTATTTTATTTTGTTTATTGTCACGTGTACCGAGGTACAGTGAAAAGCTTTTTTGTTGTATGTTATCCAGTTAACGGAAATACAATACTTATTACAATCAAGCCACCCACAGTGTACAGGTGCACAGATGCAGGATAAAGGGAATAACGTTTCGTACAAGATAAAGTCTCGAAAATTCTGATTAAAGATAGTCCAATGTGGCAGATGATAGCTCAGAACTGCTCTCTAGTTGGGGATAGGATGGTTCAGTTGACTGATAACAACAGGGAAGAAACTGTCTCTGAATCTGGATCTATGCATTTTCACACTTTTGTACCTCTTGCCTGATGAGAGAGGGGAGAAGTGGAAGTGTCCAGGGTGGGGTGGGGGTTAATTGGCCTACGTAAAACAACCCTTAATGTGTAGGGAGTAAATGAGAAAATGGGATAACACAGCACTAGTGGGAACAGAGAATCAATGGTTGGCGTGGACTTGGTGGGCCGAAGGGTCTGATTCCATTCTGTATCTCTAAACTAAACTAAAACTAAATTTACACTGGATTTCTGTGCGCTTGAGATTCTTTACACCAATCCACATGATTCTTCTCCATTTGGTATGGTCACAGGCACTGAATTAGTTAGGTTTGTGGGAAGGTTTGTTTTCTCTGGAGAGTCGGAGGTTGAGACATGATAGAGGCATACGAGAAGCATAATCAGAGACTTTTTCGAGAATGGAAATGTTAAATGGAAGAGAGTATAAATTTAAGATGAAAGAGGGAAGATTTGTGGAGATTTATGACATTCTGGCAGGCAAATTTGCTAGGGCTACAAGTGTGGGTTTAAACTAAATAATGTTGGGTTCAAACTAAATAGTGGGGGGGGGGGGATTGATAAATTGGGAGTATAAAGATGGAGATGAAGGGGAAGTGGCTACAGGAATAATTACAAAAGATTCTCGAATTAATGGAAAGGAAAGCTTGAGAATGGACAACAGAGTAAGGTCAGGGCCAATTGCGAGGGGGAAGTGAATACGGAGGTCAAAGTGCTGTATATGAATGCACAAAGTATAAAGTGGACGAGCTTGAGGTTCAGTCAGAAACTGGCAAGTATGATGTTGTGGGAATTACTGAGACATGGCTGCAAGAGGGCCAGGGCTGGGAACTGAATATTCAAGGTATACCTCCTATCGAAAAGACAGACAGGTGGGCAGAGGGGGTGGGGTTGCCCTGTTGGTGAGGAATGAAATTCAGTCCCTTACAAGGGGTGACATTGAAACAGGAGATGTGGAGTCAGTATGGATAGAACTAAGGAATTGAAAGGGTAAAAAGACCATAATGGGACTAACCTACTGGCCCCCAAACAGTAGCCTGGACATAGGGTGCAAGTTGAATCAGGAGTTAAAATTGGCATGTAGTAAAAGTAATGCTGTGGTTGTTATGGGAGATTTCAACATGCAGGTAGACTGGAAAAATCAGGTTGGTACTGGACCCCAAGAAAGGGACTTTTGTAGAGTGCATTTGTGATGGATTCTTTGAACAGCTTGTATTGGAGCCTACCAGGGAGAAGGCAATTCTGGATTTAGTGTTATGTAATGAATCGGATTTGATAAAGGATCTCGAGGTTAATGAGCCATTAGGAGGCAGTGACCATAACATGGTCAGGTTTAATCTACAATTGGAGAGGGAGAAGAGTAGATCAGAGGTGTCAGTGTTGCAGTTGAATAAATGGGACTATGGGGCCATGAGGGAGGAGCTGGCCAAAGTTGACTGGAAAGATACACTAGCAGGGATGACAGTGGAACAAAAATGGCAGGTGTTTCTAGGAATAATACAGAAGGTGCAGGATCAGTTCATTCCTAGGAGGAAGAAAGATTCCAAGGGTAGAAAGGGACGACCATGGCTGACAAGGGACGTCAGGGACAGTATAAAAATTAAAGCGAAGAAGTACAACATAGCAAATATGAGCGGGTAGCAAGAGGATTGGGTAATGTCTAAAGAACAGCAGAGGATAACCAAAAAGACAATACGGGGAGAAAAGATGAGGTACGAAGGTAAGCTAGCCAAGAATATAAAGCAGGATAGTAAAAGCTTCTTTAGGTATGTGAAGAGGAAAAAATTAGTTAAGACCAAAGTTGGACCCTTGAAGACAGAAAAAGGAGAATTTATTAAGTGGAACAAGGAAATGGCAGAGGAGTTGTACAGGTACTTTGGATCTGTCTTCACAAAGAAGGACACAAACAATCTTCCTGATATGGATCTGGGGTGACAGAGGAACTGAAGGAAATCCACATTAGGCAGGAAATGGTGTTGGATACACCGATGGGACTGAAGGCTGATAAATCCCCAGGGCTTGATTGTCTGCATCGCAGGGTACTTACGGAAGTGGCTCTAGAAATCGTGGACGCATTCGTGATCATTTTCCAATGTTCTATAGATTCAGGATCAGTTCCTGTGGATTGGAGGGTAGCTAATGTTATCCCACTTTTTAAGAAAGGCGGGAGAGAGAAAATAGGGAATTATAGACCAGTTAGCCTGACATCGGTGGTGGAGAAGAAGCTGGAGTCAATCATAAAAGATGAAATAGCTGCACATTTGGATAGTAGTAACAGGATCCGTCCGAGTCAGCATGGATTTACGAATGGGAAATCATGCTTGACTAATGGACAAGGGAGAGCCAGTGGATGTAGTGTACCTGAACTTTCAGAAAGCATTTGATAAGGTCCCACATAGGAGATTAGTGAGCAAAATGAGGGCACATGGTATTGGGGGTAGAGTGCTGACATGGATAGAAAATTGGTTGGCAGACAGGAAACAAAGAATAGGGATTAACGGGCCCCTTTCAGAATGGCTGGCAGTGACTAGTGGGGTACCGCAAGGCTCGGTGTTGGGACCACAGCTATTTACAATATACATCAATGATTTAGATGAAGGGATTCAAAGTAACATTAGCAAATTTGCAGATGACACAAAGCTGGGTGACAGTGTGAACTGTGAGGAGGATGTTATGAGAATGCAGGGTGACTTGGACAAGTTGGGTGAGTGCGCAGATGCATGGCAGATGCAGGTTAATGTGGATAAATGTGAGGTTATCCACTTTGGTAGCAAAAACAGGAAGGCAGGTTATTATCTAAATGGTGTCAAGTTGGGAAAAGGGGAAGTACAATGGGATCTGGGGGTCCTTGTTCATCAGTCAATGAAAGTAAGCATGCAGGTACAGCAGGCAGTGAAGAAAGCGAATGGCATGTTGGCCTTCATAACAAGAGGAGTTGAGTATAAGAGCAGTTGTACAGGGCCCTAGTGAGACCACACCTGGTGTATTGTGTGCAGTCTTGGTCCCCTAAACATAGAAACATAGAAAGTAGGTGCAGGAGTAGGCCATTCAGCCCTTGGAGCCTACACCACCATTCAATATGATCATGGCTGATCATCCAACTCAGTATCCTGTACCTGCCTTCTCTCCATACCCCCTGATCCCTTTAGCCACAACGGCCACATTTAACTCTCTCTTAAATATAGCCAATGAACTGGCCTCAACTACCTTCTGTGGCAGAGAGTTCTAGAGATTCACAACTCTCTGTGTGAAAAATGTTTTTCTCATCTCGGTCCTAAAGGATTTCCCCTTTATCCTTAAACTGTGACCCCTTGTCCAGGACTTCCCCAACATCGGGAACAATCTTCCTGCATCTAACCTGTCCAACCCCTTAAGAATTTTGTAAGTTTCTATGATCCCCCTCAATCTTCTAAATTCTAGCGAGTACAAGCTGAGCCTATCCAGTCTTTCTTCATATGAAAGTCCTGACATCTCAGGAATCAGTCTGGTGAACCTTCTCTGTACTCCCTCTATGGCAAGAATGTCTTTCCTCAGATTTGGAGGCCAATACTGTACGCAATACTCCGGGTGTGGTCTCACCAATACCCTGTACAACTGCAGTAGAACCTCCCTGCTCCTATAATCAAATCCTTTTGCTATGAATGCTAACATACCATTCGCTTTCTTCACTGCCTGCTGCACCTGCATGCCTACTTTCAATGACTGATCTGAGGAAGGACATTCTTGCTATTGAGGGAGTGCAGCGTAGGTTTACAAAGTTAATTCCCGGGATGGCGGGATTGTCATATGCTGAGAGAATGGAGTGGCTGGGCTTGTATACTCTGGAATTTAGGATGAGAGGTTATCTTATTGAAACATATGATTATTAAGTGTTTGGACACGCTAGAGTCAGGAAACATGTTCCCGATGTTGGGGGATTCCAGAACCGGGGACCACAGTTTAAGAATAAGGGGTAAACCATTTAGAAGGGAGATGAGGAAACACTTTTTCACACAGAGAGTTGTGAGTCTGTGGAATTCTCTGTCTCAGAGGGCGGTGGAGGCCAGTTAACTGGATACTTTCAAGAGAGAGCTAGATAAGGCTCTTAAAGATAGCGGAGTCAGGGGATATGGGGAGAAGGAAGGAACGGGGTACTGACGGTGGATGATCAGCCATTATCACATTGAATGGCGGTGCTGGCTCGAAGGGCTGAATGGCCTACTCCTGCACCTAATGTCTATTTGCACCTGTATATGGTGGGAATGTTGGGTTGTAGACCAAGTGCAGGCACATAGATTTAGTTTATTTTGGCATCATAGTTGGTACAGACATTATGAGGCAGAGGGCCTCTTCCTGAACTGTCCGAGAGCCGCAGATTCCCGGAGGTTGATGGGGATGTCACCCTTTGGCTCGGAAACTTTTGGAACATTCTTGAATTGTTTTCCCCTGTGCTCCTGGTAATTTCTTTCCAGGAATTTGATGCTGGGCTTGTCAATGTCAGGCACATTGGGCTCCTCATTGGTGGCCTCAGGGCAAGTTGGGTTGGGGGATTGCAATTTTCATGTGGTCCGAATGCAATTGTTTCGATGACTGCAATCAACCTGGCATGCACAATCAAATAAGATCAAATAGATGAGTCAGAATATAGAAGAGAGATCGAGCAACTGTCCATATGGTGCCAGCGCAATAACCTGGCCCTCAACACCAGCAAAACCAAGGAACTGATTGTGGACTTTGGAAGGAGTAGGAGGGGGACCCACAGCCCCATTTATATCAAAAGATGATTGAAAGGGTCAAGAGCTACACATTCCTGGGCGTGCACATCTCTGAAGATCTTTCCTGGTCCGAGAACACTAATGCAATTATCAAGAAAGCTCATCAGTGCCTCTACTCCCTGAGAAGATTACGGAGAGTCGGTTTGTCACGAAAGACTCTCTCTAACTTCTACAGGTGCACAGTAGAGATCATGCTGACCGGTTGCATCGTGGCTTGGTTCGGCAATTTGAGCGCCCTGGAGAGGAAAAGACTACAAAAAGTAGTAAACACTGCCCAGTCCATCATCGGCTCTGACCTTCCTTCCATCGAGGGGATTTATCGCAGTCGCTGCCTCAAAAAGGCTGGCAGTATCATCAAAGACCCACACCATCTGGTCACATCATCTCCCTGCTACCTTCAGGTAGAAGTTACAGGAGCCTGAAGACTGCAACAACCAGGTTCAGGAATAGCTACTTCCCCACAGCCATCAGGCTATTAAACCTGGCTCGGACAAAACTCTGATTATTAATAACTCATTTTCTGTTATTTGCACTTTATCAGTTTATTTATTCATGTGTGTATATATTTATATCATGGTATATGGACACACTTATCTGTTTTGTGGTAAATGCCTACTATGTTCTGTGTGCTGAAGCAAAGCAAGAATTTCATTGTCCTATACAGGGACACATGACAATTGAAGAAGGGCAAGTTGGGGAGAGCGTGACTCGAGGAGAGTGCGTCGTCATAGAAACCATGACGTCAGAATGGGCGGATCTGCCGGAGCGCCGCCCGCGGTGCATTGTGGGAGGGGGGCCCACCCACTTTAAAATGGCGGATAACATCCCGCTGCACCCGGTGCGGAGCCTGCAGAAGCGGCACGAGTACTACCAGGGGAGACACAGCAGGTACTTCAGCGGCTGGGACATTGGCAGAGCTCTGGGCGACTGGAGTTTGGAGGCCGGGAGAGACTCCGGCTCGGGGGGACCTGACCTCTGCAGTCTCCGTGATCGCGGCTGGTGCCGCGGCCCAGCAGTAGCTCCCTGTGCAGCTTCTCCAAAGCAACCCGCCCTCCGGAGCTGTTTATCACCCCCACATTCCGCCTCACTCCCACATTTACACCTCCATCCTGCGTTGATGCGTTGTCAACAAACTCTCTTCCCGTTCTTCCGTCACTGACATTCATAGCCATGTTTGTTTATTTCCCTCTTACAGGACCCCCACCATCTTCTCACTGTCTCTCCATAGGCACCTTCCTTATCTCTCTATCGTCTCGTCGCCTTGCTCGTGGAACCTCTTGTTTTCCCTGTTCTCCTCAACTCTTCATCCCCCCCCCCCCCCATTCTCCTTCTCTGACACACTCCTCTTTCCTCCACCTCACCATTTTGCCCATTCTGCATCCATTCTTCCATCTTCTCCCTCTCTGCACCCATACTCTCACCTTTCACCTCCAATTCCCTCTCTTTGCAGGTGTTGTTCCATCCTCCACTGTTCCCTCTCTCTGTATTTGCTCCTCCATCCTTCCCTGTCCTATTTCCTTCCCATATGCTCTTGCAAATGCTCTTCCATCCATCCTCATATACCACCCTTTGTGTGCACTTGTCCATCCATCCCATGATTCAGTGTGATGCTTGCAGTATGTGGGAGGTCAAGGACACCGCTGGTGCCTCTGGCTGCTACAAATGCGAAAAGTGCATCCAGGTAGAGCTCCTGAAGGGCCGTGTTGGGGAACTGGAGAAGCAAGTGGATGACCTCCGGTTCGTCCGAGAAACGGAGTCGTTCCTCGACAAGTCCTACAGTACGATTGTTACACCTAAGGTACTGGAAGAGAGAAGGTGGGAGACAGTGAGAACGGGAGGGAAGCATGGAATGCCAACGTCCCCGGGGGTTGTACCTCTTGTGAACAGGTTCACCCACTTAGAAGCTGTCGGGACAGAAGAGGTGTGTACACTGGGCGGCGGACTGGCTTGTGATGCGAATAGGGCTGTTGAGCCAAAACCAAAAAGGCCTAAGGCAGGCAACGCCATTGTAGTAGGAGACTCCATTGTGAGAGGTACGGACAGGGGTTTCTGCGGCAACAGACGGGATGCGAGGATGGTGTGCTGCCTTCCTGGTGCCAGGATCCAGGATGTCACGGACAGAGTGCAGAAAATCCTCAAGGGCGAAGGTGAACATCCGGAAGTGGTAGTGCATGTCGGCACAAACGATGTCGGAAAGAAGGGGATGAATATTCTGCAGCGTGACTTTGGAGAGCTCGGAAAAATGCTGAAAAGCAGGACCTCCAGGGTTGTTATCTCCGGTTTGCTTCCAGTTCCTCGTGCTGGCGAGAGCAGGAACAGGGAGATACGGGACCTGAACGTGTGGCTGAGGAACTGGTGCACGGGGCAGGGATTTAGATTCTTAGATCACTGGGATCTGTTTTGGGGTAAGGGGGAACTGTACAAAAGGGACGGATTGCATCTTAACAGGTGTGGGACCAGCATTCTGGCAGGCAGGTTTGCCACTGCTACACGGGTGGTTTTAAACTGAATAAGGGGGGTGGGGTGTCGAATGGGCTAGTGGAGGATGGAGTTAAAGGGAAAGGGTTTCTTAAATGTGTGAGCGTAGAGACAGAGGGATGTAAAATGAGGGTAGAAGCAATAGGTAGCAAGGTGAAAAGTAAAAGTGGCAGGCCGGAAAATCCAGGGCAAAACTCAAAAAGGGCCACTTTTCAACAAAATTGTATAAGGGGTAAGAGTGTTGTAAAAACAAGCCTGAAGGCTTTGTGTCTCAATGCAAGGAGCATTCGTAATAAGGTGGATGAGTTGAATGTGCAGATAGCTATTAATGACTATGATATAGTTGGGATCACGGAGACATGGCTCCAGGGTGACCAAGGCTGGGAGCTGAACATCCAGGGATATTCAATATTCAGGAGGGATAGAGAGAAAGGAAAAGGAGGTGGGGTAGCGTTGCTGATTAGAGAGGAGATTAATGCAATGGAAAGGAAGGACATTAGTTTGCAGGATGTGGAATCGGTATGGGTAGAGCTGCGAAACACTAAGGGGCAGAAAACGCTGGTGGGTGTTGTGTACAGGCCACCTAACAGTAGTAGTGAAGTTGGAGATGGTATCAAACAGGAAATTAGAAATGCGTGCGACAAAGGCAAAACCGTTATAATGGGTGACTTCAATCTACATATAGATTGGGTGAATCAAATTGGCAGGGGTGCTGAGGAAGAGGATTTTTTGGAATGTATGCGGGATAGTTATCTAAATCAACATGTAGAGGAACCAACGAGAGAGCAGGCTATTTTAGACTGGGTATTGAGTAATGAGGAAGGGTTAGTTAGCAGTCTTGTTGTACGTGCCCCCTTGGGCAAGAGTGACCATAATATGGTTGAGTTCTTCATTAGGATGGAGAGTGACATTGTTAATTCAGAAACAATGGTTCTGAACTTAAAGAAAGGTAACTTTGAGGGTATGAGACGTGAATTGGCCAAGATTGACTGGCAATTAATTCTAAAAGGGTTGACGGTGGATATGCAATGGAAGACATTTAAAGACTGCATGGATGAACTACAAAAATTGTTCATCCCAGTTTGGCAAAAGAATAAATCAGGGAAGGTAGTGCATCCGTGGATAACAAGGGAAATCAGGGATAGTATCAAAGCGAAGGATGATGCGTACAAATTAGCCAGAAAAAGCAGCATACCGGAGGACTGGGAGAAATTCAGAGACCAGCAGAGGAGGACAAAGGGCTTAATTAGGAAAGGAAAAATAGATTATGAAAGAAAACTGGCAGGGAACATAAAAACTGACTGCAAAAGTTTTTATAGATATGTGAAAAGAAAGAGATTAGTTAAAACAAATGTAGGTCCCTTGCAGTCAGAAACGGGTGAGTTGATCATGGGGAACAAGGATATGGCGGACCAATTGAATAACTACTTTGGTTCCGTCTTCACTAAGGAAGACATAAATAATCTGCCGGAAATAGCAGGGGACCGCGGGTCAAAGGAGTTGGAGGAATTGAGTGAAATCCAGGTTAGCCGGGAAGTGGTGTTGGGTAAATTAAATGGATTAAAGGCCGATAAATCCCCAGGCTGCATCCCAGAGTGCTTAAGCAAGTAGCTCCAGAAATAGTGGATGCATTAGTAATAATCTTTCAAAACTCTTTAGATTCTGGAGTAGTTCCTGAGGACTGGCGGGTAGCAAACGTAACCCCACTTTTTAAGAAGGGAGGGAGAGAGAAAACGGGGAATTACAGACCAGTTAGTCTAATATCGGTAGTGGGGAAACTGCTAGAGTCAGTTATTAAAGATGGGATAGCAGCACATTTGGAAAGTGGTGAAATAATTGGACAAAGTCAGCATGGATTTACAAAAGGTAAATCATGTCTGACGAATCTTATAGAATTTTTCGAGGATGTAACTAGTAGCGTGGATAGGGGAGAACCAGTGGATGTGGTGTATCTGGACTTCCAGACGGCTTTCGACAAGGTCCCACATAAGAGATTAGTTTACAAACTTAAAGCACATGGCATTGGGGGTTCAGTATTGATGTGGATAGAGAACTGGCTGGCAAACAGGAAGCAAAGAGTAGGAGTAAACGGGTCCTTTTCACAATGGCAGGCAGTGACTAGTGGGGTACCGCAAGGCTCAGTGCTGGGACCCCAGCTATTTACAATATATATTAATGATCTGGATGAGGGAATTGAAGGCAATATCTCCAAGTTTGCGGATGACACAAAGCTGGGGGGCAGTGTTAGCTGTGAGGAGGATGCTCGGAGACTGCAAGGTGACTTGGATAGGCTGGGTGAGTGGGCAAATGTTTGGCAGATGCAGTATAATGTGGATAAATGTGAGGTTATCCATTTTGGTGGCAAAAACAGGAAAGCAGACTATTATCTAAATGGTGGCCGACTAGGAAAAGGGGAGATGCAGCGAGACCTGGGTGTCATGGTACACCAGTCATTGAAAGTGGGCATGCAGGTGCAGCAGGCAGTGAAGAAAGCGAATGGTATGTTAGCTTTCATAGCAAAAGGATTTGAGTATAGGAGCAGGGAGGTTCTACTGCAGTTGTACAGGGTCTTGGTGAGACCACACCTGGAGTATTGCGTACAGTTTTGGTCTCCAAATCTGAGGAAGGACATTATTGCCATAGAGGGAGTGCAGAGAAGGTTCACCAGACTGATTCCTGGGATGTCAGGACTGTCTTATGAAGAAAGACTGGATAGACTTGGTTTATACTCTCTAGAATTTAGGAGATTGAGAGGGGATCTTATAGAAACTTATAAAATTCTTAAGGGTTTGGACAGGCTAGATGCAGGAAGATTGCTCCCGATGTTGGGGAAGTCCAGGACAAGGGGTCACAGCTTAAGGATAAGGGGGAAATCCTTTAAAACCGAGATGAGAAGAACTTTTTTCACACAGAGAGTGGTGAATCTCTGGAACTCCCTGCCACAGAGGGTAGTCGAGGCCAGTTCATTGGCTATATTTAAGAGGGAGTTAGATGTGGCCCTTGTGGCTAAGGGGATCAGAGGGTATGGAGAGAAGGCAGGTACGGGATACTGAGTTGGATGATCAGCCATGATCATATTGAATGGCGGTGCAGGCTCGAAGGGCCGAATGGCCTACTCCTGCACCTAATTTCTATGTTTCTATGTTTCTATTTCCCACTCTCTCTGTTCCTTCTTCCATCCTTCCCCCTCCAGTTCAACCTCCTAACCCACGCTCTTCATATTCTTCATTTGTACTGTGCATCCATTCTTCCAATCATCCTGCTCTATGCATGTACTCTTCCAACCTTCCTCCAATATCTTACCCTTTGCATGTGCTGATTCATCCCACTAGCACAATGAATACACGTCCGACACCCACAACATCGTGTAAGAAGAGTTTATTTTTAACAACTAACTGAAACTTCTGGAAGGTCATGACCTCAGTCACGAGGCACAGGCACATTTGCCAGCTTCTGTTCTTGGCCTCAAGGGTCGCTGGCATTTACATTACATTTACAATACAATATCCAACTGTTCCACGGTTCCCTCAATTTTCAATTGGCAGCCTACCTTTCTACCCCGGCCCCCGTTTTGCTTTTCTGTTATGCTCTCCCATTCTGCTCCTATTTGCCCCAAAGCAGTCAATCTCCCCTTCACATTTTCCTGTCTCTTCACAGGCTCTTCCATTCACATTTCTCCCTTCTGTCCTCCTGCGAACAAGCTTTTCCATTTCCCACTCTGCACACACTCATTTCCTCTTTCTGAACATGCTTTGCACTGCTCTCCCCCCCCCCATTCCCCACTGCCCCTCTCTCCCCCTCCCATTCCCCCACTCCGCCCCTCTACCCACCCGCTCCCCCACTGCGCTGCTCTCACCCCATTCCCCCACTGCGCCGCTATCACCCCATTCCCCCACTGCCTGTCTCCCCCCATTCCCCCACTGCCCATCTCCCCCCCCCATTCCCCCACTGCCCATCTCCCCCCCTCAATTTTCCCCACTGCTCCCTTCTTCCCCACCCCCCCCACTGCTCCCTTATCCCCCACCCCCCCACTGCTCCCCTTTCCCCCCACTGCTCCCCTTTCGCCCCACTGCACCTCTTTTCCCCCACTGTGCCCCTTTCCCCCATCCCCCCACTGCACCCCTTCCCCCCCCCCCATCCCCCCCACTGTGCCCCTCTTTCCCATTTCCCACTTCTGCGCTGCACCCCCACCCCATTTCCCCCACTGCCGCTCTTCCCATTCATTTCCCTCACAGCACCATGCTCCGCCTCCCCATTTTCTATCACGGCACCGCTCACCCCCATTTTCCCCACTGTGACGCACCCCCCCCCCCCCCCCCCCTCCCTCTGCACACTTGGCCCCCTTCCCAGATTTCCCCTATCTGTGATTTTTCCCCACCTCCCTTCTGCTGGTATGATCCACCTCCTCTTAATTTCCACCCCACTCTGCAAGCACTTGCATTTCCCACTCTATTTCCACTTCCTGCACGCACGCAACCCGCCTCTGCACAAGTGCCCACTCTCCACTTTAAGTGTGGGCCTCCTCGTCTAGATGTGCGTGATCCCCCACCCCTGCATGTGTGTCCTCCTTTGTTCCCTGCTCAGTACATGCCCCCCACATACTAACATATTCATTTTTCTTCCCCAAAGCACGCCCACCCCCTCACTCTGCACAAGCTCTGCCCAACCCGATTTCTCACTCCATTCCTCCCAAATGCACATCTCTCCCCTTCCCAGGGTAAGACAAGGGTGGTAGCGTTATTACTTGAAATTGGTGAATTCAAAGTTCATACCATTGGGTTGTAAACTACACAAGTAGAATATGAGGTGCTGTTCCTCCAGTTAGGCCTCACTGGCAGTAGACGAGAACAACCTTTGTTATACAACCTTGGTTTGGTTTGTGCATACTTCCTGGGATAGAAAGATTGGATTGGGAATGGGAAAGTTAAAATGTTTAGGAACCAGGATAGCCAGCAGGCAGAGATAGATACAAAAAGCTGTAGTAACTCAGCAGGATAGGCAGCATCTCTGGAGAGAAGGAATGGGTGACATTTCGGGTCGAGACCCGTCTCCAGAAGGCAATGGCCGTTAGAGCGCAATTGTTCAGGTGACAGTTGCCGAGTATATACTTGGCCTAGCTGATATAAAGGTAATCACACCAGGAGCACTGAATGCACTATGGGAGGTTTGAAGTGGTGAACTGCTGCCTCATCAGGGAGGCCTGCTGGGGATGCCTGGATTGAAGTATGAGTACCAGTGTAGGGGCAGCTATTATCTCCTGCGGTTCAGGGGAAAGTACTTGGGGACAGAGGTTGTGGTTGGATGGGTAAGAATGAGAATGAGCCACGGAGGTGCGGAAGGGATGGTGATGGGAAGATGTGGGATAGTGGAAATGTCGGAGAATGATGTGTTCCATCTTTTTCATGCTGCATGTGTGCACCATCCTTCCTCCTTTTCACTCCTCTATGTACCCTTCCACCCACCCCTTCACCCTGATTTACCAATCGCTGAGCATAGTTTTCCGACCTCTTCCAATTACATCTCCTTTGCAGACCCTCTGCTACATTAGGAGACAACAACATTTATCGTTCCTTGCGTATTATGCATTATGAAAAGCAAAAAGGAAATATACAATACCCATGCTGCAGATAAAATATGAAGTTGTTCAAGCTATTTAAGTTTATAATTTGTAGTTGCTGCATAGTTAAAGGATATATCTGCAGTTTATTTTTCAATAAGCAGAATTGCCATGAGTTTCAAGGATAATTTTGAATATATTGTTTGTCAATATTGAGCAGTTGTTCAGGATGAGAATCCAATCACAAACTATGTAACTGAATGGAATGATGTTTATTTTTCAATGCAAGTTTTATTTTTAAAACACTTGACGTACCTCAAAACAGCTTCGACCACATTTATCGTAAGTATAAACATTGTTTTGCAGGCCAAGTTACTGAAAGTCAAAATCAAACACTTGATTTATGTAAGTCAAATAAACGTAAAACACCACAGGTAGTAATGTAACATTGAGCTAGGAGGAAAGAATAGTTTTTTTTACCCATAATGTTTCCTTTGGGTGAATATGATCTTATTGCATTTGGCTGGAACATTTGAGTGAGGTTTGGAAGGCACTGCATACGACCTTCATGGAGGAAGTTTATCGCAAGGGATATGTATTGATAGAAAGTTGTGGTGTTATAGTCTTTTCTGAAGATAGACACAAAATGCTGGAGGGACTCAGCAGGTCAGGCAGCATCTCTGGCAAGAAGGAATGGGTGACGTTTCGGGTCAAGACCCTTTGGTGTATTGTTTGATCTACCAAATACAAAGGTAATAAAAAAAACTTGTGCATTTAATGTGCATTGATTTGACACTTGTGCATTAATGTGCATCACTCGTGTCCTATTTAGGACCACCCTTCTTGTGTGATAATAACTCTTTGATCATGAAGATAAACATTTCATATAGTTTGGCTTGGCTGAGCTGTTATACCTTTCAATAGCTTGGAACATTTGAAGTCATTCTGATGTGGAATTTTAGTGAATAATGAGCAAGATAATGCCAATAAACGATTGCAAACTTGGTTCTTGCCATTTAATAGGTTGATTTAATCGGAGAATCTTTTCAGAGGCAAGGCATTTGGATTAGTTTCTAGATGGCACAAATTTTACAAAATTGCAATGAATGATATAATGTCTATTATTGTTTGTGGATGTTTGATAAAGTGTGACGCTGTATGGTTATTCATTCTTGTAAACTACTATAGTTATGGGCCTGTCCCACACGCAACTTTTTCGGCGACTGCCGGCACCCATCATGGGTCGTTGCAGGTCTCCGAAAATGTTCAACATGTTGAAAATCCAGCGGCAACCAGAACGAGATACGACTCTTTGGGTGACTACTCACGACCATACAGGCTTCACCCCACGACATGTTGCCAGGGTGTCGCCTGTATGGTCGTGAGTAGTCTCCTCAGTCGCCCAAAGATTCGTAGCGTCTTTCTGGTCGCCGCTGAATTTTCAACATTTTCGGTTAATTCCTATCCTCTTCCAAACACCAGGCCACATTTTCACACATACTATTCACATTTTCCCCGTGGTGGCGATGAACATCTTCCCGTCGCATTTCCACCTATATTACCGAAGTTATTGATGATTCAAGTTATAAAAAAAAGAAGAAAAAAATGGTTCTCGTACACAGCTGCAGTGCCACAATGACATCACAATGGGGCGTTGCCAACGGTAACCGCAGCTTCTCACGGACAGCCTTTTTTTTCCAGGAGGTTCCACTGATGATGTCACAATGCACCAATCACAATGGGCTCTCAAGCTGCCGAGTGCCACAATGACATCACAATGGGATTGTTGACAACGGCAACCGCAGCTGAGGTTGCTGCCCCTGTACCAATATCTGAAGTGGCTGCTCCTGACGTTCTGGTTGCATTTTAGTCCCACGATCCTGGTGTTTGGACACAAGGCAGGGAGTGGGGAGGGCCGATCGGGGTGGGGGGGGGTGGAGAATCTCCCTGTCTGTTTGCTCCTGGGCCTGGCCGATATGCTCATTCGCGGGTCCAGGCAGCGGGTGGCCGATGGTCACACTAGAGTCGGTTGCCTGCCCCTCTTCCGGGCCTACGTCCGTGCTCGCGTGTACCTGCAGAGGGAACACACGGTGTCCCCGGGGACACTGGAGGCCTTCAGTCAACGCTGGACGCTGCAGTGGGAGGTGAATGCTGCACGCTGCCAACGAGGGAGAGGGACAGACAGACAGAGAGAGAGCCCACAAACAACCCCCCCCCCCCCCACACGTCGAGTACACGCCTGTCTTCGGGGTGACCGATGACACTGTGCACCCCCCCCCCCTTTATGTAAGAGAAAAACATCAAACAGGAATGCATCTCTGCTCACAGCATGAGATTCAATCGGGGAAAAAGAGGTTTGCTTCACAGAAAATTGCGATTCAGAATATTTTCAAGGAACACAATCGCCTTCGGGATCGTGGAAGGAAGATATTTAGTGCGGGTGAGAACATGTTTTGATACCATGTTCACATTGACTAATTCTCAACAAACTTTACTTGTAACATGAACTGCAGATAAAAGTGGAGCCAGAGAATTTACTATACTTGGAATTGCAGAAGGCATTTCTTCAGATGCCACAACAAAGATTATTGTTGATCAGAGAGAGTGGGTGGGAAAATATGGTATAGATAAGAGATCTACCAAAATACTTTATTTCTGCTTAGCAAATAATGAATGGCATACCAAACATTGAAGCTGGGACCTCAGCTTATTTACAGAAATGATTTGTATGATGGCACTGAAGATGTGGTTGCTAAACTTGCTGATGACCTAAAGAGAGGAAAATAAATGCCGACAAGAACATAGAGATTTCAAGGGACTGTAGTGCGGTGAGGTCGGGCAAATGGAGTGCTATCTGGGGAAAAAGTGAATTTTTCTTTTTGCAGGAAAATGAGAGAAAACATCCATGCAGCAAGAAATTGCAGTCCTCTGAGATGCGTACATTTCTGAGAATCCTTACATAATTTGCAGATTTTTTTGTATGCGTTGATCTTGGATAGATTGAAATATTTGTACAGTCATAGCTTGCATTTATTGGATTTATCAGAGGTGCCAAACCAGACACATGCAAGTTCCTGGTGGATCTTGACAAGTTGGATCTGAAGAGGATTGTTTCTTGAGATAATCCAGAGGTAGGAGATTACTTCATTAAAAGAGAGTAGGTAACATTTTTCTGATTGTTATAAACTGGGGCTGTCTTTGTCCAAGAACAGCGGAATCAAAGTCGAATTAACAGTTTATTAATAAGCACAGGAGCGAAAGACTAGATGAAAGTATGTTGAGGAAAACCATAATCTAAATGGTGGTGCAGGCATGATGACCTATACAGTGCCCTCCATAATGTTTGTGCCAAAGACCCATCATTTATTTATTTGCCTCTGTACTCCACAATTTGAGATTTGTAATTTAAAAAAAAATCACATGTGGTTAAAGTGCATGTTGTCAGATTTTAATAAAGGCCATTTTTATACATTTTGGTTTCACCATGTAGAAATTGCATCAGTGTTTATACATAGTCCCCCATTTCAGGGCACATAATGTTTGGGACACAGCAATTTAATGTAAATGAAATAAGCCGTGCTTAGTATTTTGTTGCATTTCCTTTGCATGCAATGACTGCTTGAAGTCTGCGATTCATGGACATCACCAGTTGCTGGGTGTCTTCTCTGGTGATGCTCTGCCAGGCCTGCATTGCAGCCATCTTTAGCTTATGCTTGTTTTTGGGGCTAGTCCCCTTCAGTTTTCTCTTCAGCATATAAAAGACATGATCAATTGGTTTCAGATTGGGTGATTGACTTGGCCACTCAAGAATTGACCATCTTTTAGCTTTGAAAAACTCCGTTGTTGCTGTAGCAGTATGTTTGGGATAATTGTCTTGCTGTAGTATGAACTGCCGGCCAAAGCGTTTTGACATATTTATTTGAACTTGAGCAGATAGGATTTGTCTAGATGATAAGGTTCACTTCTTAATAAACAGACAACTCATAAAAACGTTAGTTAGACCAACTCAAGCTTTAGTGATCATCAGCTGGGAAGTGACGGGGATACACCAGTCAAGTAAGCAACACAGACACTGGACTTCCCCTGTGCCATCACTTCAATGAACAAAGAGTTGCATTGTGTTTTATACTGTGTGTTTGTCACTTAGTCGCATTCCATTCCAAAGATGTTAGTCATGGTCAGAGATACAGTCAATACACATTACCACAGGATGCGTCTGGCCGATTATGGCGCACATCCCTACTTTTACTGCTAGGATAAAATCTAGGGGCATTCTAGTTCCGTAATACTACAGTTCTCATAGCTATTATCTTGGCTGTTACCCCTTCTATCTCCTACTGGGTTGCACTCAAGGAGGCGGCAGTGGCATTATGATAAGTACTGGACTAAGTGGGACCCAATCACATGGGAGGCCTGGTCCCCAATGCAACCCATTCCCCAACGCAATATTCCACCATTCACCCATTCCCCTAACGCAACCTGTTCTCCCAACGCAATATTCCACCACTCACCCATAGCCCCTAACTGCGCAGGCACAGCTTATTTCCCCACATCCTCCAGCACTCCCTTCCCCCCCTTCTTTATGTGTGGGAGGGGAGGGAAGGGGGGTGGGAGGGGAGGAGTGGAGTTGGGGGGAGAGCGTAGTGTGGTGGGGGGGAGGGGGATGTGGCGGGAAGGTGTGTGGTGGAGGGGGAGGTGTATGTGTTGCGTCTCTTGTTGCATTCTACAGCTGGTGGAGGGGGACGGCTTCTGTCGGCCGGTGGGTGGGAGAGGGAGCGCTGCCATGGCCTACCCCTGCCTGCTGCTGCCTACCTCTGCCGCTGCTGTTGCCGTGGCCTTTCTCTGTCGTGGAAGGAGGGGTTGAGGGGAGGAAGGGTGTGGGCGGGTGGGAGGGGGGTTGGGGGGAAGAAGGTGCTGACTGGTAGGAGAGCAGATCGGTCTGCGAACGCCCGTTTTTTAAGATTTTTAAACCTCGCTTACTTTTACATTAGACCACTGATCGGAACAAAACTTGGTGCACTCGCAGCTCAGAACAGTGAGTAAGCTGGTGACAAATCATAGTGCTATCGCGTACTGTTTTTGCGCAAATAGAAAGACGGCGCAAACCGGAAGATAACAAGATCAGCGCTTTAGTTATGTGGTCAGAAGATAATTGGGACACAGCTACCAGCCTTGGAGGGCATCTACAATATGCGGTGTCTCAGGAAGGCCACCAGCATTCATAAAGACTCCTCACACCCTTGCAATAGTCTGTTCAAACCTCTACCATCCAGCAGACGTTACAAGGCCTTCTACGCCCACACCTCCAGACACAGGAATAGCTTCAACCCCAGAGCTATAGCTGCTCTGAACCGGCCCTGCTGAGTGCCCCCCCCCATGAACTGTCTCCCTCGGAGGGTCACGTTGCACATCGACCCGGCACAGACCTATTTGCAATTTATACTGCTTTAACTTTTTTTAAATCTTGCTTCTCTGAGTGTCGAAATTTTTAGCTAATTAAATTATTACATCGGATAGAAGCTGCATACCAAATCTCATTGTACCTCTGTGCAATGACAATAAAATTTATTATTATTATTATTTATAGATAGATACTAGACCATGTGCAATTGGGTCTGCTCCCCTAACACACCTGTTCCCGACCCGTAGCCACCATGGGAGGCGTCGTCCTCCAACTCAAGCCGTTCCCAAACTTAAGATTCCAGCATTCCCCTGCCTCCCTCAGCAGTGGGCTTAAAAAAAAATGCACTTGCACTGCGTGTTGCAATGGCAATTCGCCCTCCCCCTCCTGTGAGGTGAAAACTTCAGAGTGTTTCTGTGTCGCAACTTTCAAAGTGTGTTGGAAGCTGGTGGGAATGATTTTAACAGTAAAAATCTTATGAAAGTTGGCATTTTTAAAGCTTTAATTGCGAATAACGTGAAATATAGGATTAATTCTTCATTGAAGCTGATCCCTGCTATCCGAGCCATTGTGACGTCATCATTGGAAGCTGGTCGATTTAAATTCAAAGTCTTTTGATTTTTAAAAAACTTTTAATTAGTTTGGCATTAAAAAAAAATCAGGGAAGGTAGTGCATCCGTGGATAACCAGGGAAATCAGGGATAGTATCAAAACAAAAGATGAAGCGTACAAATTAGCCAGAAAAAGCAGCCTACCAGAGGACTGGGAGAAATTCAGAATCCAGCAGAGGAGGACAAAGGGCTTAATTAGGAAAGGGAAAATAGATTATGAAAGAAAATGGCAGGGAACATAAAAACTGAAGCTTTTCCCCTTGTTCTGGACTTCCCCAACATCGGGAACATCTAAAGCTTTTATAGATATGTGAAGAGAAAAAGATTAGTTAAAACAAATGTAGATCCCTTGCAGTCAGAAACAGGTGAATTGATCATGGGGAACAAGGACATGGCAGACCAATTGAATAACTACTTTGGTTCTGTCTTCACTAAGGAAGACATAAAAAATCTGCCGGAAATAGCAGGGGACCGGGGGTCAAATGAGATGGAGGAACTGAGTGAAATCCAGGTTAGCCGGGAAGTGGTGTTAGGTAAATTGAATGGATTAAAGGCCGATAAATCCCCAGAGCCAGATAGGCTGCATCCCAGAGTACTTAAGGAAGTAGCCCCAGAAATAGTGGATGCATTAGTGATAATTTTTCAAAACTCTTTAGATTCTGGAGTAGTTCCTGAGGATTGGAGGGTAGCTAATGTAACCCCACTTTTTAAAAAGGGAGGGGAAGAGAAAATGGGGAATTACAGACCAGTTAGTCTAACGTCGGTAGTGGGGAAACTGCTAGAATCAGTTATTAAAGATGGGATAGCAGCACATTTGGAAAGTGGTGAAATCATTGGACAAAGTCAGCATGGATTTATGAAAGGTAAATCATGTCTGACGAATCTTATAGAATTTTTCGAGGATGTAACTAGTAGAGTGGATAAGGGAGAACCAGTGGATGTGTTATGGGCGGCGCGACTTTCGTCAGCAGCGGCCTCTGCAGTCCGTCTGCGTTTTTATTATTTTATGTCTATGTTTTTATGTAGTTTTTGTTATTTTTTGTTGGGGTATGTGTGGGGGGGGGATGGGGGTAACTTTTAAATCTCTCCCTGCACGGGAGACCCGACTTTTTCTTTGTCGGGTCTCCGTTGTCGTTGGGGCTGCAACGAGGAGCGGCCTCCAACAGGAAGACCGGGGGCTGTGGTGCCGACTACTCACTACTCACGGAGCTGGCCGAGTCCAGAGCGGGTGGAGCGGTGGTGGACGCTGCTGCGACCCGACCCCCGGAGATTCGGAGGCTGCAACTGCGGGTCTGGCGGACGGCGGCACCGGGAGCCTGCGGGTCCCTGGAGGGAGACCGCTTTTCAGGGCTCCCGCAACGGCGACTTCTCCCGCCCGAGTTGCGGGGTTGAAGAGCTCCTGGAGCGGGGCCTACATCACCGCCCCGCGCGGCTTGGAATGGCTGCGGGACTCTGCGAGCGCACGCCGGGGGCTCTAACATCAAGAACCCGGTGTGCGACCTTGCATCACCCGGCGTGGCTTTAATGGCCGCGGGACAATCGCCATCGCCAGCCGGGGGCTTTGACTTTGACTCTGACATCGGGGGGGGGAGAGTGCAGTGGAGAGATAAGTTTTTTTGGCCTTCCATCACAGCGATGTGATGGATGTTTATGTAAATTATGTTGTGTCTTGGGTCTATTTGTTTGTAATGTATGGCTGCAGAAACGACATTTCGTTTGGACCTCAAGGGGTCCAAATGACAATAAATTGAATTGTATTGTATTGTTGTATATCTGGACTTCCAGAAGACTTTCGACAAGGTCCCACGTAAGAGATTAGTATACAAACTTAAAGCTCACGGTATTGGGGGTTCAGTATTGATGATAGAGAACTGGCTGGCAGACAGGAAGCAAAGAGTAGGAGTAGTCTTTCTGCGGAGTTTAATGTTATAATAGAGCGATTGTCCTTACTTTTTTTTTCTTTAATTTCTAGGGTCTACTTTCTTACTTTACTTCCTTCTCTAACTTCTTTTCTAAGGGGCTTTCTTTTCCCAACACTCTCTTGCACTTCACAACTCTTGCGCACCTTCTTTACTTTCCTTACTTCTATCTTTTTCTTAAAGCTTTAAAAAAAAAAAATGAAGCGGTACAAAAAATGTATTAAGATATATGTGTTGTGTGTTATTGTAATTTACCGTACTTCTAATAAAAATAATAAAAAAAAAAAAAAAAAAGCATTCATAGCAAAAGGATTTAAGTATACGAGCAGGGAGGTTCTACTGCAGTTGTACGGGGTCTTGGTGAGACCACACCTGGAGTATTGCGTACAGTTTTGGTCTCCTAATCTGAGGAAAGACATTCTTGCCATAGAGGGAGTACGGAGAAGGTTCACCAGACTGATTCCTGGGATGTCAGGACTTTCATATGAAGAAAGACTGGATAGACTCGGTTTGTACTCGCTAGAATTTAGAAGATTGAGGGGGATCCTATAGAAACGTACAAAATTCTTAAGGGGTTGGACAGGCTAGATGCAGGAAGATTGTTCCCGATGTTGGGGAAGTCCAGAACAAGGGGTCACAGTTTAAGGATAAGGGGGAAATCTTTTAGGACTGAGATGAGGAAAACATTTTTTACACAGAGAGTGGTGAATCTCTGGAATTCTCTGCCACAGAAGGTAGTTGATGCCAGTTCATTGGCTATGTTTAAGAGGGAGTTAGATGTGGCCCTTGTGGTTTGTCAAGGAAGACTCTCTCTAACTTCTACAGGTGCACAGTCGAGAGCATGCTGACCGGTTGCATCGTGGCTTGGTACGGCAATTTGAGTGCCCTGGAGAGGAAAAGACTACAAAAAGTAGCAAACACTGCCCAGTCCATCATCGGCTCTGACCTTCCTTCCATCGAGGGGATTTATCGCAGTCGCTGCCTCAAAAAGGCTGGCAGTATCATCAAAGACCCACACCATCCTGGCCACACACTCATCTCCCTGCTACCTTCAGGTAGAAGGTACAGGAGCCTGAAGACTGCAACAACCAGGTTCAGGAATAGCTACTTCCCCACAGCCATCAGGCTATTAAACCTGGCTCGGACAAAACTCTGATTATTAATAACCACTTTCTGTTATTTGCACTTTACCAGTTTATTTATTCATGTGTGTATATATTTATATCTTGGTATATGGACACACTTATCTGTTTTGTAGTAAATGCCTACTATTTTCTGTGTGCTTAAGCAAAGCAAGGATTTCATTGTCCTATACAGGGACACATGACAATAAACTCACTTGAACTTGAACTTGGCTAAAGGGATCAGGGGGTATGGAGAGAAGGCAGGTACAGGATACTGAGTTGGATGATCAGCCATGATCATATTGAATGGCGGTGCAGGCTCGAAGGGCCGAATGGCCTACTCCTGCACCTATTTTCTATGTTTCTATGTAATAAGTCAAGAAATAAAGCATAAAATGTTCAGTGGAGGTGATCTGCCTAGAGGGGAAAAATGTCAATCAGAATATGTAAAAATGTAATAGTTACCACGTAGTGTTTTTGCGAAGATGTATAGACAACCACATATATACGCACATATACACACCAGACATGTGCCGTCAGGGTAGGCAAAGTAGGCAGTGCCTATACTGACTAAAATGATAAAATGGTAATATTAAATATAAATAGTAAAGGCACAGGAGAATAATGCCTACCTAAGAGATCTATCTCCCTCGATAGGCATAATTCTCCCTAGCCTTTCATCCGCAGTACATGCGTGTGAGTGTGCTGCGCAGCGTAATGCGCATGCGCAGCCAAGTTTCTTGGCGGGTTTTTCAAACATGGATTGTCATTATCTTAAACATAGAAAGAAGAATGGAGTTTGTGTACAAATAATGTGGCAAGTAAATTTCTTTGAGCTACCGTATTTCCTGGCAATGAAGACGCACCCCAAATTTAAGTTGCTACATTTTGGGGAAAAAAGGATGGCGGGACAGGATCAAGTGTTTGGTTCAGTCCAGGGGTCGGCAACATCGCTTGCGTGCCCTGGGACTGGCTGCAATTCCCAGATCCCTCGCGTCCCCGGGACTGGCTTTGGTTCCCAGATCCCTCGCGTCCCCGGGACTAGCTGCTGTTCCCAGGTCGGATCGCTTGCCCCAGGTCGGCTCATGAGAGAGAGAGAGGGAGGGGAAGAGAGAGGCTGAGGGTTCCATCCTGAGTGATGTCATCAGCGAAAGACAATGGTTTTCAAATTCAAAGTTTTGTCAGATTGTTGAACTTTTTCATTAATAACTCGTAAAAAAAGCATGGATTTTCAGATGAGGCAATTTCTGAGTCCACGGGATAAATCTCTACTGGAATATAAAAAATGTTACTGTTACCGTGTCGTTTTTTTGCGAAGATGTGACTACACACACACAGACCCATCCAAGATCAGAGTTTTATAGTTATATAAGGATAAGATATATATGATGTAGATATGATATAGATATGATTATGATAGCATTCTGGTAAACCACTTCTGCACCCTCTCCAAAACCGTCACATCTTCCTCTACCAAAACTGTACACAATTCTCCAAATACAGCCCAATCTAAATTTTATAATGGTGCAACAGGACTTTCCGATTCTTATGCTCTATACTATGACTGATGAAAGCAAGCTTACCATTGCGACTCTGATCTATTTGTTTTGCCACTTTCAGGGAATTGGGCTGCAAGATCCCTCGGTACATTAGTGTTAAGGATATTGCCATTAACTGTATATTGCGCACCTTACATTCAACCTTCAAAAGTGCAACACTTTGCATTTGCTCAGATGAAAATCTGCCTGCCATTTCTCTGCCCATGATCTATATTCCACTGTCTTCTTTGACAACCTTCCTCATGGTCTGCAACACTGCCAATTTTGATGTTGTCTGCAAACTGAACCATGAAAGACTTGAGAGAACCACGAGCTTAACATGAGAGACTTTGTCAAATCAAATGCAATGTAGATAGCATGCACTGCCCTACCTTTGTTCTCTCTTCAAAAAAGACTAATTCAGGTAAGCCATGATGTGTGCAGATAAAGCCATGCTGTCATATCTAATTATCTAATTATCTTCTATTGGACATGTTCTCAAAGCTGCTAAGTCTCGATTGCTGTTTATCTGTTCACTGCCATTCACAATTAGATGAGACAGGACAGGACAGCACAGTGCTGTGATTATGGGTTATAGAATAATTTTTTCAATTTAGCATACATGTTTTGTGTGGTTGTTTTATCTTGATTGTCAACTCATTGTGAGGTTCACCTGATGCTCCTCTAATGCTTTGTTGAACCAGGATTGACCCCTGATTTGTTTGTAACAGATTAAATGGAGTTGCAGATTGTGTAGGATTTTGGTGGTAATTGCTGGCATTGCAATCTTTGAGTTGCTCGTTCTTTTTCATATAGAACCATAATAGTGTCATATAACATGATGGTGGCCTTTGTTGTGAAAATGGGACTTGGTGTTAAGATACTGCATGGTGTTAACTTCCTAATATACAACACCTTTAAGATCCAACAAAATTGTAGTCATTGTTCACCATTTTTTTTTTTTTACTAAGGCTAGTGGTGAAAAGGAGACAAAAGGGTGGCATATAAAGATAGAGTGAAATGTAAAGCCGGAGGGAAGGATATGGATTGAAGGGGATGGGGTAGCAGAATGAAGAGGATTAAAATGGATATGGGGAACACAGAATCTGTAGCAGTAATTGCATGCACAAAAATGGGTTGATGCACCCGAGATGTCGGGTAACTAAAGAAGTGCACTTTTTCTAACTGGGTGATGACTGGAACATGCAAATAATGTATTAAAAAAAATTGTTGTGGTTCTATTGCCCACTAATTCACATGGTAACCTCTTCATCATACACATGAATATTCTCTTTAAGTTTGGGGTAGAGAATTTTGGTATCACTTGAATAAACTCGTGAAAATATTTAATTCTGCCAAGGCTGGCTTTCAAGAATGTAAAAAGTCCCTGGGGCAAAATTAATATAATGCTTATAGCACAGGAACAAAATTTATTGAAAGGAATTTTAATGGTGGAATCAAAACTACCTAGTAGAAGGTTTCTTCATTAGTGTATTAGTGGCAGCACAGCAATATTTTACACAGCTGTAGTCTAAGATTTCTCTCAATCATGAGTGAGTGAATAATTGTAGAAAGAAATGTAAAATGTTCTGATGTCGGGCAGATTTAAATGCATCAGTTTGTAGTGTTAAGATATTGCTGGGTTTTTTCATTTTGTTGGCTGTCATTGACAATGTATCCAAAAAAGTGGGCTAGTTTTCGGACATGATGGAAACAAATCCAGAAAGGAAAACATCCTGTATTTGCATGGAGAATTTCAGAACAGCCAGTCATTGTATGGAGAAAATATAGAATGCCAATTTTCATATAAGAATATCCTACATTAAATTAACCCATTCATCTATTTCAGAATGGAGTGACAAATATGAGATTGGACACTGGGACAACTCTGCTATTTTCTCGCATTGCACCTTAGAATCTTTTATATTGACTCAAGAGCAGATGAAGTTTAATGGCTCACATGGAAAACTATCATAAACAATATAGTATTGAGACCACAATCTGGATTTATGTGCACATGTATCTGGTTTGGAGTTGAACCTGGAAACTTCTCATACAGATGAATGTGCTGCCCACCAAGCTACATGTTGACCCTTCTTTGATTCCAGTACGTATATTTAGTACCTTGTACAGTAGCTGTGTTTGTATTTAAAATGCAAATATGCTGGCATCTGAGCAGGGAACACTGTAAATTTAAGTTTAGGTTTATTTTGTCATGTGTACAAAGGTACCATGAAAAGCTTTGTTTTACATGCTATCTAATCAAATCAGATGATACTCTACATAAGTACAATCAAGCCAACTTAAATATACAGTGAAGGGAGCCCAGCATTGTAGCACAATGGTTCCAGAGACAAAGTTCAATGTTCATAATGAAGTATAAAATAATTGGACTGTAACCCATCTCATCAACAGATTGTTCAGAGTCCTGATAACAGGGGTAGAAGATGTTCCCAAGACTAGTGTTGCACACTTTCAATCTTCTGTATCTTCTCCCAATTGCAGCGGGGAGAAGAAGGAATGACCTGGGTGGGTAAGACCTTTGATTATGTTGGCAGCTTTCCCAAGGCAGTGTGAAGTGTAGATGGAGTCAATGGTGGGAGTCTGGTCTGTGATGGACTGGGCTCCATCTGCAACTATCTGCAATTTGTTGTGGCCCTGGAAAAAGCTGTTGCCAAATACAACAGTATACTTTCTATGGTGCATCTGTGGAAGCGGGTAAGAGTCAGTGGAGACGTGCCAATTTTCCTTGGTCTCCTCAGGAAGTAGACACGTAGTTGTGCTGTTTTGGCTGTCCCCTCCACGTAGTTGGTTCCACGACTGATGGATAATATTTAAGCCCAGGAACTTGAAATCATCAACCAAGTCTAGTTTTGCACTTTTGAAACTGTTTGGGGCTTGTACTCCACCATGCTTTCTGAATCAATAACTAGTTCCTTCACCTTGCTGACATTGAGGAAGAGGTTGTTGTCCTGACACCATGCCATTGTTCTCTATCTCCTTCCTGTACTCCCTCTCATCAGATGAGAAGCATATTTATGTCATCCATATTACAAAAAGGTGATTTAGGTATAGGTTGCAAATACAAGTTTGTCTATCTTTCAATTACGCTTGTGTTTTATTAAAAACCATTCCACCCCCACTGGTTTTTTTCTCCCATCCACCAACCACTGATTGGTGAATTTTACCAAATTCTACCAACAATTTTTCTGTTTTCTAATTTGGATCAGGCTGACTATAATGTTGAACAATTTCCACAGATGGTGTGTGTAGTGATTTCTGATCTCTGTTGAACAGCAGTATGTAAGGGAATATAATAATCTATATTACTAAAAGTCCTATCTTGACCACTTCCTGTTTTTCTGTCATGATTTTAGAAAAAACGCTGCCACTTACTGCTGTGATTTTTGGCCATCTTACTCGGAGTCCCCCTCCGCTGCGCAGCACAAGAGGATTTTTCCCATCAATGAAAAATAAAAGTTATAATGTTTAAAAAATGTTGAGATACTCTCTGATGCCCCTGCTGGTGGGAGGGGGAGGGACTATAAAACCCGGAAGTGTTGTGCATCAGTCAGCCTCTGCAAGATGGGGGAAGTGAGAGGGTCACGTCTCTCAGTCTGAGCTGTGAATAACACTGAACACATGTCTACTAAACTGTGTGGTTTTACTGACCTTGAGTGTCCTTAATGTGGTTTGAAAATGTGGTTGAGTTGAAGTAAAAGCACTGCAAATAGTTGGTGGGGGTTGGGTTGAAGTAAAAGCACTGCAAATGATTGGTGGGGGTTGGGTTGAAGTAAAAGCACTGCAAAAGGTTGGTGAGGGTTGGTTTGAAGTAAAAGCACTGCCAATGGTTGGTGGGGGTTGGGTTGAAGTAAAAGCACTGCAAATGGTTGGTGGTCTAAACTTGACGGCTTCCTGTTTGCACTGTATATTGATTTTAGATAAAACGCTACCACTTATGGCTGTGATTTTTGGCCATCTTATTCAGTCCCCCTCCACTCATCAGGTGCAGAAGATTCTTCCCATCAATGAAAAATAAATGTGTTATTAGTGTTTAAAAAATGTTGAGAATCTCTCTCCTGTCAATCACGCCATGAAGGCCACACCTTTTCCCGTGGGAGGGGGAGGGATTATAAAATCCGGAAGTGTGGGTGTGACTCAGTCTCTGCATGATGGGGGAGGGAGAGGTCACGACTGTTTGAGCTGTGAATCAACTGAACACACTGAATGTCTACTGAACTGTGAGTGTGGTGTTTTGTGTGGTTTTATGGTGGTTTCACCCTGCTTGAAATGGTATGAAACTGCATTTGAATGTGGTGGCCTTGCACCCAGCATGAAATGGTATGAAACTGCACTTGATTTTGGTGGCCTTGCACCCTGCTTGAAATGGTAGGAAAATGAATTTGAATTTGGTGGCCTTGCACCCTGCCTGAATTGGAATTTCAAGGAATAGACGCGAGTCAACCAGCAGCCCACCAGCCGTGAGTGAGCTGACAGAACATCAGGCTTGAGGGACTGAGCTGCCCCCACAATGTCCATACTAGCCCTCTGGAGACCAATCCCTTCAGCCCACAACACCCATATCAGCGGTCCAGAAAGCCCCCCCCCCCCCCCCAACTGACCACCAATATTGGAATTGGAGAGGTGGAATATTGCGTTGGGGGACCAGCCCTCCCGTGTGAACATGGGACCCAACGGGTCCCACTTAGTCTAGTATTTTATAAAGACTCAAAATCGTTTGAGTTTAGGGAAA
Organism: Amblyraja radiata; assembly: GCF_010909765.2. Taxonomy (NCBI): domain Eukaryota; kingdom Metazoa; phylum Chordata; class Chondrichthyes; order Rajiformes; family Rajidae; genus Amblyraja; species Amblyraja radiata. The sequence continues at coordinate 20,792,939 of NC_045959.1, read as the reverse complement.
AGCTTATTTCCACTTTAGCTGAAAATATTATAAAGCCCTTTTGTGCTCTATCTCCAAGATCATTTTGTATTTTTTCCAGTAATGTACATTTACCGTTTGAATTAAGTTAAAACCCAGATGTTGTATGGATGAGCATTTGTGAACTCTATTACTTATTTTATTTGTATATTTTCAAGGCTGAGAAATAACCTTTACTCCTGAAGGCCCCAAGCATGTCATAGAATCTTCGTACAATTGTACCTTGAACGTTGTGTCAAATCTACAGATTATCAGGCAAATATGAATTATTACACCAATTTCCAAAAGGCTTGAAGTAGAAATCAGTTCTTCCATTCAATGCTGCTTTAATTTTAAGGGCAGTTCTACTTTGTTAATGCCTTGAGGTTTGAAAATTGCAGCCTGATTTATCATTTACAACCAGGATTGAGTAAGATAACTAGAGTTACTGTTTAAGCACCCTGACTAATCTACTACATCACTTGTTAAATATACTGTCATGCTTCACTAGTGATGAACAGCAGTTCATGAATACTGTATTATTTGACTGGAATGTTTACTTTTGCGAAACCTAAATTATACTTTATTTTTACAAAGTTCTGGTGAGTAACTGCAGAACAAATTGTATTTTAACTATTCCTGTTACTTTGTATTTAACATGGATTTGACCTTTTTTGTACCATACGTTTTTTAAATTGTACAAGTGCAGAGAAAAACATTAGCATACTGTCCTAGATGTTCTACTGTAGTGATTTAAAATAGTGTATATAGGTGTTTTTGCTTAACTATATGTAAACATAGCTATTACAACATTTCCTCAAGACCACCCTTGTTTCTGCTGATAGTGGTTTATTCTCAGTCTGGTTTTAACAGTAAAATAGAACAATATATTTGTGAAACTCTATTTGGAAATAGAAAAATAGTTTAGTCACTAATTTAAGACTATACCTCATACAATAGCTATGGGAGTGTATTTTATTACTGGATGCACCTGGAACAATGCCAGAAAAGTTTTGATTCTGCCAAGGTAGTTTGAAAATAGCTGTCTTTTTAACCAAAAAAAATGGTTTAGCTAAATGAATTGATCATGATGAGCAAGTTTTCTCCTGTGCCATGTTCTGCATGATTGCAAAACAGGATCCATCGTCAGGGGAACAAATCTATGCCAGTGGTGAAGTACTTTGTTGTCCAAGTTTTACTCGCTCACTAAGCCATGATAACCAACTTCATGTGAAAATCAGCAAGCCTTTGAAAAAGTTAACATGCCTTGAGCATCAGATTGTAACAGTAATTTTGTTTTTCAGGCTTATAACAGTAGCACTCTTATGGGTGAGAAAACTAGGTATCTACTCTGAGCAATACATTCAGATTCAATTGCTTCCACTTTTGTCATTCCAGTGAAATTATTGAAGTCACTTTGAACCAACAAATGGACTTGTGCAAGATCCATGTGAGATCAAACCTATTGTTTTCTGTCAATCCTGCAAACATTGTTGGCTAATTATCTGCATGTTTTTCATCTTTCAAGATGTTGGCCATTTCTCTCAGCAGTGTATGTTAGGAAGGAAATTTACCAGTTTTATACAATGCTTGACTGTTAAATGAAAGTTAAATGAAAGTGCTATCTAGAGCAGTTATGTGGCCTGGTACCAACTGTGGATAACTTTGGTCAGTACATATCAGATTTGTTTGTGACACCTGCATTGGCAATGTAAAATCTCTACATTTATAGCAAAGATGGAGATGTATTTTCCGTTCCATCTGTTGCATGCTGGAATGGTTAGATTATTAGCTGACATATCACCCCGCAACCAGACTGGTCTGCCCCAACAGCTGCTGACAACGTTCTACCGCAGCACCACAGAGAGCATACTAACGTATGGCATCTCTGTGTGGTATCTCAGCTGCACGGAGGCGGAGAGGAGAGCTCTTCAGCGCGTCGTCAACAGAGCGCAGAGGATCATCGGGACAGAGCTACCAGCCTTGGAGGGCATCTACCACACGCGGCGCCTCAGGAAGGCCCTCAGCATCCATAAGGACTCATCACACCCCTGCCACGGTCTGTTTCAACTACTTCCCTCCGGCAGACGTTACAAGGCCTTCTACGCCCGAACCTCCAGACTCAGGAACAGTTTCAACCCAAGAGCTATAGCGGCTCTGAACCGGCCCTAATGAGTGCCCCCACCCACCCCCTTTGGACAGTCTCCCTCAGATGGTCACGTCAATCAATTCAGCTTGTTTATTTATGTATTGTATTTATTTACCTTTCTTGTACATCAGTGAAGCTGCACACTAAATCTCGTTGCACTGACGTGCAATGACAATAAAAGATATATTATTATTATTATTCTTGTTCCTTTTTTTGGCCCATTAAAGCTCACCATTGTCAAAAACGGATTAACAAATCCAACATGAGTATCTTCTTCATGGATTGATGTGACTGTTGTATTAAATTGTTAAAAATAATTAGCTCCATTTTGTTCAAAGATTGGTTGCCTTAGTCTTGTCTGGTATCACCACCATAACAGGTTATATAAAAAAAACTAGTTATTGTTTTACTGTTCTATTTTGGACAAATGCCTGCCAAAATAGTAACTGAATTATGAAATATTTTTGTGCATGGTTGCAATGTGCTTGCAATGTAAACCAAAAGGCCAAACACTGAAACAATGAAGGCCACAATGTTCTTCGGGAGGGGGGGTAGAAAATATTTTTCTCTATGTGGGCAACAGTGGAAAAGATTGCAGTTTAGTTTAGAGATAGTGTGGAAACAGATCCTTCGATCAACCGAGTCCGTGGCAATACACTAATTCTGTTATCTTACTTTTGCATCCTACACACAAGGGACAATTTTTAGAAACCAATTAATCTACAAACTTGCACATCTTTGGAATGTTAGAGGAAATAAGAGCACCTGGAGAAATCCGGATTTCCTTCCTAAAGTGAACCAGTGGCGTTTTCACAATTCATTTTCTTACAATTTATCTTGAGCTCAGTGGGAATAAAATCATTTACCATTCCTGATCCATGTTGGTTGCACAAGTTTGCTCCTCTTCATCTAGAACAATTAGTGATATCATCTACATGTAGGACAATAGTTGGATATTTTCTTTGTCATCTTGAACCAGGAGAAGTGGTTGACTAAATATTATGCATGTATATAATGGACCTGCTTCCCAAGATGATGTTTGGGGAGAGAATCCCTAACTGGTTTCAACTGTTCTCTCCAAACCTCAGGAGTGTGATGCGAAAATGTTGCATTCAGATCTGAAGGTGTTCACACGGCTACTCCTGGAGGCTGTGGTAGGGGTGCGATGATCAACTATCTTCTGGAGTGTGCCTGGAAGACCTGGAAAGATATACAATTATATCATGAGCATTGCTTAGCCATAGGGCTCTGTTCCATAGGTTATCCAACTGCTGCTTTGAAATCATCAATTAAATCAAAACCACATTTTGATCTGTCCAAACCTCACTTGCTTTACATACGAAGCTGTTCTCAAATGTTCAGAAACTGCATGCTGAGGGATGTACTGGATCTTGATATAGCACCATAGATGCTCTGTAGAAAAGGTCATAGTTTAGCAAGCTGTTGCTATACACTGAGTTGGGTCCTTTTGTGATGGGGGAAAAAAAAGCTCCAAACTCATGGATAAAATATTCATTTTCTTTTCTAATGTAAATATTGTAGGCAAATAAAATATTCTGCGTACGATGAATCTTTATGAATGTCCTGCATTGTGCATTGGTAAGTCTTTTAAAGAATACTTTAAATATAAATTTGGGCAAGGTTTGATGCAATAAAAAGTGCCAAACATGGATTTTTAGACATTTGCAAATTTGAGGAAAGGATTTTGTAATAAAATCCAAAAAGTGTAAATTTGATTATTGGACTTTTGAAAAAATGTTCAATGCAACTACAATGTATGGGCAGAAGAAGACTTGTAGCCTGACATTAAAAGTAAGGGAGGTGCATTTAGACTAGTACAGGTGCACAACCTTTTATCCGAAGTTCCAAATAACGAAAAGCTCCGAATAGCGGACATTTTTTCGGTCCTTGAAGAAAGGTCCTTGAAGACGTTCACCGAGGGCGGCCTGCAGAGGTGACAGCGGAACCTCCGGTCGGTCCTCGAAGAAAGGGGAACTAAATCCCCATTCATAAAAGAGAAGGTGAGGGTATATTGGGCGGGAGAGTTAATAATTGACAATCTGCTGCTGCCTGCCCGCTGAGTTAAAAAGTTCCCACGGTAGACTCACGATACACAGTGTATCGTGAGTCTTGCGTGGGAACTTTTTAACTCAGCGGGCAGGCAGCAGCAGATTGTCGCTCCCTTCAGTTTCACCCCACCTACACCCCTCTGCTTCCCGGCCATGTGTGTGACCCCTTCCCTCCCCTCTCCAGCTCCCCGCCCATTGCACCGGCGCGGGGGCTTTGCACTGTCTTCACGACGGCGATGCCAGCATGTCAGTGCCAGTCACCGGAGAAGTCAGGACCAACGGGACACCGACCCCCAGGCCCACTGCAAGCACGGAGATCCCAGAGACCCACAGCCAGCAGCAGCCCAGCCCCGTTCCAACTCCATGGAACACGCTCCCCGTAGGGACAGAAGCTGATGGTGTACAAGGTACGTCTTGGTCTTGGGGTTGCGGATGAGTGGGCGCAGCTCGGGCTGTGACGTCTCCGGCCACCCCTCTGTACAGGAGCTGAGACTGGGAACTGTGGGGTTGTTTGCAGTTGCAGAGGGAGGGGGCAAGGGCGGTACAGTTCCCAGTCTCACCTCCAGTCCAGGGTGGTGGCCGGAGACGTCAGGACCAACGGGACACCGACTGCAAGCACGGAGATCCCAGAGACTCACAGCCAGCAGCAACTCTAGCCCAGCCCCGCTCCAACTCCAGAGGAACTCGGGTTGCGGATGAGGGGGCGCAGCTTGGGCTGTGGGCGAACTGCCACTTGTCGCTGTAGCGGCCCATCGGGGAGCGGGTTCATATTGGTCCTGACGTCTCCGGCCACCCCCCTGGACAGGAGCTGAGAGACGTCAGGACCACCAGAAGCCGCTCCCCGATGGGCCGCTACGGCGACAAGTGGCAGTTCGCCCACAGTCCGAACTGCGCCCCCTCATCGGGACACCGACCCCCAGGCCCACTGCAAGCACGGAGATCCCAGATCAGCAACTCCAGCCCCGCTCCAACTCCAGAGGAACACGCCCGTAGAGCCAGAAGCTGATGGTGTGCAAGGTACGTCTTGTTCTTGGGGTGGCGCAGCTCGGGCTGTCGGCGAACAGCCACTTGTCGCCGTAGCGGCCCGTCGGGGAGCGGATTCCTCTGGAGTTGGAGGGACAGGGAGACACAGCGGCTTTTGAGAATGGTGGGCAATCACTTCCAAAGTTCTGCCCACACAGTCAGTACACCTCTCCTACACTTGTCTCCCGCACTAAGATCATCTCGCAGAGAATGATCCCAGCCTAACCCTCCCTGTTCTCTCCTATTCTGCAAGAAAAAACTACATTGAAGACTCAAACTCGCGATCGAGTAACTGCCGGGATCGAGGCGCAAACTCGCGACCTTGCGGATATGAGCCGAGACTCTACCACTGAGCCAGCCGTTAAAATCTACGCTAAAAATCCTCCATTCCGAAAGCCGAAAAATTCTGAATTACGAAAAGTGTCTGGTCCCAAGGCTTTCGGATAAAAGGTTGTGCACCTGTATTGACATATTTTGGTGAAACAACAAGCTGCTAAAGGGGAAAATCAAAGTTAAGAGGAAACTGAGACCTTCAGAGGGAAGAATTTGATATTTAATCCAGTTGTGAGGTAGTTTCAGCTATTAAAATCTTGTCCGAGGAATTAAGGAATTGTGACCATAATATGGATTTTCAGATAATATTTAAAGGAAGTAGCTAAAACTTCAGGCTTTCAATTTGTTGCAAGCCTTTGCTGAAAAGGAAGATGATAAGTCAAGAGTCAATAGTGTTTAATTGCCATAAGTCCCAGATGGAGCAATGACATTTTTACTTGCTGCACCACAACAGAATATGTAATCATAATAAATAATATAGCAAAAACTCACGAAAAACCCCCCAATAACAGTGGAATAATAATAATAATAGTCTATTGTAGTTCATAGCTTATGAGGTTGTAGTGTTTAATAGCCTGATGGCTGTAGGGAAGAAGCTGTTCCTGAGCCTGAACGTCACAGTTCTCAGGCTCCTGTACCTTCTTCCCAATGGCATTGGTGAGATGAGTGTGTGGCCAGGATGGTGTGGGTCTTTGATGATGTTGGCTGCCTTTTTGAGGCAGCAACTACGATAGATCCCTTCGATGGTGGGGAGGTCAGAGCCGGTGATGGATTGGGCAGTGTTTACTGTTTTTTGCAGTCTTTTCCGCTCCTGGACGTTCAAATCGCCAAACCAGGCCACGATGCAACCAGTCAGTATGCTCTCTACTGTGCACCTGTAGAAGTTCAAGAGAATAAGATGACCATAGTGTAAGTGAAAAAATAATGTCCTGTTAATTTACCAAGTAGCCTGGTTAAAATGGAAATACCAGTTGAGTGGTCTTGTTTGTTATTGCAAGTCTCTCTCGAGTACTCGTATCTGGAAGGGATGGGTGCAGATTTATGAATATATGGTAGGTAGAATAAAAACGGCCATCAAAACACAATAGTAATAATTGCCTTTCTCATTAAGTTTTAACCATGCAATTCATAGTGACCACACAATTTCTCCTTTAATTTGAACAGAATCTGAATAAAGAACAATTTAGATGCTACTATACTTAACAGTTATGCAGACTTCTTGGAAAGATATTGCTTAGATTTCTTAATTAAAAGGGTTGGTGGTTTCTTAAAATGGACATTTTTTACTTGGATGTGGACAAATTCCCCCGAAGTAAAAAGCAAACTAATGTTACGTTAATTGGAATCAAAATACTTTTGATCATCTAAACTATTATTTTCATAGCTAATCTCAATTTTTTTTTTAAAAGAGTATTTACAAAAATGTGTTACACAATAGGTTGAACAGTTAATGTTAACCACATCATAATGCCGTGAATGCTTTGGTTATCTAAGACAAAATTCTGCAATATGGAGCTGTTCCGTGAATATTTGAAGTGAAGAGTTGATTTAGTGCCTGAGTGGAGTAGTAAGTGCTAGTGATGAGAGACTCATATTTGCCCATTGATTTTTGTAACTCAGCCAACGGAATCAGAATGACTGGTTGTACTCGAGGTGGAAGTAATTCTTCTTGTCCTAGTATTTTATAAGAAATAAATGTTATTTTTGGAAATTATAACATTTAATTGTTTTCACTTCTAATTTTGTGCAGCATTGTCTACTTGATAGTAGAGTCCAGAACATTTTATAGGCTGTCATATATTCATGTTAAATGAAGAAATTATCGAGTGATTTATCATCATGACCGTTGAATTTTAATAAAGTTCACAATGAATCTGAGCTCCATTCTGTTGGCAAAAAAAATGGTGCCTCCAACTTACAATGCCCTTGCTTTGTCCATTAAGTGCCAATAAAATATACTTTTGAATTTGACAGTACCCACTTTGATTTTCCTGTCTTTGACTCATTTCTGATCTCTGAAGTACAAGCATGTCAATAAATGAAAGGCAGCTGAATTATGTAAAGCATCATAGCACACATCCTAATGCTAATTACAATTTGATCCAGGTTTCAGATTTGGAACCCATGCCCGAAAATAGTTATTCTCTCTTCCTTTTTGACCTGCTACAATATTGTGCTGTAACCCCAAGCCCGGAAATGATCCCTGTACTACACCAGCAGGACATTCCATTTCCAAAACATCTGTGGCCTCTTGAGAGAAATTGCCCAATTATGAGTGTGTTGCACTGTGGGGGAAATGTGTTGAAGCTGTCCAATTATATTTCATTTAAGCTTGTGATAGCTGTCAAGAACAAAACTTGAATCCCATATGTGTTGGCTTGATGTTCAAATTTTGTTTTAAAAGTTCAAAGGGCAATTTTCTCTTCAATTGAGATACTATGTGAGGAATTTATTTGAAAAGATGTTATTTTAAAACAGGATATCCCAGTTAATCCTGGACACTGGTATCCAACAACTTGCTGCTCACATGTGGCCAACAGAGCCTAATACAGACTATGTTCCAGTTCCACAAGTATACTATAAACCCTACCAACCTGACCTACAGATTTTCGGGCATATAGCCTTTCAGGAAATGATTAGGAAGTTTGAGTGGGTACAGAGAAGTTATTTTGTCTGCATTTCTTGAAATAGGTATTTTTAGTGGTAGGTAGTTACATCTGAACTGTTGATAACAGAATCATGTATATGCCTTTTGCACCTGATCCACCATTCACTTTGATCATGGCTGATCCTGTGGATCAATTCTACATTTGAGAGATTTTTGGACATGGAATTGATCTTTGCCTTGGATAGTCTTAGATTTGGTATAGCCATGTGAGATATAATGCCAAGGACTTTGCTGTCCTTGGTTTAAAATAAATTTATTCTGTTAAATAGCTGACATTATCCTGAGACAAGTTCTGTGTATATGGAAAAATGTCCTGACATTGAATGCATCTTTCAGAATCATATCCACTTTGGGGATTCTAATTTGGTAGAATGAGGACCAGAATACAGACAACTTTACTCAATCATCGTTCAAAACAATTGCCATCCTTGACTCAAGTTTTGAGCCCGTTTGGCATTTAATTCATGTTAACTGGGTCTTTTGGTATAGGTAAACTGTATGGGGTACTTCAAATCAGATCTTGCAAGTCGCCTGCAATCTCGGTGAGACTTTTACAAAAATATTCGTCCTATTTTGCAGCGGAGGCCTACATATTTGCTTTTCTCATTGAAATCGCATGTTTGTTTATTGCATTTTGTGACATCAAATCCCTTTCATTAATATTTATTGGGTTTTTTACAGAATCTAATTGTCTGGTATTTCTACCAAAGTGCACAACCTCCCATTCTATTTATTGGTCATTTTTTTTGGCTAATTAACTAAAAAATGTAATTATTTTGTTGGCTCAGTGGATCATTCAACCAAATTTTGTATATCGTTTTGGGGGGACGCATGCATACAAACAAATGAGATCCCCAGGTAAATAAATAGAATGAACGAACACACACACACGCACACACACACACACGCACGCGCACACACGCACGCGTATATATCTATAACTTACTAAAACACCTCTCTTGTTTGTGTGTGTGTCTGAGCACATTCTGGTTAATTCTTATTTTCTTCCAAATGCTCGGCCACAGCCTTCCCATTTTCACACATTCTACTCACATTATTTCTGTCGAGGCGATAAACATCTTCCCGTCGCATTCCCACCTTAATTTCCAAACTTTTTCATCGTTTAAAGTTTTTAAAACAGCCAGAAAACTCATCCTTTTTGGGGAAAGAAATCCCCTAGTGACATCACAATGGACTCGAGGCAGGACTGGACATTCCAGGAGGGAGGGCTACTCAGCGCTCGTGCAGCATCTGGTGCCCGATGCCCGACATCTGGTGGCGGGGGTGGTGCCGAGGGCCCTGGCTGGAGCCAAGCCTGGTGCTCGAGCTGGAGTGAGAGCAGAGCCCGGGGCCAAGAAAGAAGCCGATGCTGGAACCAAGGACGAGCTTGAGTCCAGGGTCAAGGACGGTGAAGTCGGAACCTGCACTGGAGCCCAGCCGGCGGATGAGCTGATGGTTGGAGGCTGCCGCTGGAACCAAGGACGAGCCTGGGGCCTGGACTGTAGCCCAGGGTGTGGCTGAGCAGACGGCTGGAGGCTTCCGCTGGAACCAAGGACGAGCCTGGGTCTTCAGCCAGGGCCGGGTTGAGTACGAGAAACAGGCCGAGTTCCAGGCCCTGACGCTGCTCTACGACCTGGGTAGGTCCTGGGACAGGGAATGGGATTGAGGGGAGGAGGATGAGGGAAATAAGGGGGAGGGAGATGAGGTAGGGTTTACCACCTACCTCCCTTTCTGCCCCTCTCCCTCTCCACCACCCTACACCTCCCTCTACCCTCCCTTTCTACTCCCTTCCCCCACCCTCTCTACTCATTCTCCCTTCCTCTCTACCCCCTTCCCCTCCTAACCCTCCCGTACCTCTCTAACCCTCCCGTACCTCTCTAACCCTCCTGTCCCTCTCTAACCCTCCTGTCCCTCTCTAACCCTCCCGTCCCTCTCTAACCCTCCCCCCTCCCTCTCTAACCCTCCCGTCCCTCTCTAACCCTCCCGTCCCTCTCTAACCCTCCCGTCCCTCTCTACCCCCTCCCCCTCCCTCTCTACCCCCTCCCCCTCCCTCTCTACCCCCTCCCCCTCCCTCTCTACCCCCTCCCCCTCCCTCTCTAACCCCCCTCCCCCTCCCTCTCTAACCCTCTCCCCTCCCTCTCTAACCCCCTACCCTACCCCCCCCTCCCTCTCTACCCCCCTCCCCCTCCCTCTCTAACCCCCCTCCCCCTCCCTCTCTACCCCCTCCCCCTCCCTCTCTACCCCCTCCCCCTTCCTCTCTACCCCCTCCCACTCTACCCCCTCCCCCTCCCTCTCTACCCCCTCCCCTTCCCTCTCTACCCTCTCCCCCTCCCTCTCTACCCCCTCCCCCTCCCTCTCTACCCTCTCCCCCTCTACTCCCTCTCTACCCCCTCCCCCTCTACGCCCTCTCTACCCCCCCCCCACTCTCTCTAGACAATAGTTGCAGAAGTAGGCCATTCGGCATTTCGAGCCAGCATTCAATGTGTTCATGGCTGATCATCCACAAATCAGTACCATGTTCCTGCCTTCTCCCCATATCCCCTGACTCCGCTATCTTTAAGAGCCCTATCTAGCTCGTTCGTGAAAGTATCCAGAGAACTGCCCTCCACCGCCCTCTGAGGCAGAGAATTCCACAGACACACAAATTTGCTAATGTTACTTTGAATCCCTTCATCTAATCATTGATGTATATAGTAAATAACTGCGGTCCCAGCACTGAACTTGTGGTACCCCACTAGTCACTGCCTGCCATTCTGAAAGGGACCCATTAATCCCTACTCTGTGTTTCCTGTCTGCCAACCAATTTTCTATCCATGTCAGCACTCTACCCCCAATATCATGTGCCCTAATTTTGCCCAGTAATCTCCTATGTGGGACCTTATCAAAGGCTTTCTGATAGTCCAGGTACACTACATCCACTGGATCTCCCTTGTCCATTTTCCTAGTTATGCAAGAAGCTGAATCACAAGCCTTTGTAATATTGTATGAGTCTTTTTACAATACTGGCACACAATAATGTGACAAAGGGGGTCTCATTTCAAATTCCTTCAAAAAAGTTGACAAGCACTTTATTGGGTTCATGACTAACATAGCATCAACATAAAATACAAGAAATATAGTATATTGATGGCAAGTTTCCGAAAATGGCATCAGAATACACAAATACATTTTGTGTAACAGTTGTCACGTGGTGTCCACCGGTGACCTGGTTGGCTCACGTATTTCTTATTCCTTTCTATGTTTATGAATACCACATGGAACAATAAAATTGCAAACACCGTTTCCACTTAATTCACCTGATCATCCACCTGAGTGGACACCGCAACGTTCTTAGTTTTGATGAACAATGTATGACCAAACATTTTTTTTAATTGACTTTAAAAAGGTTGGAAAATATATCATAAACGGTCATTGTGTTTTTGGCACCACAATGTTTTTTATATATTAAGTGTGAATATAAGAAAAATAATGAACTCGCCCAAAAATCACTACTACCATAGGATACATCGTTGGGGTTTGTCAAAATCAGTAGAGGTTTGGAGCTTTCGTGGTTTAACTTACGGAGGGAGGTACCAACCCCGATAATGGTCATTGTGACAATGGACACCAAGCACAACGACTGTTACGGGATCTTTGCTAGGCGGAATACCAGACATGTTACTGTTCTTTTCTCCTGGTATTGATGCAGATATTTCCCTAGATCATTATCAAAACGTATATGTGTGAGGGGCCATATGAAGTTAATTTATGAATTAAATATTCATGACTAAACGTGGCAGAATTTTAAATGTCGCATTTGTGGTGTCCAAAATGGTGGTAAAACGATGAAAATTTGTCTTATGAAAAATGTTTTTGGCTTTCAGTCTTGAAGTTATCTAAGTTATATCTGTTATTTTTAAGGATTCACAACATGGGTAGATTTTTATTAAAAACAGTGTTATGGTGGAAAAAACCTGAATAATGATCTCATTCATCAAAGTCTCTCCAGTATTGTAAAAGACTCGTATGCAAACATGTTTATAAGATGTGAGATCTGATCCTGAGTGAACATGATATTTAGGAAGTTTGGTATTATGTGGTTAAATTGTACTGTTTTTAAATTAAATGGATTTCACCGTTCCCTCCATTCTACTCCTTTTGTGAAATAAAGAACACATGTGAGAGGTCGACATCAACTCCCGAATTGGTAAAGCTGCATCAGTCTTTAAGAATGCAGCCAATATGGTCTAGTGGCGGGATATCCAAGATGCTAAAAGTCAAGCTCTTCCAGTCCGTAGTCCTCCCTACAGCCCTCTATGCCAGTGAGACATGGAAAATCAAGTGAAGATGAAAAAGAAATTGGTTGCATTCCAACAATGCTGCTTGAAGAAAATTCTGAAGACGAGCTACAGAGACCACATCACAAATGAGGAGATCTACTGGGAAACTGCATCAAGCCTCTCAGCCAGGATATAGAAGTACACAGGATGAAATTTGCAGGACGTCATCAGAATGTCATCAGAACGTGCACCTAAGATAGTAATGACATGGCAATCTCATGGAAGAAGGAAAAGAGGCCGACCAAAACTCACAGGTAGACAAAGATGCTAGAGAAACTCAGCGGGTGAGGCAGCATCTATGGAGCGAAGGAATAGGTTTCGGGTTGAGACCCTTCTTCAGGCAGGAGGTAACACCAATGCAGTCGTCAATGTAGTGGAGGTAGAGTTCAGGGATAGGACCACGGTGGAGGTGGGGTGGGGGGGGGGGGCGGGAAGAAGAAATGAAGAGGTGGAGACAGACAGTAGGCTGTGGGAGAGCTGGGGAGGGGAAGGAAGGAGAAAGCAAGGATTGCCTGAAATTGGAGAAGTCAATGTTCATACTGCTGGGGTGTAAACTGCCCAAGCGAAATAAGAGGTGCTGCTCTTCAATTTGCGGTGGGACTCACTCTGGCCATGGAGGAGGCCCAGGACAGAAAGGTCGGATTCGGAATGTGAGGAGGAGTTGAAGTGCTGGGCCACCGGGAGATCAGGTTGGTTATTGCGAACTGAGTGGAGGTGTTGGGCGAAGCGATCACCAAGCCTGAGCTTGGTCTTCTATGTTTTCTATAGTTTTCTATGTTTCTATGTCTCACTGATGTCGAGCAGCTGACACCTAGAGCAGCTGATGCAATAGATGAGGTTGGAGGAGGTGTAGGTGAACCTCTGCCGCACCTGGAAAGACTGCTTGGGTCCTTGGATGGAGTCAAGGGGGGAGGTAAAGCGACAAGTGTAGCACTTCCTGCGGCTGCAAGGGGATGGGGTGGGAAGGGGAGTGAGAGCAGAGCTACGGGATATAGAGGAGACCCTGGTGAGAGCCTCATCTATAGTTGAAGAGGGGAACCCCCATTCCCTAAAGAATGAGGACATCTCCGATGCCCTGATTTGGAACACCGCATCCTGGGCGCAGATGCGGCGTTGACGGAGGAATTGGGAGTAGGGGGATAGAGTGTGGGAAGAAGTGTAGTGCAGATAGCCATGGGAGACAGTGGGTTTGTAGTAGATGTCGGTCAGTAGTCTGTTACCTGCGATGGAGATAGTGAGTTCCAGAAACAGTAGGGAGATGTCAGAGATATTCCAGGTGAATTTGAGTGCCAGATGGAAGTTAGTGGTGACATGGATGACATCAGTGAGTTCTGCATGGGTGCAGGAGGTAGCACCAATGCAGTCATCAATGTAGCGGAGGTAGAGTTCAGGGATAGGACCACGTTACGCCTTGAACAAGGATTGTTCGACGTACCCTACAAAGAGGCAGGCATGGCTGGGTCCCATGCGCATGCCCATAGCTATGCCTTGGATTTGGAGGAAATAGGAGGAGTCAAAGGAAAAGTTGTTGAGGGTAAGGCCCAGCTCCGCTAGGCAGATGAGAGTATTTGTAGACTGGATTGGTTGGCTCTGCGGTCGAGGAAGAAACGGAGGGCTTTAAGACCCTCCTGATGGGGGGATGGAGGTGTAGAGTGACTGGACATCCATGGTGAAGATGAGGGAGTGGGGGCCTGGAAAACGGAAGTCATGGAGGAGACGAAGAGCTTGTGAGGTGCTTTGGACATAGGTGGGGAGGGATTTGACCGGGGGGATAGGATGGAATTGAGGTATGTGGAAATAAGTTTGGTGGGACAAGAACAAGCAGAATCAATGGGTCTGCCAGGACAGTCAGGTTTGTGGAGGTAAAATCGGGCCATGCGGGGATGGGGAACGATGAGGTTGGAGGCTTGGGAGGGCAGAGAGCCGGAAGTGATGAAGCCCGTGATAGTGTTAGAGAAAATAGCCAGGTGCTCGTCTGTGGGGTCATGGTCCAAGGATAAGTAGGAGGAGTTGTCTGAGAGTTGGTACCTGGCCCCAGACCGGTGGAGATCATTGCGCCAGACTACCATGGCACCTCCAATGTCGGCAGGTTTGATCACCCAGTCAGGGTTGTTGCAGAGTGAGTGGAGGGGGGGGAGAGGTTAGAGTGAGAAGATGCAAAACTCAGATGGAGGTGAATATTCCAAAAGGATTTGGAAGACCGGGATGCAAACCTATCGAGGGTGGAAGACGTCACACGTAACCAAACAGAATGCCGAAGGCTTGCTGCCCAATGCGCTCAACAGTGTGGGAGGATCCAAGTCTAAGTAATGATCTTAAATCCATATGGAGTACCTTTGAAGCACTATCACTGATGTATTCTTTGGAATTTGATTAGTCGGTTTACACACAGCAACAACCTGCAAAGTCTTTGGCAATAGTTGCAAAATAAGTAATGACTTGCCACCAAAGAGGACAAAGACACCAAGCATATGGAAGTTTCACAACTTCTTCAGGTTGCTGGGAATATTGCTTTGGAAATATATTGTCATTCTTTAATCACTGAACCAGAATGGGGAACGGCCTATGGAACACAGCCATGGAGCATGTTTACGAGATGGCCTGCAGCAATTCACAAAGGCTGGTTGAGAATGATCAATAAATCTGAGCAAGCTGGTGACATCAAGATCCTATTGGTTTAAGTGCTCTTAAATAAGTAGAGCCAGGATAAGGGCCTCATTACCAAATACTTGCGAGGAAAAAGCCAGAAGACCAATATTCACCATATTGCACCTTTTGCATCCCCAAGAATGTTTTATCAACCAGTAAAATACTTTGGGAGCATCTGACTTCAATGGAATCATCATTGTTTACGGGAAATTGTGACTAACAGTTTTGCATAGGAGGGGTGAGCAAGCAGTTAATGTGAGTTTGAGGGAAGGGGGAAAGAATAAACAAATGGCGGTGTTTATGGACGTATACACTTGGCTGGAAACTAGCCAACATTTTCCCTCTTGTAGTCCAGTCGGAACTTGTGCATCTTTTTAAACGGGCAGATGGGCTCTAATTTAATATATTCTTTGGAAAACTGGCACCTCTGAGCAGTGCAGCACTTCCTGTTTCATTAGTGTCTGTTTGAAGTAGGGCTTTAACTCGCCACTTTTTGACTCCAAGGCAAGAATGGAACCACTTAGCTAAACTGCCAAATTCAATAAATAATGCAGTTACCAAGATATATTATCCATCAAGTCACCATAAATATCAGTGAATTCATGTGTTTAAAGGATTGGTATGCAGTAAAAGAAGCATGTTTTTAATCTGATAGTTTGAAGAAGGATCTATTTAGAGGACATTTGATCTGTGCAGCATCCTGCCATTCTGTGAAATTTGTATTAGTCCAAAGATTAACAGTATCAGTAACTATTCTCTATTTTTTGCTCTTTATGAATTGATTCAACACAAAATAGAATAGCTAGCATGCATTGTAATATAGAAAACTGAGTAGAATATTATTTTTTTTTTAAGTTGTAGGTAACACTGCCATAGGTCCATTTATTGCTCTTCCCGATTGAGGTATTTCAATGCATTGAGAATATGAATTTCTTTGCAGAAGGGTATGCCACCCTTCTGAATTTCCTTTAAAATTGGAAGCTTTGATATTAAGAACATTTGTTTTATTTTCAGCATTTCCTGCCCCCTCTGTTTAATTTGGGAATTGTGTAACATTCATGGTACAGTAAGCAGCCTCAGTAAGTGATCTGCCTTACTGTTTGTTTGATAGACTAAAGAGTATTGCATTTATGCTGAGAGTTTTGATGTTTGCCGTTTTGTATCCTTTGTTCAGCCTATTTCTCTTACTTTCATTGTTAAAAGTACCAGTCTCAGAAATAATTACCTGGAACTGTAATGTTCCATGACTGACAATATAGTAACTTAAGTGAAAAGGAATGTCACATCATTGAGGCATAGACTAGAAGAGACGTGGTTAATACAGTCCACAATGTGTTTGCCATGTCTATGAAAAAATGCATAATTCATCACTTTATTGTTGACTTTAAATACTGCGCACAATTTTGCAGCACAATGGGAAAATTGCTTATGTAAAGTATTAAATTGCTTGCCAGTTCAGATGCTACATTAGAAAGTCAGATATGTTAGACCTGATGCACATTATCTATCACCAGCCAATGACTGTATCCTTTGTTATATTACTTCTGGATGCTAGCATTCAGCAGAGTATGATTGAGGCAAAGCAATAATTCACAAATATTACAATAGCTGAAGCTGGAAATCTGTTTTTGTGTCGGACATTGGTTTTGATTAAAATCTGCCAAAAATGCTATTTGATGTCAAAATTACCAAAGGAAAATATATTTTCTGGGCACACTGTCATGCCATGGTGACATAAATTGTGCTACATTGGTCCAGATGAATCCTATAAATCAATTTACTTTAGCTTATCATTTTGCTCAGTGGTTTGACCAAGCGAAATCGAATAAATTTAAAATTGATTTTGTTCATTTCCTTGTGAGAAAACATCACCCTGAGATTCAACATCTCTCAGAGATGTGGCTTGGAATTGTCACATTTGGGGAAAAAAAACGATTGTTACAAATTACCTGAAGAGTAGGTAGGAGCCTAAGCTGGCCAACAGGTAAGAGGAAATGTGGAAACGAAGAACTGCCGATGGTGGTTTATACCAAAGATGAAGTGCTGGATTAACTCAGTGGGTCAAACAGCGATGAAAAAGGATAAGCATGGTGATTGGCCAGTATTCTTAATGCATGAGCTATGGTTTTTCCTGTGACACTCACTGTGATCTCTTGTATTCAGACTATGATTAAATATCCCACTATTAAGTGCAACAGTTTGGTGGTCATAATTTGGATATGCAAAGGGCGTTGAAGTATATGAGAGTAGTGGGTGCTTTGCATGTTTATTCCTTCACTTAAGCAATGAAGTCATGGTGCTTACACTTCTTACCATTGACATTCACCCTTCATCTAAAAAGACATGACCCAGAAAAAGAAAAGATGGGCTGAGCATTTATGCCAATATAAAACACACACTCCATCCCATGTGGACTTGAATCCAAAGGGAAGACCAAGACTTGCATTGCATAGGTATTATTGCCAGTATCACATTTCATTAAATATGTTACTGAAATATAGGTTTCAGGTTAGATGTACTGATATTCATATGACAAGGTAAAGATCTGTAAACAATTCTGAACACAATTTACTGGGAGAAATTTCTCAGATTGAGTAAAATGTTCTGTTATAATGAAAGCTTTCATTTGGCAAACTGGGCACCAGATACGTCACAGTTCATTCTACATTTTTAATGACACTGCTTTTTTTTTAAATCTCCAGCCGACCCCGCTTTATACAATGCTCTGCAACAACAGACTCTGCAGGTCTTGTGTCAAAGTACTAAATGTTCTGTGACGCAATTGTGCAAATATATAAAAGTCGTGAGCTTTGTTGGCTATGTCTAAAATTTGCAGTTATGGCATCTTGGAATGGGAAAGTCGGTGGCTGTAAGTTCTATTCCCATGTCCTCAAAGTGCATTAAAGTTCTATGATTGCTTTGGGGAGCTTGATATGTTGAGCTTGGCGCATGGAAGCGGAGGGGCCTCTGCTGGCAGTGATGGATAGCACGATTGCAATAGTCATGGGTTGTGGTATAGGCGGAGGTGGCCTTGCGAGGCCAGCAGCCAGGTAAGAGACTGGATCAGTGCAGCTTACAGCAGTTAGCGGTGGTGTTGGAATGAGTCGGTGGTATCATGCTGGGCCAGGCTGACCCCTATTTCAGTCCTGAAAATTAAGAATTGCATATCTCCTTGGGCCACGATATTACTATTCAGAATCTTGGAATTTGCAAGATGGAGCTAGAATGTAGCAACTCTGTATGCTTTTCCAGAAGAGGATGCATTGTAGTCATGTACAGTATGATTTGACTGGAACAAGCTTTTCATTGTATCTCTATGCACATTATAATAATCAACTAAACAGTTGTTTAATCATTTAAGGATTTTCTTTCAGTTTGAGAATATTTTGATTTAGGAATTGTCTCATAAAAATTGTGGAATTTTTGTATTGTATTTATTGAATAATAGTCTCAGTAATATACACTTGCTCAGAAATAACATTTTCTTTCCTGAGCAGGTTTCTGGCAACTAATCAAAATTCTAACCATATGACTACTTCCATAGGAGTTTATAGAGCCAAATAACCTTGAAAAAGGCTGCCTCCAACAGGATTACTTTGGTTATCCTCATTTGGCCACATTATATGAAAAAAGCAACAATTACCAGAATGTTGCATTCTGCAGTCGATCAGGAAATTATATTTTAGCAGGAAAGCATAATAAAACAAAATGCTCAGCATGGCAGGCAATGACTGTGAGAAGAGAAACAGCATTTTGGGTTGAAGACCTTTCAGTTATAACCTAAAGATTTAACAGCTGAAGTATTTTTAACTTGCAATGCAACATTTGAACTTTGAAGGATGTATGAAATATTTTTGACTAGATTCAATGATTGCATCCAAAAAACTACAGGAAGAACTCAGCAGGTCAAGCACTGAGTTCCACCAGCAGATTTTATTTGTTCCTGATTCCAGTTTCTTGTGTTTTTATGTAAACATATTTTGTTTTGTAGTTGAACTTGAGGGGCCTCTAACTTATTCTTAACTTTTCTAATGCCACTTCTGTTTCACTTTACTTTTCCCTTCTGAGCTGACTTTAACTTGGTTAGGTTTGGTTAGGCTTTAGCCTTTGCGGATGTAATTATAGCATATGATGGATTAAATCTAAATAACAATTGAATCGGTCAACTTCTGACTTTGACAGTACTTTGTTTTTTACTGATTGTACCATTTGAGTGAAGCTATGACTTTAGGAAAAATAAAACTCGTTTCTTGAGACTGGAAGTCGTAGAAAGGTTGAATACTGTATTTTAAGGCTAATGGAACTAAATTTAATTGTTTACCAATCATTTGTGTTTGG
Organism: Amblyraja radiata; assembly: GCF_010909765.2. Classification (NCBI taxonomy): domain Eukaryota; kingdom Metazoa; phylum Chordata; class Chondrichthyes; order Rajiformes; family Rajidae; genus Amblyraja; species Amblyraja radiata. The sequence goes on along the minus strand of NC_045959.1, from coordinate 20,773,394 downwards.
AGTTGGCTTTTGAAATAATAGATTTTGGTGTTCCTCGTGTATATGGGTTTAATTTTGCGACATAAATGGTAACTTTGATTGTATTGTATTCTTGTATTGTATTCAAATTTATTGTCATTGTCTCAATTAGAGACAACGAAATGAATTTTCCTTACAGGCAGTATCATAAAAATAAATAAATAATAAATAATAAAACATATTAAAAATAAAATTGAATTAAAAAAAGAAAAGCACAAACACAGAAAGTCCACGGCACAACATAACACAGTGGCCCCAAGGTGAGGAAGGCACCATAGTCCAGCCAGCCTCCCCTCCGATCTTCCCAGATGTTCACCCGTGGTCGGGGCCTTCCGAGCACCCGCAGTCGCCGCAACGGGCGGCCCGATGTTCAGGCCCTCACGCCGGGCCGGACCTCCTGATCAGCCGCCTCCCGCAGCCGGAGTCCGCAGCTCCCGAGTCCGCAGCTCCCGAGTCCGCAGCTCCCGAGTCCGCAGCTCCCGAGTCCGCAGCTCCCGAGTCCGCAGCTCCCGAGTCCGCAGCTCCCGAGTCCGCAGCTCCCGAGTCCGCAGCTCCCGAGTCCGCAGCTCCCGAGTCCGCAGCTCCCGAGTCCGCAGCACCCGAGTCCGCAGATCCCGAGTCCGCAGCTCCCGAGTCCGCAGCTCCCGAGTCCGCAGCTCCCGAGTCCGCAGCTCCCGAGTCCGCAGCTCCCGAGTCCGCAGGCCGAACGTTGTTGATCAGCGCCGCCCGCGTTGGGAGCTCCGCAAACCGCAGCTCCATGATGTCGGTGCAGCAGGTCCAGCACTCCGGGCTCCAGACGGCGATCCCCGGTAAGGCATCGCCAGCCCCGCGATGTATCAGCGCTGTCCCGCCGCTGCTGGAGCTCTGGTCGATCCCGGCAGGAAAGGCCGCGCCAATCCAGTAGGTAGGCCGCTGGGGGGGTGAGGACGCGACTCGAATAATAGTCGCGTCCTCTCCAGGAAGCGACTGAAGGACGGTATCCCCCTTACCGTGCCCGCTTCCCCCACATAAAGACATTTAAAAAAACATAAATGTTTTGATCCCCCCATGTCTAAGATCTTTTTGAACATCTACATTGATTCCATTTGCCTGTGGTAGGACTGTATCTTTCTATGCCTTGCCTAATTGTCTCCTTGTCTCTCAATGTAGTAACTGAAACTGATACCTGCGTCTGGCAGCAAGTTGCAGATCTCAACCAGCAAAAAAAACGAACTGCTGGAGGAATTCTTATAGAAATATATAAAATTATCAAAGGACTGGACAAGCTAGATGCAGGAAAAATGTTCCCAATGTTGGGCGAGTCCAGAACCAGGGGCCACAGTCTTAGAATAAAGGGGAGGTCATTTAAGACTGAGGTGAGAAAAAACTTTTTCACCCAAAAGTTGTGAATTTATGGAATTCCCTGCCACAGAGGGCAGTGGAGGACAAGTCACTGGATGGATTTAAGAGAGAGTTAGATAGAGCTCTAGGGGCTAGTGGAGTTGAAGGATATGGGGAGAAGGCAGGCACGGGTTATTGATAGGGGACGATCAGCCATGATCACAATGAATGGCGGTGCTGGCTCGAAGGGCCGAATGGCCTCCTCCTGCACCTATTTTCTAATTCAGTGAGTCAGACAGCATCTGTGGGGGGGAAATGGACAGATGATAATTCGGTTCTTCTAATGAAGTAGAGGGGAGATAGCTGTAAGATAAAGGTGAGAGGAAGGGATGGGGCTGGAACTAGCAAGTGATTGGTGGATTCGGGTGTGTGGGTTATTGATAGTCTTGATGGCAAAGGCCAGTGCTGAGAAAGGACACATAACTGTGATAATAGGGCTGAGTCAGATCATGGATATGCTAGGAATCTCAGAACTGCTATTGGAGGAGAACTTCTTTGAAGTTGGCACACTTTGAGGAGACTTTGCAGCAGAGCAGTATAAACCAATCAACCTGAATCCCTCCTGTCACTTGGAATTAAATTAGTCTGCAAATGCTCCACCCAACTTTCCTTTTGATTTATATCGCCTATAGCCTTAGATGATCTTTCTTGTTGTCTGCTTTTGCAAACTTGCTAATCAAACCTCGTACATTCATATCCTAGTTAATATAGGTCAAACAGAAGGGTCCCAGCAGAAATCTCTGTGGTACACCACTGGTCACAGATTTCCAATCAGATAAACATCTCTCCACCACTCTCCACCCTCTGCCTCTGATCACCAAGATTGTTCCACTTACATTCCAACTTCTCCTGTCTATAGAATAGCATTTCCTGTGTACGTCTATTTTTATCTGACCTCGCACTTGTTTGATTTCTTAAATTAAATTTGAGATTTTCACATGAGAATTTTTATAACATTTTTAATGTTTCCATGTGTTACACATTTACGATAAGAGAAGCAGGCAAAAGTTATTTCTGAAATATTCCATGGATTTATTTGGTCATTTGCCATGCAGTACCAACAATTGCCGTTTCACAGGTTGAAAGAACTTCTCAAATAGGACAACATGTTCCATAAATAGGGGAACATACTGTGACTTTTGGTGCTAAACTGTCTTGTACAGCCAGCTAGTTTGTGAGCAGATTTTAATTGAAGTTTGAAGTAATTTCATTTTAAATCACAAAATTTTTAAAAGAATTTTACGAGAAATCAGGTAATCCTTAAATTTGATGAAAACTTTGGGAAACCAACTAAATCATCTATCAAGTGCTTTTGCTGGAATATTGTTACAACTGACCTGCACTTTATTCCATAACGTAACATTCAATATTTGGACATGCCGCCTTTTAGTCTGTGGTTCCAAATGATCACTAATATAAGAATGCTGCTGCCAAGGAATAGTTTTAGTATCATGTAATGCAAAATACTATATAGTGTGATTTTTACATATCTGTTTGCTCTCCTGTTCCTTTGTCATCTTTTCTAAGTGTGCTATTTTCAAGTTATTACATTTTCATTTTTAAATGAAACCTGTTTGCTGTACCTAGTTGATTTAACGTCTATTTTGAAAGTTGGAAATGCTTATGAAAAATGGTTTCCAAGACATTGGCAGGACTGGCTGCAATAACACTTTGTTCAGCCAAACTTATACATAAGTCAACCGTTTGATACTTCATTACTTGTGATCAAGGAGGTCTGACTAGTATATCATCTTTAGTTTGGTTCTCATTGTGCTAGACAAGTTAATACCCCTCGAAGTATGTTAACATTTCACGTGACTGTTTTGAACAGAAGCACCTGTATTCTGACAATTCTATACCTTTTATGATTGTGAAATCTTATATTGTTCATTGCCTACTTGATTCCTCTAGTGAAAATGTATAACCCTAAATAACTCCTCTTTCATTCTTTTGGTCTTTTTTTGCGAGACAGTCAAGTTTGAACCTCCTGTTTGATATTGACTTGGACGAAGCAATGGTAAATGAATTGGATTCTCCCTCCATTTTGGCCAGTGGACATGGAAGGCAACTGAGTATTTTCAGTTTGACCAGACCATGTATGAAATTTCGCAACTTCCTGCTACGAGTGGTACATTGCACCATTAGATCTAAGTGAATGTGAAGAGGCTTGCTTCCAGAAATAATCTGAGTGGATATGTAATGGATAAATTGAAAATGCAAGTTATTTTTGCTCAAAATAGAAAGGATTGCAATGGCATACTGAGCCAGATGTGTTTTTATGGCAACCTGTCAACTTCATGGTCATCATTATAAATACAGCGTTTTTATTTCAGATTTGCGATTCATTTCACTGAAGTTCCCCACCTGTTGAGATAGGATTCAAACTTATGTCTGCGTTACCAGTCCAGCATTAGGATTGCCTGTCTAGTAATTTAATCACTAAAGCCCTTGTCAGGCAGCATCTGTGGTGAAAAAAAAAGTGACTTTTTGGATTTATGACCTTTAATTAGAAAATTCTCTTTCTGAAATTTTACTTGAATGATTTAGTGTCAAAATTGCTAATGACTTTATTGATAGCTGTTGTCCTCGTGTAACCTGTTCAATGATTTGTATCTGGCTTTTCAATATTCCTCACAATAATTGCCTTGTATGCATACATGATAAATTGATGGTTAGGTCTTTATGAAAAGGCAGGCGTGACCTGTTTACAAAGACAAATACACACGATTTCTTCCGGCCTTGATAGACATTTTTTGCAAAGCACTCTCTATCTTGAGAGGGAGAAAAAAAAAGATCTTCAATGTATACAATGAACTTGGAAGAAAAAGTATTTTAAATGAGTTTTCTCAAAAGGCAGCTACTGCATCCATGAAACTTTCCTTAAATCTTTTTAAGCTTGTTATCATAGCTTTGAAGTATTTAATCATTGAAATTGCTATGTTATATTGAAGTAATTCATGAACATTTTGTTGCCAGGCCATGTCACAAATCCCCACCACCCAAGGCATCTGTCACAGAGAAAAAAAAACATTTAAACATAAAATCCAAAATATATTGAGAGTGGCAATGGTGGAAAGAGCTACATAATATCTACATCTTAACAGATTTTCAGAGCAAAGGATAGAAAATTACAGGCAATTTTCTACATATGATGAATTTCTAGATGCGCTAGATATGGGAATAAATCACCCAATTGGGCATATGTTCAGATTTTCTTCAGAAGGTTGTAGTTCCTTCTATCCTTCGCAGTGGATGGTCACAGAAATCCTTGGATTTGTAACTCTGAACCTAATGGATTTCAGATTTGTTCAAACCAGTGTGCACTGTTACTCAGTGAAAATTGAGATGTGGTAGTGTGTGATGGTCATCATGGTGATGGCAGTTGCAAAAGAATATTCAATAATTTCAAGGGATTATCTCTAGTCTGCATTTGGTCTGAATTGCACTCAGTTGATGTAGATGTTTGTTAGTGGTCTGCAAAGGATATAGTTGTATGTATAAAATTTGTAAGGTTGTTAATGCTTGTGAATATTATGTAAATATCTTCGAAAACTCTACAAAAAACATTTAAATCATCTGAATTTTTTTTTGAATTAATTTAGCAGCAGCATGTGATGGTGCTAGATTAACTTTGTTTAATTTTTGGACACAGGTATCAAGTGGAAGACGAGTCATTAAGTTTAGATGAGATGCCATTGATGATGTCGGAAGAAGGTTTTGAAAATGATGAAAGTGACTACCATACATTACCAAGAGCTCGAGTTACTCAGAAAAAGCGAGGACTAGGATGGTTTGTACTTGGCGGATGGAAATTACTTTGTACGAGGTAAGGTTATTTATTCTATTGATATTTTTCCCTCCAACTTGTTAATTTGCAATGTAATACATCCAGTGAATTAATGAATTTTTTTAAGAAGGAACTGCAGATGCTGGAAAATCGAAGGTACACAAAAATGCTGGAGAAACTCGGCGGGTGCAGCAGCATCTATGGAGCGAAGGAAATAGGCAACGTTTTGGGCTGAAACACTTCTTCAGACTGATGGGGGGGGGGGGGGGGCAGGGAGGAAAAAGGAGGAGGAGGAGGCTGAGGGATGGGAGGAGACAGCCCGAGGGCTGGGAAAGGGGAGGAGACAGCAAGGGCTAACAAAATTGCTGGGCTGAAGTGCTGAGCCACCGGGAGGTCAGGTAGGTTCTTGCGGACCGAGCGGAGGTGTTCGGTGAAACGATCGCCCAGCCTCCGCTTAGTCTCACTGATGTAGATCAGCTGATATTAAGAGATGCAACACCTGTCCCTTTACCTCCCCCCTCAACTCCATTCAAGGCCCCAAGCAGTCGTTCCAGGTGCGACAGAGGTTCACCTGTACCTCCTCCAACCTCATCTATTGCATCCACTGCTCTAGATGTCAGCTGATCTACATCGGTGAGACCAAGCGGAGGCTTGGCGATCGTTACGCCGAACACCTCCGCTCGGTCCGCAAGAACCTACCTGACCTCCCGGTGGCTCAGCACTTCAACTCACCCTCCCATTCCCCGTCCGACCTCTCTGTCCTGGGTCTCCTCCATGGCCAGAGTGAGCAACACCGGAAATTGGAGGAACAGCACCTCATATTCCGCTTGGGGAGTCTGCATCCTGCGGGCATGAACATTGAATTCTCCCAATTTTGTTAGCCCTTGCTGTCTCCTCCCCTTCCTCAGCCCTCGGGCTGTCTCCTCCCATCCCTCAGCCCTCGGGCTCCTCCTCCTTTTTCCTTTCTTCTCCCCGCCACCTCCCATCAGTCTGAAGAAGGGTTTCGGCCCGAAACGTTGCCTATTTCCTTCGCTCCATAGATGCTGCGGCACCCACTGAGTTTCTCCAGCATTTTTGTGTACCAGTGAATTAATGATGTAACTTGAAGGGCGGCATCTAACTGTCACTCTATTGTAAATTGATGCGTTAAGATGCAGTAATCTCAAGGTGTTTGAATGTTTGTCCATGTTGTTAGGCAGGGCCTATTGAATGGCATCCAGCCTGGGAATGATGGGACCAGAACCATACAGTTAAAAGTTAGACTTCTATAGTTTATGGAGTTTTCTTCTGCTCTTATACAAGTCAAGATTTGAAATCATTTAAATGAGTTGGTGAGTGATATGGAGAACTTTTTTAAAAGCTTCAATGAGGCAGTATACTGGCTATTCAACACAATAATATACACCTAAACTGGTTCTAAGGCCTGATTTCATGTTGTAGTTTCTGCGAGATAAGGATTTTGTCTGACATGCTGGGATTTCTCCAAAGATGGTGAAGAAACTAACCTCTCTGCTTCCATATATTCGAATATTATCTTTAGAAGAATTTAAAAATCTAGCCTTGTGTAAACTTGATCTCGGTGGCAGCTGCATTACCTTGCTGATAAATGATAAGATTTGCTTTTATTTTGCCTTAATTAATATCCTTTGGCAGCAGTATAATTTCTGAATGCACCTGCAAACAAGTTAATTTTAATCCTTCATATCTTATTAAATCAAATAATTAAACACACAGTTTTTTAGCAGGCATTGATAGCTTTCTGCATTTCATGGAATCTGTGAATTATTATTGAACAAACAGGTACTATACAGGTCATTAGTACATAGGGTAAAGGACTGAAGCCAGAGTGGAGGGCCCTGAGGAAGGCCATTTATTGCACCATAACCAATTGAGGAATATGGCCGTTTAACCTTTAAATTTCACTTGCCTACAAAATAACTGGACCATGCCACAAAGGCAGAGATTGAATGGTGGAGTAGGACTCGATGGGCCGAATGGCCTAATTCTACTCCTATAACTTGTGAACGTGTAAACAAAGTTTGCATTGATTATGTATGCACTCAACTTTTCTGATCTCATGTGGAACATCTTTATGATTTCTGAGAACGTCATTGAGACGGTATCATTAAAAACACGCGCATGAACGTAGAATGCTGTTCTCTATATTCAAATTGTTGTACATAATGTATCTTTCACAAATCCATGCTAATCAACTGATGCTTATTGAAGGTCTTCGTCACTGTCCTAGAGATTCCAATTAGTTGCCCAAATGTAACTATTCATTGGGAATGATATATGGTGTTTGATATTTGGCAGTGTAATTATCAGTAATTTGAAAAGGTTTCTTTAGGTTTTATTAAATTAAGTCATGAACAATTACATTGCAAATCCAAGTGACTTGAATCTTTTTAGTTAGAATTTGATTAAGTAATCACAAAATGAAGTACATGTAATCTTTTTAAGCCATAATTAATCACACTATTTTCCCAACAGTGTAATACAGTAGCGCCATGTTCACGTCTAGGTTACATTAAGGACTGTGGATTTTGGTTTTGTACTAATAAGCGAGTTTGGTATTCTGAAAAATGCAAGGAATTATGGGATTTGTCACAGGTCATTCGCTATAAGGGAAAAGGGAACGAAGCGCTGGCTGTATAAATTGTGTATAAATTCTTATCTTTATTCATAATTTTTTTATTTTTTAGAAATAAGTACAATCATGGTAGCAATGTTACAAAATTTTGAGATTAAAAAAATCAAGTCTGTAATTTATCCCATCAGATAAAGCATAAAAAGAAGTTTAATTTGACACCTAATTCACTTTAATATCTCAAGTATTTAAAAAGTTATGGCCATTTTCATACTCGGAAATTAGCATCTTGTTCCCTATTGATTTTCTATGGACATAACAAAAAAGCTGTGATCGTGTGCAGTCAAAAGCCCATAACTTTCTTAAAAATTAAGAGAACTGAATGAAATTTCCAGTTATCGTAGATTGAACCATTCTGAAACAAATATAAAATAATCTTACTTGGATGACCTGAAATTAAAGCATATAATTAGTTAGTTTCCCAAGTGTAGCTAATTTCAAACTTCAATTACTAGATCTAAACATCTATCCATTTCTTAATAAATGATTAACATTTTTAAATAGCCTAAGTGTCCAAATAATATTCATAAATAATTCACAATAAAACATGATTTTTAAATCTCATTTACATTAATTTATAGGCCAAATGGAAGGAATTTAGTGTTTAATTGCTGTAAATTAAAGTCCATTTTAAATCAGCTTTCTAGTGGGTCCCTGTGAACGCGCTGGTTTAGAACGTTCACATTGCGCTAGATTTGTGCCCTCAAATGCCCAGAAAAATACTGCGGGATATAATGGGGCCAAAATGAGCTACTCGCAATATTAAACTTTGTATAAAGGGATCTTAAGAAGCCCTTTTTAATGTAAAAATATGCAGCATACCTTCAGTTTTTTGCTCTATGAGACCCTGACAGCTGCCGTTGGTCGCGGGTTTAGAGATTGATTTTTAAACTACTATAACTATTATACGAGGCCTTTAAAACTAATAATAGCTTTTGCGACGGGGTCTTCCAGCGATTTTTCGTTAATAATTAACTAGGCTGAACATCTTCGATTTGAACAGCCTAGAGAAAATCGCGTTTTAAACCCGCCCCCCTCCGGCGCCAAAATCGCGCACACCCGCAGCGACAGATTTTCAGCGACGATTCAGGTAGGCTTTGCAACATACCTACATATGGCACCAAAGTTCCTAATATATATTTTCATAATACATTTTATGTACAACTTTTTTTTTTGTTATAATAAAGAAAGATAAGAATAAGAAAAATAAATTAGATAGTAAAGGATAGAAAGACGTGAGATATCTGGTGTGTGAAGAAAAAGAAAAAAGACGAATGAATGAAGAAAGTTGAAGAAAAGAAAATAGGAAAAAGAGAATAAGACATAAAGAAAAGAAGTAAGGAGATCATTGTTTATAATCTTGACCAACCCTCGTCCAGTCCTGAAACAGTTATTTTTTACAATTGTGTTACACCATATGATTCCAAAAAGACGACAAATGGAGACCAACTCGTTATGAATTGGTCTGATTTATCCATTAGGAGGAATCGCATTTTCTCAAGATGTGCGGTGTCCAACATGCTTGCAATCCACATTTTAAGTGTTGGTATTGAGGTATTTTTCCAAAATTTAATTATTAATTTTTTTGCTATTAACCATAATTTTAAAAAAAAATTTGAGATGTGTTCAATTTATTCCCATCTTCCATTACTCCAAATATAATCATTTCAGTATTAGGTTCCATTCTGATCTTAAATAATTTTGTAAATATTTCAAAAATATCACTCCAAAATCTATATTCATAATTTATGTGTAAAGATACATTTAATCTGAGGAACGGGGGTGCCAGGTAGCGGGAGAGCGGGGTGTAACAGCGAGAGAGAGAGAGAGAGAGAGAGAGAGAGAGAGAGGGGGCAGATGCGACTGGGAGACGGTGGGTGAGAACTCGCTAATTATAGTTAATCATGCTCTGTTATCCTGTCAATAGTACCCAAGCAATATTCTAAGATTGTAAAAAAATATTATTATTATTTTCACAAAAGCATAGCATTTACACCATCATCAAGTAAAAGTTTTACTTCACTCAACCCAAAATCTGCTTAATGTAGTTGAGAGCCAGTGATTTGAGAAACATTTCCGTTTTTAAATGACTTTATTATTGAAGGTATAAAATTGTACCTAAAAGAGCGAAATAGTGTTTGGTACAGGCCATTTGGTTGAACATTTGCTAAGGCTATGCGTCCCTGGATGCAAAATTGACAAAACGTGTGTTGAAAGGTACTTTAATGGTAATAAACTGTCTGCAGGATAAGTTTTCAAAAATGCTTAGTAATCTTAAAAATTCGGATTATTTTGAATGTTAGTGTTGGCTTATGGTTCTTTTCCTGCAGAAGCTGCTGTTCTTTTATTGAATATTAGTCTGAATAAAGAGCATGAATGCATTTAATTTGTTAACTGGAGACTGTTGCGTGCTAAAGTATCTGCCAGTGCAATGTAGTTTCTCTTCAGTATGACAAAGAAAAGATGCAGTGTAGTAGCTGCATCCAAGCATTTCATGCTGCTGTGCAATATTTGCCACGCTACAACAGTCAAACTTTATATTTTGGTGTTATGGTCCCATTTAGCCATTCCTGGTTATCTATGTGAAAGTTTCCTGAATTGAGGAACATTGTCCAAATAATAACTGTACCTGGAGGGTTTTTATATTAGCTTATTTTATGATTGACTATCAGAATGTTTGTTAGTTGGCAAGGAAAATAAATTGTTACTCCTGCATATTTAGTTCAAATAAAGTAGTATGTTTTTCGATTGTTCCCTGTAAATCACTCTGTGCACTTCAAATTGGAAAACACTTGAGATAAATTTGTTAAAGTCAAATAACATATAAGATAATATATATTTTTATGAAGATATAAAGTATGAGAGAAAAGGAACAACTCATCTCGTATCATAATGTTGGTTGCAGAAAAAAAGTGCAATCTTTAATAATGTGTGATCTCAAGATACTTAGAAAAAGTTGAAGATTTTGATTTATGATGGGCATGCTTTGAAGATATATTTGGTAGAATAATTAAGGATCCAGTTACACAGCATGAAATTAGGGGTAATATGGCAGCATAGATTGAGTTGGATAACAGAAAACAATTGGTAGGATTAATGGGGTCCTTTCCAGGTTGAAAACATGTGACTGGGTGTAACATGTGACACAACTTGTGACCCAAACTAATCGATAACAATAATAATGATTTGGCTTGTGAGGAGGGGGAGTGAGGAGGGGGGGGGGGTCAAACTTTGCTGATCTAAGTAGTTAAGTAGCTATGATTAGTGATAAGAAATCGAAGGTGTTTCAAGTGTACGTAGGCTTTATGAATGAGTGGGTTGCATTATGGCAGGAAGAGTACAATATAGATAAATGCGAGGTTGTCCACTTTGGTTAAAAAAGAACATGCTATTGCGTAGGGTATTGGTTGTTGCCTACATGGACTTGAGTAATGCATTTGACAAGGTCACTTATTTTAGGCTGACCTAGATTAAGATTCACTAGACCAAGTGGGACCCTTTGGGTCCCGTCCCCTCGGTTGCGGGGGGGGGGGGGGGGGCGGCCTGCGGTGACACACACACACACACACACACACACACACACACACACACACACACACACACACACACACACACACACACACACACACACACACACACACACACACACACACACACACACACACCACCCCCCCCCCACGGAGAGTGTTATCCCAGTCAGCCTTAACAAAAGGAATTCCCATCAAATTACAGAGTAGGTGACAACCATGGTAAAAAGGTATTGGAATCGCAGTTGCAGGGGCAGTGGCCAATCTTAGTTGATCTGCCAAACCTGAGCTGGGCTCCTCCCACATGTTGTGTTATAGGCAATTTAAATTATGATCGGTTCTTTACTCATTGGCAGACTTCACACTAATACCCACAATCTCTAAAGATGGACACAATGCTGGAGTACTTTAGTGGGTCAACCAGTATCGCTGGAGGAAATGGATAGGTGACATTTCGGGTCAGGATCCTCCTTCAGACCTGACCTGAAACGCCACACACAAATTTTTTCCAGACATGTTGCCTGACCCGCTGAGGTACTCCAGCAATTTGTATCTATCTTCGGTATAAACCAGCATCTGCAGTTGGTCTCCACATCCACACACTAACTTTGTCAAAGGGAAGTAAAATACCATTCTGTAGTACCTTGAATTCCAGTGTCCTGTGGTCTCATGCTCATACACACAAGTAACTGAGGAATCTGCTTTCGTAACTGGCCAGACTGGGCCATGATAGCTAGAGTCGTTGGGTCATATGACTCCTGTCTGTCGGGGCTTTTCTATGGCTTCTCTGATTTCATTCTGGTCACTTAGTATTTGGTATTGCCATAACACCAGTGTCAGAATCGAGACTGATTCCCATTTACAAACATAGAAAAATAGGTGCAGGAGTAGGCCATTCTGCCCTTCGAGCCTGCACCGCCATTCAATATGATCATGGCTGATCATCCAACTCGGTATCCTGTACCTGCCTTCTCTCCATACCCCCTGATCCCTTTAGCCACAAGGGCCACATCTAACTCCCTCTTAAATATAGCCAATGAACTGGCCTCAGCTGCCTTCTGTGGCAGAGAGTTCCAGAGATTCACCACACTCTGTGTGAAAAATGCTTTTCTCATTTCGGTCCCAAAGGATTTCCCCTTTATCCTTAAACTGTGACCCCTTGTCCAGACTTCCCCAACATCGGGAACAATCTTCCTACATCTAGCCAGTCCAACCCCTTAAGAATTTTGTAAGTTTCTATAAGATCCCCCCTCAATCTCCTAAATTCTAGCGAGTACAAGCCGTTTCTATCCAGTCTTTCTTCATATGAAAGTCCTGACATCCCAGGAATCAGTCTGGTGAACTTTCTCTGTACTCCCTCTATGGAAGAATGTCTTTCCTCAGATTTGGAGACAAACTGTACGCAATACTCCTGGTGTGGTCTCACCAAGATCCTGTACAACTGCAGTAGAACCTCCCTGCTCCTATACTCAAATCCTTTTGTTATGAATGCTAACATACCATTCGCTTTCTTCACTGCCTGCCGCGCCTGCATGCCCACTTTCAATGACTGGTGTACCATGACACCCAGATCTCGTTGCATCTCCCCTTTTCCTAATCGGCCACCATTTAGATAATAGTCTACTTTCCTGTATTTGCCACCAGTACTGTCACTCTCCATATTTTCATATTATCAAAACAGTATTTTTCCAAGGGGGCCTGGCAGTGGATCCCTTAACTGATCCATGCCCAATATATTTTCTGGTAGATTTGTGATTAAAATGGAGTCTGTTTGTGGTCTGCCGCTATGGATGACAATCGAATGGCAGGTTTATGTTTATTATTGTCAAGTACTGAGGTACAGTGAAAAGCTTTGTTTTCCATGTTATCCACACAGACCATGCATAGATGCAATGTTCAAATTCAAGTACAATAGATAAAGAAGAAAATGTAGTGCAAAATATAGTTCTTAGCATTGTAGCGCATCTGTTCCTTGGACAAAGTCCAATGTCTTTAATGAGGTAGAGGTGAATCAAACACTTCCCTAGCATATTGAAGGACTGTTCAGGACCCTGAAAAGAAGAGACTCGGAGAGTTGCTGAGTCTGGTGGTGTCCGCTTTCAAGCATTTGTAACATCTGCCAGATGGGAGCAGGGAGAAGGAGGAATGACTGGGGTGGAACAAGTCTTTGATTATATTGGCTGCTTTTCCGAAGTGTGAAGTGGAGATGGAGTCAAAAGTGGGATGTCTTGGCTGTGTGATGGACTGAGCGACAGCTACAACTCTGCAATTTCTTGCAGTCTTGGGCAGAGTTGTTCCCAAACCCAGCTATGATGAAACCTGACAATATGCTTTCTGTGGTGCATCTGTAGAAGTTTGTAAGTGCCACTGGAACCATGAAGAATTTCCTCAGTCTCCTCAGGAAGTAGATGCCTCGGCTGTCGCATCTTTGTGGTTGCTCCAAGACAGATCATTGGTTATATTAACACAAAAACCTGAAGCTCTCAACCATTTCCACATCTGCACATTGGTGTTGATTGGGCATGCACACAACCATGTTTCCTGAAGTCAATAACTGACCACTTAATTTTGCTAACATTGTGGGAGACGTTATTGTCCTGTCGCCATATCACTAAATTCTCTAAGGCAGACAAAAATGCTGGAGAAACAGCGGGTGAGGCAGCTTCTATGGAGTGAAGGAGTAGGTGACATTTCGGGTCGTGACCCTTCAGACTGATGTGGAGGAGGGGGGGCAGGAAGAAGAAAGGAAGAGGCGGAAACAGTAGACTGTGGGAGGGGAAGGAGGGAGAAAGCAAGGACTACCTGAAATTGGAGAAGTCAATGTTCATACTGCTGGGGTGTAAACTGCGCAAGCGAAATATGAGGTGCTGCTCCTCTGATTTGCAGTGGGCCTCACTCTGGCCATGGAGGAGGCCCAGGACAGAAAGGTCGGATTCAGAATGGAAGGGGGAGTTGAAGTGCCGGGCCACCGGGAGATCAGGTTGGTTAGTGCGAACCGAACAGCGGTATTGGGCGAAGAGATCGCCAAGCCTGCGCTTGGTCTCACCGATATAGAGCAGCTGACACCTAGAGCAACGGATGCAATAGATGAGGTTGGAGGAGGTGCAGGTGATCAGCTGCCTCAGATGGAAAGAATAGAAATAGAAATAATTTTATTGCCACACAACCAAGGTCGGTGGTATTTGGGTTGCCAGCAGCGGTACAATAATAAAGAACACAACCACACTAAAATGTTACACAAACATCCACCACAGCATTCATCACTGTGGTGGAAGGCACAGAGCTTGGCTAGTCCTCCTCCATTTTCCCCCGTGGTCGGGACCTCCACCCTCCACAGCCGTTGCTGCGGGCGTCCAGATGGTAAGGGACAAAGTCAAAGTCAAGGTGAGTCCAGGATCGGCTCTTCCCAACCAGAGACCGCGGCTTCAGGCTGGTGTAGGCCGCAGGCCGGCGGTCAAAGTTTTAAAGTACCTGCCGTGCCGCAGCCGGAAGCACCGCAGTCTGCAGGGCCGGCGGTCGAAGCTCCCCTCCTGGGGTGATGTTAAGTCCATACCACGCCCGCGGTAGAAGATGGCCGCGGGCCGGCGGTGGAAGCTTCTTCCCCCGGGTCCCCAACGTGAGATCCCGGGCTGTAGACGCCGCACCAGCTGGAGTTCTGCAGACCGCGGCTTCAGGCTGCCGGCTGCCGCGGGCCAGCGAAACGGAGCGCTCCCCTCCAGCGAGGTCTCACCCGCTCCGCGCCGAGAGTCCACGCTGTGCCCGCCGCTGAAGCTCCGGGCGCGTCTCCGGAAAGTCGGCGCCGATCCATGCTGTTAGGCCACGAGGGAGGCGGCCTGAAAAAGTCGCCTCTCCATGGAAGAGGCGGCCGAAACGGTTTCCCCCTTACCCCCCCACACCACCCCCCACACATAACACACAAGGAAACATTAAAAACACACTTTTAAACATACTAAAAAAATAAAAAAAGTTGAAAAAATAATAATAAATAAAGTTGAAAAAATAAGACTGCTTGGGTCCTTGGATGGAGTCAAGGGGGGAGGTAAAGTGACAAGTGTAGCATTTCCTGTGGTTGCAAGGGAAAGTACCAGGGGAGGGGGTGGTTAGGGTGGGAAGGGGAGTGAGAGCGGAGCTACGGGATCTAGAGGAGGCCCTGGTGAGAGCCTCATCTCTTATCGAAGAGGGGAACCTCCTTTCTCTAAAGAGTGAGGACATCTCCAGTGCCCTGGTTTGGAACGCATCATCCTGGGTGCAGATGCGGCATAGACGGAGGAATTTTGGGAGTTTGGGATAGAATCCTTACAAGAAGCAGGGTGGGAAGAAGTGTAGTCCAGATAGCCATGGGAGTCAGTGGGTTTGTTGTAGGTTGGTCAGTAGTCTGTTACCTGCGATGGAGACAGAGAGGTCTAGAAGCGGTAGGGAGATGTCGGAAATGGTCCAGGTGAATTTGAGTGCCGGATGGAAGTTAGTGGTGAAATGGATGAAGTCAGTGAGTTCTGTCTGGGTGCAGGAGGTAGCACCAATGCAGTCTTCAATGTAGAGGTGTTCAGGGATAGGGTCATGGTATGCCTTGAACAAGGATTGTTCGATGCACCCTACAAAGAGGCAGGCTTAGCTGGGGCCCAAGCGCATGCCCACAGCTACGCCTTGGATTTGGAGGAAATGGAGAAGTCAAAGGAAAAGATTTTGAGGGTAAGGACCTAGACGGAGGAGAGTATTTGTAAATTCTCTATCTAATTTCTGAACTCCATCTCATTGTTTGTGGTGTCTTCAGCAAACATGTTGATGGAATTGGAGCCGAATTTGGCCGTATAATCGTGAGTATCAAGTGAGTATAGAAGGGGACTGAGAACGCATTGTTGCACAGCCTATACTGCGGGAATGAACATGCCTCTGTTTCCACAATCGACACTTGCTCGCCCATAAATCAATCAGGATTGCCATGTATTGGAGTAACATCCGCACCCGTCTCCTCAACATCTTTGCCCTCTGTGTATTTCTTCTGGTCTACCATTAGCTTATTGGAACATTTAGCTTCAGATCTGTAGGTGATACTCCAGAGACGAGGGTTCCTTGAATTTGAGCCCTGGAAAACCCGGTCACATCACTAGTTTAAGGGGCAGCTGACAATGCCACAGTTGATCTAGCCCTTTCAGGCATCGTGAAGCTGTACCATGGGAGATGTCGAGGGCTTCACATCTTCCTACTGCTTCTCCTCCTCCCCCTCCTCCTCCTCTTTCTCCTTCGCTTTTCCTGACTGTCTGCCACAATGCTGTTTCCAATGGACATACAAGATATCAATCAGAAGACCGTTTATTTTATCTTTCCTCCCCAGCTCTTAACAGATACAAATACATTTTTAATGGTCTTTTTCTTCTTATTTGTCTCCTTCTATCCTTCATTTTCAGTCTTTGTCCTGGATTTACTTTGCTGCTTCAGTTTTAACTGACCTCCTTTCAACTTCATCCAGCTGTGCAAGCAGACTTGCAACCTCTGCTATGATTCTCCCAACTCTGTCTCGACACAACCAGCAAGATGCCAAGCTGATGAGTAGGCCCTGTTCACATCAGACGGCGGCATATACTGCTGCTAAACCTTTTGGCTTCGGGTCGTGCAAAAAGCTGCCCATACATGCTTGAGACACCATATCATCTTGTGATAGATACAGAGCGCATGCTTTTACTATGTGTAGGAAATAACTGCAGATGCTGGTTTTTCCAGTGCGGTTAACTCTTTTTAATCTTTCAATTTCGGTTTCAAGATTATTTTTTTAATGACACTGATGTTTTAATGTAGTGACAAATATATATACCACCTGTGGGAGGCCCTTTTACTTTTAGGGGAGGGCTACTCCCTCCAAACATTTAATAATCAAGTTTGGCTGCTTTTCTGACTTGTTCTTCAACTCTATATCCTAATATACTTATGTGATCCCCGTTTACTCAATACGAAGCCAAGCTTCCTAATCCCTCAGTTGTCTGAGTATTCCGGGACCTAAAATGTCTCTGGTTTCACCTCTTTGGTCTTTCTCACAGAGAGTGGTGAATCTCTGGAACTCTCTGCCACAGAGGGTAGTCGAGGCCAGTTCATTGGCTATATTTAAGAGGGAGTTAGATGTGGCCCTTGTGGCTAAGGGGATCAGAGGGTATGGAGAGAAGGCAGGTATGGGATACTGAGTTGGATGATCAGCCATGATCATATTGAATGGCGGTGCAGGCTCGAAGGGCCGAATGGCCTACTCCTGCACCTAATTTCTATGTTTCTATGTTTCTCCACATTTTCACTGAAGAGTCAAGGATGTTTTATTTTCATATGTCCCAGATAGAACAATGTAATCCGTACTTGAAATGAAATCCTGCTGATAATGTGAAAATGTAACAATACAAATAGGTTTCCAAGATTTGGACAATGATGAAGAATAAACACTTAATCATATAAGATTAAAAATAAACCAATTTAAATTACATGGTAAATGGTAGCGAATTGAAGAATGCAGTTGAACAGAGGGATCTAGGAATAACTGTGCATAGTTCCCTCAAGGTGGAATCTCATGTAGATAGGGTGGTAAAGAAAACTTTTGGTGTGGTAGCCTTTATAAATCAGAGCATTGAGTATAGAAGTTGGGATGTAATGTTAAAATTGTACAAGGCATTGGTGAGACCAGTTCTGGAGTATGGTGTACAATTTTGGTCGCCTAATTATAGGAAGGATGTCAACAAAATAGTGTACAGAGGAGATTTACTAGAATGTTGCCTGGACCAGCAACTAAGTTACAGAGAAAGGTTGAACAAGTTAGGTCTTTATTCTTTGGAGCGCAGAAGGTTAAGGGGGGACTTGATAGAGGTCTTTAAAATGATGAGAGGGATTAACAGAGTTGACGTGGATAAACTTTTCCCATTGAGAGTAGGGAAGATTCAAACAAGAGGACATGACTTCAGAATTAAGGGACAGAAGTTTAGGGGTAACATGAGGGGGAACTTCTTTACTCAGAGAGTGTGGAATGAGCTTCCAGTGGAAGTGATGGAGGCAGGTTCGATTTTATCATTTAAAAATAAATTGGATACGTATACGGATGGGAAAGGAATGGAGGGTTATGGTCTGAGTGCAGGTAGACGGGACTAGGGGAAAATAAGTGTTCGGCATGGACTTGTAGGGCTGAGATGACCTGTTTCCGTGCTGTAATTGTTATATGGTTATATATTATATGGTTATAGAGGGGTAAAAAACAATAAAATAATGAGTTTTACACATCCTTAAATAATGAGTTTCACACACCCTACATGTCAGGAATTTCTGACCACTGCTTTTTCTGGAGAGCTTGAGTCACAGTAATGTTCCGGATCTCGGCCCAAGGAGAAATTCAGTGAGCTCACGTGTAGCATACTTTTATATGGTCACTAAAGAGCCTGTCCCACTTGCGTGTCCTTGGCATGCAAATTACGCGACCTCGTCGTCGCGTTGAGGTGCACGGGCATTGTATGACCACGCGGGGCCGGTCCCACTGAGAAGTGCGGAGGGGTATGTAGTTGTGCGCGACATCGCGCGGGGCTCCGAAATTTTTGTAGCGAACAAAATCTTCGCCCGCCAACGGCCTGTCGCGTAGCTGACGGCCAAAGTGGGACAGGCCCAAGACCCTGGCGCGACGCAACGTCTCACCTTCAACAGCAGCAGAAGCAGGCAAGCGATCGCCGAGCTCGGACTGGGGCTCACGGCCGTTGCTGTCTGGATCCGCCCCCACTTCTACTCCCAGAGCGAGGCCAAGAAAATTGAAGATAGACACAAAATGCTGGAGTAACTCAGCAGGACCAGCAGCATCTCTGGAGAGAAGCAATGGGTGACATTTCTGGTCAAGACCCTTCTTTCAGACTGAACAAGAGTCTCGACACGAAACATCACCCATTCCTTCTCTCCAGAGATGCTGCCGGGCCCGCTGAGTTACTCCTGCATTTTGTGCCCATCTTCAAATGACGTCACACGCTCCATACGGCTGTGCGGGCGAATGAAGTCGCGTGCGACCTTCGCGGGACCGTCGCGCCTCAACACGATCACGAGGTCGAGTAATTAGCTTGCCAAAGGCACGTAAGTAGGACGGGTTTAAGCCTGTGCTTCTTCCCGAATCTATAAAGAAAAGCAAACGATGTTTCAAAACTAGCTATACTCCCCAGTACTGAAAATAGGAGTTATTTTGTTAGATCAGAAATCAAGCTAATCTGTCTCTAGCAAGAAAGGTTTGTCTTGTCTTACTGCCATATGTCTTTGTAGTTGCATTTTATGAGGTCTAGTTTTTCCAAGTAAGCAAAATTATTTTTCCAGGCTGCAATTTTGTTTTTCTAAGCAATCCTGCTTGCTTGATGTCGGTGCTGTTAGAAGACAACTCAATTTTAGATAAAAAGCCTATTTTAACCATTACATTACACAATGCTAGCAAATCAAAGGAGCTGGTCATCAACTTCAGGAAATTGTGTGGAGTACATACCCCAGTCTACATCAACGTGTTCAACTGTAGATGGTCAAGAGCTTTTCTACGTGTGAATACCACCAACAATTTTTCCTATTCCAACTGCATTGGCATCAAGGCCAAGAATGCACAACAATGCCTCTGCTTCCTCAGAAGGTTAAGGAAACTTGGCATGTTTCCAATGCCTTTTACTAATTTCTACTGATGCACTGCAGAGAGCATCCTATCCGGATGCATCACAGTTTGGTACAGCATCTACTCTGCCCAAAGCTGCAAAAAATTTCAGGGAGTTCTGACAGAGCCCATCCAACACTTAAACCATAATCTCTCCTCCTTCTCTATCTCCTTCAGATAGAGATTGTTTTAATTGGCATCATAATCAACACAGATTTTGTGGACCAAAGGCTTGCTCCTATAATGTACTGTTCAATATATTTTATGCATATTGACTATTCAGGCTGATAATTTACTACTCAATATTTGTTGTATATGAAGACTTGGCAGCCTTAAGTTCTTTTCCTTTAGTAATCAGGATTGTAAAACGCAGTGTACAGGCACCTACTGGAGCTAGATTTGGGCACTTTTCAGCAAACTAGGCCTCAATATGCTATTTTCTGCAAATGCCTTCTGAGTGCTTTTCTTGACAAGTACGTGTCAGAGGTTATGGGGGGAAGGCGGGAGAATGGGGTTAGGAGGGAGAGATAAATCAGCCATGATTGAATGGATGAGTACACTTGATGTGCTGAATGGCTTAATTCTACTCCTATCCCTTATGACCGTATGAATATGTAGATTTGAGTTTATACAACCTGTAGATTGACAAACGCGTTCCTCCAAACTCTTTAAATCTTTTACAATGTGTCCACTCCCCAAAAGATCAGTGATTTGCCGATCTTCCATTTATTAATCCTGTTGGAAGGGAACCTAATCTGTGCTGCCTTCAAAAATTGGTAATTTGGAGAAGTATCAGTACTTACTGGTTTATCTTGTTGCCCAGTATTGCTCTGACAAAGACTCTTGTTGCTTGTCCTTTATTATGCATTTCAATTTAATTAAGACGCCTGTTCAAATTTACATCTCAACCTGTTTCCCACTGTTTATAAGTGCATTAAGGACCTGTCCCACTTAGGCGATTTTTTTTCTGCGACTGCCAGCGACTTTAAGTCGTAGCAGGTTGCCGAAAAAGCGGCGACTGGACCCCCCCCCCCCCCCACATGACAATGTCTACGACAACCTATTACCTAGTAGACGGCAAGCTACCGACAACCGGCGACCCATTTGGACGTCCACCTACGACCACATCTACGACAATCTATGACCAAATAGGCGACAACCTATGATAACCAAAGTCAACCTACATCCACCCGCGACAAGCTATGACAAACAACGACCCTGTCGGCGACAATTGAAGCCAACTGAAGACAATCCAGTCGTCGGTACCTATCGCTGGTTGACGTAGGTAGTCGCCAATGGAATTCACCAAAGTCAGCACCTGGCAACAACCTGCGTCATCTTGGCGACAACCTACGACAGCAGGCGTTTGAGTGAATCTAATGAAATATATCTGTAATCATCTGCAGTAAGAAGTAAAAATCATTTGTAGATTGCAGGTGACCTGGGTTCTCCTGGATTGCCTGAAGAATATCTTTTTTTAGCCTCTTCCAGTCTTTCCGAGCATTTGTATTAATTTATATATATCTGCAGGAGTGTTATTTCCATACGAAAAATTTCAAGCTCTATTTGCAATTAGTGACCTTTTTTGACTGTTAATCAAGCAACCTTAAAATAACACTCTTCATCCCTCTTTTTTGTTCTTGTATGTTCTAAAATGGTCCTTCAATGCACTCAGCAGCATCAACAACAATTCATTGTTTTTCGATTATAAAGCATTATGCACAGTCTTTTTTTTTTTTACTAACTCAGCTGGAATTCCATTAAAACTTGTGAAATTAGCAATACATAGTATATACAGATCTGTACTTCAGGGGTTTCAAGATCGATTGATTTCTCTGTCATGAGATTTTCATCTACCTAGTTATCAAAAACATTTTGTCCATATGGAAAATATGCTGTTGAATGTCATTTCCATAGCAAGGATTAATCTGGTCATTGAGGTGGCCTTTGTGCCCTCAAAGTTATTAATAGTTTGTTATCTGGGACCTGCATTGCATAAAAGTATTATGTTGTAAATGCAGTTGTGCGTCTAATCTGAGATAACCGTCCCTTGATTGACCTGTTGTTCTTTTGGAGAAAGTGATGCTTAGAGTCAAGTTTTTTAAAATTGGAAATTACATTTATTTCAGTGGCATTTTGCTGTAATCAATTGTTGATAGGTTTTAAGTGTATACAAAGCTTTTGTCAGTAAAGTCTATTGCCTGGGGCTTGCAACACCTCTTAGGTTGTCATGAGCACCAGAGCAGAAAGATAAAAGCACTAGATTTTAAATGTATCCTTGAATAATAGAAACATACAAAATAGGTGCAGGAGTAGGCCATTCGGCCCTTCGAGCCTGCGCCGCCCTTCAATATGATCATGGCTGATCATCCAAATCAGTATCCTGTACCTGCCTTCTCTCCATACCCCCTGATCCCTTTAGCCACAAGGACCACATCTAACTCCCTCTTAAATATAGCCAATGAACTGGCCTCAACTACCTTCTGTGGCAGAGAATTCCGGAGATTCCCCACTCTCTGTGTGAAAAATGTTTTTCTCATCTCGGTCCTAAAAGACTTCCCCCCAGATTCACCACTCTCTGTGTAAATTGAATAATACACTATATTTTTTAATAGGTGATTGCTTGTCATAGGCATGGGAATGAAAAGGAGTCTTTCAGTCCAACTCGTCCACATGGACCAATATGCCCCATCTAAACTAATCACGCTTGCCCACATTTGGCACGAAACCGCACTTGAATTTGGTGGCCTTGCACCCTGCTTGAAATGGCATTAAACTGCACTTGAATTTGGTGGCCTTGCACCGTGCTTGAAGTGGCATGAAACTACACTTGAATTTGGTGGCCTTGCACCCTGCTTGAAGTGGCAGGAAACTGCACTTGAGTTTGATGGCCCTGCATGTGCTGCTTGAAGTGGTATGAAACTGCACTTGAATTTGGTGGCCTTGCACCCTGCTTGAAGTGGTAGGAAACTGCACCTGAACTTGGTGGCCTTGCACCCTGCTTGAAATGGTCGAAAACTGCATTTGAATTTGGTGGTCTTGCACCCTGCTTGAAATGGAATTTCGAAGAATAGCCGTGAGTCAACTGCTAACCCACGGTGAGTGAGCTGCCAGCACATCAGGCTTGAGTGACTGAGGTACCACCCCAAGAATCCATTTGGCCCCCAAGGTCCATAATAGCCCTCCGGAAACCAGTCCCTTCAGCCCACAATACCCATACTAGCGCTCCAGAAAGCGCCACCCCACTGGCCACCAATATTGGAATTGGTGGAGAGGTGGAATATTGCTTTGGGGGACCAGCCCTCCCGTGTGAACATGGGACCCAACGGGTCCCACTTAGTCTAGTATTCTAATATTTGGAAAGGGTCTGATTACTCTTTGATGAATACAAGTTAAGGTGGATGACAGCAAAATCGTAAGTAGGGTTAGAAATGTTATTGTCTTGGCTTGAGTGGGTCCTTCTCGCTCTACAGATGAAAATCTCTTAAAGTTCTCTGAAGGATTGGCTCCAGAAATGGGTCAGAACCTGAGACTTGGAGTCTGGTAAGAATGTAAAATCAAACACTTTGAATGATGGTTCACAGGATGCAAGTCATGGCCTAGTTACATTTTATTTGTGAATCATACATTTTGTTCAGTGAACATATTATTCCAGTAAAGATCGGATGAAAATAAAATGTTACATTTTTTTCAAATTTGTTGTATTGTTTTTAAAATCATATGCTGGGACAGATTCTTGGACAATACAGGAGAACTTACTTTAGACAGTATAGCATGCACCTGGAAATACTGCTGCCCTCTCATATATTGCAGAAGCTGGACTCTGTGGGGGCTGCTGCTATTAGCTAACGTGAGAATATAACAGGAGATTTCTATGGTAACTGGCAGTTTTCCGATTCCCACAAAATATATACTGATGCTGCCAGGAGGCACTCAAGAATGAAAGAAGGCATAAATGATTAGAACTGTTTAACTTCTCGAGTACATTGTGACTGTTGAGCAATGGCAGAAAATGTGATATTTGTGACTCCCTCCTTTCTTTTGTGTATGAGAGAGTATCACAGAAACTCGTCTGAAGACTTTCGACCTGAAACATTGCCTATCCATCCCCTCCTCAGATGCTGCTGAACCCTCTGAATTTCTCCAAAACCTTTGTTTTGAATTGCAGAAACCCTGCTTTGTTTGTATGCCTTCACACATAATATGATCAGTTTTCCCTCTTGATTGATGTGCAGGCATAATTCCTTTTATTTAAGCTTTTTTTTCATTATCCATGGGAGGTAGTTGAGGCTGGGATGATCCCAACATTTAAGAAACAGTGAGACAGTTACATGGATAGGTCAAGTTTGGAGCGAAATGCACCAAACGCAGGCAGGTGGGACCAGTGTAGCTGGGACATGTTGGCCGGTGTGGGCAAGTTGGGCCGAAGGCCTGTTTCTACACTGTCTCTATCACTCTACGACTCCATCTGGCTTTCCCAAAACGTGAGTTTCTTGTTGCATTCGTAAGTCGAGTGTGGATGCAAAGCAGTTTTCTTTGAAATAGTTTTAAATTTGTATGATATAATTTAGATAAAGTGCTTTGTTCTAAGGTTAATCCCTCATTGTTTATGTATAAAGTAAAAGTTTAACATTTCGAGCAAAAATAGCTCCTAAGATTTGAAGCATTTGGCCCGAATGATTGAGGGATAAATATTAGCCAGATGTAATAGGAGCTGTACTACACCGCCCAACTGAAGATGAACATCTTTACTCAAATGAGCAGGTAGGTTTGTGTGACAGACAGGCTGTCAAAATCGACTTGCAACCTTCTGGCTAGGAGGCTGGCACCCTACCAACGTGTTCAGCCTTTTAAATGTATTAACTTTACAGTTGTATGAAGGAGTTTTGTGATAAATACACTATCTTCTCAGTAAATTATTTCCATGATATTGTTTTTCATGTACTGTACTTGCTACAGATCCTATCATGTTGCCTATTGTAATTAAAATGAGGATTCTGTGAGGGGTAATTTGCTATCTTAGTACATTGGCATTCTACTTTTCTCCACTGATATGTATGTATAAAATAACATTGTCACTATTATAAGTGGTGTACAATTTCCCTGTCTAAATTGTGCTATATCCAAGGTTATGGTATATCAAAAGAACATTAAAGTAATAGGTTGCCGTACCACAAAAACTGTTCTCAATCATGCTTCATTGAGCAATTATAACCTAATACATTGAGGCAGTGGCGGATGTGAAGAATTAATTACTTTATTCTTTGCCTACAATGAAAAAAAATTAAAGATACGGAGACAACAGAGCATTTTGTGACCTCATATACTGCTTTTTTTGTAGTG